>NC_083869.1:90120000-90745000 GCF_032452875.1 Bos javanicus
TGGATTATTACTCTGCCAGGCACCTCTGTCCCTGGGATTTTCCAGGCAAGAATACTGGAATGGGTTGCCATTTCCTTCTCAAGGGGATCTTCCAGATCCAGGGATCGAATCTGGGTCTCCACACTGCAGGCAGATTCTTTTACCATCTGAATATTGGAGTAGATTGCCATTCCCTTCTCCAGAGGAACTTCCCAACCCAGGGATTGAACCCTGGTCTCCTGCATTGCAGGCAGATTATTTACTGTTTGAGCTACAGGGAAGTCCTGTTATTACTCTGCAATAGAAAGAAATTACTAAAACATGGATGAATCTTAAAAGCATTATGCTAAGTGAAAGAAGCCAGACCCTAAAAAACTGTACTCCTTATGATACTATTTACATAACAAACAAATTATATCAGTGGTTGCTGGGGACTTGGAGCAGGGGATTGCTGAGTAACATTCTGTTGTTGAAGTATGTCACAACTTGTTTATCAAGTCACAGTATTAGCCATTACAATAGGTATATAATGGTATACTGTGTTTAATTTGTGCTCCTCTATCTTGAACATCTTTTCATGTGCTTATTGGCCATTTCTTTTCTACTTTTTGGCTTGCCTGTTTAATCTTCTGCATAATTTTTAATTGGGATGTTTGTCATTTATTATAGAGCTGTAGGAGTTCTTTATGTGGTACCCTGGATGTGAGTCCTATCAGATACAAATATTGTTAATACTTTGAGTCAGTGGCTTGCCTTCCCATTTTCTTATCAGTGTTTTCTTGAAGAGCAAAAGTTAATTTTGATAAAGTCCAGGTTATCAGTTTCTCTCTTTGGTTTTTAACATGAGTTTTACGTCTGATTTTAGGAAGGGGATTTGACAACTTGACTTCTGTCCATCTTGCACGGCATACTCCTACAGGAACACTGGTCACTATAAAAATTACAAATCTGGAAAACTGCACTGAAGAACGCCTAAAAGCTTTACAGGTAACAATACAAAAAAAAAAAAGATACATCTAATTTAATGTCTATTTGAGGAGATACATTTGTAAGAACTTTTCTTTTTCACAAATTAGTACTTCTGTTAGAAAAAGGTAGATTCCTTTCTTTTAATAAACATAAAATTACAGAATTGGAAAGAAAGGAAGCCAGATCAATGAAAGAACAAATAAATTCAAACTTTGGTGTCTACTCTAAGTTCCTTCAAATGAATGTCATATTTGAAACACTGGTCTGAAATTAATTTAAATATTCCTCATCAGTCCAGTCACAAATAATAGGAAAATAGAAAAAAACAAAGGCAAACAGTTTCTTTTTCATACAGCTAAGTTAAATTAGCTTCTGAATTGATAAATTTTAACAGATTGCATTTCAGGAATATTATAATACTATTTCCATTGTCACTAATCATTTTTGATATAAAAAGAGAAAGGATTTCATTTTTATAATGTATTTAACATATTTGTGCACATGTACATTGAACAGAAAAAGATTGGAAGAAATTATACTGAAATATTAACAGTGGTTCTATCATTTAGTGTTAGAAGGGACTTTTATCTTCATGTTTTAATGTATTTTTTAAATGTTTCTATCATAAGAACACAGAACAGTTATTGAATATGACCTCTGGAGTCAGACTGTCCTACTTTCATTAATTATGTGCTCTTGAACAAATTTTCTATCTTGTTTTTAAATATTCTCTTCTATAAAATGGGAATTACAATGCCACATACTCTGTGTAGTGGTTGTGAGATTGAAAGACGTGACAGTACAAGAACAGTGCTTAGTACTAAAAAACTCCATTATTAGTACTAGTAAGCTGCCACTGCTGTTATCTTCATTATGAAGGAAAAACCATTGTTTTTAAATGTCTTGTCTCTTGTGTGTCTATACTAGAAAGCAGTGATTCTATCCCACTTTTTCCGGCATCCCAATATTACAACTTACTGGACTGTTTTCACTGTTGGCAGCTGGCTTTGGGTTATTTCTCCTTTTATGGCCTATGGTAAGAAAACTCATTTTAGGTAAAATAACTCATGGTTTAGCCTGGATGATGTAATTTTAAGGATGAGTGTGATCTTAGATTTATGGTTTACTACTTTTAGTTTATAAACCTGGCCAATTTTAGATTTCATGATATATTTCTATATCTGGTTCATGTTGAATTTAGTCTTCAGAAAAAAAGGTAGAATGGCTCTCATGATCAGTGAAACCACCTCTGATTTCTCCAAGAAATCCATGCCTTTGAACAAACTGTCTTTTTTCCCTTCAGTTTCCTTTCTCTGTCAATGGAGAGCTGCTATTTTTCTTCAAGTAGATGTAGTTTTCCTATTTGTGTACACCATCCCTGTCTTTGTTTCTCTGCATTTGTAAACTAATTTAACTGCATTGTAAACATCTGTGTATCTGTCTTCCTTCTCTGGATTTGAGCTTCTCAAGGGCAGGATCATGTATGTATTTTTCCTTTTGGTGTCCCCAGGTACTCATAAAATACCTAGCATAAAGTAGTGATCAGTATAAATAAATGGATTTTAGAGGTTTGATTTTTTTTAGAATGCTTTTATGGATTGCCTGTGGGTTTAAAAATATATATATTCTCACACAGTATGTATTTTTTCACTAATAGTTGAAACACGCACTAATATTGAGCATTATTAATTCACTGTCCTAATCTCTAGCATGTCATTAGAAAAGTCTTTTTAAAGATTCTTGAAAGGAAATTACCTTTGCATAGGAAAATGGTTAGACTCTAAAATGTAGCATGAGTGTATGTGTTGATTGTTGATAAGAACATTTAAAACATAGAAACAAAGTCACTTTTAGTGTTCATCTGAGGATTTCAGGGGTCTCTTTCAGGTTCAGCAAGTCAACTCTTGAGGACTTACTTTCCTGAAGGAATGAGTGAAACTTTAATAAGGAACATTCTCTTTGGAGCAGTGAGAGGGTTGAACTATCTGCATCAAAATGGCTGTATTCACAGGTATGTACTTATTTGTACTTTACAAAATGAAAGAATTTGAGAGGAAGAAATATTTTAGGGAGCTTTTAGGAAGAAACAGTTGAGTGTTAAAATGGAGGATAGGAAATTTGCAAATGAATATTGGGGGAGGAAGGGACCAGTAGTTAAAGTAGATGCTTACATTTTTTGGTTCATTCACCAGAAATGTTCAGCCCACCTCCTCTGTGCCAAGTGCTTTGCTCAGCACTGGGGTGAAATGCCTGCCCTCCAGTGAGCTCATGTCTCAGTGATGAGGGATACAAGAACCTGCCTGTTTCAACTATAAGCTGTGGGGAGTGGGATCCTAGTTAGCTCTTGTGTTTTGTTTTTTTCTTAAGCAAATAAAGAGCTGCTTTACCTGCTTTTCAGCTTTATGTCATGTTTATATTGTATACAGGTTGTAACTAAACCTTTGATTTCTTAAGTGTTTTTGTATGTAGCACATTGAGATTATCATACTAAATACCAGTTCTCTAGTGGCCAAACTGTAGGTACAGAAGTGATCGGCTGAATGTTGAAAACAGTGCTGCTCTGAGATACTTGGGAAATTTTTTTCCTTTTTAATTAAGTTACTTTTAAATAAGCTTGTTTTCTTATTTTACCTCCTTAAAGCTTTTTTTCTTACAGTTTATTATTTCTTAGCAGCATTCTGGTTAACTGAAGATTTCTAACAGATAGTATTCTAATTAATCAAGCTTTTATTATACTTTACCAGACTATTGGCCATCCTGCTCTATTAGTTTCCAATTTTCCATGTTTCAAATGAAAAACAAGGCTTTTCTATATTTGACAAAGGAAATTTTTATATTAGGCATGTCTTTATAAATTTTGTTAATACCATCAGAGGCTATCTTTTATTGGATAATATTGCATTTAACTTTAAATTATAACTTCGTGCTTTAAATATTATTTTATAAAGAGTATTTAATTTCCAAGGGAATACATGAATTTATTCTGACCATATTTCTATTCTTTCTTTCTTGGCCAATTTCTTAGTATTTAGGATTGTTTCTTTTTGTTCTAGGAGTATTAAAGCCAGCCATATCCTCATTTCTGGTGATGGCCTAGTGACCCTCTCTGGCCTGTTCCACCTGCATAGTTTGGTTAAGCACGGACAGAGGCATAGGGCTGTGTATGATTTCCCACAGTTCAGCACGTCAGTGCAGCCGTGGCTGAGTCCAGAACTACTGAGACAGGTCAGGTGTGGCCATTGCATTGGGTTGTCTATGCGTCTTGAGTGTCTTCTGAGTTTGACAAAAGGACAATTGTGCCCTTACATTCAGACTGATGAAAGGCCTACTGCAAGACTTTTTTTATTCTTTCTTATCAAAATTATTGTTAGGAATTTTTAAATGTATATCAAATATTAGGTGTATCTTGATTTCTCACGAGTTTTTTCCATTATTAATCACCATCCTTTATCAAAAAAAAAGCATATGTATATAACTTTTTAAAGGGTATTTACACTAAAGGACTTCAAATTAATTGTTCTATAGGATTTACATGGATATAATGTAAAGTCAGATATTTACAGCGTTGGGATTACAGCCTGTGAATTGGCCAGTGGGCAGGTTCCTTTCCAAGACATGCACAGGACACAGGTAAGTGCTGCCAAAATTCCTGAACTACTTTCCCTTCACGAGATCCCTTATGTTCTAGATAATTTCTTTTAAACATCTTTTAAACTCTTAGGATCCTTACTGTCATTGTTATTGTTTTAATATTTTGCCTGAAAAAGGTTGAAGGAAAATTTTCTTCTTTTAGATGTTATTACAGAAACTGAAAGGTCCTCCCTACAGTCCATTGGATGCCAGTATTTTTCCTCAGTCAGAATCCAGAATGAAAAATTCAAGATCAGGTGTAGACTCTGGGATTGGAGAAAGTGTACATGTCTCCAGTGGAACTCGCACCGTAAATAGTGACAGATTGCAAACACCCTCCTCAAAAACATTCTCTCCTGCCTTCCTCAGCTTGGTACAGCTCTGTTTGCAACAGGATCCTGAGAAAAGGTAATACCGGTCAGATCTAAATAGCATAAAACATCCGTGTTTCATAAAAGTTTTTGTGATATTTGCTTCATGCCAAGTTCAAATCTTCTATCAGTCTTTTTTCCAAAAAACTATAGACTAATCCAGAAAATACCACTGCCTAAAGCAAGTAGAGACAGTGAAGAAATGGGAAGAATACTAGGTTTGAAGTCAATACTTGGGCTTGAGTCCCCACTGTATCATTTCCTAACCGAATCCCCTTACAAAAATCAGTTAATGTTTCTGGACATGAGTTACTATGCTTATGTTAAGCCATTTTAGAAACTTCCAAGCAGTACAAGAGTGTTAGTTGCTGGTATTAAAGTAATTATTATCATAGATAACTATTAGCATTAATATTTTAGAAATAAGGTGTCAATTTTTTTTTTAAGCTCCTTAATGCCTAGGATAATTTGTTACAATTAGTTAGTGCCTAATAAATGTTAAGTCATGGAGTGAAAGTAAAGGTCACTCAGAATTCTCCAGACCAGAATACTGGAGAGGATAGCCTTTCCCTTCTCCAGGAGATCTTCCTAACCCAGGGATCGAACCCAGGTCTCCCACATTGCAGGTGGATTCTTTACCAGCTGAGCCACAAGGGAAGCCCAGGAATACTGGAGTGGGTAGACTATGGAGTGGGCAGCCTATCCCTTGTCCAGTGGATCTTCCCAACCCGGGAATCGAACCGGGCTCTCCTGCATTGCAGGCGGATTTTTTACCAACTGAGCTATGAGGAAAATCATGGAGTAGTTGAAGACAATCTCTAGAATTAATTAGTCAAGGTTGAAGCTAAGAATTGGACCTCTTTACATACATCCTTTTTCCTTTCAATTTTTGTATATTGAGTTTTATAGCTTTAAACTTATGTTCTAACAGTTTAAACCAAAATATCTACATTCTAATAGGTTCTTTTTTTATAATTTTTTAAAAAAAAATTTCAGGCCATCAGCAAGCAGCTTACTGTCCCATGTTTTCTTCAAACAGGTGAGCTAATTTATCTTTGTTGTCTAGATGTTTTTTAGTACTATTACAGTCACATCATTTTGTTAGCTTAATGGGACAGTTTGGTTACTGAGATTCTTAATAACTTTCTTACAAGGTAAAATTAAAACAAAACATTTTTGTAGACTTTCTAAAATAAAACAAATGGAATATCATCACATGTTACTTTATTCTAAGTTTATATTTTGATTAATTTAGAGGTATTTTTCTATATTGGCTAGAAATGATGGAGGGGCAAAATAATTCTGATAAAAATCAGTTTATTTGGTTAGTACTACTTCTTGTTTTCAGATGATCAGAATCAAAGGCATGTTTAAATGAAAATACCTAAAACAATTTAAACACTTATAACATGACTTCTTTAAAAGTTATTTATTATTTTTTAAAAGTTAATGTATTGAATTTATGTGCCTTCAACCTTATTTTGAGTTTATTTAACAGATGAAAGAAGAAAACCAGAGTTCAATACTTTCACTGTTGCCTCCTCCTTGTCACAAGCCATCAATATCACTGTCTCCAGCATCACCGTGGACTGAGCCAGAATGTGATTTTCCTGATGAAAAAGACTCAAACTGGGAATTCTAGGGCTGCCGGATCCTTTTATGTCCTATATACTTGACACTTTCTCCCTGCTGCTTTTTCTTCTGTATTGCTAGGTACAAATACTAGAATTATACTTGAAAATACAGTTGGTGCACTGGAGAATGTATCATTTGAAACCACTCTGTTCAAAGGAGCAGGAGTTTATAGCCCGTTTGGTTAGCTCAGAGTGCTCTGACAACTCCAGGGAAACTTTGGAATTATTACTCTAACTACATTTAGTATCATCTGTAGATGACAGATGACATGAAAAAAATACTCTTCCCCAAGCTGTGACTAACTCTTCTTTTTGATCTCTCAGTATGATTTTTGAGCCAGTTAAATTTTTCAGAATTTTGCTGCCCTGAGGGGAATGAGCCCACAGAGGACAGTGCTTCTAAGTACATTTTTTACTTCCAGATCCTAGCCTTTTTGATCAGCCATTGTTAAAACAACAGGGTTTTATCCTGGCGTCAAACCCTTTTCTGATAGAAGGGAAAATGCTTATACTTTCCCACTTTCTTCTGTTAATATTTCTGGTAATGTCAAACTGAGCCTCACTCACATTAAATGATTCACTTGAAATACACACAGAAGTTGTAATTTGTTTTTTTTTTAAAGGGGCTAAAGTAACAGTTTTCTACTTATGTAAATTATAGATCCTAAATTCATGCACTCCATGGGAGCTCAATAAAGATTTATTGAATTGAGTTTATACTTAATAATTTTGTGTGGTTTGACAGAGCTAAAACATAGATTATAATTTGTTTTGCCAAGGAAAGCTCTTTCTCAGAGAAATAGATATATAACCTCTTGAACTGGGGACAACTTGGTATTTGATTCAGTGGAAGCAGATCTTCCAGCCCTTTATATGATTATTCTTGCTCCTGTAGGGGGTACAACATATAAAGACATAGAGAACTTGAGGTTTTACCTTATTAGCCAAAGGGGCTATGCTGTCTTAAAGGGAATATGTATTTTGGACTGTGATAAGTTGGGTTTACCTCAATTAGCAGATTTTACTTGCACACACTTGACATTACATTAAAAATTATTTTTAAATGATTGCTTTAAGACTTGATACTAATGAGATAAATAATATACAAATTAATAGTTAAAAACACAAACCTTTTCATGTTTATTGGCCAGTCTCCCTCAAGGATGTTTGGGTTACTCCATCAAGAAGCCTCCAAGACTTGCCAAAGTAGAGAGAGACGAGACAAGTACCAACTGAGGCTTTGAGGTGGGGCTGTAGTTGGGGGTCGGGGAGCTATAGTTCATCTCACTAACCTCCTAAATTCCCCTCAGCAAGAGGAACCATAGAGGAAATTCTCCAAAATCTGTGTGGAGAGTCAATATGTGTACTGCAAAAGGTGACTGGAGGCCAAGGTACAGTGCCTCTCAGTTCCACTATATTAGGGTTCTCCAGAGAAACAAAGCCAGTGGATTTTTTTTTTTTTTAAGTAGTAAATATAGTTGACTTACAATGTGTTAGTTTTAGGTGTATAGCAAAGTGATATATGTATGTCTCTCTCTCATGTTCTCTTCAGATTCTTTTCTAGTATAGACTAAAAGATATTGACTATAGTTCCCTGTGCTATACAGTAGATCCTTATTGTTTACTTATATATAGTAGTGTGTATCTGTTAATCCCAAACGTCTGATTTATCCCTCCACCTACTTAACCCTTTGGTAACTGTAGGTTTTCTGTGTATTTGTAAGGTATTTTTTTTCATTGGAGGATAATTGCTTTACAATGTTGTGTTAGTTTCTGCTGTACAATAGTGTGAATCAGCTATATATGTGTGTGTGTATATAACCTCCTCCCTCCCACCCCAGTTCCACATTCTACTCCTCTAGGTCATCACAGAGCTTAAAAGGAACAAAAAAGGAATGAAATTGAATGAGATTTGGTCAGTTACAGTGATGTGTATGACCCTAGAATCTGTCGTACAGAGTGAAGTAAGTCAGAAAAAGAAAAATATTGTATATATATGTGGAATCTAGAAAAATGGTACCAATGAACCTATTTGCAGGGCAGAAAAAGAGATGCAGGCATAGAAAATGGACTTGTGGACACATGGTGGGAAAGGAGAGGGTAGGACGAATTGAGTTATCACTGACATACGTACACTACCATGTGTAAAATAGATAGCTAGTGGGAAGCTGCTATGTAACACAGGGAGCTCAGCTCAGTGCTCTGCGATGACCCAGAGGGGTGGGATGGGGCATGGGGTGGGAGGGAGGACCAGGAGGGAGGGGGCATACGGATACTTACAGCTGATTCACGTTGTTGTGCAGCAGAAACTAACACAATATTGTAAAGCCATTATATCCCAATTAAAACAAATTTTTTAAAAACTGTTAACTTTTTTTAGTTAATGATTTGGGAGAATAGCATTGAAACATGTATATTATCATATGTGAAACAGATCGCCAGTCCAGGTTCAATGCATGGGACAGGTTGCTCAGGGCTTGTCCACTGGGATGACCCTGAGGGATGGGATGGGGAGAGAGGTGGGAGGGGGGTTCAGGATGGGGAACACATGTACACCCATTAAAAAGAAAAGAATTTTTAAAATAAAAAAAAAATGGTTAACTTTAAAAAAAAAAAAACAAAAACAAAAAAATTAAACATCCCATAACCAGTTAAAGCTATGGTTTTTCTAGTAGTCATGTATGGATGTGATAGTTGGACCATAAGGAAGGCTGAGCACCAAAGAATTTTTGCTTTCAAACTGTGGTGCTGGGGAAGACTTTGGAGAGTTCCTTGGACTGCAAGGAGATTAAACTAGTCAATTCTAAAGGGAATCAACCCTGAATATTCACTGGAAGGGCTGATACTGAAGCTGAAGCTCCAGTACTTTGCTCACCTGATGTGAAGAACTGACTCATTAGAAGAGACCCTGATGCTGGGCAAGATTAAGGGCCCGAGGAGAAGGAGGCGACAGATGAGATGGTTGGATGGCATCGCTGACTCAATGGATGTGAGTCTGAGCAAACTCTGGGAGATAGTGAAGGACAGGGAACCTGGCATGCTGCAGTCCATGGGGTCGCAAAGAATTGGACGCGACTGAACAACAAAAGAAGTAGATATGGTAATTAACAGCCTCCCTCAGAGTGAATGCCTTAAATTTTGTTCCTGAGGATCCTGGAATGCTGTATCAGTTTTTTTTTCATCACTGTTATAACAAATTAACACAAATTTAGTGACTTCAAACAACCACAAGTTTATTATCTTACAGTTCTGGAGGTCAGAATTGTAAAATGATTTGGCAGGGCTACATTCCTTCTGCGAGCTCTCGAGAACTTGCTGCCTTTTCCAGCTTCTAGAAACTTCCAGCCTTCCTTTGCTTCACAGGCCAGCATTACTTCAACTTCTGTTTCAGTGATCGCACCTCTGTCTTTCTCTGACTGACCCTGCTGCTTCTGTCTTAAAAACCCTTTTGATTATGTCAGGCCAATTCAGATTATCCAGAATAGCCTCTCTATCTCCAGATCATTAATCACAGCTTCAGAGTACCTTTTGCCATGTAAGGTAACATGGTCACAGGTTCCTGGGATTAGGTTGTAGATATGTTGTTGACTGGGGGTGGGGGTGGGGGCAGTTGTTATTCTGCTTACCATATGTGACTGATCTCATCTTGGTATCTGCTTTCTGAAGGATCCAAACTAGCCTAGCCCCTTTGGCCAAAATGTCCCTCCATGAGTTTCTACAGTACTTTCCCCAACAACACTTGTGACTCTAATTCTGTGTTTATGTCCCCAGTATACTGAGGATGTCTTGAGAACATTGTCTTATTCACGAGTATATAGTGTTTAGCAAAATGTTTGGCATTAGACATTTAATAAATATTTAAGGGATTCTTTGAATAAAGGGCATGGGTCTTCTGCTTTTGCTGATTTTTAAAAAGACTTGAAAAAAGTTTATTTCCATGGTAGGAGATTTTTGACTGTGTCACAGTATTGCCATTAAAAGTTTAATGAGGCAAAGTGATTTGAGATTTCCATCTAGTAAGTTATTTCCTCCTTTACTGCAAGCTAGTAGTAGTGAGAGTCACTCAGTCATGTCCAACTCTGCGAGCATATGGACTGTAACCTGCCAGGCTCCTTGTCTATGGAATTCTGCAGCCAAGAATCCTGGAGTGCATAGCCGTTCCCTTTTCCAGGGGATCTTCCCAACCCAGCTCTCCTGCACTGCATGTGGATTCTTTACCACCTGAGCCATCAGGGAAGCCCAGGAATATTGGAGTGGGTAATCTATCCCTTCTTCAGGGGATCTTCCCAACCCAAGAGTCAAACCAGGGTCTCCTGTACTGCAGGCAGACTCTACCAGCTGAGCTACCAGGGAAGGCCTTACTGCAAGCTAGATCAATGGTTTTCTCCATAAGTGTTGTTTAGTTGCCTCTTAGCTGTCAAATACATTTCTCCATGCTTCCTCTGCTCTGCCTCACTGGAAATTAAACATCCCATGCTCCCTCACTCTCCCAGTTTCCAGGACTTCCCTGATGGCTCAGACGGTAAAGAATCTGCCTGCAAAGCGGGACATCCAGGTTCAATCCCTGGGTTGGGAAGATTCCCTGGAGAAGGGAACGGCAACCCACTCCAGTATTCTTGCCTGAAGAACTCCATGGACGAGGCTACAGCCCATGGGGTCGCAAAGAGTTGAACATGACTGAGCGACTAACACTTTCAGAGGGCAGAAGGAGAGAGAACAATTCTCACTCCTTGCCCCACTCCCCAGTTTCTTGTTGTGTCTCTCACTGGTTGTATCTTCTTTGACTTCTGGCTTTAGGACTTGGGTCATACCACTTCTTCCTGATGTCCTGAGGGGTGGTATTTTCTCCTCTTGCTAATCTCTGGATCGCCACATCATCCCTTTTAGTTTCCTAGCCCTGTTTTCCATTACCCATGAAACCAATTCCCTATGTTCCTTCTACTTGGAAGATCCAAGGGTATTTGTGCTTTCCAAGTCATACTCATTGATACATGCGCCGGCAACTTTGAGAATTGCTAGAAATTCTTGGTCTCCCTCCCAAAATTACTACTTTGATTATGCTATTAAATGAGTGATCAGGAATTAATGTTTTCCATCTATTTGAATTCTATTTGAACTCCATAGACTTTATGATTTATGGTAGAAAATGGAAACTGACAAAAATTCTATAAATTGAAATTCTTACTTTTCAAGAGTAAACCAAAGTTTAACAATATTCAGATATTGTATTTGGTAAGAATAGAACCAATCTCTTGGTTTAAATCCTATGCTGATTAGCTAGATACTGTAATGCAGTTTCTTTTTTTTATACAGTTTCTTCCTGAGTTCTGTGTTATTAAAGAGGCTGTTTCATAGTCAAAGTTAGAAAGTCACTCCAGTGTATTAGATGCCTCAGGTCTTAGTACTATTAAACCTGTTTTTTATTATCTTTATAGTGTTAAAAGCTGTAGTATCAGATGATATTGAAATTAATAGATGTTCTACAGGCCCAGGGAGTTGCATACTATTGAATCTAGAGCTCAAGAGTTAAAGTATATTCATACCAAAGGCTAAACATACATAACTTCAAATAGAGACCCTGAAATTGGGTGGTCAGGGATAATTTAGAGCATAGCAAAGATTTGGGAAATAAGAGAATAGTGGAAAGGGGGAAAGCTGGGAAATAAAACTTTACTAATGAATACATATTTCTGAGTTTGTTCCCTAAGGTTCACAAACAAAAACACATTTACATCAAAAGTGTTTCTTTTTCATTTTAATTAAAACAAAATGGTTCTAACAAGATGAAATTTGGTTACTGATTCCTATCACACAAAAAGGACTGATCTCCAAACCATTTTGCTAATTGGAGAAATGCTATTCTTTTGGCCTCACATATCATTCTGAACTGTTTAACATTTGGATAATATCACAAATGAGCAAACATTTTTCAATATTCTCTTTTAATTTTTTTTTTTGGCCGCATTTTATGGATTTCATACTCTGGGATTGAATCATTTATATGAACTAAGCCTGCTGAAACCATTCGAGGACTTGTAAATTTTCCAGTGTAGCTTTCTCCTCTTTTGTTAACCTCTGGAGCAGTATATGGTCTTGCAAAGCGTTTGAACTGATTATGGCTATCATCTGGGCTCTTTTCTAAAAGCCTTGCTCTTGATTTTGCATTTTCAAGATGCTTAAATGAAGTCACATGTAATTCCTCAAATCTATCCGAACAATCCTAAACATTAAAATAAAAGATCAGGTTGGTGAGTTAGATTTCTTAAAAGTGCATTTTAGATTTACAAGGACTAAAGTTTATAATATCAACAAAGAATGAGAGCATTCAAATGTTTTATAGATGGTCCCTAAATTCAGACCCTACATTCAACGCCTGCCATCAGATACCATAGAAACCATACTTAAAATAATCTTATTGTTTCAAAGAATCTGTTGTTTCAAAAGATGCAAGATATGAAGCTGGAAACCATAAATCTTAAGGGGTCTTCAGGGGTCAGACTCAGGCAAAGCCAGCCCTAATTCTCCTCTAATTTAGCTCTTCCCCAACCCCAAATATAAATTATGAACTCATTTCACTTTTTAAATCATCTAAACATTCTTTAAAAATTAACACCTTCTTTGATATATCCAACACACACATGCAGAGCTCAGCATCTATATGGTTATGTTTATTGTGATTTTTGTTGTTATTCAGTGGCTAAGTCGTGTCTGGCTCTTTGCAACCCCATGACTGCAGCATGACAGGCTTCCCTGTCCTTCACTATCTCCCAGAGTTGCTCAAACTGATGTCCATTGAGTCTAAAATATTAAAAATTTTTGTGGACATTCTGAGACTAAACAAATTTTACATTTAAGAAAGCAACCGGAAGGAAATATGACATAATAATTTTTTTTAAATGATGGTTATTTTAGGGTGGTGGGATTATGGTCTTTGTTTTCCTTTTTTTTTTTCAAATCTGTATAATATGACCACATTAAAAATATAATCTGTAAGTACCCATAGGAAGGTATGAAGTTATCAGCCATTTCTCAGATTAGCGTAAACTTTGCGGTTTGAACAGTTTGTCACTTAAAACCTTGGGCCCCAAGGGAATGGCCACCCCATAAGCCTACTTTGATCTGGTGAGAAGGTGGGAGTAGATTAATACAGCTGGCAAGTTAAAAGAATTTAGGCAGGACTAAGAAGAATTAGGGCAACCTAACACAAACATAAACATAATTTCTTATTTTGTTTGGAAAAGTGATATTAAAGATTCCACTTATCTGAAGGAGCTTCAGAAAGTCTTCCCTCTCCAAAAACTATGAACATCTTTTACTTCCTTTTTCCTGTACATGCACACACACACTCATTAAATTACTGAATTTAGAAAAGAGAAATCCAAAGTTGAGAGAATAAGCTATGTTGATAATATTTACCCTGTGACTGATTTGCCTTACTATTTACTAAAGCTAATAATTTGCTTTCTATTTTCTCATTCAAAGACAGTTATGCACGTCAAATTATCGATATTATGTCATTTTAGAATTTGTGTTTTCCCAACTGTGGGTCATGCCTATTTATATATACTAACAGAGAAGAGCAATGTTCCATAAAATTAAAATAAGTCCCTTCCATTCTAGATTTTAACTCTGCTTTTGAATTGTTTGTATAAAGTCGGGTAGCAGAGGTACCTTCCTAATTGTTTTATGTTAGTATCAAAAATAGATTTGAATTCTCATGTTTTTCAACAAGGCAGAGGGGTGGTGATGGAAAAAAGAAAAGAGTAGAAGCTAAATTTAAACTGTAATTCATAATTCAAGAGACTAAATTCTGCATATCTCTAAGGCTTAGAAGAATAACTGGCATGTAATAGGAGCTTCATATTTGTTTTAAAAACAAAGAAAATTAAGTGATCTGAAAAAAGACTATATACTTATATCTGCATGAAAAGACAGTCCCAGCCTTTCTGTAGTATACAGCCACTGCCCGTGGTTGCACGGGGTGTGGCTGCATAACAGCCCCCGGCTGAGGGGTCAGTCAGGGCTGAAACAGCTAGCCTTCCGTACACATAACTAACTGTGTACCCTGCGCAGGCTGTGTCAGCCTGGAGTCGGCCTGGAGGAAAGAGTACTTTTTTCTAATTCATGATCTGGGGTGGGGGGTCCCTTTTATCTATTTTATACAAAGGCACTAAGTATGTTAACAGTCCCTTGATTTTCTGACTACCTTTTGAATGAGGCAAGGTGATATTTGAATGTCAGAATTTTTTTAAATTTGGAGGTCTGTATATTTTAGGGCAATTAAGGTTACACACATACTTGCATGAAGACACATACACTCTACGTTATCTAAAGAACTTTGCCAAATAAAGAAATAAAAGACTTAGAAAAATATTATTACATGTGTAGTTCTTCTTGCAGTCCAATGAAGCAATGTCCTTGGAACAGATTTTCTTAGATGGATTCCTGTGCTGGGCGGTGTAGTTGGTAATACACTATCTATCTTGTTAAATGACTTTTTTTGTTTGCTGACACGATCTCTTTCTTTTCGGACCTTGGGCTTTAGATTTTCTCTCTTTAGTACTTCCGGGAAGAGAGATGGTTTTGAGTTTTTCTCAGCTATTAAAATTTTAAGCAACTGTGATTCAGGCACCCAGGCATATTTTTCGTTGCAAAGTTCATTTGGTTTGGTGTAAAGGGTTTGTATTTCTTCTTTGTAATGTGTAAATATTTCTAAATGTTGTTTTTTATTATTGTTGTTATTTCCTTTCAATCTCTGACAATACTGGTCTTCTAACTTTGATTTCTCTCCAGCCTCTGAATTGAGGCAAGTTAGATTATTATTTTGCCTGGAAGGAAAAGTGAATTTGTTTACATATTCCTCATCTTCATTTGGCATCTTGCAATTAGGAATTCTTTGATATGGTGACAATACTGCTTCAGGTTTTTCCTGTACCATCAACTTATAGGTGTTACAGTGATCCTTTTTGTCAAGAGACTTCATTTTTAGTGTCTTTTCAAAGCAAGCCTTTGATTGAGTTATTTTTGATTTACCATTCCAATTATGTTGGTCTTGACTCTCTGTTTTAAATTCAAAATTTTCTTCATGAGGAAACTGCATGAAACCATGTTCTTTCTTTTTTTTCTTAGGCACTGTATCTGTAAGTCTTTCTGAAGACTTATTTAGTGGAATCACCTGAGTGTTTTTGTTGGGACAGGGTTTTACTTTAATTGATCTCAGTATTTTAGCTTCTTGAGAATGTCTTTTCTGTTCCTGAATTATTGGTGGGTTTTCTTTAATATTTTCTAAGGAAAAAACTTCTTTTTCTTCCTTTTTGGTCAACTCTGTTTCTACAAGTCTTTCCTCAGGAGCTTTTTGTAAAGTGGTTTTCTGAGCAATTTTTGAATATTTATTTTGCTTGTCTGAATGCTCCACCACAAACTGATTTTCATCTCTTAAAGACAAATCTGGCTTTATACATTTTAGTGGTGTGGAACTAAAATTAACCAAATTTATGTGCTGGCTTATCCCCTTTAATTGCCTTTCTGTGATTAGTCCTGATTTTGACAGTTTTTCTATAAAAAGGCTCTGGAGGTGTTTGCTTAAATCAGCTTTTAGATCTAAAATTTCATTTTCTGATAAAGCTATAAGATAGCTTTGTAGAGATTTACTTAAGGGATATTTCATGTTTATTTCAAGTCTACTGCCAAAACTCCTGCTTGAAGTATCTTGTCCTAACTCCTGGAAAGATACTGAGGCACTTTGAGCTCTTAGAGAAGATACTTTTGAGCACATAGGGTCAGATTCTGTCTCTTTAAATAAACTGTTGTCTGAAAGGTTTTTCAGGAAATAGTTTTGGAGAACTTCATTTAAAAAAGATCTTAGTTTTATTTCCAAATGTTTATCTATGAAATGATGATTAAAATTATTTACAAAAGACATGATTTCTTTTACAGTTTCTGAATATTTCTCCAGAAAAATATTTTGTCCTTTTGGTTCTACTTTCTCATTCATCAAATACAGATTTTGATAGATTTTTGGTAAGTCTTCTTTGGTGATATGTCCTGATTCTGAAAGCTTTTCTACAAGGTAATGCTGGACATGTTTACTTAATTCAGATTTTAAATTTTTTATTTCTGACTCTGAGAGTTCTTCTAGAAATATACGCAGCTTTGGATTCAAAACAGGTTTTCTGTCCAATTTGTCTGCTGTATCAAAATTCTCTTCGATTTCTTCAAGGTCTTCTGTCTTATTTTGAAAAGGATGTTGAATTAGTCTTTCTAATTCTTTTTCTGGTGGTCTGTTTTCAGATTGATTATATTTGAAAAAAAAGTTAAATATGCTTTTCAAAAAAGATTTTAACATTATTACATCAGAGTCATTAAGTTTACCTGTTAATGAGGTACATAAGTTTTCTAAAGTAGAACTTGTATCATTTTCTTCTCTATCAAGTCTCTGACCATTATTACTTGGCAAATCTGATTTTTTATCTGGTGTCGACTGGTATTTTGAATCATGTGGGGATGTATTTTGGCCTTTGTCTATGAATTCAACTCTTTTAAAAGAAGAAGTGGTTTCTTGGTGAATGATGGCTGAATTCTGGTCTGAAAGAGGTTCTGCTTTGCCTCTGATTTCTGAATACTCCTCTGTGGAATCCTTTGGCTTTTCTTCAGCAAAAGCTGTCTCTGTATCCAGCAAAAAACCTTTCTGGTATTCTTGATCTAATTCTATCACTTTGATTATCCCTGATTCTAAAAGAGTATCTACAGGAAATGCCTGTATTATCTGGCTTATAACAGAATTGGCTGGTGGAAATTCTATTTCATTATTGCTTTCTTCATAGTGGGGAACTAGAACACTGGAAGAGAGCGAACTCTCCCAAGCTGTGGGTAACTGCCTCTGTGAGTCTATCTGTGTTTCACTCGCTTCTTTCACTCCTTTTGCCAACTCTGAGAAGATCGGTGCAGTGAATATTTGCTTTATAACATAATCATATACAAGGCTATTCAAATCTGGTTTGGAGCTAGATATTTCACTTTTTGAATGTTTCTTTTTGAAACTACTCTTTTTTTTAGTTGGAAAATCTATCTCACCAGGCTGTAAGTGTTTTTCAGAGACAGGTTCCTCTTCTGCCTCAGGAGAATTTCCTGGTCTGCCTTCTGAAAGTGAATCTGGGGGAATATTTTTAATTATTTGACTTAAAAGAGACTTTGAATTTAAAATGCCTCCTTCTGAATGCCAGTTACTTAAATCTTGACTTTTTTCAAATACTTTATCTTCTAAACTACTTGGTTGTTCATCATGGATAACCAGAAGTGGAGAACTGTAACTTTTCTTTCTTGCTTCAGGGTCCATAGAAATACCTGGTGTAGAAAATAATCTATCTGAAAGGTCTTGCAGATTTTTACTTAAAATTGACTTGAGCACCATTGATTGTTTTAAATTTTCTATGTGGGAAGTAAGACTTAATGATTTTGAGAGGCGACATTTATGTACATTTACTTTTCCAGTCACTGATGAGTCTCCCTCAAAGTTTGGTAAAGAAACATGTGGTAGTTTTTCTTGTAACATATTCTTAGCGTCTAAAGTCTTTATTGTGGTGATACTAGGATGATGAGCTAAATTATTCTTAGTGTCTAGAGTCTTTATTGTGATGATACCTGGATCATGGGCCACATTATTCACAGGGTGTGAAGTCTTTACTGTGGTGATACCAACATCACCAGCTAAATTATTCTTAGTGTCTAAAGCCTTTATTGAAATGATGTCAAGATTATGGGGCCAGGTTTTACTAGCAGGTCTTGAAGTTTTTGAATGTGTTGGGTAAGGAGGGTCTTGATCTTCATGCTCTATAATCTCTGCACTTGAAATATTTCTACATTTGAGCATATCTTGGTCTTTCCTTTTTTGAACTGACATTTTGTTGTTTATATTCCTTAGAAAAGGATCAAAACCATTCTTGATGTTGAATTTCTGGAATTATAATATTTAAAAAAGGTAAGAAATTCTGAAACATTTGAAATTTATAATAAAATTTCTACTTAATTTTCTGTGAGCAATCTTCCAATTTATTCATCTTCCTACCTTTTTACCAAGAGAAAACCAACTTTAATTATTTTAAAATATTTAAAGTTGGAATAATAATGAGAATCATAGTGCAAATTTTTCAAATTCCTAATTCTTATACTATGTTGTGTTCAAGAGCTTTTTGCTATCTGAAAGATTTTGAACACTTAAAAGGCACTCATCAATAGTTTTTCTTTAAGAACTCCATTTCCAGTGTTAGCTGAATTTGCTTAGACAAAAGCTAACATCATAATCTAAGTCCTATCCATATAAATATTTTAGTAGCAATGGGGGTAACTTTTTTAAAATGCAAGGCAAGTAATAGATATTCCATTAAAAGTATTCTCTAAAGATTGATTTGGGAGCATAGATCATTTGAGAATTTAAACAATGATGTCCTTAGTATGTTACAGTAGAATCTTGCTGTTTGATAAATATATATGCCTCCCTCAGAAACTGTAGAAAACAGTACACAAAGTTCCAAAGTACAGCGAAATGTCAGTGTAATAGTTACAGGCAATTTTGTAGCTCTGAGATTAGGCTATTCTATTATTGAAGTAGCCTTTCAAAATGAAGTCTCTTATTCAAACTTTTTGTTCATACTCCCATTATTCAATTTAAAAGGCAAAATGTGAAATAATCAACCTAGTATTTGTTTAGTTCACATGGTTTTCAAATGTTAATTGATACCCAGGCAACAGCATCAGAATCCTTGTTTTTTTTTTAAAAAAAATACAAATTCCAGGCTCCATTTCCAAATTCAGATTTATTAGGTCAGAGGTGGGACCTGGGAATGTGTATTTTTGTAAAGATAGGTGAGCGCTTCCAATGGGTAGTCTGGTTTTGGAACCACTGAATTACACAAAGTATTAGAGAAACCTATTATTAAGTATAATTGCTATTGGGATAAGAAAACTCAGGACTCACCTGATATGCTGGTTTGAATTCTGTATATTCTGGTTTGAAACATGGTGAAATGTATTCTTTTGGTGAGAAAACCACCTTATAAAAAGAGAAGTTTTAATTTTAGACTGCTTGTAATGAAAGGATACTTCCCAAGATAATTTTACTCATTCAATAGTTATTAAAGATAGTAAACATTTTAAAAACTAAAGAAATATTTTCCTCATAACTACTGTAATTTGCTAATAATCAAAAGAAGTTTATATCAGACATATATAATAATCTTCACTTCCCTGACACTACAATACTCTATCGAATCTGTAAAACCAAAATAATGCTCAGCAACTTTAAGCAGAAACAAAAGTAGAAAAGAAAACAGAACTGTTAAAACAAATTTAATCTAGTTTTAAAAGGTTGTGAAACGCTTTAGATAATAAGTGGCATCTGATATTATAGTGAGACAACAATTTCAATGACTCTCAACCTGTAATTGTTAAATGGGTAACTACTGCCTAAGGAAACACTTTATGCTAAATCAAGGTGTTCAGGAAAATTACAGAAACACTGAATTTTTGCAGATGGAAGACACTTTGTATATGTGTGTGCTCAGTCACGTCCAACTCTTTGTGGCCCCCTGCTCTGTAGCCTGCCAGGCTCCTATGCCCATGGAAGTTTCCAGGCTAGAATACTGGAGTAGGGTGTCACTTCCCACTCCAGGGGATCTTCCCAACCCAGAGACTGAACCCACTGGTAGGCAGATTCTTAACCACTAGCACCACCTGGGAAGCCCAGAAGACGCTTCAGAGATAATCAAGACCTACTCTCTGTTTTACACAAGAACCTGCAGTTGAAGTTTTGCCCTAAGTTACCAGATTAAATCCTAGGCATTCTAAATTTTCATCCGACGTGCCTACTACCACACAATGAAAACTGCAGTGAAAGACAATGGCGCTTTGAAAATATCATAAGATGCATGTATACCTCCAACTCGTTAATGATACTATCTCTTTGCAGAACACTTAGTATTATAAAGCACTTTTCTCTACACTGTTTCCTTTAGTCTGTAGCTGCTTCATTATATATCAAGTCAGTTAAAATAATTCAATGAATGACGCTTTCATAAGAAATGCTTTTGGTTTAAGTATTCGTTAATATTAAGCAGTCATAACATGACTTTATTCTTATATCTTCAGCAGTTTCCCATGTTATGTTATTAACTACCGTTAGACACTGACTTTAAATGATTTCTCCAAGTATCTCAGAATTCCCCACTACAGTTTCTCTCCTCCAGAAAAACGTGTCTTAATTTGGAACTCTACAAATACATCTCATTCTTTTCCACATCTGTTCTTTTGCTCATTTTATTTTTCCTTGAACTTTCCAAAATCTCTCTTTAAAAGTTTAAATTCTAACATTTGAAAGTTTGTTGCTTTAAGTCAATTTAGTAGAAAAATTAAAGTTAAATGAAATATGTCTGACAAGGAAGTGGAAGAATAAGTAGTAGGAAAAAAAAATTAAAGCTCCCCCCTAATATATAAGCATGGAAAAATATATGAAAGGATACAAAATGTTAACGTTGTTTTCTCAAGGGAGAAAACTCTGGACAAAAGGTAAGATGATGACACTATTAAATTTTACTGTTAACTCTATATTATTGATTAGATGAACATCCAATACTTTTGTGAGTTAAAAAATCCAGGACAGTTGTTATTCAGTCCCTAAGTCAATGTCCAACTCTTTGTGACCCCAGGAACTGCAGCACCCCAGGCTTCCCTGTCCTTCACTATCTGAGTTTGCTCAAATTCATGTTGAGTCAGTAATACCATCTACCCATCTCATCCTCTGTTACCCCCTTCTCCTTCTCCCTTCAATATTTCCCATCATCAGGGTCTTTTCCAGTGAGTCAGTTCTTAACATCAGGTAGCCAAAGTATTTGTGTTTCAGCTTCAGCACCAGTCCTTCCAATGAATTTCAGGATTGATTTCCTTAAGGATTGACTGGTTTGATCTCCATGTTGTCCAAGGGACTCTCAAGAGTCTTCTCCAGCACCACAGCTTGAAAACATCAATTCTCTGGCTCTCAGCCATCTTTATGGTCCAACTCTCACATCCGTACATGACTACTGGAAAAAGCATAGCTTTGACTATATGGACCAGCAAAGTGATGTTTCTGCTTTATAATACACTGTCTAGGTTTGTCATAGTTTTTCTTCCAAGAACCAAGTGTATTTTAGTGGCTGCAGTCACTGTCCGCAGTGATTTTGGAGCTCAAGAAAATGAAATCTGACGCTATTTCCCCAAATACCCTCCAGGGAAGCTTGCCTGTCACACAGAGCATGCCTATACAGCCAACATACTCCTTCATTCACAAACATAAAGCAAACCAACAAAACTCATCAGATATGTGAGGAAAATCAGTATATGTAAGTGAAAGATCAATAAGAATAAACAGAGCTAACCCCAGAGTAAATAGAGCTATTTCTGAGGAATGCAGGGGGAGAATGACCCTTGGAAAGATTCAAAATAGTATCCTCAGAAATATTTAGAAGGGCATTGATTTCCACATAGCTATATAATCAGTTCAGTTCAGTTGCTCAGTCGTGTCCGACTCTTTGTGACCCCATGAATCGCAGCAGGCCAGGCCTCCATGTCCATCACCATCTCCCGGAGTTCACTCAAATTCACGTCCATCGAGTCAGTGATGCCATCCAACCATCTCATCCTCCGTCGTCCCCTTCTCCTCCTGCCCCCAATCCCTCCCAGCATCAGAGTCTTTTCCAATGAGTCAACTCTTTGCATGAGGTGGCCAAAGTACTGGAGTTTCAGCTTTAGCATCATTCCTTCCAAAGAATACCCAGGGCTGATCTCCTTTAGAATGGACTGGTTGGATCTCCTTGCAGTCCTATATAATAGGCACGTCAAATTTAATGTATACATAATAGGATTCTAGATTACCTCCCTGCTCCCCACTTCCCTCAAACACACACACACACACACACACACACACACACACACACACACACAAAACCTTGGCTTTTCTCTCTTTTTCCTCATCTCAGGTAATGGTGCCACCTCTACTGAACTGTTAGACCAGAAACCTGTCTCAACCTTTCTTTCCTCCTCTTCATATGTAAGCCAGCATTAAGTCCTATGCCTACTGCCTTCAAAATATATTAAATATCCAATAATATCCTACCACCACCTATTACCCCTGCAGCACAAGTCACCATCATCTCTTCCCAACAAGAGTCTCTTAACTAGTCTCTTGCTCCCTGTGACACAGACTGAGAGTTACTTTCCCAAAATACATATTATTTCAAGAACCTCAATATTTTAGGAGCAAAAATGTCCCTTACTCAAAAAGCTACATCTTCCAGCCTCCTTTAAAAGACAGGAGTGGCCATGTAACAAGGTTCTGGCCAACTACATATAGCTGAAAACTGTTGGAAGATGCTTCTAAGAGTATATCTTAAAACAGAGGCAGACTGAGCTGACAGGTACTTAGTCAACCTTTATTCCTTTCTTCTTCCTGCCTGGAACACATCATGATTCCTAGAAGTACAGAGTTCATTTAGTGTTACTCTATACTAACATGCATATGCTGACAATAGATTCAAGAAAGAAAGGACACGTGGGTCCAGGATGACATCACAAAAACCACTGCACTACTATTTAAAGCAGTGTTTCTAAATTTCTGTTTATAATTTTTTTTTTTGCATCATCTTTTTTTTTTTTTTTAAATTTTATTTTATTTTTTAAACTTTACATAATTGTATTAGTTTTGCCAAATATCAAAATGAATCCACCACAGGTATACATGTGTTCCCCATCCCGAACCCTCCTCCCTCCTCCCTCCCCATACCATCCCTCTGGGTCGTCCCAGTGCACCAGCCCCAAGCATATACCTGTTCTTGTATAGAACAGTCTTATGGACTCTGTGGGAGAGGGAGAGGGTGGGAAGATGTGGGAGAATGACATTGTAACATGTAAAATATCATGTAGGAAACGAGTTGCCAGTCCAGGTTCGATGCATGATGCTGGATGCTTGGGGCTGGT
Source organism: Bos javanicus (assembly GCF_032452875.1). Classification (NCBI taxonomy): domain Eukaryota; kingdom Metazoa; phylum Chordata; class Mammalia; order Artiodactyla; family Bovidae; genus Bos; species Bos javanicus. The sequence continues at coordinate 90,143,588 of NC_083869.1, forward strand.
GCACTGGGACGGCCCAGAGGGATGGTATGGGGAGGGAGGAGGGAGGAGGGTTCGGGATGGGGAACACATGTATACCTGTGGCGGATTCATTTTGATATTTGGCAAAACTAATACAATTATGTAAAGTTTAAAAATAAAATAAAATTGGAACAATAAAAAAAAAAAAAGAAAAAAAAAATAAACAGTAGTTGTTGAGAAAAAAAAAAAAAAAAAAGACTGTTCTATACATCAGTGTCTCTTTTGCTGTCTTGTTTTGTTTATAATTCTTAACTGATTCAACAACTTCCACACATACTGAGTCTATTCATCCACAATGGAATGAAGCTAGAAATCAATAATAGAAGGAAACTGGAAAAATAACAAATATGAAGAAAGTAAACACTTGTAGCAATAAGTACACGCAGTGCCCAGAGCTTGATTTACAAATATTCTCTAGTAAAATAACCAGGACTTTATGTAGAAACTATTGACATGACTGGGTAAGAAAAATTCAGTATGAGCCTGGAACATCATTAGAGCACTAAAAACTATGAAAATGCTCAAAAAATAAAAGGATAGGGGCATGTCATTGGGACACAGGACACACTGAAAGTCCCAATGGCCAAAGCTTGAAAAATTAATACAACAAAATACATAATACCATAGATTATAATCATATATATATATATATGGCTATACTCATGAAAAATACACCCTTGAAAGTAGGCTAGAGTTAGGGACTTACTTCAAAAAATCCAAGCAGTGAAAGCAAAAAAACAGTAACTGCACCGTAGAGAAACCTGGCAATCAAGACCTAAACGAGGTAGGGGGTGGGGGGGAGGCGGTCCTAAGATGGCAGAGGAATAGGATGGGGAGACCACTTTCTCCCCCACAAATTCATCAAAAGATCATTTGAACACTGAGCAAATACCACAAAACAACTTCTGAACACTGGCAGAGGACACCAGGCACCCAGAAAGGCATTGTCTTTAAAAGGAGGTAGGACAAAAGATAAAAAGAGAGACAAAAGAGTTAGGGATGGAGACCCGTCTGGGGCGGGGGAGGAGTCTTAAAAGAGGAGAAGTTTCCAAACACCAGGAAACCCTCTCACTGGCGGGTCTGTGGGGAGTTTTGGAATCTCAGAGGGCAACATAACCAGGAGGAAAAAATAAAATAATAAAACCCACAGATAACAGGCCTAACTGCAACTCCCAGTGGAGAAGTAGCCCAGATGCTCAAGTCCACCACCAGCAAGTGGGGGCTGTGTTAACAGGGAGGCCCCGGCTGCATTGCTTAAGGGGCCTGATTGCCCTCAGGGCAATCTGATGGAGCTAACGTGAGATAGCAACCCAAACCGTGGGATAGCCAGAGAGGAAAAAAAAAAAGAAGAGGAAAGAGAGAGAGAACTTTCCTGCGAAAAGCTCTAACCTAAGGCACTGCCGGAGAAGGCGATGACACCCCACTCCAGTACTCTTGCCTAGAAAATTCCATGGACGGAGGAGCCTGGTAGGCTGCAGTCCATGGGGTCGCGAAGAGTCGGACACGACAGAGCGACTTCACTTTCACTTTCATGCATTGGAGAAAGAAATGGCAACCCACTCCAGTGTTCTTACCTGGAGAATCCCAGGGATGGGGGAGCCTGGTGGGCTGCCGTCTACGGGGTCGCACAGAGTTGGACACGACTGAAGCGACCTCAGCAGCAGCAGCAGCAAGGCATTGCCGGCCAGCTTACAGAACAAAGGACTGAGCGAATACCAAAGGAGAGTTAGCCGGCTGCGGACGGCCCATCCCCCACCGGAGGCTGGGAGGCAGGCAGGTGACAGCCAGAGCCAGAAGGAAAGGGGCAAACTCGGCCCCAGAGATGGCATCCCCTACCAAACTGTGAGCAGGCTCCCAGTTGCTAACAAGTCTTCCTGGGGTCCTGGACGGTTGACATCCATCAGGAGGGTCACAGCCAGAGATTAGCACCCCAGAAGAGACACACAGCACACCTGAGACGGCACTCCGGCTGCACACCCAGGAAACTGAGCAGCTGGGACTGAGAAGTGATAAGATGCACCACCCAGCTGGGAAGAGTGTGCTTGCCAAGCACCTGGTTGCCTGAGCTGCTCCGACCTGGGAAGGGCACAAAACGCAGGCCCAACTGAGTCTGTGCCTTTGTGGAGTACCTGAGAACCTGAACCTGAGCGGCATAGATCTGGGAAGTGTACGCAGCCCAGGGCTCACCTTAGGCAGTTCCCCCACAGAGCAATCTGGAGCCTGAGCAGTGTAGACCGGGAAAGCACACACGCTGTGAGCAGGTGCAAACCCAGTGTGGCCCAGACACTGCGAGCACTCCCCACACACGCCAGTGATATTTGTTTGCAGCATTCCTCCTTCCCCGCAGCACAATTGAACAAGTGAGGGTAAATAAATGACCACTTTCGCACTCTTGTGTGAGGGTGGACATTAGATACTGAAGAGACTTGCAAACAAAGCCAAAATAAAGAAGAGGGAATGGCTTTGGAAGTGACAGGTGCAACAGCTTAAAACCCTATAGTTAGCACTGGCATTGGAAGGGACCTACAGACCTTGAGAAGAAGTGTAAGGTCGAACAAAGAACTATCTGAAACTGAACTGACCACACACTGCCCTCAACAGCTCCAGAGTAATTCCTAGATATATTTTACTATTATCAGTAATTAAAAAAAATTTTTTTTTATTTTTAAGTTCTTTATTACTCCTTTAATTTTCATTTTTAAAACCTTCTATTACCTTGAAAAAAAGATGCTATTTTTAAAGCAAATTTCATGTTTTTTATATATAACTTTTGCGATTTTGTTTTTTTATATTTTAATATTGTATTTTTGAGAGTCTAACCTCTACTCTAGATTTTTAATCTTTGCTTTTTGGTATTTGTTATCAATTCTATACCTTTAAGAATCCAATCTTCAGTACACATTTTTACTTAGGAGTGTAATTACTGGCTTGATTGCTCTCTCCCCTTTTGACTCTCCTTTTTTCTCCCCCAGGTCACCTCTATCTCCTCCCTCCCCCTTCTCTTCTCTGCTTAACTCTTAACTCTGTTAATCTCTTTGGGTGTTCTGGGCTATGGAGAAAACTTAGGGAACTGATCACAGGCTAGACTGGTCTCTCTCCTTTTGACTCCCCCTTCTCTCCTCCTGGTCACATCTCCTTCCTCCCTCTTTGCTTCTCTATGGAACTCCATGAACCTCTCTGAGTGTTCCAGAGTGTGGAGAGCAAATAGGGAATTTATTACTGGCTAGACTGCTCTCTTCCCTTTTGATTCCCTCTCTTCTCTTCCTGGTCACCTCTATCTCCCTCCTCCCTCTTCTCTTCTTCATGTAACTCTGTGAACCTCTCTGGGTGTCCCTCACTGTGGAGAAGCTTTTTCACCATTAACCTAGATGTTTTATCATCAGAGCTGTATGGATGGAGACGTCTTGAGGCTACTATAAGAATAAGATGGAAAGCCAGAGGCAGGAGGCCTAAATCCAAAACTTGAGAACACCAGAAAACTCCTGACTCCAGGGACTATTAATCGACAAAAGCTCATCCAAAAGCTTCCATACCTACACTGAAACCAAGCTCCACCCAAGAGCCAACAAGTTTCAGAGCAGACATACCAAGCTAATTCTCCAACAAAACAGGAACATAACCATGAGCACAAAAATACAGGCAGCCAAAAGTCACACCAAACCCATAGACACCTCAAAACTCACTACTGGACACTTCATTGCACTCCAGAGAAAAGAGATCCAGCTCCACCCACCAGAACACCCATGCAAGCTTCCCTAACCAGGAAACCTTGACAAGTCACTCGTCCAACACCATCCGCAGGGAGGAACCTCCAGAATAAAGAGGAACCACAAACTTCAAGCATACGGAAATTCTGACCACCCCAAACACAGCAACCTAAACAAGATGAAAAGGCAGAGAAATATTCAGCAGGTAAAGGAACATGATAAAAGCCCACCAATCCAAACAAAAGAGGAGGAGATAGGGAGTCTAACTGAAAAAGAATTCAGAATAATGATAGTAAAAATGATTCCAAATCTTGAAAACAAAATGGGGTTGCAGCTAAATAGTCTGGAGACAAGGATTGAGAAAATGCAAGAAAAGTTTAACAAGGACCTACAAGAAATAAAAAAGACTCAATCAATAATGAATAATGCAATAACTGAGATCAAAAGCACTCTGGAGGGAACCAACAGTAGAATAACTGAGGCAGAAGATATGATAAGTGAGGTGGAAGACAGAATGGTGGAAATAAATGAAGCAGAGAGGAAAAAAGAAAAAAGAATTAAAAGAAATGAGGACAACCTCAGAGACCTCTGGGACAATATTAAATGCCCCAACATTCGAATCATAGGAGTCCCAGAAGAAGAAGGCAAAAAGAAAGGCCATGAGAAAATACTTGAGGAGATAATAGTTGAAAACTTCCCTAAAATGGGGAAGTAAATAGCCACCCAAAACCAAGAAACCCAGGGAGTCCCAAACAGGAGCAAGCCAAGGCAAAACACCCCAAGACACATATTAATCAAATTAATGAAGATCAAACACAAAGAACAAATATTAAAAGCAGCAAGGGAAAAAACAACAAATAACACACAAGGGGATCCCCATAAGAATAACAGCTGATCTTCCAATAGAAACTCTTCAGGCCAGGAGGGAATGGCAGGACATACTTAAAGTGATGAAAGAGAAAAACCTACAGCCCAGATTACTGTACCCAGCAAGGATCTCATTCAAATATGAAGGAGAAATCAAAAGCTTTAAGACAAGCAAAAGCTCAGAGAATTCAGCACCACCAAACCAGCTCTTCAACAAATGCTAAAGGATCTTCTCTAGACAGGAAACAGAAAAGGTTTATAAACTCGAACCCAAAACAACAAAGTAAATGGCAATGGGATCATACTTATCAATAATTCCCTTAAATGTAACTGGGTTGAATGCCTCAACCAAAAGACAGAGACTGGCTAAATGGATACAAAAACGAGACTTTTATATATGTTGTCTACAAGAGACCCATCTCAAACCTAGGGACACATACAGACTGAAAGTGAAGGGCTGGATAAAGATATTTCGCGCAAATGGATACCAAAAGAAAGCAGGAGTAGCGATACACATATCAGATAAAATAGACTTTGAAATAAAGGCCATGAAAAGAGACAAGAAGAACACTACATAATGATCAAAGGATCAATCCAAGAAGAAGATATAACAATTATAAATATATATATGCACCCAACATAGGAGCACGGCAATATGTAAGGCAAATGCTAACAAATACGAAAGGGGAAATTAACAGTAACACATTAATAGTGGGAGATTTTAATACCCCACTCACACCTATGGATAGATCAACTAAACAGAAAATTAGCAAGGAAACACAAACTTTAAATGATACAATGGACCAGTTAGACCTAATTGATATCTATAGGACATTTCACCCTAAAACAATGAATTTCACCTTTTTCGCAAGTGCATACGGAATCTTCTCCAGGATAGATCACATCCTGGGCCACAAATCTAGCCTTGGTAAATTGTAAAAAATTGAAATCATCTCAAGCATTTTTTCTGATCACAATGCAGTAAGATTAGATGTCAAATACAGGGGGAAAAAACTATTAAAAATACAAACATATGAAGGGTAAACAACACACTTCTGAATAACCAACAAATCACAGAAGAAATCAAAAAAGAGATCAAAATATGCATAGAAACATATGAAAATGAAAACACAACAACCCAAAACCTATGGGATTCAGTAAAAGCAGTGCTAAGGAGAAGGTTCATAGCAATACAAGCCTACCTCAATAAACAGGAGAGAAATCAAATAAATAACCTAATTCTACACGTAAAGCAACTAGAAAAGGAAGAAATGAAGAACCCCAGGGAGAGTAGAAGGAAAGAAATCACAAAAATTAGGGCAGAAATAAAGGCAAAACAAGTAAAAGAGACCATAGCAAAAATCAACAAAGCTAAAAGCTGGTTCTTCAAGAAGATATATAAAATTGACAAACCATTAGCCAGACTCATCAAGAAACAAAGGGAGAAGAATCAAATTAACAAAATTAGAAATGAAAATGGAGAGATCACAACAGACAACACAGAAATACAAAGGATCATAAGAGACTACTATCAGCAACTATATGCCAATAAAATGGACAACTTGGAAGAAATGGACAAAATCTTAGAAAAGTATAACTTCCCAAAACTGAACCAGGAAGAAATAGAAAACCTTAACAGACCCATCACAAGCCCAGAAACTGAAACCATAATCAGAAATCTTCCATCAAGGAAAAGCCCAGGACCAGATAGCTTCACAGATGAAGTCACCCAAAAATTTAGAGAAGAGCTAACACCTATCCTACTCAAACTCTTCCAGAAAATTGCAGAGGAAGGTAAACTTCCAAATTCATTCTATGAGGCCACCATCACCCTAATACCAAAACCAGACAAAGATTCCACAAAAAAAGAAAACCACAGATCAATATCACTGATGAACATAGATGCAAAAACCCTTAACCAAATTCTAGCAAATAGAATCCAACAACATATTTAAAAGATCATATATCATGACCAAGTGGGCTTTATCCCAGGGATGCAAGTTCAGTTCAGTTCAGTTGCTCAGTAATGTCCAACTCTTTGCGACCCCATGAACTGCAGCACGCCAGGCCTCCCTGTCCATCACCAACTCCTGGAGTCCACCCAAACCCATGTCCATTGAGTCGGTGATGCCATCCAAACATCTTATCCTCTGTTGTCCCCTTCTCCTCCTGCCCTCAATCCTTCCCAGCATCAGGGTCTTTTCCAATGAGTCAGCTCTTTGTGTCAGGTGGCCAAAGTATTGGAGTTTCAGCTTCAACATCAGTCCTTCCAATGAACACCCAGGACTGATCTCCTTTAGGATGGACTGGGTGGATCTCCTTGCAGTCCAGGAACTCTCAAATTGATGTTCAAAGCATCAATTCTTCAGCGCTCAGCTTTCTTGACAGTCCAACTCTCGCATCCGTACATGACCACTGGAAAAACCATAGCCTTGACTAGATGGACCTTTGTTGGCAAAGTAATGTCTCTGCTTTTCAATATTCTATCTAGGTTGGTCATAACTTTTCTTCTAAGTAGTAATCTTTTCCTTTTAATTTCATGGCTGCAGTCACCATCTGCAGTGATTTTGGAGCCTAAAAAAATAAAGTCTGACACTGTTTCCACAGTTTCCCCATATATTTCCCATGAAGTGATGGGACCGGATGCCATGATCTTCGTTTTATGAATGTTGAGCTTTAAGCCAACTTTTTCACTCTCCTCTTTCACTTTCATCAAGAGGCTTTTTAGTTCCTCTTCACTTTCTGCCATAAGGGTGGTGTCATCTGCATATCTGAGGTTATTGATATTACTTCCGGCAATCTTGATTCCAGCTTGTGCTTCTTCCAGCCCAGCGTTTCTCATGATGTACTCTGTATAGAAGTTAAATAAGCAGGGTGACAATATACAGGCTTGACGTACTCCTTTTCCTATTTGGAACCAGTCTGTTGTTCCATGTCCAGTTCTAACTGTTGCTTCCTGACCTGCATACAAATTTCTCAAGAGGCAGATCAGGTGGTCTGGTATTTCCATCTCTTGAAGAATTTTCCACAGTTTATTGTGATCTGCACAGTCAAAGGCTTTGGCATAGTCAATAAAGCAGAAATAGATGTTTTCTGGAATTCTCTTGCTTTTTCGATGATCCAGCGGATGTTGGCAATTTGATCTCTGGTTCCTCTGCCTTTCCTAAAACCAGCTTGAAAATCAGGAAGTTCACGGTTCACGTATTGCTGAAGCCTGGCTTGGAGAATTTTGAGTGTTACTTTACTAGCGTGTGAGATGAGTGCAATTGTGCGGTAGTTTGAGCATTCTTTGGTATTGCCTTTCTTTGGGATTGGAATGAAAACTGACCTTTTCCAGTCCTGTGGCCACTGCTGAGTTTTCAAAATGTGCTGGCATATTGACTGTAGCTCTTTCACAGCATCATCTTTCAGGATTTGAAATAGCTCAACTGGAATTCCATCACCTCCACTAGCTTTGTTCGTAGTGATGATTTCTAAGGCCCACTTGACTTCACATTCCAGGATGTCTGGCTCTAGGTGAGTGATCATACCATCGTGATTATCTTGGTCGTGAAGATCTTTTTTGTACAGTTCTTCTGTGTATTCTTGCCACCTCTTCTTAATACCTTCTGCTTCTGTTAGGTCCATTCCATTTCTGTCTTTTATCGAGCCCATCTTTGCATGAAATATTCCCTTGGTATCTCTAATTTTCTTGAAGAGATCTCTAGTCTTTCCCATTCTGTTGTTTTCCTCTATTTCTTTGCATTGATTGCTGAGGAAGGCTTTCTTATCTCTTCTTGCTATTCTTTGGAACTCTGCATTCAGATGCTTATATGTTTCCTTTTCTCCTTTGCTTTTTGCTTCTCTTCTTTTCACAGCTATTTGTAAGGCTCCCCAGACAGCCATTTTGCTTTTTTGCATTTCTTTTCCATGGGGATGGTCTTGATCCCTGTCTCCTGTACAATGTCATGAACCTCAGTCGATAGTTCATCAGGCACTCTATCTATCAGATCTAGTCACTTAAATCTATTTCTCACTTCCACTGTGTAGTCATGAGGGATTTGATTTAGGTCATACCTGAATGGTCTAGTGGTTTTCCCTACTTTCTTCAATTTAAGTCTGAATTTGGCAATAAGGAGTTCATGATCTGAGCCACAGTCAGCTCCTGGTCTTGTTTTTGTTGACTATATAGAGCTTCTCCACCTTTGGCTGCAAAGAATATAATCAATCTGATTTCAGTGTTGACCATCTGGTGATGTCCATGTGTAGAGTCTTCTCTTGTGTTGTTGGAAGAGGGTGTTTGCTATGACCACTGCGTTTTCTTGGCAAAACTCTATTAGCATTTGCCATGCTTCACTCTGTATTCTAAGGCCAAATTTGCTTCTTACTCCAGGTGTTTCTTGACTTCCTACTTTTGCATTCCAGTCCCCTATAATGAAAAGGACAACTTTTGGGGGTTTTAGTTCTAAAAGGTCTTGTAGGTCTTCATAGAACCATTCAACTTCAGCTTCTTCAGCATTACTGGTTGGGGCATAGACTTGGATTACTGTGATATTGAATAGTTTGCCTTGGAAACGAACAGAGATCATTCTGTCATTTTTTAGATTGCATCCAAGTACTGCATTTCGGACTCTTTTGTTGACTATGATGGCTACTCCATTTCTTCTAAGGGATTCCTGCCCACAGTAGTAGATATAATGGTCATCTGAGTTAAATTCACCCATTCCAGTCCATTTTATTTCGCTGATTCCTAGAATGTCAACGTTCACTCTTGCCATCATCTCCTGTTTGACCACTTCCAATTTGCCTTGATTGATGGACCTGACATTCCAGGTCCCTATGCAATATTGCTCTTTATGGCATCAGACCTTGCTTCTGTCCCCAGTCATATCCACAAGTGGGTATTGTTTTTGCTTTGGCTCCATCCCTTCATTCTTTCTGGAGTTATTTCTCCACTGATCTCCAGTAGCATATTGGGCACCTACTGACCTGGGGAATTTCTCTTTCAGTATCCTATCATTTTGCCTTTTCATACTGTTCATGGGGTTCTCAAGGCAGGAATACTGAAGTGGTTTGCCATTCCCTTCTCCAGTGGACCAGGTTCTGTCAGACCTCACCACCATGACCTGCCCATCTTGGGTGGCCCCACAGGGCATGGCTTAGTTTATTTGTCTAACTGAGTTAGACAAGGCTGTGGTCCTAGTGTGATTAGATTGACTAGTTTTCTGTGATTATGGTTTCAGTGTGTCTGCCCTCTGATGCCCTCTTGCAGCACCACATTAGCAAATTAAAAGATAAAAACCATATGATTATCTCAATAGATGCAGAGAAAGCCTTTGAAAAAATTCAACAACGATTTATGATAAAAACCCTCCAGAAAGCAACATAGGAGGAACATACCTCAACATAATAAAAGCTATCTATGACAAACCCACAGCAAATTTATCCTCAATGGTGAAAAGTTGAAAACATTTCCCCTAAAGTCAGGCAAGGATGCCCACTCTCACCTCTACAATTCAAAATAATCTTGTTCGTTTTGGCCACAGTAATCAGAGCAGAAAAAGAAATAAAAGAAATTCAGATTGGAAAAGAAGTAAAACTCTCACTGTTTAGAGATGACATGATACTTTACATAGAAAACCCTAAAGACTCCACCAGAAAATTACTAGAGCTAATCAATGAATACAGTAAACTTGCAGGATATAAAATCAACACACAGAAATCCCTTGCATTCCTATAGACTAACAATGAGAAAACAGAAAGAGAAATTAAGGAAACAATTCCATTCACCACTGCAACAAAAAGAATAAAATACTTAGGAATAAATCTACCTAAAGAAACAAAAGACCTATATATAGAATACTATAAAACACTGGTGAAAGAAATCCAAGATGACACAAATAGATGGAGAAATATACCATGTTCATGGATTGGAAGAATCAATATAGTGAAAATGAGTATACTACCCAAAGCAATCTATAGCGTCAACGCAATCCCTATCAAGCTACCAACTGTATTTTTCAGAGAATCAGAACAAATAATTTCACAATTTGTATGGAATTACAAAAAACCTCGAAGCCAAAGCAATCTTGAGAAAGAAGAATGGAACTGGAGGAACCAACCTGCCTGACTTCAGGCTATGCTACAAAGCGACAGTCATCAAGACAGTATGGTACTGGCACAAAGACAGAAACATAGATCAATGCAACAAAATAGAAAGCCCGGAAATAAATCCATGCACCTATGGACACCTTATCTTTGACAAAGGAGGCAAGAATATACAATGGAGAAAAGACAATCTCTTTAACAAGTGGTGCTGGAAAACTGGTCAACCACTTGTAAAAGGATGAAACTAGAACACTTTCTAACACCATATACAAAAATAAACTCAAAATGGATTAAAGATCTAAACATAAGACCAGAAACTATAAAACTCCTAGAGGAAAACATAGGCAAAACACTCTCTGACATAAATCACAGCAGGATTCTCTATGACCCACCTCCCAGAGTAATGGAAATAAAACCAAAAATAAACAAATTACACCTAATTAAACTTAAAAGCTTTTGCACAACGAAGGGAACTATAAACAAGGTGAAAAGACACCCTTCAGAATGGGAGAAAACAATAGCAAATGAAGCAACTGACAAAGAATTAATCTCAAAAATATACAAGCAACTCCTGCAGCTGAAGTCCAGAAAAATAAACGACCCAATCAAAAAATGGGCCAAAGAACTAAACAGACATTTCTCCAAAGAAGACATACAAATGGCTAACAAACACATGAAAAGATGCTCAATATCACTCATTATCAGAGAAATGGAAATCAAAACCACAATGAGGTACCATCTCACGCTGGTCAGAATGGCTGCTATCAAAAAGTCTACAAGCAATAAATGCTGGAGAGGGTGTGGAGAAAAGGAAACCCTCTTACACTGTTGGTGGGAATGCAAACTAGTACAGCCACTATGGAGAACAGTGTGGAGATTCCTTAAAAAACTGGAAATAGAACTGCCATACAACCCAGCAATCCCACTGCTGGGCATACACACCTAGGAAACCAGAATTGAAAGAGACACGTGTACCCCAATGTTCATCACAGCACTCTTTACAATAGCCAGGACATGAAAGCAATCTAGATGTCCATCTGCAGATGAATGGATCAGAAAGGCACATATACACAATGGAATATTACTCAGCTATTAAAAAGAATGCATTTGAATCAGTTCTAATGATGTGGATAAAACTGGAGCGTATTATACAGAGTGAAGTAAGTCAGAAAGAAAAATACCAATACAGTATATTAACGCATATATATGGAATTTAGAAAGATGGTAATGATGACCCTATATGTGAGACAGCAAAAGAGAAACAGATGTATAGAACAGTCTTTTGGACTGTGTGGGAGAAGGCGAGAGTGGGATGATTTGAGAGAACAGCATTGAAACATATATTATCATATGTGAAATAGATAGCCAGGCCAGGTTCAATGCATGAAGCAGGGTGCTCAGGGCTGGTGCACTGGGATGACCCTGAGGGATGGGATGGGGAGGGAAGGTCGGGATGAGGAACACATGTACACCCATAGCTGATTCATGTGAATGTATGGCGAAAACCACCACAATGTTGTAAAGTAATCAGCCTCCAATTAAAATTTAAAAAGTGATAATAAACAAACAAAAAAGACCTAAACAGGTAGTGAAGGCAAATATCACTACCATATCATGAATCCTGATGTGATGTGCTGAGAAGGACATATCATCATTTTCTGCAAAAACTCATGAATCTGTTCATGATTCAGTTAGTTCAGTCACTCTATCATGTCCGACTCTTTGCGACCCCATGAATCACAGCACGCCAGGCCTCCCTGTCCATCACCAACTCCTGGAGTTTACTCAAACTCATGTCCATCAAGTTGGTGATGCCATCCAGCCATCTCATCCTCTGTCGTTCCCTACTCCTCCTGCCCCCAATCCTTCCCGGCAACAGAGTCTTTTCCAATGAGTCAACTCTTCACATGAGGTGGCCAAAGTATTGGAGTTTCAGCTTTAGCATCAGTCCTTCCAATGAACACCAAGGACTGATCTCCCTTAGAATGGACTGGTTGGATCTCCTTGCAGTCCAAGGGACTCTCAAGAGTCTTCTCCAACACCACACTTCAAAAGCATCAATTCTTCGGCACTCAGCTTTCTTCACAGTCCAACTCTCACATCCATACATGACCACTGGAAAAACCATAGCCTTAACTAGATGGATCTTTGTTGGCAAAGCAATGTCTCTGCTTTTTAATATGCTATCTAGGTTGGTCATAAATTTCCTTCCAAGGAGTAAGCGTCTTTTAATTTCATGGCTGCAGTCGCCATCTGCAGTGATTTTGGAGCCCCCAAAAATCGAGTCTGACACTGTTTCCCCATCTATTTCCCATGAAGTGATGGGACCAGATGCCATGATCTTCATTTTCTGAATGTTGAGTTTTAAGTCAACTTTTTCACTCTCCTCTTTCACCTTCATCAAGAGGCTTTTTAGTTCCTCTTCACTTTCTGCCATAAGGGTGGTGTCATCTGCATATCTGAGGTTATTGATATTTCTCCCAGCAATCTTGATTCCAGCTTGTGCTTCTTCCAGCCCAGCGTTTCTCATGATGTACTCTGCATAGAAGTTAAATAAGCAGGGTGACAATATACAGCCTTGATGTACTCCTTTTCCAATTTGGAACCAGTCTGTTGTTCCATGTCCAGTTCTAACTGTTGCTTCCTGGCCACAGGACTGCAAAACGTCAGTTTTCATTCCAATCCCAAAGAAAGGCAATGCCAAAGAATGCTCAAATTACTGCACAATTGCACTCATCTCACACGCTAGTAAAGTAATGCTCAAAATTCTCCAAGTCAGGCTTCAGCAATATGTGAACTGTGAACTTCCAGATGTTCAAGCTGGTTTTAGAAAAGGCAGAGCAACCAGAGATCAAATTGCCAACATCTGCAGGATCATCAAAAAAGCAAGAGAGTTCCAGAAAAACATTTCTGCTTTATTGATTATGCCAAAGCCTTTGACTGTGTGTATCACAATAAACTGTTGCAAATTCTTCAAGAAATGTGAATACCAGACCACCTGTCCTGCCTCTTGATCATGATTAGATGGGCACATATAGGGGGACATTATACAGGGTACTTGGCCAGAGCTCATCAAGATTTTTGAAGTCATAAAAAGAAACAAAATCAAAGAAAAGCAGAGAAACTGTTGTAGACCCAAGGAGTCAGGGAAGACATGACAACTAAATATAATGTGGTGCCCTGTACTGAAACCTGGAACAGAAATAGAACGTTAATGGAAAAAATAGTGAGACCCAAATAAAATCTGGATGTGGGTTATTAGTAATGTACTGATGTTGGTTTCTTAAGTTTTGGCAAATGTACTATGGTAATATAAGATGTTAACAATGGGGGACAATAAGTGTTGGTTAGACTGTGGAGATGGAGAAGGCAATGGCACCCCACTCCAGTACTTTTGCCTGGAAAATCCCATGGATGGAGGAGCCTGGTAAGCTGCAGTCCATGGGGTCGATAGAGTCAGACACGACTGAGAAGCTTCACTTTCACCTTTCACTTTCATGCATTGGAGAAGGAAACGGCAACCCACTCCAGTGTTCTTACCTGGAGAATCCCAGGGACAGGGGAGCCTGGGTGGGCTGCCGTCTATGGGATCGCACAGAGTCAGACACGACTGAAGCGACTTAGCAGCAGCAGCAGCAGCAGACTGTGGAGAAAAAAGAACCCCTGTGCACTGTTGGTGGAAATGTAAATTGGTGCAGCCATTATGGAAGTCAGTATGGGTTTAACTATTGGGCTTCCCAGGTGGCACAATGGTCAAGTATCTGCCTGCCAAAGCAAGAGAAGCAAGAGACATGGGATCAACCTCTGGGCTGAGAAATCCCCTGGAGTAGGAAATGGCAAATGCTCATTTTCATGCCTAGCAAATTCCATGGACAGAGGACCCTGGTGGGCTACAGTCCATGGGGTCGTAGAGAGTCACACATCACTCAGTGACTGGGCACACACACACACAGACACACATGGGTTATAGTTGCCATATGATCCATCAATCCCACTTCTGGGCCTGTATGTGAAGGAAATGAAAACACTATCTTGAAGAGATATCTGCACTCCACATTCACTGCAGGTTTATTCACATTAGTCAAGACATGAAAATAACTTACGTGTCCATTGACAAATGAATGGATAAAAAAGTAAGAAACTATTGGTTTGCATGCATGGACCTGGAAGGCATTATACTAAGTGAAATAAGTCATAGAGAAAGACAGATATATATGTTCTCACTTACATGTGGATTCTAACTAGTCAAATGGTACAAACTCTCTGCTATAAGATGAATAATAAGTTCTTGGGTCTAATGTTCGGTATGGTGACTACAATTAGCCTTACTGTACTATATATCTTAAAGTTGTTAAAAGAGTAAATTTTAAATGTTATCACCATACACATGAAGGTAAATATATGAGGGGATGGAGGTGCTAAACTTAATGTGGTAAACATTTTGCAATATATACACGTATCAAATTATCGCACTGTATACCTCACACTTACATATGTTGTGTCAATAATACCTCAATAAAGGGGAAAACAAAATGAGGGAAACAAACCAATGTAAATTGGTGCAGCCACTGTGGAAGTCAGTATGCATTTAACCATTGGGCTTCCCAGATGGCAGAGTGGTAAGGAATCCACCTGCCAATGCAAGAGATGCAAAAGATATGGGTTCAATCTCTGGGCTGGAAGACCCCACCAGGGAAGTACCTCTAAATATTTTTATATCAAATTACATGGTCATCCTTGTTGCCACAGAGGTGTAGTGTCAAGTTTGCCAAATATACCCACAATTAGAGTTGGGCAGAGAGGATATCCTCAAGAAGGGTTACTGACAAGACAAAAATCTGTTAACCATATGGACAATTAATAAATAGCACTGAGACAACTATCTATCCATTTCAGCAAAATTATCAATAGACCCTTACCTCATACCAAAAACATCAAATATAGATGGATTAAATATAGAAAGTATACATAGAAAAACATCTAAGAAAATGCTGACATAATTTTGGAGACGGGAAGGATATTCTAAACAAGATGTAAACTAATAGCCATAAAGGAAAAGCTGCCAGATTTGACTACATAAACATTTCAAATTTCTATAAGGACCGTGAAGAAGTAAAAACAAATGTAAATAACAAACAGCACAGATAACAAAGTGTTGTTATTCAAAAATAAAAAGCATTTTCACACATAAATAAGCACACACACAACCCAATTTGTAAACATGAGCAGAGATTATAAACAGTCAAATAATAGAAATACAACTGGGTAATAAACACATGAAAACTGTTCACTCATTAATTTTCAGGACTATGCAAATTAAAATATCAATGGAATATCATCTTTGTGCATCAAATTAACAAAAACAAAAATGACCAGGCTGTGAGATAATGGATATTTTCCTACCTTTTGGATACAAATGCAAATAAGTAAATCTGGATTAAAGGATAATCTTGCAGTATCTATCAAAAGTAAATATGCTTATTCACTTTGATCCAACAATTCTGCTTCTCATATTTATCCTATCATATACTTGTACAAGTGAAAAAATAATGTATACCATTTAGTAAACGACTATATGTTCCACGTCCTTTAAATTCTTTGAAATATTTGATAGTATAATCATTTTGCAGGTGAAAACTGAAACTCAGATGTAAATTGCCTAAGGTTATTTGACCATGGTAGTAGAAGAATTTGGATTTGAATCTAGGTATTTATTCCTATAAAATCCAAGCTCTTTTCCCCATATCCTAGTTTCCTAATTCTCTTACCATCACCAAACACTGCCTTTCATTGGTAGGTAAATGCCCTCCTCCCTGCCCCTACCTTTCTTGAATCCTGACCTTTGGGGAAATGATTTCACATTCTGTCACTGTCAGGGTTTAGAGAGAAACTTATTATGCTATATTTTAAAAATCTTAATTTAGGAAGGGACTCTAAAAATGTGAAGGAACTATTCAAAGACTGTCACCTGAATCAGCTGTGAATTGAAAGAGATGTCAGTCCTTTCCAGTTCAGATTAGCATTCCAGAAGTTTGTCTCAAAATACAGCATTTCTTTAACACACTGTCTACCTTGGTTCATAAAAAACTCTTCTTTGAACTTCAAACTTCAAAGTTTATTTTACCATAGAATTCTGAAGATTTTGTGACTTGTTGATGAAGCAATTAGCTTAGACTTTAAGGAATTTGTTCTAGAACTCCAGTTTTCAATAAACAATCCTGTTGCCTTAGGTGATAGATTCTTTCAACTTTCTAAGTCTGTTGATTTTATATAACCTATGTTTTACAGGTTACCCACTGAATTTATCTTGTTTAACTTAATTTAGTTTTATCTCTCATACACAGGTGTGACTATCACCTTAAAGAAAAATATTTAAGGTAAGTTTTTTCCTTTTAAACATTAAACTTTATTTTGAAATAATTGTAGATTCACACAGTTGTAAGAAATAACACAGGGAGACCATGTACCTTTCATCCAGGTTCCCTCAATAGTAACATCTTGAAAAACTGTATAATGTCAATATCGGTCAGGATATTAACATTATACAGTTAAGATGTAGAATATTTTCACAAGGATCCCTAATGTCCTTTTATAGTCACAGCCATTTCTTTCCTGCCTCCATCTCCTAGTTAAGTAAGGCCTGGCAACCACTAACCTGTTCTGTATTTTTATAATTTCAAGAATGTCATATAAAAGAATCCATATAGTGTATAATATTTGAAGATTGGCTTTTTTTTCACTCAGCATAATTCTCTGGAATTTCATCCAGGTTGTTGTATGTATCAATGTTCCTTTGAATTGTTGAGTATTATTCCATGGCATAGAGGTAGCACAGTTTGTTTAGCCATTCACCAATTAAAGAATATTTGTATTGTCTCCACTTTTTGGCTACTAATATTAATAAGGCTCTATGAACATTTTGTTCAGGGTGTTTGTGTGTGTGTGATTTTAAGACAATTTTTCTAGGATAAATGCCTAAGAGTATAATTGTTGGGTTACATGGAGGTTGCATAGTTAGTGTTTTTGAGAAACTGCCAAAATGCTTTCAGGAGTGGTTATAAAATTTTAAATTCCCATCAGCAATTTCTCCACATCTCACCAGCACTTAATTTTATTACTGTTTTTTATCTTAGGTAAGAGACTTAGGACAAGGTTTGGTTTGGTTTGCCCATGGATGTCCCAATAGATTCAGCACTACTTGAAAAGGCTATCATTCCTCCATTAAATTGCTTTTGCATCACTGTTGAAAATCAGTTGGGTGTACTTTTGTGTACATTTCAGGGATGTCTATTCTGTTCCACTGATCTTTGTGTCTCTCTTCTAATACCACACTATCTTTACTCTTGACTACTGTAGCTTAATTACTATAGCTGCTGCTGCTGCTAAGTCGCATCAGTCGTGTCCGACTCTGTGCGACCCCATAGATGGCAGCCCACCAGGCTCCGCTGTCCCTGGGATTCTCCAGGCAAGAACACTGGAGTGGGTTGCCATTTCCTTCTCCAATGCATGAAAGTGAAAAGTGAAAGTGAAGTCACTCAGTCGTGTCCGACTCTTCACAATCCCATGGACTGCAGCCTACCAGGCCCCTCCGTCCATGGGATTTTCCAAGCGAGAGTACTGGAGTGGGTTTACTATAGCTAGTAGGCCTTAATATGGGAAAAGTGATTCTTCCCATTTTCTTCTTTTTAAAGATGACTTTAGCTACTCTAGGACCTGTGCTTTCTATATAAATTTTAGAACGGTTTTGTCTATATTTACAAAGAGCTGGTATTTAGATAAAAATTACATTAAATCTAAAAGTCAATCTGGGGAGAACTGACATCTTTACTATGTTGAGTTTTCCAATTCATGAATATGTTATGTCTGCAGGACTGCAGTTTTTGTGCTTCTAATGTCTGCCTCCTGGTGGGTGAGGCTTGTCTAGAGACTTGTACAGGTTTCCTGGCAAGAAGGGCTGGTGACTGTTCTCTGGTGGAGCTGGGTCTTGTTCCCTAGTGGGCAGGGTCATGTCTCAGGGCATGTCTAGAGGCAGCTTTGGGTTCAGGAAATCTTTAGGCTGCCTGTCTGTGGATGGGAAGGGCTGTGTCCCTATCCAGTTTGTTGTTTGGCCTGAGACATCACAGCACTGAAGCCTGTGGTCTATTGGGTGAGGCCAGATCATGGTGCTGAAATGTCAGACTGGAAAACTCATGCAAATGAATGTTCTCTGATATATCCACTGCTGCTGCTGCTGCTAAGTTGCTTCAATCGTGTCCGACTCTGTGCGATCCCATAGACAGCAGCCCACCAGGCTCCTCCATCCCTGGGATTCTCCAGGCAAGAATACTGGAGTGGGTTGCCATTTCCTTCTCCAATGCATGAAAGTGAAAAGGGAAAGTGAAGTCGCTCAGTCATGTCCGACTCTTAGCGACCCCATGGACTGCAGCCCACCAGGCTCCTCCATCCATGGGATTTTCCAGGCACGAGTACTGGAGTGGGGTGCCATTGCTTTCTCCGGATATATCCACTGCCAGTGTCTATATCTCTGCGGTGGGCCACAGCTGCCCCCTTCCTCCCCAGGAGACCCTCTAAGACCAGCAGGTAGGTCTGGCCCAGCCTTGTCCCAAATTACTGCTTTTGCCCTTATTCTTAGTGTGTGTGAGATTTTGTGTGCACCCTTTAAGAAGGCAGTCTCTATTCCCTAATCCTGTGGAGCTTCAGGCAATCAAGCCCCACTGACCTCCAAAGCCAAATGCTATGGGGGTTCCTCTCCTTGGTTCCAGACCCTGGGCTTGAGGTCCTAACATGGGGCTCAGAACTCTCCTGGGGAGAACTTTTGTAATATAATTATCTCTAGTTTGTGGATCACCCACCTAAGGATATGGGATTTGATTATATCCAGAGTCTGCTTCCCCTACCAGTCTCATTGTGGTTCTGCCCTTATGTCTTTAGCTGTAGAAGGTTATTTTCTGGTAGGTTTCAATCTTTTTCAATGATGATTATTCTGCAGATTATTTTGACTGGTATACTCATGAGAGCTGGTAAGCTTAGGGTCCTTCTACTCTGCCATCTTGGCTGCTCTCTCCCAACCATGTCTTTTAAATGGTGCATTTAGACCATTTATCATTTACTAAATTTCTACATCAGTTATTATTGACATGTTGGGACACCAGTCTGCCATTTAGTTATTTTTTTCCTGTTTGTTTCCTCTATTTCTCATTCTTTTTCCTCTTTTCTTACCTCATTGTGGGTTATTTGAATATTTTTTAGGATTCCACATTGATTTATAGTTTTTTAGGTTTTTTTTAACAGTTTTCTTAGTGGTTGTGCTAGGTATTATAACATATTCACTTATTTCAATCTACTGGTATTGATATTTTACCTCTTTGAGTGAAGTATAGAAATCTTACTTCCATTTAGGCATTTTAATCATCCCAACTTTTAAAAAATAATTGTCCTATGTATCTCCCCTACTTGCATTTCACATCTGCAGATTATTTTGGTCAGGAGGTAGTGTTATAATCTTTGATTTAATGATTACATACTATTTAAAAACCCATGAGAATTAGAATGCTGCTGCTGCTGCTGCTAAGTCACTTCAGTCGTGTCCGACTCTGTGCGACCCCATAGACGGCAGCCCACCAGGCTCCCCTGTCCCTGGGATTCTCCAGGCAAGAACACTGGAGTGGGTTGCCATTTCCTTCTCCAATGCATGAAAGTGAAAAGTGAAAGTGAAGTCGCTCAGTCGTGTCCAACTCTAGAATTAGTTAGAATTCTAGTTAGAATTAGTTAGAATTAGAATTAGAATAGGCTATAATATTTGCCCATTCTGCTGTTTCTTTCTTTCTATAGCTCCAAGCCTTTTTCTGTTATCATTTTCTTTCTTTTTAAAAAATTTCCTTTAGATATTCATTAGGGGTATGTTTGCTAGCAACAAATTCTCTTAGTTTTCCTTTGTCTAAGAATATCTTCTTTGCCCCATCACTCCTGAATTATTGCTGGGTATAGAATTTACAGTTGCCAGTTCTTTTCTTTTCATACTTGAAAAATATTGTGCCACATCCTCTGGTTTCCATGATTTCAAATGAGAAAATCACTATCATTCAAATAGATATTCCATGGTATGTTTCTATTCCCTATAGATTTCACTGTTTTCCTCTAGCTGCTTTCAAGACACTTTTTCTTCAATTTTTAGAAGTATAATGGTTGTGTGCCTTGAATTTCTTTGGGTTTACCCTCTTTGGGCTTTGCTCAGCTTCTTTAATCCACAGGTTTATGTTTTCCACCAATGCTGGGGTATTTTCAGCCAATATTTATTTGAATAATTTCTCCTTATCCTTCTTCTCTTTCTCCTCCTTCTCTTCCTCTCTCCTCTTCTACTAGGATTCTAATGAGTATCAATATTGTTATTGACAATATTGACAACTCATATTGTCATATTGCTATTGTTCTACAGATCCCAGAAATTCCGTTTGTTTGTTTTTTTTTTTTTCAGTTTATCTTCATTCTTTTGTTCAGATTGGCAAATCCTACTGATATTTTTTCAAGCTCACTACTTCTGTCCTCTATCATTTCCACTCCACTACTGACTCAAATTGATGACATTTTAATTTTGCTTATTGTCTTTTTAAAAAAGCTTGGAGTATGTTTTTGGTTCCCTTCTATAAGGCTGTGTTAGGCTCAGATAATGGATTCTCCAGAAGCTAAGAAGACAGAGGCAATAAGGAGCTACACTTCTAGTGAATTTAGAGGATGGATACCTGTTGGTGGTCAACATCCACGTAATTCAGGTGTAGGAACAAGACCTGAGTGATAGAAGGCTCAGAAAAGGCCAGTAAAAAAAGAGGACTTCTGAAATAAAAATAAGATTATTTCATACTGAAGTCCTTTTTGAACAACTGGTCTATGGTAGCTTAGAAAGTGCTTTCTTGGACAACTGTTATACTGTTAAGGTGTCAGTTAATAGGCCTAATGATGATGATATTACTGAATTAAAGTGACACCAAGTCACTAAGCCTGTGGTTATTAGAAGCACTGAGAGAGCTCCTGTAAGGGGTCAGAGCTGGGACTTACTATGTGATATGGGTTTGGAGGCTCACTGTGTGTTGTCATGTAAGTAAAGACTTACTAGAAAGGTGAATACATAAGCTTGAATTAGGGCAATGGCAAATTCAAAGACAGTAAGTAAAACAAGGACTGTTGTCGTTGTTGTTGCTGTTGTTCAGTCACTCAGTTGTATCTGACTCTTTGTGGGCCCATGGGCTGCAGCACACCAGCTTTCCCTGTCCTTCACTATCTCTTGGAGTTTGCTCAAACTCATGTCCAGTGAGTTGATGATGCCATCCAACCATCTCATCCTCTGTTGCCCTGTTCTCCTCCTCCCCTCAATCTTTCCCAGCATCAGGGTTTTTTTCCAGTGAGTTGGCTCTTCACATCAGGTGGCCAAAATATTGGGGCTTCAGCTTTAGCATCAGTCATGTCAATGAATATTCAGGGTTGATTTCCTTTAGGATTGACTGGTTTGATCTCCCTGCTGTCCGAGGGACTCTCAAGTGTCTTCTCCAACACCACTGTGTGAAAACATCAATTCTTCAGCACTCAGCCTTCTTTATGGTCCAACTCTCATATCCATACATGACTACTGAAAAAATGATAGCACTGACTATACAGACCTGCTGGCAAAGTGATGTCTCTGCTTCTTAATACACTGTCTAGGTCTGTCATAGCTTTTCTTCCAAGGACGAAGCATCTTTTAGTTTCATGGCCGCAGTCACCATCTGCAGTGATTTTGAAACCCAAGAAAATAAAGTCTATCACTGTTTCCATTGTTTCCCCATCTATTTGTCAGGAAGTGATGGGACCAGATGCCATGATTTTTGTTTTTTGAATATTTGACTTTTAATTCAGCTTTTTTACTATCCTCTTTCACTTTCATCAAGAAGTTCTTTAGTTCCTCTTCACTTTCTGCCATAAGAGTGATGTCATCTGCATATCTGAGGTTATTGATATTTCTCCCAGCAATCTTGATTCCAGCTTGTGCTTCATCCAGCCCAGCATTTCACATGATGTACTCTGCATATAAGTTAAATAAGCAGGATGACAATATACAGCCTTGACGTACTTCTTTCCCAATTTTGAACCAGTTTGTTGTTTCATGTCCAGTTCTAACCATTACTTCTTGACCTGCACACAGGTTTCTCAGGAGGCAGGTAAGGTGGTGGTCTGGTATTCCCATCTCTTGAAGAATTTTCCACAGTTTGTTGTAATCCACACAGTCAAAGACTTTGACATAATCAATGAAGCAGAAGTAGAAGTTTTTCTGGAATTCTCTTGTTTTTTCAATGATCCAATGGATGTTGCCAATTTGATCTCTGGTTCCTCTACCTTTCCTAAATCCAGCTTGTACACCTGGAAGTCCTCAGTTCATGTACTGTTGAAGCCTAGCTTGAAGGATTTTGAGCATTACCTTGCTAGCTTTTAAAATGAGTGCAACTGTGCAGTAGTTTGAACATTCTTTGGCATTGTCATTCTTTGGAATTGGAATGAAAACTGACCTTTTCCAGTCCTATGGTCACTGCTGAGTTTTCCAAATTCATTGACATACTGAGTGCAGCACTTTCACAGCATCATCTGTTAGGATTTGAAATAGCTCAGCTGAAATTCCATCACCTCCACTAGCTTTGTTAATAGTGATATTTCCTAAGGCCCACTTGACTTCACACTCCAAGATATCTGGCTCTAGGTGAGTGATCATACCATCGTGGTTATCCAGGTCATAAAGACCTTTTTTTGTACAGTTCCTCTGTGTATTCTTGCCACTTCTTAATACCTTCTGCTTCTGTTAGGTCCATATCATTTCTGTCCTATTGTGCCCATCTTTGCATGAAATATTCCCTTGGTATCTTTCATTTTCTTGAAGAGATCTCTAGTCTTTCCCATTCTATTGTTTTCCTCTATTTCTCTGCAACGTTCACTTAAGAAGGCTTTCTTATTTCTTCTTGCTATTCTTTGGAACTTTGCATTCAGATGGGTATATCTTTCCTTTTCTACTTAAATATTATGAAGGCTGTGGTGTTACTAATATTTGGTAGTGCTAGAGTTGTTCCCCCAATTAAGTGAATTAATAGATGACCTGCTATAATGTTAGGTGTTAATCATACAGCAAAGCCTATTGGTTGAATAAAAGAGGAACTGGTGTTCCTTGCAGTAAGAAATGGCAGAAATTTTTGGGTTTTGCCATAAAATCTGCCAAAATTCTGCCATAAAATTTTGGTTTTATGGCAGAAATCAGTAGTTACATTTCCTGCTCACAGAGGGACTGCTATATCTAAACTTATTGACAGTTGTATAGCGTGTGTAAATGAATGTGATATGAGTCCTAATATATGTTGATCCAATAAACAATAAATATAAGGATAACTGATATACATATTAGTGTTATACATATTATACATATACATATATTAGTGTTATATGTAATACATATTATATATGTATATATACATATACTAATGATATACATATTAGTGTTCAGGTCTGTTCTTTTTTTTTCTTTTTTTCAGGTCTGTTCTTTGTGGTTGTGAATAGCTATTATTTGTTTCAATGTAAGTTGGACTAATCATTGTTGAATAAAACCATGCAGTGTTGATTAGTCAGTTAGCTGTGGGGAATAAAATAGTTGAGAATATAATGATTAATACAACAATAAGAAGTTATTATTGTTGGGTTAATGAAAGAGACAAATAAATTTTCATTCATTTTGCTTCTCAAGGGTGAGTTGTTTTTGCATTTTAGTATATTTTTATTTCTGGGTTTGAAGTATATTTTTAAAATTTTAGTTGGAATATAATGATTAGGACTAGAATTTTTTATAAAACAGATGTATGGCAAAACCACTACAATATTGTAAAGTAAGTAGCCTCCAATTAAAATAAATAAATTTAAAAAAAAGAAATAAAAAAATAGAAATAAACCATGATGATGTGTCTAGTTGTGGCATATCATTAAGGAGAGAGTTAACACCCAGTCTTTAACTTAAAAGGTAAATTAGTTTTTTAATGAATTTATAATATTGATGAAGATCATTTCTCAAAGTATTTCAGTGGAACTAATTCAAGGACAACAGTCATGACACTGTGATTTGATCCACAAATTTTAGAGCATTGTCCATAATCTAAGGTTGCTTGTTTTACACATCCTGGAGTAGCATCTGTTTTTAGGCTGAAAGAAGGAACAGCTCAACAGTGCAAAACATCTTTGGAGGAAATTAATATTTAGATTGTTATCTCTATGGATAGTACTACTTGGTTATCTATTTCTAATAATTGCAGCTCTCCTGGTTTTAGATCTGATGTATGAATCATATATGAAAGTCTTCACAGTCTGTGTATTCGTAATTTCAATATCATTGGTGTCCTATAGTTTTTATAGTCATAGAGGGATTATTTATTTCATCTATCATATAAAGAATTCATAGTGATGGCAAGGGAATTAAAATTAGGATGATGGCCGCTAAGATTGTTCAAACTTTTTCCACTTCTTGTGTATTTATTGTGCCTGTATGTATTAGCTTAGTTGTTAACATGAGTGAAATAATACATAGGACTAAGGAGCTAATTAAAAATATGATTATTAACATGTGATCATGGAAGTGCAGAAGTTCCTCTATAACAGGTGACACTGCATCTTGAAAGTCTCATTGGAAAGGATATGCCATAGAGGTATATACGATTTCACCTACAACTTTGACAAAGTTATGTATATTTTACTAATATCACATTTATTGAGAAAGACATAATGGTGTTGGCTTGAAACCAGTAAAAGAGGGCTTGTTCCTTCCTTTCTTAGTTATTTTAAACTAATATAAGTGGGTTCCTCAAATGTGTGATATGGTAGACATCTATGTAATCATTCTAAGTTTGCAGTAGTTAGCTCTCTCATTTTTATACAAACGCTTCTCAGATTATAAAAATTCTAAGTATCACTGCTGTTAGTGAAATGAATGAGCCTATTGATGAAATAGTATTTCATGTTGTGTATATATCGGGATAGTAGGAACATTGTTGTGATATTCCAGATAGACCAAGGAAGTGTTATGGGAAAAAAGTTATATTTATGCCTACAAATATAATTACAAAATGAATTTTTGCTCATGCTGAGTTAAGTGTGTGGGAATCAATGTCTGAAGCCTCCTATAATGGTGAATACCACTTCTATTGATAGGACACAACGGAAATGTGCAACTACCTAATATGTATCATGAAGAGTGGTTTCTAGGGACGAGTTGGCTAAAGCAATTCCTATTAAACTACCTATTATAAAAAGGAGAGTAAAGCCTGAGGCTTATAATATAGCAGGGGATCATCTGATATTACCCCTGTGAAGAGTTGCCAGTCAGCTAAATACTTGCAGACTTCCCTGGTAGTTCAGACTATAAAGCGTCTGCCTACAATGTGGGAGACCCAGGTTCAATCCCTGGGTTAGAAAGATCTCCTGGAGAAGGAAATGGCAACCCACTCCAGTATTCTTGCCTGGAGAATCCCATGGATGGAGGAGCCTGGTAGGCTACAGTCCATGGGGTCACAGAGAATCGGATACAACTGAGTGACTTCACTCCTATTTAGTTGGAGTACTAAATACTCGTACTCCTACAGGAATAACAATAATTATAGTAGCTGATGTAAAATATGCACATGTATCAACATCTATGCCTACTATAAACATATGACTCTTGAGAGTCCCTTGGAATATTCTTTGTAAGGACTGATACTGAAGCTGCAGCTCCAATTACTCTGGCCACCTAATGTGAAGAGCCGACTTGTTAGAAAAGACCCTGATGCTAGAAAACATTGAAAGCAGGAGGACAGAGGACAAGATGGTTGGATGGCATCACTGACACAATGGACATAGTTTGAGCAAGCTCTGAGAGATGGTGAAGGACACGGAAGCCTGGCATGCTGCAGTCCATGGGGTTGCAAAGAGTCGGACAAGACTGAGCATACAACAACAACAATAAACATATGACTGGCTCATACGATAAACCCTAAGAGATATCATAGCTCATAATATGCCCATATACCATATACTATGCCTCAAAGGCTCTGTTTTCCTCAATAATAAGTTACAATATGTGAGATTATTCCAAATCCAGGTAAGATAAGAATATAAACTTCAGGGTGACCAAAAAATCAGAACAGATATTGATAAAGAATGAGGTCTCTTCCTTCTGCAGGGTCAGAAAAGGTTGTTTTTAGATTTTGGTCTGTTTATAGTATGATAATTCCAGTGCTAGTGTTGGCAATGATAATAATAGTATACAGCTATAATTAGGAGAGATCACACAAATAATAATGTTTGGTATTGAGGTATAGTGAGTGCTTTTATGTTCATAATTGTGGTAATAAAATTAATAGCACCTGGAATTGTAGGAAACACCTGCTAAATATAAAGGAAGAAAAAGGTAAGATCAATTGAAACTCATGCGTGAGCAAGGTGTTCGACTACAGATGGGTATACAGGTCAGCCTGTACCTGCACCAGCTGCAAACAAGAGTAAGAAAGAGGGTGGAAGTAGTCAGAAGCATATGGTGTTCATATGAGAGAAGGCTATATTGGGTGATCCAATTATCAGTGGAACTAACCAGTTTCCAAAGCCTCCTATTGTCACAGGTATAGATGATATACCTATGAAGTGTGTGTGTGCGTGTGTGTGTGTGTTAGTCGCTTAGTCGTGTCCAACTCTTTGCAACCCCATAGACTGTAGCGCACCAGGCTCCTCTGTCTATGGAATTCTCCATGCAAGAATACTGGAGTGGGTTGCCATTTCCTTCTCCAGGAGATACCTATGAAGTATATCATATATAATGAAGAAAATTATTACAAATGCGTGGGCTGTTAAAATTACATTGCAAATCTGATCATCCCCAAGTAATGCTCTAGGTTGACTTAATTCAGCACTAATTAGTAGGTTTTGGCAGTACCCACTGTTCCAGCCCAGGCACCAAATAATAAATACAGGTAGCCGATTTCTTTATGATTGGTTGAGAATAATCAGTGGTTTATGAACACAGGCACAAACGGCTGAGTAAGCATTAGATGGAAATTTAAAGACAGAGGTTGAGTCCTCTCATTGTGAAGTCCTGTGGCGAATTAAACATACTGAACTGCAAATTCAAAGAAACAGCCTCAATTCTGCTGGAGCTTTTCCTGCCTTTTTTCTCCCCAGTGGCAGAAGTAGACAGAAGCCAGTTGATTAGAGTATTTTATTGTTGTTTAGTTGCTAACTTGTGGCCAACTCTTTTATAACCCCATGGACTATAGCCTGCCAGGCCCCTCTGTTCACAGAATTTTTCAGGCAAGAATACTGGAACAGGTTGCCATTTCCTATTCCAGGGGATCTTCCCAACCCAGGGATCAAACCCACGTCTCCTACATTAGCAGGCAGATTCTTTGCAACTGAGCCACCAAGGAAACCCCAAGAGTATTTAGCTGTTTACTACAATTTTGTGGGTACATAATCCCACTAATCTCATGAGGATTTAGCTTAACTAAAGTGTTTGATTTGCATTCAATTGATGTAGGATAGAGCTTTGCAATTCTTATTGCACAGGAATTAAGGAAATTATACGTGCAATGGCACCCCACTCCAGTACTCTTGCCTGGAAAATCCCATGGATGGAGGAGCCTGGTAGGCTGCAGTCCATGGGGTCGCTAAGAGTCAGACACGACTGAGCACTTCACTTTCACTTTTCACTTTCATGCATTGGAGAAGGAAATGGCAACCCACTCCAGT
This sequence comes from Bos javanicus, assembly GCF_032452875.1. Taxonomy (NCBI): domain Eukaryota; kingdom Metazoa; phylum Chordata; class Mammalia; order Artiodactyla; family Bovidae; genus Bos; species Bos javanicus. The sequence continues at coordinate 90,172,036 of NC_083869.1, forward strand.
GTTCTTGCCTGGAGAATCCCAGGGATGGGGGAGCCTCGTGGGCTTCTGTCTATGGGGTCACACACAGTCAGACACGACTGAAGCGACTTAGCAGCAGCAGCAGCAGCATAGCTTTGAAGGCTCTTGGTCTGTATTAACCTAAATTCCTATTCCAGTACTGAAAGGATTGGTGTAAGGGGTAAAAGTAATATAGATATTACAGCTATTATTGGTAGAAAAGTTGTTTGTTTTATATATTCAAATGGTCATTTTACTTTTATGTTATTGACTGATGGAAATATGGTTAGTGATGTAGAATATGTAAGTTGTATGTAGAAATGCAGGTTAAGAAGTGCTACGGTGGCTAATAGTGTAGGTAACATAAAGTGCTTATTTTTGTTATTTCTTGAATAATTACTCATTGGGATATGAATTCTGATAGTGGCAGGATGCCTTCTACTGGTAATAGAATGGTGAGGATAAGACTTGTAATGATGGGTATTTTGTTTCATGTGTGTGATAATGAATGCAGTGGTGGCTGAGCTGTGAATGAGTAATGTGAATATAGTGAGTGTTACTATAATGTAAATTAGTAGGTTTAGGATTGTTAGAGTCAGATTATATGATAGCTGTTATTCATCCTATGTGAGTGAGTGATGAATAAGCTATGATATTTTGTAGTTGGGTTTTATTCAGTCTACTTCATCTTTCAATTATGATTGATAGTGTGGATATGATCAGTAGTAAGTTTAGGTTAATGGATGGTGTAATTTGGTATAATGTGGATAACGGTGCAAGTTTTGGTTTTATTACTAGAATTAAGCCTGCTGTTAGTGAAATGTCCTGTGTGACTTTAAGTACTCAGAAGTGGAAGGGAGATAGTCCTAATTTATGACTAGAGCTATTGTTATGATTATTGATGATGTTGGATTAAAAATGTTTACAGTGGTTCATTGACCAGAATATGGTAGGCTATTTATAAATAATATTGATCTGATGGCCTGTGTTAAGAAATATTGAGTTGATACTTCTATGGCTCATGGGTTAAAGTTTTTTATTAGAATAGGGATGATAGCTAATATATTTCGAATCCAGTTCAAATAAGTAATCAGTATGAACTAGTTATTACAATTACGGTCCCTGAAATAATGGTTATTAAGATAATGATAAAGATAATGGGATTTATTGGTAAAGGAAGGATATAAACCAACATTTTCAAGGTATGGGTCCAATAGCTTATTCAGTTGACTTTACTATAAAATATAGTGAAATGTGGTGGTATGAAGAATTTTGAATTCTTAAGGTTAGGTTCAATTCCTATAATTCTAGAAATAAAATAATTTAAACTTCTATTATTTACTTTGTCAAAGTGACTCTTTTATCAGACATATTTCTTATGTTTGTAGAGGGATGTTTGATGTTATGTTCAGTAGTGAAACGTCTCATATACACAAGGTTAGTGTTATAGAAAATTTTTTCAAAGTACATGTATGAGTTGGGTGTTGAGAATCGTGGGTGTTAATAGTAGTGTTTTGATAATAAAATTCATTGTTTATAGTTCTGGTGTACGGGATCATAGAATGCTCCTAGAAATAGGACTGTTGTGAAATGTTTATTATGATGGATGTTGGCATATTCTGATAGGAAAAATATAATAAATGAGCCTGCTACATATTCTATGTTAAAGGCAGATAAAAGTTCTAATTCTTCTTCTGTTAGACCAAAGGGAATCAATTAGTTTCTGCAGAATAAATACAATTTATTCTGAAATAAATTATATTATGGCTAGAGGTCATGATGTAAAAATTAATCATAGATGTTTCTGTGTTGTGATGCAAGTTGAGAGGGTAAAATCTATTTACTAAAAGGACTGATAAGAGGATAATTTCTAGTGTTACTTCACATGAAACTGTTTGTGCTACTGCTCCTAGGGATCCAATTAGAGCATATTTTGAATAATAAGCTCATCCACCTCACAGAATAGAATAGATGGCTAGGCTTGACACAGCTAGTAAGAATACCCCTAGATTTTTGTTGATGAGAGGATAACGTATAGGTAGAGGGATTCATATGGCTAAGGCTAAGGTTAGAGTTAAGATGGTACAATAATAAATATGGAGATAGATGATGTATTAAATAGCTGGTCATAGTGGTTCTTTAACGAACAGTTTGATTGCATTGGCAACGGGATATAATACACCATATGGTCCAATAATGTTTGGTCCTTTTTGAAGTTATGTGAGACCTAAAACTTTTTCTTCAATTAATATGACAAATGCCACAGCTAGAAGAATTGGGCCAATGAGTATTAAGATGTCAGTTATAAACATTTAATTAGGGAGAGGAGTTGAACCACAGTTATAAAGGGTTAAGTTTTATGCAGATCCCTAAAAAATTCTGATTTTGGGTAGTACATTTATAAAATAATTAAATTAAATAAGATTATATCATTAATAGATTTTAAGACACTTTTGTAAAGTAGAGCTTGTTTCTCTTGTCCTTTCCTACTGGAAGAAATATATAATAGAAATTAATCTGGATCTACACCTGTCCAGAAAAACATCTATTTCTGCTTTATTGACTATGCCAAAGCCTTTGACTGTGTGGATCACAAGAAACTGTGGAAAATTCTGAAAGAGATGGGAATACCAGACCACCTGACCTGCCTCTTGAGAAACCTGTATGCAGGTCAGGAAGCAACAGTTAGAACTGGACATGGAACAAATAGACTGGTTCCAAATAGGAAAAGGAGTACGTCAAGGCTGTATATTGTCACCCTGCTTATTTAACTTCTATGTAGAGTACATCATGAGAAACGCTGGACTGGAAGAAGCACAAGCTGGAATCAAGATTGCCGGGAGAAATATCAATAACCTCAGATATGCAGATGACACCACCCTTATGGTAGAAAGTGAAGAGGAACTAAAAAGCCTCTTGATGAAAGTGCAAATGGACAGTGAAAAAGTTGGCTTAAAACTCAACATTCAGAAAACGAAGAGCATGGCATCTGGTCCCATCACTTCATGCAAAATAGATGGGGAACAGTGAAAACAGTGTCAGACTTTATTTTTGGGGGCTCCAAAATCACTGCAGATGGTGACTGCAGCCATGAAATTAAAAGACGCTTACTCCTTGGAAGGAAAGTTATGACCAACCTAGACAGCATATTCAAAAGCAGAGACATTACTTTGCCAACAAAGGTCCGTCTAGTCAAGGCTATGGTTTTTCCAGTGGTCATGTATGGATGTGAGAGTTGGACTGTGAAGAACGCTGAGCACCGAAGAATTGATGCTTTTGAACTGTGGTGTTGGAGAAGACTCTTGAGAGTGCCTTGGACTGCAAGGAGATCCAACCAGTCCATTCTGAAGGAGATCAGCCCTGGGATTTCTTTGGAAGGAAAGATGCTAAAGCTGAAACTCTAGTACTCTGGCCACCTCATGCGAAGAGTTGACTTATTGGAAAAGACTGTGATGCTGGGAGGGATTGGGGTCAGGAGGAGAAGGGGATGACAGAGGATGAGATGGCTGAATGGCATCACCAACTCAACGGACGTGAGTCTGAGTGAACTCCGGGAGTTGGTGATGGACAGGGAGGCCTGGCGTGCTGCGATTCATGGAGTCGCAAAGAGTTTGACATGACTGAGCGACGGAACTGAACTGAAGTGAACTGAAACTATGTAGGTAGCTGGGCAGAAATGGTCTATGCTCTCCTGGTGCTACTGTGAGTTGCCTATTAAAACAATTTGGGAGAGGCAGAATTAAATAGTATAACTTGTTAAAATTAATGTTATATTTATTTATATTGCTTTATAATAATTTATAAGTTTATAATAAACCATGACAAATAATATAAGTAACTTTACTTATGACAAGGTAATAAATTCATAGTGATAAAGTATATGCTTTCTTTTTTTATTTGAATGATTTTCACCAATAGACAGCTTTAATGAAAATATTTTACTAATAGAATGCTAAAGTCTTTCCATGAGATGTAAGTAACCTTTAGGTTATTTAGGTGGAAGGAACTTTTAATATAATGAATTAAACGCAACTATTCATATAAATGAACACTTTTTCTATTGTCTGTACTCAATTCTTCCTGAGATGATTGTGTTAGTATCTTGATTAATTTAGTGAGCCTTTTATCTAGTTAATCCTATGGTTACCATGGTATTATATACTTTTCCATTTCTCTGCCTAATAATCCTCTATTTAGAGGTATTTATTTTATTTTTTAAACATAATTAAGATTTATACAATTTTCACAAAATAGGATACAAATTCTATTCAAGTTACCATAGACTAAAAATTAGGAGACACTGGAATATATCCAAGGACATAAAATAAGGTGCAAAAATTTCATAGTTTAAAGATATTGAAATCATACAGAGTCTGTTCTCTTATCACAGTGGAATTATGTTAGAAATCATGTTCTCTTAACACGGTGGAATTATGTTAGAAATCAATATCAAAAGATATTTGAAAATAACACATATATTTTCAAGAGCAATGTGACATTTACCAAGAAAGACCTTTACTTAGCCAATGAAAGCCTCAATAAATTTAGAAGACTAAAAGACCACAGAAGTTGATTGCAAAGAAAGCATATAAATGAGGAATTAACATTAAAATTAGAAATTAATATCAAAGATACTTTAAAAACCCCATATATTTGAAAATTAAATGTCCACTTTTAAATGATGGATGTATCTAAGAAGCCATAAAAAGGAAAATAGGAAAATATCTTAACAGAATAAAGATGAAAAGAGAATTTACCAGGTTTTGCTGCACAGAGCTGAAGCTGCTCAGTGCAACTAAATACAATGTGGAGTCCTGAATAAAGTATGAAAACAAATAATGGACAGTAGCATAACATTTTGTGAGATTTGAACATAATCTGTACTTTATTTAATAATACTGTGTGTGTGTGTGTTCAGTTGCTTCAGACGTGTCTGACTCTTTGCAACCCTATGAGCTGTAGCCTGCCAGGCTCCTCTTTCCATGGGAATCTCCAGGCAAAAAAATTGGACTGGGTTACCATGCCCTCCTCCAGGGGATCTTTCCAACCCAGGGATAGAACCTGGTCTCCTGTGTCTCCTGCATTGCAGGCAGATTCTTTACTGCTGAACCACCAGTGAAGCCCATTAATAGTACTGTATCACATGTTAATTTCCTGTTTTGTTTTGTTTTTTACACAACATAGTATTTCTTTTTTTTAAATTTTATTTTATTTTTAAACTTTACATAATTGTATTAGTTTTGCCAAATATCAAAATGAATCCGCCACAGGTATACATGTGTTCCCCATCCTGAACCCTCCTCCCTCCTCCCTCCCCATACCATCCCTCTGGGTCGTCCCAGTGCACTAGTCCCAAGCATTGAACTGGTATTGTGCATTGAACCTGGACTGGCATCTAGTTTCATACATGATATTTTACATGTTTCAATGCCATGCTCAGAATTGGATTGAAATTTCAAGCCTCAAATTTTTTTTTAAAAGAAAATCACTAAGGTAATAAACTTTCTAGTCTTTTAGTAGTAATATCAGATGCCAAAATACATGAAACTATATAAAAATTTTGAGTGAACATAAATTATAAAAATTTTGAGTGAACATAAATTAGAAATCTAGCATTCTATTCAGACTAAGTCAAACAAGTGGAATCAAAATGTCACAAATTTTTCAGCTAGGCAAAAATTCCTAAGTTTTCGAATATATATATTATACTATATAAGTATATGCCTTTTGATGACAGGATATACAGTAAATATTAATTAATTCAAAATAATATAAAATGTTAACAATGAGTTTTAAAGGATATATCAATATGCTTACGGATTTTCCTTTTCTATTTGTATTTTTCTGTCCACAGGCTTTATCTTGCATTAACTCATCTGAAAAAGAATGAAAAAAAATAATATAATTAAGTCAGCACTTGTGGCATTTGATAAACATGTTATTCAGACACGTCTCTAGTGACTGTGTAGTACAACAGTTAAGGGAACAGGCTCTAAGCCGGATTGCCTAGACTCAGCCTCTGCAACTAACCAACCACCTAAATTTGGACATGTTATCCTGCTTCACTCTTTCTCAGTTTCCTCATCTGTCAAAGGGTGACGATCCTCTCTCACAGGGTTGTGTCATTTAAAGGCTAAAGCATCTAGCACTGTGTCTGGGACATAATAAGCACAAATGAATGTAAGTTTTGCTGTTAATTTTACCATCATTGTTGTTGTTCAGTTGCTAAGTGGTGTCCGACTCTTTGAAACCACACAGACTGCCCCGCATCAGGCTTCCCCATCTTTTACTGTCTCTCAGAGTTTGTTCAGAGTCATGTCCATTTAGTTGGTGATGCTATCTAACCATCTCATCCTCTGCTGCCCACTTCTTTTGCCTTCAGTCTTTCCCAGCATCAGGGTCTTTTCCAATGAGTCAGTTCTTTGCATCAGGTGGCCCAAGTATTGGAGCTTCAGCATCAGTCCTTCCAATAACGGTAATGTCCTTTAGGATTGACTGGTTTGATCTCCCTGCAATCCAAGGGACTGTCGAGGGTCTTCTTCAGCACCACAATTCAAAAGCATCAGTTCTTCGGTGCTCAGCCTTCTTTATGGTTCAACTCTCATATCCTTACATGACTACAGGAAAAACCATAGTTTTGACTAGATGCACCTCTGTCAGCAAAGTGATGTCTCTGCTTTTTAATATACTATCTAAGATTGTCACAGCTTTCCTTCCAAGGAGCAAGCATCTTTTCATTTCATGGCTGCAGTCACCTTCTGCAATGATTTTGGAGCCCAAGAAAATAAAATCTGTCACTGTTTCCACTTTCTCCCCTTCTATTTGCCAGAAAGTGATGGGACTGGATGCCATGATCTTCATTTTATGAATGTTGAGTTTCAAGCCAGCTTTTTCACTCTCCTCTTTCACCCTCAAGAAGCTCTTTAGTTCCTCTTCTCTTTCTGCCATTAGAGTGATATATCATCTGCATATCTGAGGTTGCTGATATTTCTCCCAACAATCTTGATTCCAGGTTGAGATTCATACAGTCTGGCATTTCAGACAATGTACTCTGCTTATAAGTTAAATAAACAGGGTGACAATATACAGCCTTGTTGTACTCCTTTCCCAGTTTTGAACCAGTCAGTTGTTCTATGTCCGGTTCTAACTGTTGCTTTTTGACCCCGCATACAGATTTCTCAGGAGACAGGTAAGCTGGTCTGGTATTCCCATCTCTTTAAGAATTTTCCAGTTTGTTGTGATTTACAGAGTCAAAGGCTTTAGTGTAGTCAATGAAGCAGAAGTAGTTTCTCCGGAATTCCCTTGCTTTCTCTATGATCCAGCAGACATTGGCAATTTGATCTCTGGTTCCTCTGCCTTTTTAAAATCCCATTTATACACCTGGAATTTCTCAGTTCATGTACTCCTGAAGCCTAGCTTGAAGGATTTTGAGCATATCCTTACTAACATGTAAAATGAGCACAATTGTACAGCGGTTTGAACATTCTCTAGCGCTGCCCTTCTTTGGGACTATAATGAAAACTGACCATTACTCATTCTATTCTAACCCCTGACACACTGCACCCTTAGGTTTGTCATTAGTAACTCTACTAATTTGAATAGTATTGTTAAAATGCATACATTAAGTTATTAAAGTTAAATGTCAATATGCACTGTACTTGCACTGTACTTTATGTACATAAAAGACTGTCTTTTAATCACATTGTAGTCAATATATTGAATACTTCTACTTTTCTGGCTCTTAATGCCAGTTCAAAAAATGAAGTAAAAATTTAAAAAAAAATCACTGTACTCCAGGTGATTCTGAATATTTTGTGGCTGTCATGCACCTTATCACATATGTGCTTGCTGCTGCTGCTACTGCTAAGTCGCTTCAGTTGTGTCCAACTCTGTGCGACCCTATAGATGGCAGCCCACCAGGCTCCCCCGTCCCTGGGATACTCCAGGCAAGAACACTGGAGTGGGTTGCCATTTCCTTCTCTAATGCATGAAATTGAAAAGTGAAAAGTGAAAGTGAAGTCGCTCAGTCGTGTCTGACTCTTCGCGACCCCATGGACTGCAGCCTACCAGGCTCCTCCATCCATGGCATTTTCCAGGAGAGTACTGGAGTGGGGTGCCATCATCTTCTCCCCATATGTGCTTGACAATGTTTAAGAGAACACTTTTACTAATCCTTCTTGGAGCCTCATTTTAGCCTATCCTCTGGCAGTCATTTGGGTGATCTTCCATCATACATTTGCTATACATACCCAATTCTGCAAAGCTGTGTGGAGACACACCCTACATTCTAGATACGTTTCATGAATAGGTCTGTATTTCCTCAATTCATGACACTAGAGAAGATTCTTACATAATAAACTTAAAGAGCTCATAAAAGCATGGAGTGGAACAATCACGTTCTTCAGTGAATTGTGGTAGTATGCTTAAATATATGTACATACATATCAGTAGCCAGAGGGTATCAATGAAAGCAGCCGCAAAGGAACTGGGCTAGTATATGTCTCTAATTTGCTTAAAGGTAATGATCATGCAAGGAATTTATTAGCAAGAGTGCTATGTGAAACTTACTAAATAAACTCTTTAATATAGCATTTTATTTTATATAATGTATCCATAGAAAAATTAGGTTAATTATATAAGACTAATCAACATAAATAAACTGAAAAGTGTAAAGCAAAGTATAATAAAATCATATAAAATATGTATTTAGGAATTGAATCATTTTTAAAAGACTCTATTCACATATAAACTTAGAAATATAGACTTTTAGAAAAATTGGAGACTGAGTAGTCTAAAACCATCTTTCTCATTTTAAAAATGAGAAAAATCCAGAAAAGTTAACAACCTACTCAAGAGCGAACTGGACTGAACAATAAGAAAATAAGCCCTGTTTTGCTCCCTAAGCATTTACTTTTTAAAAGATATACCACAGATGCTCTTTCCAATTCTGTTTGTTCTTTCCAATTGACTTGGCACTGCTTATAAAGGCTCTTCACTCTTCAGAAGAGATTGGACCACTGGCTTCTTTCACAGACTTCTGTTCCAGAATTGTCAAATGACTCAGCCATTCAATGCCTCAGTTGCTTCATCTATAAAACTAGGATAATAATGTCAACCTAACAAGGTTGTATGCTGTTGCTGCTGCTCCTAAGTCGCTTCAGTCGTATCCGACACTCAGCGACCCCATGGACTGCAGCCCTCCAGGCTCCTCTGTCCATGGGATTCTCCAGGCAAGAGTACTGCAGTGGGATGCCATTGCCTTCTCCAAGGTCGTATGAAGACTAAATAAATTAATATATGTGAAATGTCTACAAAGTTATGAAGATTATAAGGCAATAAAGGCAAACTGCAAGGGGGTGGTATCTAGTTTCATTCTTTCACTTTTAAAATGGAAAAATCAAGGCTTTTATAAGATAAATGGTTGCCTAAGTTTCAGAGCAGATGGTGACTGCAGCCATGAAATTAAAAGATGCTTGCTCCTTGGAAGAAAAGCTATAACAAAGCTAGACAGCATATTAAAAAGCAGAGACATTACTTTGCCAACAAAGGTCTATCTAGTCAAAGCTATGGTTTTTTCCAGTAGTCATGTATGGATGTGAGAGTTGGACTATAAAGAAAGCTGAGTGCCAAAGAATTGATGCCTTTGAACTGTGGTGTTGGAGAAGACTTTTGAGAGCCCCTTAGATAGCAAGGAGATCAAACCAGTCCATCCTAAATGAAATCAGTCCTGAATATTCATTGGAAGAACTGATGCTGAAGCTCCAATTCTTTGGCCACCTGATACGAAGAACTGACTCACTGGAAAAGACCCTGATGCTGGGAAAGATCGAAGGCAGGAGGAGAAGGGGACGACAGAGGATGAGATGGCTGGATGGCATCATCAACTTGATGGACATGAGCTTGAGCAAGCTCCGGGAGTTGATGATGGACAGGGAAGCCTGGTGTGCTGCAGTCCACTGGGTCGCAAAGAGTCAGACACCACTGAGCAACTGAACTGAAGTTCCATAGCTAATCAGGTTACCCCCTCATCAATATTGTCCATTACCTGATACACTATTTCTCCCTTTGAAGAAATAGTTGGAAGTATTAATAATAAAATAAGGAGCTTGCTTTGCTGTTATATCAGATTTACTCCAAAAGTTATTTTATGATTAGAATATTCCGAAGGATATTAGAAAGAAAGTTCTGGAGGAATCACATTATGGGTTTCCAAATATCCTAATCTTCCAGGATGTTTTATTACTCCTGAATATTATTCCAAATGGTCACTTTTTCTTCTAGGATAAATAATAATTTAAGTGTACTATAAAATTTTCCTGACATTTAAAGTATTCCAGACACTGACATACTATGTTGTCAAATAGTTTCCTGTACCACAATATATGTTCTTAGAATTGTTATTATTGTGTAGAACATATATACATATACATATGTATTCATATGGATAAATACAAAACATATATGGCTAAAACATTAATTTGTAATAATTTTCATTTCACCACATCAACTACTGAGGTAAGTCAAATTTCCACTTCAGAAACTTTCTTCTAAAATTATACTTCTTAATCACAATTTCATCTGGTATTTTCCCTGTCTTTTTTTAAATACATTTTTTCATCTTCTATTTCTCCATAAGTTCCTAGTTGGAGAACACTCTCTACAACTCAAGGATGCTTTCATGTTACAAAAAAAATGTTCTTGCTTGCTCATCTTCTGTCAAGTGTTTGAGCTATATTCTTATTCTCTCTTCATTTTAATTACATTTCTACAGTCTCCTCTGGATAGATATTCAGTTATTACACAGTCATATAACTGTCCCGATTGTTAAATATTAAAACATTTCTGTTGTTATTGTTGCTCAGTTGCCAAGTTGTGTCTGACTCTTTGTGACCTCATGAACTGCAGCACACCAGGCTCCTCTGTTTTCCACTATCTCCCGGAGTTTGCTCAAATTCATGTCTATTGAGTCAGTGATGTTATCTAACCATTTCATTCTCTGCCACCCTCTCTCCTTTTGCCTTCAATCTTTCCCAGTATCAGGGTATTTTTCAATGAGTCAGTTCTTCACATCAGGTGGCCAAAGTATAGGAATTTCCCATTTCCTTGAACCTCAATATGGCACAGCAAGGGACTTCCAGAACTTTGATCCAACAACATTATCTAATCTAGTTGTTCCATGCTTATGCTGTACTAGTTGTTAAATATTTTGATTATTCAGTTCAGTTCAGTTCAGTTCAGTCATTTAGTCATGTCCAACTCTTTGCGACCCCATGAACTGCAGCACGCCAGGCCTCCCTGTCCATCACCAACTCCAGAGTCCACCCAAACCCATGTCTATCGAGCTGATGATGCCATCCAACCATCTCACCCTCTGTCCCTTTCTCCTCTTGCCCTCAATCTTTCCCAGCATCAGGGTCTTAACCAGTGAGTTGGCTCTACACATCAGGTAGCCAAAGTATTGCAGTTTCAGCTTCAACATCAGTCCTTCCAGTGAATACTCAGGACTCATATCCTTTAGTTGGATCTGGATCTGGTTGGATTTCCTTGCAGTCCAAGGGACTCTCAAGAGTTTTCTCCAATACCACAGATCAAAAGCATCAATTCTTCATCGCTCAGCTTTCTTTATAGTCCAACTCTCACATCCATACATGACCACTGGAAAATCCATAGCCTTGACTAGATGGACCTTTGTTGCCAAAGTAATGTCTCTGCTTTTGAATATGCTGTCTAGGTTGGTCATAACTTTCCTTCCAAGGAGTAAGCATCTTTTAATTTCATGGCTGCAATCACCATCTGCAGTGATTTTGGAGCCCAGAAAAATAAAGTCAGCCACTGTTTCCACTGTTTCCCCATCTATTTGCCATGAAGTGATGGGACCAGATGCTACGATCTTAGTTTTCTGAATTAGCTTTAAGCCAACTTTTTCACTCTCCACTTTCACTTTCATCAAGAGGCTTTTTAGTTCTTCTTCACTTTCTGCCATAAGGGTGGTGTCATCTGCATATCTGAGGTTATTGATATTTCTCCCAGCAATCTTGATTCCAGCTTTTGCTTCCTCCAGCCCAGCATTTCTCATGAGGTACTCTGCATATAAGTTAAATAAGCAGGGTGACAATATACAGCCTTGACGAACTCCTTTTCCTATTTGGAACCAGTCTGTTGTTCCATGTCCAGTTCTAACTGTTGCTTCCTGACCTGCATACAGGTTTCTCAAGAGGCAGGTCAGGGTCTGGTATGCACTCATCTCTTTCAGAGTTTTCCACAGTTTCTTGTGATGCACACAGTCAAAGGCTTTGGCATAGTCAATAAAGCAGAAATAGATGTTTTTCTGGAACTCTCTTGCTTTTTCGATGATCCAGCAGAAGTTGGCAATTTGATCTCTGGTTCCTCTGCCTTTTCTAAAACCAGCTTGAACATCTGGAAGTTCATGGTTCATGTATTGCTGAAGCCTGGCTTGGAGAATTTTAAGCACTACTTTACTAGCGTGTGAGGTGAGTGCAATTTTGATTATTACCTTTGCGTTTACTGATATGTCAAGTATGTCTTCATGATGATATCACAGAACAATTCGTTGAATTAGAAAAACTTCATTAGGTATATCTACACATAGCCAGAATGTTTGTAAACACAGATAAATGTAATAAATGGCTTAGCAATATTATAATGCATGTAAAATAAATATTATCTAGGATCTTTCAGCCACTTGTATTTTGCTTTGCTTGATTTCCCACTAATACTGTAATTCCATAGTTTTGTCATGTCAGTAATCACAAACATCATGTGTAGTTAATATTTTGATGAAAATTCTTGATAATAATTGTTTTACATGAGTTTATGTTCTCAATTTCACTAAATATTTGAAAATTACAAGTATATATACAAATAATAACTTACCTAAACTACAAGGTCTATTTAAATTTTCCTTTGTGCAACAGTAAGAAGGTGAACTCTGAAGTAAAAACAGACCAGAGAAGGTGAATAGAAAAAATAAGTATTAATATAATTTTTAAACTTAGCATTATTGATAGCTATAAATAATAATAAAATGGGATCTAGTGTTACCATTTGGCTTTATCTTAAATAAACAAAATAATTCATTGATAATTTAACCAGTACAATGGAGGTAGTGAGAGAACTTGAAACACAGTAATAATAGTTTATTGAGGTAGGAAATGGCAAACATCACAAAAAGTACATGATAGTACTTTGTATATTATTGACCTCTTTTTATTCCCCTAAGCCCCAGGAAACAAAAACAGTAACTTAAATAAAAATCAGTTCAGTTCAGTTGCTCAGTCATGTCCAACTCTTTGCAACGCCATGAATCGCAGCAGGCCAGGCCTCCCTATCCATCACCAACTCCCGGAGTTCACCCAAACTCCTGTGCATCGAGTTGGTGATGCCATCCAGCCATCTCATCCTCTGCTGTCCCCTTCTCCTCCTGCCATCCCTCCCAGCATCAGGGTCTTTTCCAATGAGTCAACTCATAGGATTAGCATAAAATAAAGCATATATTAGAAGAGAATGCAAAAGTGATATCATAGAAAATGGTAGATTGCTCAAAGAATAAGTCCCTTCACTGAAACAAATATAATAAACTGTCAAAAGGTTGAAAGATCAACTAATTAAAACTTCATAATTTAATATAAAACTTAAAGCAACCAGGGATTGGTTAATGAAAAAAAAGGGCAGTTAAATTTTGGTGTTTTAAGAAATCAGTCAGGTCATTAACTGGATGCTGAGATAATGGAAGAAAGACTTTGATGACTGACCACAAATGACAAGGAATATAGTCTTTGAAAAAAAAATCATTCGAATGGTCATTAAAGAAACATGTGACCACAGCCCTCAAAAATTAAAAAAAACAGGACTTCTCTGGTGGTACAGTGTTACAGGCAGAGAAAGTCTGCCTGTCAATGCAGGGGACATGGGTTCTATCCCTGCCCTGGGAAGATTCCACATGCTGTGGAGCAAGTAAGCTCATGTGCCACAACTACTGAGCCTGAGTGCCACAATTACTGAAGCCCATGTGCCATAGAGCATGTGCTTTGTGACAAGAGAAGCCACTGCAATAAGAAGCCTGCATGTTGCAACTAGAAAGTAGCCTCTGTTTGCTGCAACTAGAGAAAGCCCACACACAGCAAGAAGACATAGAGCAGCCAAAAACCAATCATCAATACCCTAGAGACAGAGGAGAATTTCCAGTTACACTATAATATTTAAAATGCTCAATTTTCAACAAAAATAACATAGCATACTAAAGTATAGGAAATTATGGCCCATTCATAGGAAAAAATTTAATAGAAATGTCCTGTGAAGAAGCCCAGATATTGGACTTAATAGACAAAGATTTTAAAACAAACTTTCTTAAATATGCTCAAAGAGCAAAAGGAAACCATGGGCAAACAACTAAAGGAAATCAATAAAAAATATATCAACAAAATGTAAATAAAGAGACAGAAATTATAAAAAGGAACCAAATACAAATTCTGGATCTGAAAGTACAATAACTGAAATGGAAAACTCTTGAGAAGTTCAACAGCATATTGAGCAGATAGAAGAAGGAATCATTGAATTGAAGATAGGACAATAAAATTGTTGAACCTGAAGAGAAGGAAGAAAAAAAGAATGAAAATATGAACAGAACCTAAAGGACCCTGGGAACCACAGTTAAATGTACCAACATACACATGGGAGTCAAGGAAGGAGAGAGAGAGAGAGTCAGGGAGAATATTTGAAGAAATAATGGCCAAATATTTCCCAAATTTAGTAAAAGTCATGAATCTACACATCCAAGAAGCTCAACACATTTCAAGGATAAACTCAAAGACATATATACACCAAGACACAATAAAACTCTGAAAAGACAGAGAGGGAACTTGAAAGCAGCAAGGAAAAAAGTGACTCATCATGTATAAAAACTCTTCAGTTTTTGGCTGCAAAATTAACAGCTAATTTCTCGTCAACAAACCACATCAGTAGAGAGTGGAGAGAAAAAGATCATCAACCAAGAATTACATAACAAGCAAAACCATCCTTCAAAAATGAAGAATTAAGACATTCCTGGATCAACAAAGTTAGAGGAGTTTGTCACTATTATTTCTTTGTTACAGGAAATGATAACGGAGTCTCTCAGGATAAAAGGAAAAGACACTAGACAGTGACTCAATTAACAAAGAACTCTGGAAAAGGTATCTATGTAGGTAAATACAAAAGCCATCATTATCATACTTCTGGCTTGTAACTTCTAATATTTCCTACATGCTGGTGTACAACACTGTATTAGTTTTAATACACATAATGGTTTTATATATGTATATATTATAGAATGATTACATAATTTTAGTTTACATCCATCACCATACATTTATAATTTTTTTCCCGTGATGAGAACTTTTAAGATTTATGCTCTGCAACTTTCAAATATACTCACTGTATTGTTAACCACAGTATACATCACAAATCAAGGACTTATTTGTCTTATAACTGGGAAGTTTGTACTTCTGACCACCTTTACCCATTTGACCCACCTCCCAAAATGCACCTCTGGCACCCACCAATCTGTGGTATCAAAAATAAAATACTTTTGAATAAATTTAATCAAGGAGGTGAAAGACCTTTACACTGAAAACTGTAAGACACTGATAGAAAGAAACGGACAAAGACACAAATAAATGGAAAGATAGCTAATGTTCATGGATTGAAAAATCACTATGGCTAAAATGTCCAACTAACCAAAGTGATCTATGGAGTCAATTAAATCCCTGTACATTCCAATGACATTTTTCAGAAAAACATAAAAAAAAAAAGTCCTAAAATAATGTATGAACTCCAAAGGACCCTGAACAGCCAAAGCAATCTTGAAAAAGAAAAATAAAGTTGGAAGTCTCACAATTTCTGATTTTGAACTGTATTACAAAGCTATTTTGTAAGCAAAACAGTATGGTACTGGCATAAAAACAGACCAATAAAACAGAATAGAGAGCCCAGAAATAAACTGCCACATATCTGGCCAACTACTATTTGATAGGATAGCCACAAAGTCTCACTGGGTAAAGTATAGTCTCCTCAATAAATGGAGTTGGGAAAACTGGATATCTCCATGCAAAAGGATAAAACTGAACACCTATCTGATATCACTCACAAAAAATTAGCTCAAAATGGATTAAAGGTTAAAATATAAGATTTGAAAATATAACACTCCTAAAAGAAAACTTAGGGAAAAAAACTCCTTGAATTGATCTTGGCAATATTTTTTTTAAATATGACACCAGAAGCAAAGGTAATAAAATAAAAAATAAACAAGTGAGGCTAAGTTAAACTGAAAGCTTCTGCACAGTAGGGAAACAGTCAACAAATGAAAAGGCAATCTAGTAATGGGAGAAAATATTTGCAAACCATACATCTCTAAAGGGGCTAATAGTCAAACTGTATAAAGAACTTATACAACTCAATAGCAAACAAACAAATAACCAGATTTTTAAAAGGAGCAAAGGAAAATGGTGGGGCAGAAGGACATATGTGCCTGTCCTCCTGAGAAAGCACCAAAACTGCAACTGGCTGTTGAACATTGACAGGAGAATGCTGGAACCCACCAAAAAAAAAGATATCTCACATCCAAAGACAAAGAAGAAGCCACAGTGAGATGGTAGGAGGGGCACAATCATGATAAAATCAAATCCCATACCCACCAAGCGGGTGGCCCACAAACTAAAGAAGAGCAAAAAAGTTCTCTCACTATTTTAAAAGTTCTGAACCCTACGTCAGGCTTCTCAGGCTGGGGATCCAAAAAAAGAACTGGGAATCCCCAGAGAATCTGAACTTAAAGGCCAGCAGGATTTGATTACAGGACTTCCAAAGGACTGGGGAAAAACTGAGACTCCAACCTTGGAGGGCACAAACAAAATGTTGTGTGCACCAAGACCCAGAGGAAAGAACCAGTGACCCCACAGGAGACTGAACCAAAACCTGCTAGTGTTGGAAGTTCTCCTGTACAGGTGTGAATTGGCAGGGGCTCACGCCAGGGACAGTGGCACTGGCAGGAGCAGTCCTGGAAAGTCCCCTTTAGTGTAAGCCCTCTTGGAGGTCACCATTAACCCTACCAGAGAGCCAGTAAACCCCATGGCTGGGTTGCCCCAGGCCAAACAACTAACAAGATTGGCCCTGCCAACCAGAGCAAGACCCAATTTTCCCCACCACCAGTCCCTCCCATTGGGATGCTTACAAAAGCCTCTTAGCCAAAAACCACAATCCCACAGTGGCTAGAACAAAAACCACATTACGGAAAACTTAATCAGGATATTGCTGTTGTTGTTCAGTCGCTCAGTCATGTCCTATTCTTTGTGATCCCATGGACTGCAGCATGCGAGGCTTCCCTGTCCTTCACCATCTCCTGGAGCTTGCTCAAACTCATGTCCATTGAGTCAGTGATGCCATCCAACCATCTCATCCTCTGTCATCCCTTTCTCCTGCCTTCAATCTTTATCCTGCATGAGGGTCTTTTCAGGATGAAAAAGCAGACAGTTATGTCTCAGATGAAGGGAAAAGATAAAATCCTAGAAAAAAACAACAAATGAAGTAGAAATAGGCAACCTTCCAGAAAAAGAACTGAGAACAATGATAGTGAAGATGATCCAGGATCTCAGGAAAACAATGGAGAAGATGCAAAAAATGTTTACTACAGACCTGCTTTTGAACTGTGGTGTTGGAGAAGACTCTTGAGAGTCCCTTGGACTGCAAGGAGATCCAACCAGTCCATTCTAAAGGAGATGAGTCCTGGGTGTTCATTGGAAGGACTGATGTTGAAACTGAAACTCCAATACTTTGGCCACCTGATGCGAAGAGCTGACTCATTTGAAAAGACCCTGATGCTGGGAAAGATTGAGGGCAGGAGGAGAAAGGGGCAACAGAGGATGTGATGGTTGGATGGCACCACCAACTCAATGGACATGGGTTTGGGTGGACTCCAGGAGTTGGTGATGGACAGGGAGGCCTGGTGTGCTGCGGTTCACAGGGTCGCAAAGAAATGGACACAACTGAGCAAGTGAACTGAACTGAACTGAACCAGAAGAACTAAAGAACAAACATGGATGAATAATACACAAGAAGGAATAAATGCAGAATAACTGAGGCAGAAGAATGGATAAATGATCTGGAGGACAGAAAGGTGGAAATCACTGCTGTAGAACAAACAAAATTTATGACATTTTGATTCCACTTGTTTGGTATGAATAGAATGCTAGATTTGTAATTTAAAAAATTAGATATGCAACAAGCAACAAAGGTTTACTGTGTATCACAGGGAACTATAGTCAGTATCTTGTAATAAGCTATAATGGAAAATAATATGAAAAATAATATATATATGTGTGTAATATATATATAATATATATACATATATATAATATATACATGTGTATGTGTATAAAACTGAATCACCTTGCTGTACATCTGAAACATTACTAGTCAACTATACTTCAATAAAATATACATTAATAAAAAAAATAAAAGGGGGCAAAGGACCTCAATAGACATTCTTTAAAAGAAAACATCCACAGTCAACAGGGGAAGTGCTCCAATTACTATTTTCATGCTCCAATATGAAAAAGTACTCCAATTACTAACCAATTACAAATCATCAACGAAATGCAAATCAAAACCACAAGATCACCTCATAACTGTTCAGTTCGGTTTAGTTCAGTCGCTCAGTTGTGTCCAACTCTCTGTGATGCCATGGACTGCAGCATGCTAGGCCTCCCTGTCCATAACCAATTCCCAGAGTTTACTCAAACTCATGTCCATTGAGTCAGTGGTGCCACCCAACCATCTCATCCTCTGTTGTCCCCTTCTCCTCATGCCTTCAATCTTTCCCAGCATCAGGGTCTTTTCCAAGGAATCAGTTCTTCACATCCGGTGGCCAAAGTATAGGAATTTCAGCTTCAACATCAGTCCTTCCAATGATTATTCAGGCCTGATTCCCTTTAGGATAGACTGGTTTGATCTCCTTGCAATCCAAGGGACTCTCAGGAGTTTCTCCAACACCACAGTTCAAAAGTATCAATTCTTCAGCGCTCAGCTTTCTTTACAGTCCAACTCTCACATCCATACTAGACCACTGGAAAAACCAAAGCCTTGACTAGATGGACCTTTGTTGGCAAAGTAATGTCTCTGCTTTTTAATATGCTATCTAGGTTGGTCATAACTTTCCTTCCAAGGAGTAAGTATTTTTTAATGTCATAGCTGCAGTCACTGTCTGCAGTGCTTTTGGAGCCCCCCAAAATAAAGTCTGCCACTGTTTCTACTGTTTCCCCATCTATTTGCCATGAAGTGATGGGACCAGATGCCATGATTTTTGTTTTCTGAAAGTTGAGCTTTAAGCCAACTTTTTCACTCTCCTCTTTCACTTTCATCAAGAGGCTCTTTAGTTCTTTGCTTTCTGCCATAAGGGTGGTGTCATCTGCATATCTAAGTTTATTGCTATTTCTCCTGGCAATCTTGATTCCAGCTTGTGCTTCCTCCAGCCCAGCGTTTCTCATGATATACTCTCCATATAAGTCAAATAAGCAGGGTGACAATATACAGCCTTGATGTACTCCTTTTCCTATTTGGAACCAGTCTGTTGTTCCATGTCCAGTTCTAACTGTTGCTTCCTGACCTGCATATAGATTTGTGCACATCAGGATCCAGGGACCCCACAGAGACAGAGAGAACTATGTCTGAGCATCTCCTGTGGAGGTGTGGGTCAGCAGTGGACTGCCACAGGGACAGAGGATCTGGGTGCAGCAGATTTGGGTATGGCATAAACCCTTTTGGAGGAGGTCGCCATTAACCCCACCATAGAGCTACCAGAACTTACACAGGACTGGGAAATAGACTCTTGAAGGGCACAAACAGAACCTTGTGTGCACCAGGACCCAGGAGAAAGGAGCAGTGACCTCACTAGAGACTGACCCAGACTGCCTGTGAGGGTCTAGGAGTCTCCAGTGGAGGGATGGGTTGGTAGTGGCCTGCTGCAGGGTTGGGGGCATTGAGTGTAGCAGGACATGCATGGGCTCTTTCGAAGGAGGTTGCCATTATCTTCATTACCTCCACCATAGTTTCAGTTCAGTTCAGTTCAGTTCAGTTCAGTTGCTTAATCGTGTCCGACTCTTTGCGACCCCATGAATCGCAGCACACCATGCGTCCTTGTCCATCACCAACTCCCGGAGTTCACTCAGACTCACGTCCATCGAGTCAGTGATGCCATCCAGCCATCTCATCCTCTGTCGTCCCCTTCTCCTCCTGCCCCCAATCCCTCCCAGCATCACAGTCTTTTCCAATGAGTCAACTCTTCGCATGAGGTGGCCAAAGTACTGGAGTTGCAGCTTCAGCATCATTCCTTCCAAAAAAAATCCCAGGGCTGATCTCCTTCAGAATGGACTGGTTGAATCTCCTTGCAGTCCAAGGCACTCTCAAGAGTCTTCTCCAACACCACACTTCAAAACCATCAATTCTTCGGCACTCAGCTTTCTTCACAGTCCAACTCTCACATCCATACATGACCACAGGAAAAACCATAGCCTTGACTAGACGGACCTTTGTTGGCAAAGTGATGTCTCTGCTTTTCAATGTGCTATCTAGGTTGGTCATAACTTTCCTTCCAAGGAGTAAGCGTCTTTTAATTTCATGGCTGCAGTCACCATCTGCAGTGATTTTGGAGCCCAAAAAAGTAAAGACTGACACTGTTTTCACTGTTTCCCCATCTATTTCCCATGAAGTGATGGGAACAGATGCCATGATCTTCATTTTCTGAATGTTGAGCTTTAAGCCAACTTTTTCACTCTCCACTTTCACTTTGATCAAGAGGCTTTTTAGTTCCTCTTCACTTTCTACCATAAGGGTGGTGTCAAAAGCATATCTGAGGTTGTTGATATTTCTCCCGGCAATCTTGATTCCAGCTTGGGCTTCTTCTAGCCCAGCGTTTCTCATGATGTACTCTGCATATAAGTTAAATAAGCAGGGTGACAATATACAGCCTTGACGTACTCCTTTTCCTATTTGGAACCAGTCTGTTGTTCCATGTCCACTTCTAACTGTTGCTTCCTGACCTGCATATAGGTTTCTCAAAAGGCAGGTCAGGTGGTCTGGTATTCCCATCTCTTTCAGAATTTTCCACAGTTTATTGTGATCCACACAGTCAAAGGCTTTGGTATAGTCAATAAAGCAGAAATGGATGTTTTTCTGGAACTCTCTTTCTTTTTTCATGATCCAGCAGATGTTGGCAATTTGATCTCTGGTTCCTCTGCCTTTTCTAAAACCAGCTTGAACAACTGGAAGTTCACAGTTCACGTATTCCTGAAGCCTGGCTTGGAGAATTTTGAGCATTACTTTACTAGCATGTGAGATGAGTGCAATTGTGCAGTAGTTTGAACATTCTTTGCCATTGCCTTTCTTTGGGATTGGAATGAAAACTGACCTTTTCCATTCCTGTGGCCACTGCTGAGTTTTCCAAACTTGCTGGCATATTGAGTGCAGCACTTTCACAGCATCATCTTTCAGGATTTGAAGTAGCTCAACTGGAATTCCATCACCTCCACTAGCTTTGTTCGTAGTGATGATTTCTAAGGCCCACTTGACTTCACATTCCAGGATGTCTGGCTCTAGGTGCGTGATCACACTATGGTGATTATCTGGGTCATGAAGATCTTTTTTGTACAGTTCTTCTGTATATTCTTGCCACCTCTCCTTAATATCTTCTGCTTCTGTTAGGTCCATACCATTTCTGTCCTTTATCGAGCCCACCTTTGCATGAAATATTCCCTTGGTATCTCTGATTTTCTTGAAGAGATCCCTAGTCTTTCCCATTCTGTTGTTTTCCTCTATTTCTTTGCATTGATCGCTGAGGAAGGCTTTCCTATCTCTTCTTGCTATTCTTTGGAACTCTGCATTCAGACGCTTATATCTTTTCACACTGTGGGGCCACCATAGTTTGGCCCCAGGTAAATAGCAGGGAGGGAACACAGCTCCATCCATCAACAGAAAATTGGATTAAAGATTTAATGAGCATGTCCCTGCCCATCAAAACAAGACTCAGTTTCCCCCTCAGTCAGTCTCTCCCATCAGGAATCTTCCATAAGCCTCTTATCCTTCTCCATCAGAGGGCAGACAGACTGAAAACCACAATCATAACTGTTAGACTGTCTCTTATTAAAAAGACAAGAGTTCAGACACTTTTCAAGGAGGTAAAGAAAAGGGATTCCTTATGCAATGTTGCTAAGAATGTAAATTGGTAACAAGTACTATGAAAAACCGGAGAAGGCAATGGCACCCCACTCCAGTACTCTTGCCTGGAAAATCCCATGGACGGAAGAGCCTGGTAGGCTGCAGTCCATGGGGTTACTCAGAGTTGGACACGACTGAGTGACTTCACTTTCACTTTTCAGTTTCATGCACTGGAGAAGGAAATGGCAATCCATTCCAGTGTTCTTGCCTGGAGAATCCCAGGGACAGCGGAGCCTGGTGGGCTGCCATCTATGGGGTCGCACAGAGTCGGACACGACTGAAGTGACTTAGCAACTATGAAAAACAGTATGGATGTTCCTCAAGAAATTAAAAGTAGAGTTATATGATCCAGCATTCCCACTGCTGGGCATATACCAGAATTTATAACAATATATCAAAGAAATATCTGCACTTTAATGTTCATTGCAGCATTATTCACAATAGCCAAGGTATGGAAACTACCTACATGTCTATAGAAAGATGAATGGGTGAAGATGTGGTATCTATCTCAAAATAATATTATTCAGCTGTGAAAAGTAAGGATATAATGCCACTTGTGACAACATGGATGAAATCTGAAGGCATTATGTTAAGTGAAATAAGTCAGATAGAGAAAAATACTGTAGATCTCATTTGTAGTTAAATCTTAAAAAAAAAAAAAAAAGGCCAAACTGGTAGAAACAGAAAGTAGAATGGTAGTTACCAGCAGCTAGGGGCTAAGGGATAGGGAAATGCTGGTCAAAGGGTTCAAGACAGTAGTTATAAGATGGAAAACATTCTAGAGTATAGCACATAAGTTCTGCATACAGCATAGTTACTATAGTTATTAACAGTAATATTGCATTTTATACTTGGCATTTGCCAAAAGAGTAAATCTTAAGTTTTCTCACTACACACACATGCAGGTAACTCTGGAAGGTGATGGATATATTAATTAACCTGATGATGACAATTATTTCACAAGGTATCCTTATATCAAATCATCACACTGTATCCACGTTGTGCTGTGCTTAGTTGCTTAGTCATGTCCGAATTTTTGGACCCCTTGGACGGTAACCCACCATCCTCCTCTCCTCTGTCCATGGGGATTCTCCAGGCAAGAATAATGGAGTGGGTTGCCATGCCCTCTTCCAGGGGATCTTCCCAACACAGGGATCAAACGCAGATCTCCCTCATTGCAGGCAGATTCTTTACCATCTGAGCCACCAGGGAAGCCTGTATACATGTTAAATATATACAATTTTGTTTGTTAATGAAATCTCAGTAAACCTGGAGGAAAACATTCTCATATTTAATGGTGTAATGATGAAAATATTCTAGATCTTCATATAGTGAAATACACATTATCAAAACTCATTGAACTGTCCATATAAAATTGGGTACATTTCATGGTATGTAAATGTTATGGGTTGACTTTGTCTCTAAAAAAGACTTGAGACACAAAGTCCCTCAAAAAAGTTCAAAGTCCCAATAGCTCAGAATGTACCCTTACTTAAAAATAGAGTTACTGCAAATACAATAAATTAAGATGAGGTCCTATCAAAATAGGCTGGAACCTTAATTGAACATTTCTGATATCTTCATAAAAGAGAGACACACACAAGGAGAAGATGACCATGTGATGACAGAGGCAGAGTGGCAGTATATGGTTATAAGCCAAGGAATACTAAAGATTACTGGCCAATACCAGAAGCTAGAAGCACCAAGGAAGCATTCTCCCCTACAGGGTTCAGAGAGAGCCAGACCTTGCTGACACCTTTGTTTCAAACTTGTAGTCTCCGTAACTGTGGGACAATAAATTTCTGTTGTTTTAAGGTACCTGTTTGTGGATCATGACAAACTGTGCAAAGCCCTTAGAGAGATGGGAATACCAGACCATCTTACCTGTCTCCCTGAGAAAACTGTATGCGGGTCAGAAAACAACAGTTAGAACACTGTATGGAACAACTGACTGGCTCAAGATCAAGAAAGGAGTTATGACAGGGTTGTCTGCTGTCACCCTATTTGTTTAACCTGTATGTTTAGTGCATCATGAGAAATGCCGGGCTGGATGAGTTACAAGTTGGAATCAAGACAGGTGGGAGAAACAACAACCTCAGATATGCAGATGATACCACTCTAATCACTAGTACTACTCTGGCAGCAAAGGAAGAGGAAGAGGAACTAAAGAACCTCTTAATTAGGGTGAAGGAGGAGAGTGAAAGAGCCGGCTTAAGACTAAATATTAAAAAAAAAACTAAGATCATGTCATCTGGCCCCATTACTTCATGGCAAATTGGGGTGGGGGAGGGTGGAAGTAGTGACAGATTTCCTCTTCTTGGGCTCCAAAATCACTGTGGACAGTGATTGCAATCATGAAATCAGAAGACGGCTGCTTCTTGGCAGGAAAGATATGACAAACCTAGACAGTGTACTAAAAAGCAGAGACATTACTCTGCTGACAAAGGTCTGTTTAGTGAAGGCTATGGTCTTCACTACATGACCACTGGGTCATGTACGGTTGTGAGAGCTGGACTGTAAAGAAGGCAGAATGACAAAGAACTGATGCCTTTGGACTGTGGTGCTGGAGAAGACTCCTGAAAGTCCCCTGGACAGCAAGATCAAACCAGTCAATCTTAAGGGAGATCAACCCTGAATATTCACTGGAAGGATGCTGAAGCTCCAGTATTTTGGTCATCTGAGGCAAACAGACTCATTGGAAAAGTCCCTGATGCTGGGAAAGATTGAGGACAGAAGGAGAAGAGGGTATCAAGGGATGAGATGGCTGGACAGCATCACTGATGCAATGAATGTGAACTTGAGCAAACTCCAGGAGATGATGAGGGACAGGAAGGCCTGGCATGCTGCAGTCCATGAGGCTGCAAAGAGTTGGACGTGACTGCGCGACTGAACAACAACAACAACAGCATCCCTAGGAAAATAAGAGAAATTAATAAGGTATAATTAGTAAAATCATAATTAGGAAATTATTATAGTAATACCTCAATAAAGTTTATAGAAAACAAAAGAAAAAGAGAGAAAAGTACCATAAGATTTCACATTGATAAAATTAATAGTCCAAGAGTATCAACATGTTATTCAGAAAATATCTATAGGAAAACTTACACTGTAAACATGTAAACAAGTGTAAACATGTATAATATCATATAAGAAACAAATTGCCAGTCCAGGTTCGA
This sequence comes from Bos javanicus, assembly GCF_032452875.1. Classification (NCBI taxonomy): domain Eukaryota; kingdom Metazoa; phylum Chordata; class Mammalia; order Artiodactyla; family Bovidae; genus Bos; species Bos javanicus. Next base: position 90,197,469 of record NC_083869.1, read on the forward strand.
TACAGGATCCTTGGGGTTGGTGCACTGGGATGACCCGGAGGGATGGTACGGGGAGGAAGGTGGGAGGGGGTTCAGGATGGGGAACATGTGTACGCCCGTGGCGGATTGATGCTGATGTGTGGCAGAACCAATACAGTATTGTAAATTAATTAGCCTCCAATTAAAATAAATAAATTTAAAATTTAAAAAACAGGAAAATTCTTAAAGAGACAGGAACACCAGACTGTCTTACCTGCCTCCTGAGAAATCTGTATGCAGGTCAAGAAGCAACAGTTAGAACTGAACATGGAACAGCAGACTGGCTCCAAATTGAGAAAGGAGTACATCAAGGCTGTATATTGTCACCCTGCTTATTTAACTTCTATGCAGAGTACATCATGTGAAATGCCAGGCTGGATGAAGCACAAACTGGAATCAAGATTGCTGGGAGAAATAGCAATAACCTCAAATATGCAGATGACACCACCCTCATGTGAGAAAGCGAAGAAGAACTAAAGAGCTTCTTGATGAAAGGGAAAAAGGAGAGTGAAAAAGCTGGCTTAAAACTCAACATTCAAAAAACAAAGATCATGGCATCCGGTCCCATCAATTCAAGACAAATGGATGAGAAAACAATAGAAACAGTGACAGACTTTATTTTGGGGGGCTTCAAAATCACTGCAGATGGTGACTGCAGCCATGAAATTAAAAGATGTTTGCTCCTTGGAAGAAAAGCTATGATCAACTTAGACTGAATATTAAAAAGCAGAGACATTACTTTACTGACAAAGGTCTGTCTAGTCAAAGCTATGGATTTTCCAGTAGTCACATATGGATGTGAAAGTCGGACCCATAAAGAATGCTAAGTCCCAAAGAATTGATGCTTTTGAACTGTGGTGTTAGAGAAGACTCTTGAGACTCCCTTGGACAACAAGGAGATCCAACCAGTCCATCCTAAAGGAAATCAGTCCTGAATATTCATTGGAAGAACTGATGCTGAAGCTGAAGCTCCAATTCTTTGGCCACCTGATGTGAAGAACTGACTTACTGGAAAAGACCCTGATTCTGAGAAAGATTGAAGCAAGGAGGAGAAGGGGACGACAGAAGATGAGATGGTTGGATGGCATCACCGACTTGATGGACATGAGTCTGAGCAAGCTCCGGGAGTTGGTGATGGACAGGGAAGCCTGGCATGATACAGTCCATGGGGTCGCAAAGAGTCAGACACAACGGAGCAACTGAACTGAACTGAACTGAACTGAACTGATGAGGTTGGTTTATATTACTGGTTTCTCACATCAGTTTTCCTTCAGGGGCTTTTTCTCCTTTACTTGATGATTATAAGTATGGTAGGAATATTTAATATACTTAGACACACTTCTACTTGGAGACATCTGAATGCATTTCCAATTTATTTGTATTTAATTTTTATTAATGAATTTTTGTTTTTCCTAGTCTTATACTTCTAATATGATGGCAGATACCTTTATTCAAAGTCTTTCTTTGCATCCCTGCCTTGAAAGCTACCTTTTGATTTTGAATCTGGGGAAACTAAGCTTGTGTTCTTCTTTCAAGCTAAGCTTAGACTTTTGCTTTGCCACTGAATTTCTGTTGGAGATAAATCCAAGTTCCTCCTTTTTATTCTACTTGGATTCATATGGATATTTTTCAACTTTACCTCTGATGGATGTAAGTCAGTTTTCAAAAGGCTTGGGTATCTATCTTTTAATTTTTCTTCTGGTAGAAAGAAGAGATTTTTCATTTTTTTCACTGGCATGGCTTCTTGCTGGTGTTCCTCTAAAGGTGGTATTTGGTTCTCTTCTGTTATTGACAGCCTAGGAATAGTGGACAATGGAGTATCTGTTTCCTTTGATGGCATGTCAGTTTTAGGAGCAACAACACTTGAATCATCTTTACTTGACTGGTTCAAAGTTGGTAGACTCAGGCCTTTCTTATCATCATTATCCAGTAACTAGAAAATATATCAATAAGACAGCTACCAATTAATCATTGCCAATTAAATTCTTTAAAACAAACTAAACTGGATTTAAAATCATTTGTACTTCTATCCTTTATCATAAAAGTTACCATCAATATTTGTAAATTATTACATTCCTTAAGAGTTGAGAAATTCTCTACTTGCCTGCGCCATGGACTACAGAGATTATCCATAAAAATGATCATACTGCATTATAAAGCAGTAGTTCTCATATATTCATATTTTATAAATCAGCAACATCTCAAAGAAGGAAAATAGAGGTGTCTGATATTTTACTGTTACTATACTATCACCAATATATCATAACAAAAGAAATATTAATAGCAAAATAATACAAAGAACAGTATCATAAAAACACAATTATATAATAAAAGAAATTTTAATAGTAAAATATTACAAGTAATAGTATCATAAAAGAAAGGATAAAAGTCTGTTAAGTAAATTAGGTGTATGAAAAGTTCCCTATATTGCCTTTTTTGTCTCTTCTTGGACTATGGAAAACAGTGTATATTGACTCTTCAACTGGTATTTGGGGACCCAGTGACCCAAGAATAGATAGAAATCATTAAATCCTATTTGTCAAGTAGTACAAAAGAACCTTTTATATTTTATTGGTTTCCATAGGGGTCCACTGGCTTTTGGAATTGATACTTTATGTAAAATTAGCTAAAAAGTAAATAATATTATGTGAAATATATTATAAAATATAGACAACTATTATGGAGATTGCATATTACAGAGAGCATATAGTTACAGAGGAAAAGTACAGAATATAGTTAGGTCTGTGGCATCCATATCTGAGATGTAAAACTTCATGATTTTTTTTTAACTTGTTTCCCCCACTTTGGTTCGTAAACACCTTTTGTCCCCTATAGTCATATATACTTTAAAATGTTACAATTTAATGCTGAAACTTCCCCTTTAACAGTATAATTTAACTTAAATGAATCACGTAACTGTACAAATACTGCTTATCAGAAATAACCATGAAGACCTAAATAACTTCTTGAGTGCTTTTTTCCTTCCATCTATAAATATTTTGTTTACAAATATTTCACCCCTTTATAAAACAGTAACTATTAGAGGTTCTCTTTCAAGTTTCCTTACCTCACTTGGAATAGTCTCAGCTTCCTCCTTTATAAGAGAGATACCTGTTAAGAAATTTATAGAAGTATTTTATTATATATAAAATAATAAACATTATGCATTAATAAAATATCATTACAATTTTTCTCACCAAGAATAAGTGCAATTTAAATCAAAGCAGCTATTCAAACATAGACACTACATAGTTATAAAAACAGGTTGATGAATCTCTAGGAAGATGGAGGAGTAAATGAATAAGTATAAAGTGAAAAAGTATAATATGATAACACTTCAGATACATCAATATAAGACACTGAAACAGGCATATAATATTGGTTGTTCAGTCACTCAGTCATGTCCAGCGATTTGCAAACCCATGGACTGCAGCCTGCCAGGCTTCCCAGTCCTTCACCATCTCTCATATATTGACTCTTCAACTGGTATTTGGTCATCTCCCTTATGACCAACCTAGATAGCATATTCAAAAGCAGAGACATTACTTTGCCAACAAAGGTTCATCTAGTCAAGGCTATGGTTTTTCCTGTGGTCATGTATGGATGTGAGATTTGGACTGTGAAGAAGGCTGAGTGCCGAAGAATTGATGCTTTTGAACTGTGGTGTTGGAGAAGACTCTTGAGAGTCCCTTGGACTGCAAGGAGTTCCAACCAGTCCATTCTGAAGGAGATCAGCCCTGGGATTTCTTTGGAGGGAATGATGCTTAAGCTGCAACTCCAGTACTTTGGCCACCTCATGCGAAGAGTTGACTCATTGGAAAAGACTCTGATGCTGGGAGGGATTGGGGGCAGGAGGAGAAGGGGACGACAGAGGATGAGATGGCTGGATGGCATCATTGACTCAATGGACGTGAGTCTGAGTGAACTCTGGGAGTTGATGATGGACAAGGAGCCTGGCGTGCTGCGATTCATGGGGTCACAAAGAGTCGGACACAACTGAGCGATTGATCTGATCTGATCCTTTAATATTGATTGGTTTGATCTCCTTGAGAAACGACACCATAATTCAAAGTCGGAGAAGCCTTTTCTCTGACACCACAGTTCAAAAGCATCAATTCTTTTGGTGCTCAGCCTTTTTTATGGTCCAACTCTCACATCCATACGTGACTACTGGAAAATACATAGCTTTGACTAGATGGATCTTTGTCAGTAAAATAATATCTCTGCTATTTAATATGCTATCTAGGTATGTCATAGCTTTTCTTCCAAGGAGCAAGCATCTTTTAATTTCATGGCTGCAGTCACCATCTGCAGTGATTTTGGAGCCCAAGAAAATAAAGTCTCTCATTCTTTCCGTTGTTTCCCCATCCATTTGCCATGAAGTGATGGGACCAGATGCCATGATCTTTGTTTTTTGAATGTTCGGTTTTAAGTCAGCTTTTTCACTCTCCTCTTTCACTTTCATCAAGAGGCTCTTTAGTTCTTTGCTTTCTGCCATGAGGGTGATGTCATCTGCACATCTGTCATCTGCACTAACTGTTGCTTCTTGACCTGCATACAGGTTTCTCAGGAGGCAGGTAAGGTGGTCTGTTATTCCCATCTCTTGAATAATTTTCCACAGTTTGTTGTGATCCACACAGTCAAAGGCTTTAGCGTAGTCAAGGAAGCAGAAGTAGATATTTTCCTGGAATTCTCTTGCTTTTTCTATGATCCAATGGATGTTGGCAATTTGATCTCTAGTTCTTCTGCCTTTTCTAAATCCAGCTTGAACATCTGAAAGTTCTCGGTTCACATACTGTTGAAGACTAGCTTGGAGAATTTTGAGCATTACTTTGCTACCATGTGAAATGAGTATAATTGTGCGGTAGTATAAACATTCTTTTGGATTGCCTTTCTTTGGGATTGGAATGAAAACTGAGTATATCTTGGTAAAAATCAAGAGGAAATAAAATAAATCCCAGATGGTCAGTGATAAGGTTGGTTTGGAAAAAGAGATTAGAATAAGGCTGTATATAACCAAAAAACTAAGACCTCTCAACAGAGGCTAACTGAAGCACTTACAAAATCTTCCTGAAAGTGAAAGTGAAGTCACTCAGTTGTGTCCGACTCTTTGCGACCCCATGGACTGTAGCCTACAACGCTCCTCTGTCCATGGGATTTTCCAGGCAAGAGTACTGGAGTGGGTTGTCATTTCCTTCTCCAGAGGATCTTCCCAACTCAGGGATCGAACCTGGGTCTCCACATTGTAGGCAGATGCTTTACCATCTGAGCCACCAGGGAAGAAATATATTGGCCTTCCCTGGTGACTCAGTCAGTAAAGAGTCTACCTGCAATGCGGGAGACCCAGATTCAATTCCTGGGTTGGGAAGATCCCCTGGAGAAGGAAATGGCAACCCGCTCCAGTATTCTTGCCTAGAGAATTCCATGGACATGGGGAGCTTGGTGGATTACAGTCTATGGGGTCACAAAGAGTCGGACACGACTGAGTGACTAACACTTTCACTTTAGAAATATAAACAATACGTATTTAGCAAAGAAAAAAAGTCTAAAAGGGGAAAGGGATTAAATACAGAGATAAAATGGAATGCCTAAGTCTAATAAAAACAGAATTTATTAAGGTCACTATTAGCTGCATGACTACTGTCAGCTCATTTTTCTGAGCCTTGGTTTTCTCACAAGTAAATCAGATTAGAGACAGTTTATCTTATAGGAATGGTACAAGTATACAAACGTGTGCAGCAATGTGGCTAAAAGCTTGAGCTCTTGGATCAAACAGACAAGGTTCAAATTAATGGCTATGTGACCTCTCACTGACTTGATCCTCAGTTTTCTCATCTGTGAAAATGTGGATAAATAATAATAGCATCCTCAGTTGACTGCTGTGAGGACGGATTTATATAATCCAAGTAACATGCCTGGAACATAGTGATCCGTAAATCACTTAGCTGTAACTACAGGAAGCTATTGGAATGCCAAAAGGAAAGAAGTCACCAGAGGATCCAATGGGATCTGAAATAAACTCCTAGGATAATTGAAAAAAATTAAGGAAAAATAAAGCTAGCAACCACTAGTGAGTGAGAAAGGTTTACCTCCAATATTCAACAGTGGTATTAAAGAGGGAAGCTGTGATTCTGCTACAACCTAAAACTTGAATGTTTCAGTTAAAGGGCAGATTAGAGATGAAATAGCTCTGCTAGGCTGGTTGGTCCTCAGAGGTTAGGAAATGAATATACCAAAGGCTGAGGTAGCTGGAGAAGTAGAATTAGATAAATAACCTGTGGCAAAAACTTATAACAATAAATCATTAATCCATATCAGCAGAATCCAAGATTTTGAAGATAGAGTATTATGCATCTATTTTAATTTACTAAGTGAATCTTTTAATAGATTTTTCTTAAAGCTGCATGAACAGTATCTTTTATTAATTAAATATGTTACTGATAATTTGTAGAGAAGGAAATGGCAATCTACTCCAGTGTTCTTGCTTAGAGAATCCCATGGACAGAGAAGCCTGGTGGGCTGCAGTCCATGGGGTCCCACAGGGTCGGGCACGACTGAAGCGACTTAGCATGCACACATGCACTGATAATTTGTATGAAGTTCTCAGATTTAATGCTAACTTTATTTCCTGTTCAACTTTTTCCCTTTTCCCTTTCTCTTACACACACATACACACCCTCCACATAAAAGAAATCAATAGGTCTACAGTTAACAATGTTTAACAACATACCTTTTCATAGACTACAGATAAGATTTAACTTTTTTCTTGTCCTTAAAGGAGGAAAGGAGTATCAAAAATAAAAATAATTCTTTATTGGGTCTAATTCTTTTCTTTGGAGTGTTACAAAATAAATACTATATACCAAGACTATAATGAAATGTATTTTTATTCCTAAGAAAAAATGAAATCTACTTAAAGCAGGTTACTGGTTTGCTTTTTGTAATATAACCACCCTGTTTTAATTATCTTAATAATAAATACAAAAGTAAGTTAGTTATATAACCTGATGTTACAGTATTTGTAGGTCTCTCTTCCAATTGGCTTTCTGGTATCTCATTGATATTACTTTCCTAGAAGGAAAAAATGAAAAGAAAACATATTGGAGAAATGTTTAAAGAGCTAAAACACTTTTCTCTGCCTTCATAACTTCTTTTAACACTTTAAAAAAATTATAGAAGACAAGAAGAATACGGGTTTGTGAGAAAACCAAAATTTGTGAGGAATAGTACTAACACCCTGGCTAGGAGCTGATGTTCCAGGGAGAGAAGATCCAAGAATTGATAGGGTTTCTGAATGCTGAATGCATGAGAGAAAAAGATTACAAGACAAATGACATAATGTTTAATTTCAGGGGTTGTAAGAGGATATCCCCAGGAAACAGATCAGTTGTTTACTGGAATTCATTATAGTCTATCAACTGCAAAGTGATATGGACTTTAAAAAATTTTAAGAATTATAAGGTGGGGTGACCACTGGCTCTAATAAAATACTGACTTTTCAATGACAACCCAAAGTCCAAAGTCCCTTAACCAAAAAGTTTCCCAATTTCCCTAAAATACAAATTCTGTATTAGCAAATGCTAACTGATTCATCTTATCATAGCACAATCCTGCCCAATTATCTCAGAGGCTTTGAAAAACATGAATATGTTTTTTTAAATATGTTTTATTACCATTTAAAGGCTGTGATTTTAGTTAACATTTTATTTATTCACTGAAATCCCCATGAATCCTTTACAGCCAGATCAAAATGTATATATTAGATTGTACTTCTAAATATTAAGCCTTACTTATCTATCTGATAAGGGTCTAGTATCCAAAATATATAATAACTCTTACAACTCAACAATAAAAATACAAATAGCTAAATTAAAAAAAATAACCAAAGATATAAATAAAAATTTATTCAGAGAAGATATATAAATGGCCAGTATTCACATGAAAAGTTGTCCTCATCATGGGTCAATAAAGCAATGCAAATGAAAACTACAATGAGATACTACTTCAAACCCACCAGGATGGCTATAATTAAATTTTTTAAAAAAAACAACAAGTTTTGTAGAAAACATGGACCCTCATACATTGCTGGTTAAATGTAAAATTATGCAGCTGCTGTGGAAAAGTTTGTCAGTTTCTGAAAAAGTTACACAGAATTATGATACAATTTAGCAATTGCACTAAGTATATACACAAAAGAATTAAAAACATACATTTACACAAAAAGCTGCACATGACTGTTCATAGCAGCATTATACATAATAGCTAAAAAGTGAAAACAACCGAATGTCCATTAACTAATGAGTGGATAAAAAATGAGGTATATCCATACAATGAGATATTTGGCAATGAAATGAAGTACTGATACATGCTACAATAGGGATAAACCTTGAAAACACTATACTAAGTGAAAGAAGTAAGTCACAAAGGACCATATATTGTATGACTCCATTTGTATGAAATATCTACAACAAGCAAATCTATAGAGACATAAAGTAGATTAGTTATTGTTTAGGGCTTGTGGGGCATGCAGGGTTTGGAGGTTATAGTCCAAGAGGTTTGGGGTTTCTTTTACGGGTAATGGTAATATTCTCAAATTTATTACAACAATGGATGCACGACTGTATGAATATACCTAGTGTCACTGAATGGTACTCTTAAATGGGTGAATGGTATAGTATCTGAATTATACCTCAACAAAGCTGTTAAAAACTAAACCTTATAAGTAATCAATATTTACTGAATGTCACATTATCAGAATATGAAAGTACAGAAACTATGCTCAAAATCCTTCAAGCTAGGCTGCAGCAGTGTGTGAACTAAGTTCCAGATGTAAAAGCTGGATCCAGAGATCAAATTGCCAACATACACTGGATCATAGAAAAAATAAGAGAATTCTAAAGAAAAACATCTGCTCCATTGACTGTGCTAAAGCCTGTGACTGTGTGGATTACAACAAACTGTGGAATATTCTTAAAGAGATGGGAATACCAGACCACCTGACTTGCCTCTTGAGAAATTTGTATGCAGGTCAGGAAGCAACAGTTAGAACTGGACATGGAACAGACTGGTTCCAAACAGGAAAAGGAGTACGTCAAGGCTGTATATTGTCACCCTGCTTATTTAACTTATATGCAGAGTACATCATGTGAAATGCTGGGCTGGATGAAGCACAAGGTGGAATCAAGATTGCCAGGAAAAATATCAATAATCTCAGATATGCAGATGACACCACTCTTATGGCAGAAAGTGACAAGGAACTAAAGAAAGAGCCTGTTGATGAAAGTGAGAGAGGAGAGTGAAAAAGCTGGCTTAAAACTCAACATTCAAAAAACAAAGATCATGGCATCCAGTCCCATCACTTCATGGCAAATGGATGGAGATACAATGGAAACAGTGAGAGACTTTTTCTTGGGCTCCAAAATCACTGCAGATGGTGACTGCAGCCATGACATTAAAAGATATTTGCTCCTTGGAAGAAAAGCTATATCTACATCTAGACAGCATATTAAAAAGCATATTAAAAAAGCAGAGACATTACTTTGCCAACCAAGGTCTGTATAGTCAAAGCTATGGTTTTTTCCAGTAGTCATGTATGGGTGTGAGAGCTGGACCACAAAGAAAGCTGAGTACCAAAGAAGTGATGCTTTTGAACTGTGGTGTTGGAGAAGACTCCTGAGAGTCCCTTGGAGACTCTCAGCAAGGAGATCAAATCAGTCAATCCTAAAAGAAATCAACCCTGAATATTCATTGGAAGGATTGATGCTGAAGCTGAAGCTACAACACTTTGGCCACCTCATGCAAAGAGCCCACTCATTGGAAAAGACCTTGATGCTGGGAAAGATTGAGGGCAGGAGGAGAAGGGGATGACAGAGGATGAGATGGTTGGATGGCATCACTGATTTAGTGAACATGAGTTTGAGCAAACTCTGAGATGGTGAAGGACAGGGAAGCCTGGTGTGCTGCAGTTCATGGAGTTGTAAAGAGCCAGACATGATTTAGCAACTGAACAACAACAAGAGAGGGAAAAATAAGCAGTGTCTGATCATTATTTATTTAAGTGGAGAAGAATTACTTTATAATATTGTGATGGTTTTGCCAAATCACAAATCAATATGAATCAGCCTTGGTATACTTGTGTCCCGGCCATCCTGAACTCACTTCCTCCCTCCCTCCCTACACTATCCCTCGACGTTGTCACAGAGCACTGGCTTTGGGTGCCCTGCTTCATGCACTAGTTATCTGCTTTACATATAGTAATGTATGTGTCTCAATGTTCTTCCATCAAGTCATCTCACCCTCTCCTCCTCCCACTGATTCCAAAGTCTGTTCTTTCCATCTGTGAGTACAAGGCAGCAAAGGAGACACAGACATAAAGAACAGGCTTTTGACCATTATTTTTAGCTATCATAATTTTAAAATAAAAATCTATATAGGAAACAATGTATTATGTTAATTACCTTCGGTTCTTTATGTTCTAATCCTGGGGTAAGAAGTCCTTCTAAATAGCTAGCTTTTTCTGTCCATGTACTTAGATGTCTATATTCTTTTTTCATTTTTTCCAGCCTAAAGAAAGAAATCAGTCACAGACTTAAAAAGTGACAGAAGAATATATATGGTATGAATCAAAGAACAACATATACAGTATGATACATTTATATAAAGTTCTTAAAGAAAAAATCAACAATATATTGCTTAAGGACACAAAGGAAAAAGAATGATTACAGTAAAATTCAGAGTAGTAGTTTCCTGGAGAGGGATGTAATCTTATAAGGGTACATAAAACACATTATAATATTGGTAATGTTGTATTTCTTAACCCTATATTGTAAATATCTAGCCAATGGTCTTATTATTTTTAAGTTATATACACATATATTTTAGAAATTATTCTATATATATTGGTTTCATTATGTAAACAATATATACATATTTTTTAAATTATTCAGTACATATATATCTTCAGTAATAAAAAAGAGAAGAATTTTGTTTCTAATCCCAGAAATTTCAAAATATTTTCATAATCTAAATATATAATTGACAAGAATTAAATAGAAAAGAGGAAATGTTTCTCAATTTATTTCATGAGGACACTGATCTTGATAATAAAGCATAACAAGGACATTACAAAAAAGGAAAATTAGTTTAATCTCACTCACAAATATAGATGCAAATCTTACAAATAAAATACAATTTTAGTACAAAAAAATCTTGTGGTATAAGGAAAAGATAATATACTATGAACAAGTTGGCTTTATTCCAGGAATATAGGGCTATTTTGACATTAACAATAAAACATATAATTTACATACAATTTAGCTGATTGAAAGAGAAAAATAATTTGGCAAAATCCCATGGCCATTTATGATTAAAATAAAAAAACTCACAGAAAATGAGGAAGAGAAGGAAATAATTTATTTGGTATAAAACATCAGCCAAAAAAACTACATAATGTGTTTGGCTTTCTAATGCTATGAGCTTTGCCATGAAAGATCCTAAACAAAATAAAGATATCCACTATTTATAACAGACGTTAACTGGAGCTTCTAGCCAGCACAGAATGACAAGAAGACAAAGTTACGGATTAAGGACTGGGAACAAAGAAACAGCTGTTATTACCTATAGATGAGTGTTTAAATAAACCCCCCCAAATGATACCACAATAAAGTATTATGAATATAAAAGTTTTGTAAAACAAGGAAAATTCCAAGATGATGATAGAAGCAGTGACAGTATAGTTTTTGAATCTTCCCAAATATCTACATAAAAACTCACAGTATCTGGCTAGCATACCCCAAAACTTACCGGCAACATTTACAACAAAATCATGTGACAAGGTTTTCCTATTAACCCCATACACATAAGACCTTCATGGTATCAGTGAATATATGGCGGAAGGCAACAGGTGTAACAGGGGCATCTAATGAATGTGAGAATAAGTCATCCCCAAACAACCAACAGGCAGTCACAAGAAAGCACAGCCAGCCAGTCTGAGAATAAGTCACAAGAATGCACAGCCAGTTGAAACTGGGAGGGTTTTGTTCATTTCCATTAGTGAGTACATAGCTGAGTGCCAAGGATTCACGATAAGAACCAAGAGGACTGGAGTAGTCTAACTACTGAGAATAATCAAAACTGACCAGCTTGGTCTCTGCTTTGAGACAGGGCCTGCAGAAACCTGGGTTTCCTGCAATGTAGGCAGATTCTTTACCATTTGAACCACCAGGGAAGCCCCATTGTATTTTTAAACACCAAATAAAAACTTCAGAAGTGGGAGCTCTGTGAAACTAGAAGAGTTTTCTAAACCAAGTCTTCTACAAAAAATTCAGGAAAATTAATTTCATATAAGATAAGCAATAGAGAATTACCAGGGCCGAGGTATTGGGTTGACCAAAAGGTTTGTTCATTTTTTTCCATAAGATGGCTCAAGCAGCACTTAATGGTTCAGTTCAGTCACTCAGTCGTGTCCGACTCTTTGCGACCCCATGAATCGCAGCATGCCAGGCCTCCCTGTCCATCACCAACTCCCGGAGTTCACCCAGACTCATGTCCATCAAGTCAGTGATGCCATCCAGCCATCTCATCCTCTGTCGTCCCCTTCTCCTCCTGCCCCCAGTCCCTCCCAGCATCAGTCTTTTCCAATGAGTCAACTCTTCGCATGAGGTGGCCAAAGTACTGGAGTTTCAGCTTTAGCATCATTCCTTCCAAAGAAGTCCCGGGGCTGACCTCCTTCAGAATGGACTGATTGGATCTCCTTGCAGTCCAAGGGACTCTCAAGAGTCTTCTCCAACATCACAGTTCAAAAGCATCAATTCTTTAGTGCTCAGCTTTCTTCACAGTCCAACTCTCACATCCATACATGACCACAGGAAAAACCATAGCCTTGACTAGACAAGCCTTTGTTGGCAAAGTAATGCCTCTGCTTTTCAATATGCTTTCTAGGTTGGTCGTAACTTTCCTTCAAAGGAGTAAGCGTCTTTTAATTTCATGGCTGCAGTCACCATCTGCAGTGATTTTGGAGCCCAGAAAAATAAAGTTTGACACTATTTCCACTGTTTCCCCATCTATTTCCCATGAAGTGATGGGACCAGATGCCATGATCTTCATTTTCTGAATGTTGAGTTTTAAGCCAACTTTTTCACTCTCCACTTTCACCTTCATCAAGAGGCTTTTTAGTTCCTCTTCACTTTCTACCATAAGGGTGGTGTCATCTGCATATCTGAGGTTATTGATATTTCTCCCAGCAATCTTGATTCCAGCTTGTGCTTCTTCCAGCCCAGCGTTTCTCATGATGTGCTCTGCATATAAGTTAAATAAACAGGGTGACAATATACAGGCTTGACGTACTCCTTTTCCTATTTGGAACCAGTCTGTTGTTCCATGTCCACTTCTAACTGTTGCTTCCTGACCTGCATACAAATTTCTCAAGAGGCAGGTCAGGTGGTCTGGTATTCCCATCTCTTTCAGAATTTTCCACAGTTTATTGTGATCCACACAGTCAAAGGCTTTGGCATAGTCAATAAAGCAGAAATAGATGTTTTTCTGGAACTCTTTTGCTTTTGCGATGATCCAGCGGATGTTGGCAATTTGATCTCTGGTTCCTCTGCCTTTTCTAAAACCAGCTTGAACATCTGGAACTTCATGGTTCACATATTGTTGAAGCCTGGCTTGGAGAATTTTGAGCATTACTTAGTAGTGTGTGAGATGAGTGCAATTGTGCAGTAGTTTGAGCATTCTTTGGCATTGCCTTTCTTTGGGATTGGAATGAAAACTGACCTTTTCCAGTCCTGTGGCCACTGCTGAGTTTTCCAAATTTGCTGGCATGTTGAGTGCAGCACTTTAACAGCATCATCTTTCAGAATTTGAAATAGCTCAACTGGAATTCCATCACCTCCACTAGTTTTGTTCGTAGTGATGCTTTCTAAGGCCCACTTAACTTCACATTCCAGGATATCTTGCTCTGGGTCAGTGACCATACCATCATGATTATCTGGGTCATGAAGATCTTTTTTGTACAGTTCTTCTGTGTATTCTTGCCACCTCTTCTTAATATCTTCTGCTTCTGTTAGGTCCATACCATTTCTGTCCTTTATCGAGCCCATCTTTGCATGAAATGTTCCCTTGGTATCTCTAACTTAGTGGTTACCTTCACTCAAAACAATTTTGTTAGACTGTATTGTGACAGCTGCCATATAAGTATGCATTTAAACAATTATCAAAATTGGTGAACTTTTGTGTTATTGAGGACAGAAAAAAAGAAGCAACATTTTCAGCATATTCTGCATCATTATTTCAAGAAAGGTAAAAACACAATGGAAACACAAAGATTTGTGCAGTGTATGGAGAAGGTGCTGTGACTGATTAAACATGTCAACAGTGGTTAGAGATATTTCGTGTTAGAGATTTCTTGCCGATGATGCTCCACAGTTGGGTAGACCAGTTGGAGTTAATAGTAATCAAATCAAGACATAAATTAATCAACATTATATCATGTGGGAGGTAGCTGACGTACTCAAAACATCCAAATCAAGCACTGAAAATCCATAGGTTTGGTTATGTTCATCATTTTGACGTTTGGATTCCACATAAGTTAAGTGAAAAAATCCTAGACTGTATTTCCACACACAATTCCCTACTTAAAACACATCAAAAACATTCTATTTTTAAAACAAACTGTGATGGGCAATGAAAAGTCAATACTTCATAATAATAAGGAATAGAAAAAAGATCATGGGGCAAGCAAAATGAACCATCACCAACCACCAAAGGCCAGTCTTCATTCAAAGAAGGTGATGTTTTGTATATGGTGGGTTTGGAAGGATGTCCCCTATTATGAGCTCCTTTTGGAAAACCAAATGATGAATTTCAATAAGTACCTCTCCAATTAGATCAACTGATGGCAGCACTCAACAGAAAGCATTTAGAATTAGTCAACAGAATCACATAATCTTCCATCAGGATAATGCAAGACCACATGCTTCTTTGATGACAAGGAAAAAACTGTCACGGCTTGGCTGAGAAGTTCTGGTTCATCCTCTGTATTCACCAAACATCACACCTTTGAATGTCCATTTATTTCAGTTTACAAAATTCTCTTAATGGAAAAAATTTCAATTCCCTATAAGACTGTAAAAGGCACTTGGAATAGTTCTTTGCTCAAAAAGATAAAAGAGTTGGGAAGATGGAATTATGAAGTTGTGTAAAGAATAGGAGAAGGTAGTAGAACAAAATGGTGAATACATTGTTCAATAAACTTCTTGGTAAAAATGAAAAATATGCCTCTTATTTTTACATAAAAAGAAAACAGAGGAACTTTTTGGCCAATCCAATAGTTATAAGAAGAAGATAATACAGAGCAAAATAACATTCTTAGATTGCCGAAATACACAATAAAGATATTTGGGAGTCAGTGAGCAGAGGGGGACCCATTCTTCTAGAAGGAAGGGGGTTGGGTGGTACTACCATTCAAGAGAAGACAGAGCAACAGCCATCCATGTCACTGGAATCCAAACAAGCTGAGGTTCAGCAGATGGACCTCAGGGAGCCACTCTGAGTAGAGAAGCTGTTATGATGATCCAGTTGTGTTTTACTAAGCCAAGAATTGAAGAAATTTGTGCATTTCTGTCCAAGATGGTGAAAAAGCCTCTGAACTCATTCATCTCCTCCCAAAGATACACCTAATCTACAGCTATACAGCAAAGAAATCCAGAAATAGAAATCCTGCTGAAAGAAATCTAGAAATAGCTGAGCAACTCTGAAACACTGGACAAATGAAAGAAAATTCACAACAAAATGGGTAAGAGAGGCTGAGACACACTTTCACCATAAACCTAACCCTGGCATAATGCCATACAATTGGGAAGGAATCTACTTGAGGACAGAAAAGTTTGGACTCTACATCTAGTGCTCCAACGTCAAGACTGCCACTTTAAAGACAGGCCCTGAAAACACCTTGCTAGGTCACACCTACCTTGTGACCAGGAGACACCCAAGGTTAAAAAATAAATAAATAGTTCTTAATGGGTTCACTAAGGGCTTGCCATACCTGTTTGCCCAAGGCTCAGCACAGTTAGGCAAATTTGTACATCTCCCAGTCCTTCCCCAAGAAAAGCCTACTTGAATTCTGTAAAAGCTGCTGCTTGAGGGTCAGGCCTCTAATTTAGCATGCTTCTAGGAGAAGGCAATGGCACCCCACTCCAGTACTCTTGCCTGGAAAATCCCATGGGCGGCGGAGCCTGGTAGGCTGCAGTCCACGGGGTCACTAAGAGTCGGATACGGCTGAGCGACTTCACTTTCACTTTTCGCTTTCATGCATTGGAGAAAGAAATGGCAACCCACTCCAGTGTTCTTGCCTGGAGAATCCCAGGGATGGGGGAGCCTGGTTGGGTTCCATCTATGGGATTGCACAGAGTCGGACATGACTGAAGTGACTTAGCAGCAGCAGCAGCAGCAGGAAACAAGGGAAGCCAGCAGACTCCATATCTCCCTTCTCTCCTAGCCTGATCCAGATCACCAGTATCTCCAAGGAAAGAGCTTGTACACACAATTGGCACCCAGATTTTTTGGCTGCCATTGGAGGTACAGGTCCCCAGATTGCCTGATGTCATAGTCAACAGGGTTTGCATTTTCTGGTCCACAGGACTACAGCACACAAAGAAGTTCTTAATGGGTACAAGAGCTGCCAACCCTATGCATATACACACAGACCCAACATAGAGAGAACAGGAAAAAAAAAAGTCTTACCAGTTTCTCCTTGGAAGGGTTCTAACTACATACTTTTCCAGCATCTACCTGGGGGTTCAGCCTTCCAATCAGCCTGAATGTAGGTGCTGACTGAAGTCCTCCCGTTTGGGACACTGACATGTCAGTGAGGTGTCAACACACCCTCAAGTCTTGGGAGGGTCACTAAAAACAAAGAAGGTGACTGGGACAGTCACAAAGGTGTAAGGGACAACCGAGAACTTGGACTAGGCTGATGAGGTTCATTTCCTACATGAGACCACAATACCAAAACTAACAGAGGTGGTTGTTTTATCCGATGTTCAGGAACCAACATGGAGAGTTAGGAAAATGAAGTAAAGAGGAGTAAGTCCTAAACAAAATAATAAAACTCCAGAAACATAAGTTCCAAACAAAAGAACAAGATAAAACTCTAGAAACAGACATAAATGAAACAGAGATAAGTGACTTGCCTGATAAAGAAATCAAAATAACACTCATAAAGATGTTATCAAGGTCAGAAGAAAAATTCATGAGCAAAGTGAGAATTTCACATAGAGGCAGAAAATACTAGAAAGGATCAAACAGAAATCACAGAGCTGAAGAATACAATAACTGAACAAAAATTCAACAGAGAGATTAAGAGCAAACCAGATGATTCAGAAGAAAGGATCAGTGAATGTGAAGACAAAGCAATGAAATTCATCCAATCAGAGAAGGAGAAAAGAATGAAAAAGAGAGAAGATAGCTTAAGGAACTTATGATACACCATCAAGTAGACCAATATATTTATTACAGGGGAACTAGAAGGAGAGAGAAAGAAAGGGACAGATGCTTACTCAAAGAAATAATAACTGAAAACTTCCGTAACCAGAGGAAAGAAACAGACACCAGATCAACGAAGTCCAGATGGTTCCAAATAAAAGTAATCCAAAAGACTCACACTGAGACACATTAAAACTAAGTTACTAAAAAAGAAAGACAAGGAGAGAATCTTAAAAGCAGCAAGAGAAAAACAATTTGCTATGTACAAAGAAGCCACCATAAGACTATGAACAAATCTTTTAGCAGAAACTTTGTAGGCCAGAAGAAAGTGATAATCATACACTCAAAGTGCTAAAAGAATAAAATGGACAACCAAATAAATCAGCCAAAGACCATAACAAGAGACAAAAATTTCTCCTTTACTAACAAGACATTGTAAATCAGTTCAGTTTAGTTCAGTCACTCAGTTGTTCCGACTCTTTGCAACCCCATGAACAGCAGCATGCCAGGCCTCCCTGTCCATCACCAACTGCTGGAGTCTACCCAAACCCACGTCCATTGAGTTGGTGATGCCATCCAACCATCTCATCCTCCGTCGTCACCCTCTCCTCCTGTCCTCAATCCTTCCCAGCATCAAGGTCTTTTCCAATGAGTCAGCTCTTCGCATCAGGTGGCCAAAGTACTGGAGTTTCAGCTTCAACATCAGCCCTTCCAATGAACACCCAGGACTGATCTCCCTTAGGAGGGACTGGTTGGACCTCCTTGCAGTCCGAGGGACTCTCAAGAGTCTTCTCCAACACCACAGTTCAAAAGCATCAATTCTTCGGCACTCAGCTTTCTTTATAGTCCAACTCTCACATCCATAAATGCCTACTGGAAAAACCATAGCCTTGACTAGATGGACTTTTGTTGACAATCAGTTTACAATTTAGAATTGTAAATCAACCATATTCCAATAAAAATTATAAATAAATAAACTTTATTGAGGGCTTCCCAGATGGTACAAGTGGTAAAGAATCCACCTACATGCAGGAGATATAAGAGATGCAGGTTTGATCCCTGAGTGGGGAAGAACCCCTGGCAACTCACTCCAGTATTACTGCCTTCAGAATCCCGTGGACAGAGGAGCTTGGAAGGCTGCAGTCCATAGGTTTGGAGAGTCAGACACAACTGAAGCAATCGAGCATGCATGCACAAATGTTATTAAATGAATAAAACATATGACTAGGGGAAAAAGGGGTTTCTTGATGACTCGACTCAATGTTTATGAATTAATTTATAAGTCTAGTAAACTATGCATACACATAAACATTATTTTTAAAATATTCAAGAGTTCTATTTCTGGCAATAATGGAATAGGTTATTTCAGACAAACCATCTCACTGGACAACTGGAAAAAACTGGACAAAATATTAAAAAATTTTTTGTTTGGAAGCATCCGTCAGTTATAAAGGCAGCAAGGATTTTCAGATCCACGATTCCAGACAGAAAAGAAGTCTGGAGACTTTGAGCCCATAATTTGGAGCCATTTTCCTTCAAGGTATTTGTGGTGATGAGTTAAGAGCTCTGAGATAAATATGTAAGAACGAGGGAAAACCAGAGTTCAGGCCCTGCTAAGGATGAGAAGCCATGGTAAACACCCAGGTTTTCAGTTGGGACCCTTAGGGTTCTTCCTCAAGAATAAATGCCTCCTTAAATATTGTACCCTGGTTGCCTCACATTAGTGTCATTCTTTATTATTATTATTTTTTAATTAGAGGAAAATCGCTTTAAAATGCTGTGTTGATTTCTGCCATACAACAACAAAAATCAGCCGTAATTATACATATATCTGCTCCCTCTTGAGCCTCCCTCCCCTCCCCCTATCCAACCACTCTAGGTCATCACAGAGTGCCAGGCTGGGCTCTCTGCTTTAGAGCAACTTCTCACCAGCTATCTATAGTAAACCATAAAAAGACTAATGTTCACAGGAATGAAAGCCCAAATCACTTCAATCTCAACTGAATTAAGATGATCTAGGATTGCTTAGTGTTCCTAGGCTAGCTGGCAACCAGATGCAAATGTATTTATATACTATCTGTAAAAAATGTATAACCAAGATCCTCAAAGTAGTTCTACAGATTTTCAAATACAATGTTTGGCACTTGATAAAAACAACTAGACATGTGAGAACAGAAAATATGACTAAAAACTATGAGTAGATAAACCAACAACAGAAATAGACTTTTAGGAAATCCAAATAATCAGGGATGAACTTGGAAATAACAATAATTATTATGTTTAAAGAACTAAAAGATAAGATTGAGGATTTTGGCAGAAAAGTGGCACTATGAAATAAATTATGAAAATTCCATAACTGAAAAGGAAATAACTGAAATGAAGAATTCAGTTGGCTTAACAACAGATAAAGAACAAAGATTCAATGATTATAAGATAGGTCAGAAGAAAATATCTAAACCATAGAGAAAAAAAGATAGGAAATATAGAAAAGACCGTAAGAGACCTATAAAATATATTGTTGAGTGAAGAGGCAGAGCAAATATTGTACTTTCTCCCTTATAATGAATTCTCACCCCTTTTCTTCCCATGTCATTGACTTTTTACCACAAACTCTTAAATATGCTAAAGCAAAACTCTGGAATAACCTCTGGGCACATGAAATATCACCATGATGAAGTTTTCCAGACCAACAGCAAGCCCTTGTCTCAAAGGAAAAAATTAATGTATACATAATACATAAATAAGATGAAAATTTTGTTTTGTTATGGTTTGGTTTTTTACCTTTCCCGGGGTTGTTGCTGAAGTTTTTCAAGTTGCACGACAGATGGCTGGTTGGACTGGGATGTAGCTGGCACCCCAACAGTAACATTCAGGTCTGGGGATAAGAATGCTGGATATGCTATTGGCTGTGGTATAATAACATTTCTGGAAAATGGCAATAAAGTTAAATATTAAAATTATACAAAAGTACACTTCTAAAATCAATGTTAGCTATTACTTTTGAATCACTCTCTGTTTTAAACTGTAAGCTCACATATCCACATAGGACCGCTAGAGAACAGAGCTAGGAAAGAGGAAGTCAGAAATACTCAGAGTGGCCTTTTGAGTACTCCTACTACTAAGATTTCAGAGAAGGCAATGGCACCCCACTCCAGTACTCTTGCCTGGAAAATCCCACGGGTGGCGGAGCCTGGTAGGCTGCGGTCCATGGGGTCGCTAAGAGTCGGACATGACTGAGCGACTTCACTTTCACTTTTCACTTTCATGCATTGGAGAAGGAAATGGCAACCCCCTCCAGTGTTCTTGCCTGGAGAATCCCAGGGACGGGGAGCCTGGTGGGCTGCCGTCTATAGGGTCACACAGAGTCGGACAAGACTGAAGCGACTTAGCAGCAGCAGCAGCAGCAGCAGCAGCAACTATATAAGATTATGGGTAGCAAAGATGAGAAAGGAGAGAAGGATCTGAAGTTCTAAGGAGATGTAGAAAGCATTTGAGCCCAGATTTCTCTTCTTATCTCTAGGTTCAAATCTTTATGTCATGGCCCAGTCAAGTGGACACAAAAAATTAACCATCATAAGTTCATCCCCTTGTCAACTTGGCACCCATACACATCTCCTTACAGCATGCTTTATTTACAAATGAGAAAATAAAAAGGTCATAATTCACCTTACATGATACAACTCTCCTTCATACATACAGCCAAAAATTCACTAGCTCCTTCCTTGTAAGAGTACGTAAAGTCCTTGGGTGATGTTTACTCTCTGATTAATATCCTGAAACTTAAATAACTATGACATAAGGTTACAATACTTAAATATTATGATATAAAGGGAATACATGTTATGTTACATGATAAGGAAATGAGAGAATAAAAAATTATATATATATATATATATATATATATATATATATACACACACATATACACATAAAATTTCTTCCCAGGTTCCTGAGTAAATTGGCCAGAGCAGCATACCCAGAGGAATATGTTGTCTCCAAAACTCAAGAATCCCACTAGGTGGTATGTCTCTTTTTTGGTTGTAGGAGAGCCCAGACACAATAACTTACCCTTCACCTCAGCAGGAATATCTTAACAAGCCACATGTCTGGATCCCTAAAATTTCATGTAAGTAGTAAAGAAGTGTCAGAGTCGCTCAGTCATGTTCAACTCTTTGCAACCCCATGGACTTGTAGCCCACCAGGCTCCTCTGTCCATGGAATTCTCCAGGCAAGAATACTGGAGTAGGTAGCCACACCCTTCTCCAGGGGATCTTTCCAACCCACAGACTGAACCCAGGTCTCCTGCATTGCAGGCAGATTTTTTTTTACCATCTGAGCCACCAGGGAGGTAGAAAGTCCTCAAATTTTATCAGACTTACATTGAGGTAGAAAGCCCTCGAATTTTATTAGACATTTCCCATCTTCTAAAATGCAAATATCTTACCAATAGGTCTACAGTAGTGCTGCTCACTAGGTCAAATCAGCATGTCATCACTGGAAGGGACAGTGTGTACCTTATATAAGAGAAAGTAATCAAGAGTCCTGTCTACTAAATTATAGAGTTGGGAAGAGATATATCTCTGAGGTAGGACAGAGAAGGTGTACTACTGGTCTTGCCTGTGGAAAGAAAACTGTTATGGATGGTCTTTATTAGCAAACGTGGAGAAAAAAAGTATTTGTTAAATCAAGAGTTGCAGGCCAGGTACTGAAGACGTGTTAATTTACTCAAGCAATAAAACCACATCTGGTACAGCAGTTGCATTTGGAGTCACCACCTGGTTAAGCTTACAATCATCTACTGTCATTCTCCAAGATACATCTGTTTCAGCACAGGCAAGATAAGTGAGTTGAATGGGGATGTGATGGGAACCACCATCTCTGCATCTTCTGCATCTTTCAAATCCCCGTGGTGGCACAAATTTCTGCCATCCCTCCAGTAATATGATATTACTTTTGTTTTACCATTGGAACCTCTAGTGACTACCATTTGGTCTTTCCCACTGTAACATCCCTCATTCCACAGGTCAAGGAAGGTATTCATCAACTGCTGAATATGTCTATTTATGCATTCTGCTGCTGCTGCTGCTGCTAAGTCACTTCAGTCGTGTCCGACTCTGTGCGACCCCATAGATGGCAGCCCACCAGGCTCCCCCGTCCCTGGGATTCTCCAGGCAAGAACACTGGAGGGGGTTGCCATTTCCTTCTCCAATGCATGAAAGTGAAAAGTGAGAGTGAAGTTGCTCAGTCGTGTCCAACTCTTAGCGACCCCAAGGACTGCAGCCTACTCCTCCGTCCGTGGGATTTTCCAGGCAAGAGTACTGGAGTGGGGTGCCATTGCCTTCTCCAATTTATGCATTCTAGAACTGAGGAAATAACTACAGAATGGATTTGGGGACCAACTGGGTCCCCTGTGAGATGAATCAGAGTTAAAACTTCCTTGACCACCTGATCTCCCTAAGCCCCTCTTCTAAGTGGCAGACAACTGCGACGTTTTGTTGTTGTTCAGCTGCTCAGTTGTGTCTGACTCTTTGCGACCCCGTGGACTGCAACATGCCAAGCCTCTGTGTCCTTCACCATCTCCCAGAGCTTGCTCAAATTCATGTCCATTGAGTCAGTGATGCCATTCAACAATCTTGTCCTCTGTTGTCCCCGTCTCCTGCCTTCAATCTTTCCCAGCATTAGGGTCTTTTCCAAGGAGTCAGTTCTTCACATCAGGTGGCCAAAGTACTGGGGCTTCAGCTTCAGCATCAGTCCTTCTAATGAACATTCAGGATTGATTTCCTCTAGGATTGACTGGTTTGATCTCCTTGCAGTCCAAGAGACTCTCAAGAGTCTTCTCCAATACCATAGTTCAAAAGCATAAATTCTTCGGCACTCAGCTTTCTTTATGATCCAACTCTCACATTCATACATGACTACTGAAAAACCATAGCTTTGACTAGATGGACATTTGTGGGCAAAGTGATGTCTCTGCTTTTTAATATGCTGTCTAGGTTGGTCGTAGCTTTTCTTCCAAGGAGCAAGCGTCTTTTAATTTCATGACTGCAGTCACCATCTGCAGAGATTTTGGAGCCCAAGAAAATAAATTCTCTCAGTTTCCATTGTTTCCCCATCTATTTGCCATGAAGTGATGGGACCGGATGCCATGATCTTCATTTTTTGAATGTTGAGTTTTAAGCCAGCTTTTTCACTCTCCTCTTTCACTTTCATCAAGAAGCTCTTTAGTTCCTCTTCACTTTCTGCCATAAGGGTGGTGTCATCTGCATATCTGAGGTTACTGATATTTCTCCTGGCAATATTGATTCCGGCTTGTGCTTTATCCAGCCCGGCATTTCTCATGATGTACTCTGCATAGAAGTTAAATAAGCAGGGTGACAATATACAGCCTTGACATACTCTTTTCCCAATTTGAAACCAGTCCATTGTTCCATGTCTGGTTCTTAACTGTTGCTTCTTGGCCTGCACAGAGGTTTGTCAGGAGGCAGGTAAGGTGGTCTGGTATTCCCATCTCTTGAATAATTTTCCACAGTTTGTTGTGATCCACACAGTCAAAGGCTTTAAATGAAGCAGATGTTTTTCTGGAATTCTCTTGCTTTTTCTATGATCCAATGGATGTTGGCAATTTGATCTTTGGTTCTTCTGCCTTTTCTAAATCCAGCTTGAACATCTGGAAGTTCTTGGTTCACATATTGTTGAAGCCTAGCATAGAGAATTTTGAACATTACTTTGCTAGTGTGTGAGATGAGGGCAATTGTGCAGCAATTTGAACATTCTTTGGCATTGCCTTTCTTTGGGATTGGAATGAAAACTGACCTTTTCCAGTCCTGGGGCCACTGCAGAGTTTTCCAAATTTGTTGGCATATTGGATGTGGCATTTTCACGGTATCATCTTTTATGATTTAGGTAACTTTTGTTCACTTGATCTAGAACTTCAATGCTAATACAGATCAAGCAAGAATTTAGTAGACTTCCTGTATTCTGGTTTCCAGCAATATCATGATCCAATGCCATGGCTCTGCATGAGTCAGACTACTCTGTTTGCTGCTTCGACTCTGCTGTCCAGCACAGTACCCACACTTACCTTGTGACTCTGGGATCCAATTCCTCCCAATTCATTTAGGTTTTCCATTCCAGTGACTGCAGTTCCCACTGCAAGGTCTACTCAGAGAAGAACAATCACAGGGATCTTCAAGGGTGGGGATTCCCTCACAAACTTTTTTCTCAGCTTCATAAAAATCAGTGTGCCTTCTGCATGCAGCCTCTCAGAGTAAGTAGGTCTTAAATGACAAATCCTCTCTAATACTGCTAAGTCACATCAGTCGTGTCCAACTCTGTGAGACCCCATAGACGGCAGCCCACCAGGCTCCCCAATCCCTGGGATTCTCCTGGCAAGAACACTGGAGTGGGTTGCCATTTCCTTCTCCAACACATGAAAGTGAAAAGTGAACACTTTTCACTTTTCTCTAACACTATAATCTCCCTAAACCTCTGAATCCCTTCCTCTACTTTAAACTAAACTAGGTCTGGTTTTTCAATTCACTCATAGTGGGTTATCTTTTGGTCCATGTTTCAGTAACCAACACACTGTAAAGAGTTCTATGTAACCCCTCAAGCTGCAAATTAAACACAGAATCTCTACTTAGTTAGCTCATGTCAGTAAATTTTTTATATGACCCAACTTAATGGTCCTGTCACCATTATACGTAATACCTTAAATATCCTTACCCCTACACATCCCCTGGATTTTTGTATACATAAATGAGAAAACTCAGGCAGTTCTTTTTAGAGTGTAATGCACTTCCTCGAGGGTCACACTTTGAACCTCACCTTTAGGAGCTTGCTGGGACTTGCATCTAGTTATAAGCCTAAAAGCAAAGAGGGGTTGTGAGGGTGAGTCTTGAGGAGAATCAACATCATCTTGCACGGCAACTGCCTCAGAAGAGGAGGTTACTATTTCCTCAAGCAATACAGAGTTAATATTCTGAGATGGAGGCAGAAAGCCCACTTTCACTTTGCTACGGATAGAGACGTCACTGGCAAAGGAGGTATATCAGAATTTATGGGCTCAGTGTCCCCAGTTTCATCAAGATTTTCTCCTATTTTCCCATTCTAACTTGAAGGTTCCACTTCAGTTCAGTCAAGTCAGTCGTGTCCGACTCTTTGCGACCCCATGAATCGTAGCACACCAGGCCTCCCTGTCCATCACCAACTCCCAGAGTTCACTCAGACTCACGTCCATCGAGTCAGTAATGCCATCTAGCCATCTCATCCTCTGCCGTCCCCTTCTCCTCCTGCCCCCAATCCCTCCCAGCATCAGAGTCTTTTCCAATGAGTCAACTCTTCGCATGAGGTGGCCAAATTAGTCCCAATCAATATTCTCACTTTAAAAGTTGACACCTTGTGAAGCTGGGAGCTCAATTTGCCTTGTAATTCAGCCAGCTGCAAGATGAAATTCTGCCTTTGATTCTTAGTAATCTTAGTATTACGGCTACAGGAGATCAGGGTCTCCTTCAGAACACTCATGGAAGATTTCAGGTCATTTATACAAGGCTTGAGCTGGGAATTTGAATCCTTGAGCAAACTCATTATGTTCACTAGTTTGACAAAAATGTTTGAAAGTATCAAATATATAGTCACTCATATCTTTGCTTATAAATTGTTGATTAAGGATATCCAATGGTGATATTTTTCACATCACTATTGCCAGGTCATGCTGAGGAGTATCAGTGTCTCTTTACCACTAGAAATGGAGTCATTAGAGTCTTTAAATCTAATCAGATTAGAGAGCTAACTTCAGAAAACTCAGAACCAATTCAGAAAACTCATCCTTAATCTTCTGTTTCTCTCAAGCCACTCTCAGTATCAAAATCTGTATTAGTGAGAGGCATTCAGAGAAACAAAACAAGTAAGCTGGGAGAAGGCAGCGGGGTAGGGGAGGGAGGGTGGGGGGAGAAAGAGAGCGAGAGGTTCAGACTCCAGATCCAGGAAGATCTGATGTTTCCATTCAAGTCCAAAGGCAGGAAAAAGCCAACATTTCAGTCAAAGGCCATTATTGAGAAGGAGGAATTCTCTCCTACTCGAAGAAAGGAAAGGTCAGATTTCTTTGTTCTATTCGGGCTTTCAACTGACTGGATGAAGCCTACCCAATGAGGGCAATCTGCTTTACTCAGTCTACTGATTTAAATGTTAATCTCATTCAAAACACTCTTACAAAAACATCCAGAATAATGTTTGACCAAATATCTGGGAACCCCATGGCCCAGTCAAGCTGACACACAGAATTAACTGTATACCCATCTAGCCATTGCCTTCATTCAGACTGTCAGTACCTCTCATGTAGACTACTGCAATAGCTTCCTCCAGTCCTTGATCTCCAATACTAAACTAATTCTGTCTATATTCAATCCTATTTACTCCCTCACTTAAAATTCTTCAACGGCTCTACATCTGAAGTATTTCCAAATTTTCCCAATAAAGAACTCCTGTGGGTAGAGGACAGTGAAGATATCTGGAAGTGTAGCTTAATGCAATCAGACACAAACCACATCATTTCTTGGAATCATTCTACCTGTGGCGGATTCATTTCGACATTTGGCAAAACCAATACAATATTGTAAAGTTTAAAAATAAAATAAAATTTAAAAAAAAAGAACCTTAAAAAAAAAGAAAATTTATGTGACTTTTAAATTCTACTATATAATATATAGATGTTAATTTTAAGATAACATTTCCCTTTCAAAATCTTTGAGCAAAGTAATACTCCAGAAAGATGCACCATATTTTCCAGTGCCTTTGTGTTGCACTGCCACATGTGGGAGGACTCAAAACAGTAACATTTACTCACATTTGAGAAGTATAAACTTACAATGATGATGATGGTGATGATAAAACATTTATTACTTCAGTAAGTAGTTAACAACTGAGAATTTTGTTGTTTGCTACCATGTTCCAACTTATTTAACATTACAATAACTCAACTGAGTAGTTGTTATTTTTATTCCATTCAATAGATGAAGCACAAAGAGCCAAAGTAACTTGCTCAAGGTTGCACAGCCAGTACATGGGAGAGCCCACATAGTCCGGTTCTAGAGCCTGACCTCTTGACTGCTACGTCTTGCCCTGACTGCTGCTCCAGCTCATCTCCTACTGCTCCCCTCCTTATTCCTGTGTACTTTGCAACCCACAACTAACCACTCACTGTTCCCCATCATAACATAGCCTCTTATGGCTCCCGCCATTTGTTCATGTGCCCTCTTTAGGGAATGTGTCTCCTCACCCTTACAAAATCAGCACTACTCATTTTTCAAGTCTTACATCCAGCGCTTTTTCTTTTGTGGATCCTTACTTCATACTTTCCTCCTAACTCCCCTAAAAAGTATAGGAAGCTCCCTGGCTGTGTCCCACAGACCTCATGTTTATCTCTAGGAGGGCTCCATCTCATTCATATTACCCTATTTTTTACATGCTACCTTTGCATTAAACCTGGGGTACAGCAAACATTCAATAAGTGTCTATTGAATCAATGGATGGGTATGAAATAACAATCAATAAACATAAGAAAAACATTAAACTTTACCATTTCAACAAATCACCAATATCAAATGGACAAAATTTATTTTTAATGATAATGCTCAGTGTTGACAGAACAATCAGCTCTTCAGAATATAATTTCCTATTCTATACCTAATTTCCTCAATCCCATTTCAAGTATTTTCTATTCCTTATTCTTACATAGCACCATAGATTAAATATCTCTCTCAGGTGCTCATTTTTCTTTGATCTATCTTTACTGTTGAAATTTCAAGGCTAATTTACATACTATATTTTAAGTTACTTTTTGGCCTACTAATGGCATTTTTTGACCATAAGCTTTTTCCTGAAAGTTTAAAAGTAACAAACGGAGTGTGTGAAAATGGGCGTAATGCTACCATACTGCAGAACAGAAAATGCAACTATTAGGCACCTTGATCTTAAAAGTTCCTCACCTCTTTCTGCAAAAGGAATATCGCACTGGCCAACTTCCTCATTAGGCTTCCACTCCTTTCCCTCCTTTAGCCACAAAGTTGGCAACCCTTCTCTTCTTTTTCTTATCTCCAGACCTCCTCAACTACTCTCTCCAGGGCTACATCCAGAAACTCAAAATATCTTCCACCTGAGGCAAAACAATTCACTGCTTTCTTTACCTTGGAGACTAGCTCATTCTGGACATGTCTTAAGACAATCAAGATGTTCCACCAAATGGATTACATGTTTTAAATGACTGTTAATAAGACTTTAATACTTACGTCACAGGGTCTGTTCTTTCTGGAGGTGGTGCAATATCCATAAACATAGATGGCTTAATAATTTTCTGAAGTGGTTTTAACTGAAGAAAATAATAAGTACATATTAACACTGTTTAGTCACAATTTCAGTTCATCCTAATATGACTATTTCCTGGACTTATATGATTGAGATATATATATATATATATATACACACACATAATTATATAATGAAATGAGGAGGAAATGAATTAAGAGAGGAAGAAAGAATTAACATTGAGCACTAAGTATCTGCCAAGAATTTTACATCTTCAATATTCTTTAATCCTCTCAATAATTCTATGAGGTAGATAAGTATCTCTATTTTACAGGTAATACTAACAATCAGTAATTTGTTCAAGGGCTACCCAATAGGCACAAGAGCCGGGGTTTGAATGCAACTTCATTTCCCCAGTGCAAGTACTCGTTATGCATTACCATAACAGGTAAGTAGGGAATATGTAACTGAAAAGTTCACAGACACAAAATCAAGTAGAACTTTTATTAAACTTCCCACTCTTTTCCTTATAATGCCTTCGTTCCTAGTTTTTAGTAGAATCCACCTAAATAAAATGCAAAACCTGCCCAGTTTATTTGAAAAGGATCTATCTCTGGGATTGTTACATGTTATATTCACACAACACCTACCTCAGAAATTAGTGCTCATGAACTGTGACTGTAACAAAAGGACTAAACAATTAAGGATCCCTATAAGGCCCAATTCATGATAAGAAAATAGGCAGAATGAACAGAAGAAAAATCAAAGGAGAAAAGAAAAAAAGCTCGTGTCTAACGGCTTTCATCATTACATATTTGTGATCCAAAATGTTATTTAAAAAATTATGATATACCATAGGTAAAATTTAAAAATGCATTTATAGGGATTTCTGAGTTAACCAGCAGTAGACTTATTTAATAAGACTGATCTACTGACTCTAAATTCCTAATTTAAAAAACCAGGAGTATAAAAAGTAGTAAAAGCTGAAAATTAAAGAGTATATGTAAAGTATAGGGGTCCCCAGACCACCTGATCTGCCTCTTGAGAAATTTGTATGCAGGTCAGGAAGCAACAGTTAGAACTGGACATGGAACACACTGGTTCCAAACAGGAAAAGGAGTACGTCAAGGCTGTATATTGTCACCCTGCTTATTTAACTTATATGCAGAGTACATCATGAGAAACGCTGGGCTGGAAGAAAAACAAACTGGAATCAAGATTGCCGGGAGAAATATCAATAACCTCAGATATGCAGATGACACCACCCTTATGGCAGAAAGTGAAGAGGAACTCAAAAGCCTCTTGATGAAAGTGAAAGAGGAGAGTGAAAAAGTTGGCTTAAAGCTCAACATTCAGAAAACGAAGATCATGGCATCCAGTCCCACCACTTCATGGAAATAGATGGGGAAACAGTGGAAACAGTGTCAGACTTTATTTTTCTGGGCTCCAAAATCACTACAGATGGTGACTGCAACCATGAAATTAAAAGACGCTTGCACCTTGGAAGGAGAGTTAAGACCAACCTAGATAGCATATTCAAAAGCAGAGACATCACTTTGCCAACAAAGGCTCGTCTAGTCAAGGCTATGGTTTTTCCTGTGGTCATGTATGGATGTGAGAGTTGGACTGTGAAGAAAGCTGAGCACTAAAGAATTGATGCTTTTGAACTGTGGTGTTGGAGAAGACTCTTGAGAGTGCCTTGGACTGCAAGGAGATCCAACCAGTCCATTCTGAAGGAGATCAGCCCTGGGATTTCTTTGGAAGGACTGATGCTAAAGAGGAAACTCCAGTACTTTGACCACCTCATGCGAAGAGTTGACTCACAGGAAAAGACTGTGATGCTGGGAGGGATTGGGGGCAGGAGGAGAAGGGGACGACAGAAGATGAGATGGCTGGATGGCATCACTGACTCGATGGACGTGAGTCTCAGTGAACTCCGGGAGTTGGTGATGGACAGGGAGGCCTGGCGTGCTGCGATTCATGGGGTCGCAGAGAGTCAGACACGA
Source organism: Bos javanicus (assembly GCF_032452875.1). NCBI lineage: Eukaryota > Metazoa > Chordata > Mammalia > Artiodactyla > Bovidae > Bos > Bos javanicus. Next base: position 90,228,275 of record NC_083869.1, read on the forward strand.
CTGAGTGACTGATCTGATCTGATCTGATCTGATAGGGGTCCTTTCTTCTATACAACAGAAGTACTAATGAGACTGGATTTATAAATGCCCCAAAGCTGTGACAATACCCAGAGATACCAATAGTTCTTTCAAATATTTAATAAGAATATATGTTGGTAGATTATTGGGTAGATTTTTCTAGACCAATTCCTTCAAAAGGTCATTACTGACAATAATTTCCACTATAGGAATCCAGCCTAAGGACAAAATGAAAGAAAAGGATAAATGTTAATGTATAAAAATCTTCACTGCAACTTTGGATATACATAGTAAATTTAAGGAGGTAGGCTTAAGCTAGAAAGATATCTTCTTTGGGCATATTACTTTCTTGATTAATCAAGAAGAGTTGACACTGAAACAATTATGGTGAGAAAGGACTCTATGTGATTAGAGCACAATATATCTGAATAACATAAATGACTCCATTTTAATGATTTTTTTAGATATAAAAATACACTCATTTCTTGAATATTTAATTTTGTTTTCAATCACATAAGTATATTTGTACACATACACTAACACACAAAAGTTTTAAAATAAAGACATCCTGAATAAAATATCATTTTAAAAATGTATAAACAAACAATGGTGAGGTTTCATTTTTCTTTAGACTAGAGAAAAATATCATTCTTTTTAAAAAGATTTATTTTAAAGAACATTATCAAACTGGAAAGGGAAGAGGCTCAGGAGGATTATATGACTAAAGAGCTGCAATAGAATTATTTTTAAAAGAGGGAAACTAACCTGATGTGAAAATCCATAACCAAAGTTTCCATAGGAGAACATAAATTCCACCTCCACCCTGCAGATAAACTAAATGTGCCAAATTTATTTTATTATTTGATCAGAAAGATATTTGAATGGAGAGTTACAGCAAGTGATATTTTTACTTCACAAATCTTTAAATTAGAAAAACCAAAGCATGAATCTCTTCATTAAAAATATTTTACAGAAGTAATTCCTATGTAGCAATCTATGGTGTTCTGGAAATGTTAAAAGAAAACTTAAGGAATATTATATGATTAAGATAGGAAAAATATCAATTTAAAATTGCTAACAATTATGCTGAGCTATATACATACATATGTATTCATAGCCATGTATATATGTTTTAAGTATTTATTCACACTTTTCCCATCTCTACTTTCATTTTAAGATACATTTTTTATTTAGAAAAAGTGATTTCATCTCTCTGAACCTCAGCTTGCTCATATGTGAAATGAAGGAGGGAATCAGAGGTTATGACCTCAAATGTTCTTCATTTTTTCTTTAACATTCCTTGTCCTCAATTTGGCTTTTGTAAGGAGAAGCCTCTGAGAGTAGATGATCAATTAATCAAGATAATTTTTAAGTACTTAAAAAGAAATTCAGTAAGAACTGTAAACACCAATTTAGAGACTGCTCAAGGAGGAAAATAATTCTTCCTCAATTCAGCAAGTGGGGATCCTGAGGCTATACAGTCAAAGCAGCAACAAGAGGCATTTTACTCTCTTACCCAATGATTTCTAATTTTTGTGTTCACCATTTAGCAGTAAGATAGCAGCATTTTTTTTTTAAGTAGAGATGAAGATTTTTTTGAGCAAATATTATACTTTCTCTTTAATATGTTTACATTAACTCAAACAGTGACTGGAAGTGTAACAAAAGAATAAAAACAACATCAGAGCAAAGTTACACAAAATGTGCACACAAGGCTTTGGAAGTTTCAGTAAAGTTCTTACTGTATTTTTATTCAACACTTGGAGTTCTCCAGTAAAGCACCCTTTCTAGAAAAAGAAACAAGAAAATTATTAAATATAGATTTACTGATATAGTCATGGTGTCACTTGTAAATTATCTAAATCATTTCATAAATTAAAAAAAATCAGGTAATGATTTTTAATGCATATATGATCTAATAGCTAAAATATAAAAATAATGAATGTTTGGAAGAAAATAAAACTTCCAGGTTGTATCAGAAATAAATGTTAATATTTACATTTATATTTTAAAGAAAAATGCTCCTACTACTTCTACTTGGAGGAACCGCCAGGCCTACACTACTTTTGAGGGGAAAACATGGATCTATATGATAGGCTGACTCATGACAGAACTGAGTGCTTCTCTCATCTCTTGGGGACTGTTGGGATCTTTTTACCCAAGGAAACCTTTGGTATTGAGAGGATAACAGGCAGGAAGGCCAGGAGTCTCCAAACGGAGGAAATAGGCTGCAAGTGTCAGACATTTTTTCTCTCTCTCATAAGCGACAGGAAGAAACAAACTAGTGTTACATTTTTTCCCCTTCTCTATACAAATTTAAAAAGAGGTTTCTCTTAAAATTCTATGCTGCCATAGTGATATCTGGTTCCACCTGAACTTAACTTTTCTCAAACCTTGAGCTAACCAATGCATTTTTCTTATGGAAATGTTTGTCTTAAGCTATGTTAACGTGCTATGCATTTACCCCAGACTCTGTCTTCAAGTCGGTTCCGCCTAAAGGCTCAGAACCGACTTGACAAACCAGTATGTTACACTCATACATAGTTCATCAGGCACTCTGTCTATCAGATCTAGTCCCTTAAATCTATTTCTCACTTCCACTGTATAGTCATAAGGGGTTTGATTTAGCTCATACCTGAATGGTCTAGTGGTTTTCTCCACTTTCTTCAATTTCAGTCTGAATATGGCAATAAGGAGTTCAAACAATAGTAAAGCATAATAAGACTAAAAGCTGGTTATTTGAGAAGATAAAATTGACAAACCCTTAGCCAGACTCACCAAGAAAAAAAGAGAGAAACATCAAATCAACAAAATTAGAAATGAAAAAGGAGAGGTTACAACAGACAATGCAGAAATACAAAGGATTATAAGAGACTATTGTGAACAAGGTAAGGAGCAGTGGCTGTGCTTTGCTGGAGCAGCCATGAAGAGATACCCCATGTCCAAGGTAATAGAAAACCAAGTAAGATGGTAGGCACTGAGAAAGGGCATCAGAGGGCAGACAGACTGAAACCACAATCACAGACAAGTAGCCAATCTGATCAAAAGGACCACAGCCTTGTTTAACTCAGTTAAACTAAGCCATGCCCTGTGGGGCCACGCAAGACGGGTGGGTCATGGTGGAGAGGTCTGACAGAATGTGGTCCACTGGAGAAGGGAATGGCAAACCACTTCAGTATTCTTGCCTTGAGAACCCCATGACAGTATGAAAAAGGCAAAAAGATAGGACACTGAAAGATGGACTCCCCAGGTCAGTAGGTGTCCAATATGCTACTGGAGATCAGTGGAGAAATAACTCCAGAAAGAATGAAGGGACGGAGCCAAATCAAAAACAGCCAGTTGTGGATGGGACTGGTGATAGAAGCAAGGTTCGATGCTGTAAAGAGTAATATTGCATAGGACCCTGGGATGTTAGGTCCATGAATCAAGGCAAATCGGAAGTGGTCAAACAGGAGATGATAAGAGTGAACACTGACATTCTCAGATGACCATTATATCTACTACTGTGGGCAGGAATCCCTTAGAAGAAATGGAGTAGCCATCATAGTCAACAAAAGAGTCCGAAATGCAGTACTTGGATGCAATCTCAATAACGACAGCATGATCTCTGTTCGTTTCCGAGGCAAACCATTCAATATCACAGTAATCCAAGTCTATGTCCTGACCAGTAATGCTGAAGAAGCTTAAGTTGAACAGTTCTATGAAGACCTACAAGTCCTTCTAACTAACCCCCAAAAAAGATGTCGTTTTCATTACAGGGGACTGGAATGCAAAAGTAGGAAGTCAAGAAACACCTGAAGTAACAGGCAAATTTGGCCTTTGAGTACAAAATGAAGCAGGGCAAAGGCTAATAGAGTTTTGCCAAGAGACGAACTAGTCATAGCAAACACCCTCTTCCAACAACACAAGAGAAGACTCTACACATGGACATCACCAGATGGTTGACACCAAAAATCAAATTAATTATATTCTTTGCAGCCAAAGATGGAGAAGCTCTATACAGTCAGCAAAAAGAAGACTGGGAACTGACTGTGGCTCAGATCATGAACTCCTTATTGCCAAATTCAGACTTAAATTGAAGATAGTAGGGAAAACCACTAGACCATTAGGGTATGACCTAAATCAAATCCCTTATGATTATACAGTGGAAATGAGAAATAGATTTAAGGGACTAGATCTGATAGACAGAGTGCCTGATGAACTATGGATGGAGGTTCGTGACATTGTACAGGAGACAGGAATCGAGACCATCCCCAAGAAAAAGAAATGCAAAAAAGCAAAATGGCTATCTGAGGAGGCCTTACAAATAGCTGTGAAAAGAAAGGAAGTGAAAAGCAAAGGAGAAAAGGAAAGATATGCCCATTTTAATGCAGAATTCCAAAGAATAATAAGGAGAGATAAGAAAGCCTTCCTCAGCAATCAATGCAAGAGAGGAAAACAATAGAATGGGAAAAACTAGAGATCTCTTCAAGAAAATTAGAGATACCAAGGGAACGTTTCATGCAAAGATGGGCTGAATAAAGGACAGAAATGGTATGGACCTAACAGAAGCAGAAGATATTAAGAAGAGGTGGCAAGAATGCACAGAAGAACTGTACAAAAAAGATCTTCACAACCCGGATAATCATGATGGTGTGATCACTCACCTAGAGACAGACATCCTAGAATGTGAAGTCAGGTGGGCCTTAGGAAGCATCACTATGACAAAGCTAGTGGAGGTGATGGAATTCCAGTTGAGCTATTTCAAATCCTGAAAGATGATGCTGTGAAAGTGCTGAACTCAATATGCCAGCAAATTCAGAAAACTCAGCAGTGGCCACAGGACTGGAAAAGGTCAGATTTCATTCCAATCCCAAAGAAAGGCAATGCCAAAGAATGCTCAAACTACTGCACAATTGCACTCATCTCACACACTAGTAAAGTAATGCTCAAAATTCACCAAGCCAGGCTTAAGCAATACGTGAACTGTGAACTTCCAGATATTCAAGCTGGTTTTAGAAAAGGCTTAGAGGAACCAGAGATCAAATTGCCAACATCTGCTGGATCATGGAAAAAGCAAGAGAGTTCCAGAAAAACATCTATTTCTGCTTTATTGACTATGCCAAAGCCTTTGACTGTGTGGATCACAATAAACTGTGGAAAATTCTGAAAGAGATGGGAATACCAGACCACCTGACCTGCCTCTTGAGAAACCTATATGCAGGTCAGGAAGCAACAGTTAGAACTGGACATGGAACAGACTGGTTCCAAATAGGAAAAGGAGTACGTCAAGGCTGTATATTGTCACCCTGCTTATTTAACTTCTATGCAGAGTACATCATGAGAAATGCTGGTATGGAGGAAGCACAAGCTGGAATCAAGATTGCCGGGAGAAATAACAATAACCTCAGATATGCAGATGACACCACCCTTATGGCAGAAAGTGAAGAGGAACTAAAAAGCCTCTTGATGAAGGTGAAAGTGGAGAGTGAAAAAGTTGGCTTAAAGCTCAACATTCAGAAAACGAAGAGCATGGCATCTGGTCCCATCACTTCAAGGCAAATAGATGGGGAAACATTGCAAACAGTGTCAGACTTTACTTTTTTGGGCTCCAAAATCACTGCAGGTGGTGACTGCAGCCATGAAATTAAAAGACGCTTACTCCTTGGAAAGAAAATTATGACCAACCTAGATAGCACATTGAAAAGCAGAGACATTACTTTGCCAACAAAGGTCCGTCTAGTCAAGGCTATGGTTTTACCAGTGGTCACGTATGGATGTGAGAGTTGAACTATAAAGAAAGCTGAGTGCTGAAGAATTGATGCTTTTGAATTGTGGTATTGGAGAAGACTTTTGAGAGTCCCTTGGACTGCAAGGAGATACAACCAGTCCATTCTAAAGGAAATCAGTCCTGAATATTCATTGGTAGGACTGATGCTGAAGCTGAAACTCCAATACTTCAGACACCTGATGCGAAGAGCTGACTCATTGGAAAAGACCCTGATGCTGGGAAAGACTGAAGGTGGGAGAAGGGGACGACAGAGGATGAGATGGCTGGATGGCAAACACCAACTCAATGGACATGGGTTTGGGTGGACGCCGGGAGTTGGTGATGGACAGGGAGGCCTGGCATGCTGCGGTTCATGGGGTCTCAAAGAGTCAGATACGACTGAGCGACTGAACTGAACTGACTGATTGTGAACAAGTATATGGCAATAAAATGGATAACCTGGAAGCAATGGACAGATTCTTAGAAAAGATCAATCTTCCAAGAGTGAACCAGGAAGAAATAGAAATTATGAATAACCCAATTACAAGCACTGAAATTGAAGCTGTGATCAAAAATCTCACAAAAAACAAAAGCCCAGAACCAGATGGCTTCACAGGAGAATTCTATCAAACATTTAGAGAACAGCTATTGCCTATCCTTCTAAAACTCTTTCAAAAAATTGCAAAGAAAGGAACACTTCTAAAGTCATTCTACAAGGCCACCATCATCCTGATACTAAAACCAGAGAAAGACAATACAAAAAAAGAAAACTACAGGCCAATATCACTGATGAACATAGATGCAAAAATCCTCAACAAAATCTTAGCACATAGAATTCAGCAACATATCAAAAAGCCCATATACCATGATCAAGTTGGGTTTATTCCAGGGATGCAAGGATTCTTAAATATACATGAATCAATCAATGGGAGACACCATATTAACAAATTGAAAGATAAAAACCATATGATAATCTCAATAGATGCAGAAAAAGGCTTTGACACAATTCAGCACCCATTTATGATTAAAACTCTTCAAAAACTGGGCACAGAAGGAATCTACCTCAACACAGTAAAGGCCATATATGATAAGCAAACAAACAACATTTGATAAGCAAACAGCAAACATTATTCTCGATGTTGAAAAACTGAAAGCATTCGCCCTAAGATCAGGAACAAGACAAGGGTGTCCACTTTCACCACTATTACTCAACATAGTTCTGGAAGTCCTAGCTACAGAAATCAGAGAAGAAAAAGAAATAAAAGGAATCCAGATCAGAAAAGAAGAAGTACATCTGTCACTGTTTACAGATGACATGACACTGTACATAGAAAACCCTAAAGATACTATCAGAAAATTACTAGAGCTAATCACTGAATTTAGCAAAGTTGCAAGATACAAAATCAATACACAGAAATCACTTGCATTTTTATATACCAACAATGAAAAATCAGAAAGAAATTAAGTAATCAATCCCATTCACCACTGTAACAAAGAATTAAATATCTAGGAATAAACTTACTTAAGGAGACAAAAGAACTGTACACAGAGAGTTATAAGACACTGATGAAAGAAATCAAAGATGACATAAACAGATGGAGAGATATTCCATGTTCCTGGGTAGGAAGAATCAATATTGTGAAAATGACTATACTACCATATGCAATCTACAAATTCAATGCAATCCCTATCAAATTGTCAATGACATTTTTCACAGAACTAGAACAAAAAATTTCACAATTCATAGGGAAATACAAAAGACCCCGAATAGCCAAAGCAGTCTTGAGGAAGAATAGAGCTGGAGGAATCAATGTTCCTGACTTCAGATTATACTACAAAGCTACAGTCATCAAGACAGTATGGTACTGGCACAAAAACAGAAATATAGACCAATGGAACAAGATAGAAAGCCCAGAAATAAGCCCATGCACCTATGGATACCTTATTTTTTACAAAGGAGGCAAGAATATATAATGGGGCAAAGACAGCCTCTTCAATAAGTGGTGCTGGGAAAATTGGACAGCTACATGTAAAAGAATGAAATTAGATTACTTCTTAACACCATACACAAAGATAAACTCAAAATGGATTAAAGATCTAAATGTAAGACCAGAAACTATAAAACTCTTAGAGGAAAACATAGGCAGAACACTCGATGACATAAATCAAAGCAAGATCCTCTATGACCATTACTAAAGTAATGGAAATAAAAACAAAAGTAAACAAGTGGGACCTGATTAAATTTAAAAGCTTTTACATGGCAAAGGAAACTATAAGCAAGCTGAAAAAACAACCTTCAGAATGGGAGAAAATAATAGCAAATGAAACAACTGACAAAAGATTAATTTCCAAAATATACAAGCAGCTCATACAACTCAATAGCAGAAAAACAACCCAATCAAAAAGTGGGAAAAAGATCTAAACAGACATTTTCCAAAGACATACAGATGGCTAACAAACACATGAAAAGATGTTCAACATTGCTCATTATTAGAGAAATGCAAATCAAAACTACAATGAGATATCACCTCACAGTAGTCAGAATGGCCATCACCATAAAGTCTACAAACCATAAATGCCGGAGAGGGTGTGGAGAAAAGGGAACACTCTTGCACTGTTGGTGGGAATATAAATTGATACAGCCACTATGGAAGATGGTATGGAGATTCCTTAAAAAACTAGGAATAAAACCACCATATGACCCAGCAATCCCACTCCTAGGCATATACCCTGAGGAAACCAAAATTGAAAAAGACACATGTATCCCACTGTTCACTGCAGCACTATTTACAATGGCTAGAACATGGAAGCAACCTAGATGTCCATCGACAGATGAATAGATAAAGAAGTTGGGGTACATATACATAATGGAATATTAAAAAGAAACACTTTTGCATTTAGTTCCTAATAAGGTGGATGAACCTAGAACCTATTATACAGAGTGAAGTAAATCAGAAAGAGAAAAATAAGTGTTGTATTCTAATGCATATATATGGAATCTAGAAAAATGGGACTGAAGAACTTACTTACAGAGCAGGAATGGAGGAACAAACATAGAGAACAGACTTACAGGGAGAGGGGAGGAGAGGGTGAGATGTATGAAAAGAGTAACATGGAAACTTGCATTACCATATATAAAATAGATAGCCACAGGAATTTGCTGTATGGCTCAGGAAACTCAAACAGGGGCTCTGTATCAACCTAGAGGGATGGGATGGGCAGGGAGATGGGAGAGAGGTTCAAGAGGAAGGGGATGTATGTATACCTATGGCTGATTCATGTTGAGGTTTGACAGAAAACAAAAAAATTCTGTAAAGTAATTATCCTTCAGTAAAAAATAAATAAATTAGGGAAAAAAAGAACTGAACTGAAACTGGAACTGACAGTTAAGAGAGTTTGTGGTCTGAGTCTTGTTTTGAGACATGTAAGAAAACAAAATAAAAGAAACAAAAAGCATGCTTAGTCTTTTAGGTTGTATCATTACCCTTCGGGGCTTCCCTGGTGGCTCAGATGGTAAAGAATTTGCCTGCAATGCCTGAGACCCAGGTTTGATCCCTGGGTGGGGAAGATCCCCTGGAGAAAGAAATGGCTACCCATTCCAGTATTTTTGCCTGGAGAATCCCCAAGGACATAAGAGACTGGCAGGCTACAGTCCATGGGGTCACAAAGAGTTGGACACAACTGAACAACCTGCACTTACTTATTGCCCTCCAGGAAATAAAATTAAAAAAACATTATGCTGTTACAAACTAACTTTTTTTTTTGAGCCAGAGGGAAATATTGTTTATTGCACACGAATTTACTAAGCACCTAAGACAGAAAATAAGCAAAAGAAGTCCATTAAGTACAGATAAATCTCTTGAAAACAAACACCAACTGGACAATGTGATACCAAGGTGAAAAAATGATTTGATACATACCTGAATTACTTCATAAAGATGTACCTGAACACTCCCTAACAAGAGAAGATACTTTTTTGTATTGTCATGTTGCATTAGTTCTAAGCGAATATTATTCTTCTCATCATCTTGACGTCTGGGAACCTTAACACAAAATACATATGAAAAGAAACAATAAATTTTCAGTCTTAATTTCAGACATAATTTCTGAATAAAAACACCCATAAAATATATTTTTTGAAGCATCCATTTTTTGAAACACCCATTTCAAGTACCATGGACAGAGGAGACTGGTGACTTACAGAGCTATGGGGTTGCAAAGAGTCAGACACGACTGAGTGACTGAGCACACGTATTGTTAACTAAAGTCACCATCCTATTCATTAGATCCCAAGGATTTACTCATCTTATAACTGGAAGTTTGCACCTTTTGATTACTTTCATTCATTTTGCTCACCCCCAAACCCCACCTCTAGCAACCATCAATCAGTTCTCTATGAGTTCATTTCCCATTTTTTTTTCTGGCTGTGCTACATAGCTTGTAAGATCTTAGTTCCCTGATCAGAGATTGAATCCACACCCTGGGCAGTGAAAGCACAGGGTTCTAACCACTGGACCATCATGGAATTTCCTCATTTTTTTGGACTGCACATATAAATGATCACACAGTGCTTGTCTTTCCCTGACTTATTTCACTTAGCATAATGCTCTCAAAATGCATCCATGTTGCTGCAAACAGCAGGGCATATTTACGTATTTATTTTGGCTGGGTCTTCACTGCTGCGTGAGGGCATTCTCTAGTTGAGGAGGGCGTGGGTTACTCTCTAGTTGTAGTGTGAGGGCTTCTTGCTGCGGTGGCTTCTCTGCAGAGCATGGGCTCTAGGTGTGCGGGCTCCAACGGTTGTGGTACATGGGCTCAGTTGCTACATGAGCATGTAGGATCTTCTCAGACCAGGGATCAAACCCATGTTTGATCCTGCACTGGCAGGTGTATTTTTAACCACTGGACCCCCAGGAAGTCTCAGATGTGCAATATATAAAGTACAGGTGTACAACATAGTGATTCATAGTTTTTAAAGGCTGTACTCCACTTATAGTTCTATAAAATATCTGCTATCTTCTCCATGTGTAAAATATATCCATGTAGCTTACTTTATACCTAATAGTTGGTACCTCTTAATTTTCCATCCCTGTTTTGCTCCTCCTCCTTCCATCTCCCCACAGGTAGCCATTATTTTTGTCTTCTCTATATCTGTGAATCTTCGTTTTTCTTATATTCACTAATCTGTTGTATATTTTAGATGCCACATATAAGTGATATCATACAGCATTTGTCTCTCTTTCCGACTTATTTCACTTGGCATAATGCCCTCCAAGTCCATCCATTTTGCTGCAAATGGTAAAATTTCATTCTTTTTATGGCTGAGTAGTATTCTGTTGTGTATACATGTATGTATTATACCTTCTTTTTCCATTTATCTTTTGATGGACACTTAGGTTGCATCCATATCTTGGCACTATAAATAATGCTACTATAAACACTGAGGTCATTTAGATACAATCTATTGACTGCTTATTGTGGAAGAAAAATATTAGCTGTCAGTAGCCTCGTCCCACAACTTTCACGTTTCTTTTCCCATTAGTCCTCCAATATATTTCATACATTCTTGTTAGACTAATACTTAGTGTTTTTATTATGTATATGTAACTATTTTTAGGATTTAATAATACACTTACAATGATTATGTTTCTAGTCCTGTATAATTTTTTTAATTTCCCTGGAATTAATGTCTTGCTTTTTTTGTTCACATTTCTTTGTTTGCTTGTCCAATTTTCTATGTTAATATTACTAGATAATTCCAAAACTTTCCATTAGAGTTCCACTAAAACTCTCTTCTTATACTAATCAAACTAATACCTCCTATTAAAATAAACATAGGAAAATTATTTTGATTATCTAATGAAAATAAGCACCCTATTAATTTATATTTTTTCCAGTATTATTTGCAGGTTTTATTTAAACGAACATATATCTACAAAATTCCTGAAAACTTGGCAAAAAAGCATAGGAAAATTATTTGCAAAGTAAAAGAAATAATATGGATTGCATTTAGGAAAATAATGCTTTTTTAAACACGTTTAAATAAGTATTTTCAATACTCAACATTTAGGCAAAATGAAGTTTGAAATATATATATATACACACACACATATGTACACAAACACACACACACACATATATACATATATATGACACAGAGAAAATATTTTAGGATTTCACTAAAATTCAACAGATGTAATAAAACTATCAGGAAACAGTTGGACTAATCAAGGAATCCTGAAGCTAAATGAAATAGTATCTCTCATTTTAAAGACAACTCTGAGATACAGTTAGGATTCTAGGAAGTTTAACTGTAAACAGAAGTAAACTCAGCAGAGCAAGCCCTGGTGTGAGAGACGGTATAATGAAGTCGGTTGAAGCCAGACTGACTGTATTCTCAGCTCCACCAATTACTAGTTCTATGACCTTAAGAAATTTCTTTAAACCTTACAGTACCTATTTCTTTATCTGCAAAACAAAGAATATATATAAGACATTAAGAATATATATAAGAGTATAGCAAAGGGTTGTTATAAAGACTAAATAAGCTAATCTGTGCAAAAGGAATGAGAGAGTCTATATAAGAATACAGCAGAGAGGTAAAGGAAAAGGAGATGAAAAAAAAGGTGTGCTATGGCCTGAACATTTGGGTCCTCTCAAAAGTCATGTTGTAGCCTAAATCTCCAATGCAATGGTATTTGTTCATGGGGTGTTTGGGAGGTAACTAGGTCATGAGAATTGGAGCCCTTGTAAATTCTGATTAGTGTCCTTCTAAGGAGCCAGACACCCTGGAATGTGAAGTCAAGTGGGCCTTAGAAAGCATCACTACGAACAAAGCTAGTGGAGGTGATGGAATCCCAGTTGAGCTATTTCAAATCCTGAAAGACGATGCTGTGAAAGTGCTGCACTCAATATGCCAGCAAATTTGGAAAACTCAGCAGTGGCCACAGGACTGGAAAAGGTCAGTTTTCATTCCAATCCCAAAGAAAGGCAATGCCAAAGAATGTTCAAACTACCACACAATTGCACTCATCTCACACACTAGTAAAGTAATGCTCAAAATTCTCCAAGCCAGGCTTAAACAATCCGTGAACCGTGAACATCCAGACGTTCAAGCTAGATTTAGAAAAAGCAGAGGAACCAGAGATCAAATTGCCAACATCCACTGGATCATGGAAAAAGCAAGAGAGTTCCAGAAAAACATCTATTTCTGCTTTATTGACTATGCCAAAGCCTTTGACTGTGTGGATCACAATAAACTGTGGAAAATTCTGAAAGAGATGGGAATACCAGACCACCTGACCTGCCTCTTGAGAAACCCATATGCAGGTCAGGATGCAACAGTTAGAACTGGACATGGAACAACAGAATGGTTCCAAATAGGAAAAGGAGTACGTCAAGGCTGTATATTGTCACCCTGCTTATTTAACTTATATGCCGAGTACATCATGAGAAATGCTGGGCTGGAGGAAGCACAAGCTGGAATCAAGATTGCCAGGAGAAATATCAATAACCTCAGATATGCAGATGACACCACCCTTATGGCAGAAAGTGAAGAGGAACTAAAAAGCCTCTTGATCAAAGTGAAAATGGACAGTGAAAAAGTTGGCTTAAAGCTCAACATTCAGAAAACGAAGATCATGGCATCTGGTCCCATCACTTCATGCAAAATAGATGGGGAAACAGTGTCAGACTTTATTTTTTTGGGTTCCAAAATCAGTGCAGATGGTGACTGCAGCCATGAAATTAAAAGACACTTACTCCTTGGAAAGAAGGTTATGACCAACCTAGATAGCATATTCAAAAGCAGAGACATTACTTTGCCAACAAAGGTCCGTCTAGTCAAGGCTATGGTTTTTCCAGTGGTCATGTATGGATGTAAGAGTTGGACTGTGAAGAAAGCTGAGTACCAAAGAATTGATGCTTTTGAACTGTGGTGTTGGAGAAGACTCTTGAGAGTCCCTTGGACTGCAAGGAGATCTAACCAGTCCATCCTAAAGGAGATCAGTCCTGGGTGTTCATTGGAAGGATTGATGCTAAAGCTGAAACTCCAATACTTTGGCCACCTCATGCAAAGAGTTGACTCATTGGAAAAGACCCTGATGCTGGGAGGGATTGGGGTCAGGAGGAGAAGGGGATGACAGAGGATGAGATGGCTGGATGGCATCACCGACTCGAAGGACATGAGTTTGGGTAAACTCCAGGAGTTGGTGATGGACAGGGAGGCCTGGCGTGCTGCGATTCATGGGGTCGCAAAGAGTTGGACATGACTGAGCAACTGAACTGAACTGAAGGAACTTCCTACCTTCCAGAAAAGCAAGAAATAAAGGTCTGTTTTTTAAGCCATCCAGTCTGTGGTAATTTGCTATAATAGCCCACCCTGACTAAGACAGGTGGAAGAGGGCAGATGGGAGGGGAAGAGTGAGATAGAGAAGAATGCATGCATGTGTGATAACACTGAGAATCACCACCAACAAGCTCTCAGAGAACACCACAATTATATATTTTACAGTAAGCTGCAAAAACATCAATATAGCCCATAATATAGAAATAAATACTGTAAAATACCAAATAAAAGAACACTGCTTTTGTTTTTTTCCTATCCCCTGAGGAAAAAACACATTAGTGTAGAATATTTCAAACTATAAAGAATACATTATTTTTTCTAGAAGAGAAATTTAACATTACCTGTACAGAAAAATACTTCACTTCATCAAATGTAATCATAATGTCCTTTTCAGTGTTTTGGGATAGCAAGCTACAAGTTTTTGTACATTTCACCACATTGTTAATAGAGATGCGAATGAACAAATTACTGTAATGCTGGGAAATGACTGAAAATACATATTTAGGAAGCAAATTTTATTGTAATTGACAGTAACACATTGTAAAATTAACCCATTAAACAATTCAGGCCAAAACCTAAGACTCAATAAAATAAAGAAAGAAGTTACAGAGCATATTAAACAGTAAAGAAAGCATTTTAAAATAGTACTTTTGCCCACTGGTGGTAGGCACAATCAGGAAAAGACGGTTGATTCTTCATTAGATTACTTATGTTTTTATCCTCACATTTTCATTATAATTATTCTGAAAACTTTCCTATATATTATTTTTAAGGTAACCAAACATTCACAACACATACTTGAAAACTTTTTCTAATAATTATGTGGAAATTCAAAAAATATAATAATTCAGAATAATTTATTTTTAATTTTATTCTAATTTTAATTTCAATATATTTTAATTTAATCTTATCTTGTAATTCACTTTACTATCTACTTCACATATACTATATTGGTCAGTGTTTTTATCTTTCATAGCACTCCATGAATTAAAACAATTTTGTTTTTATGATTTATCTTTAAAACTCTGTTATATAGAATTCTCTTCAATAATTCACTTTATATAAAAAAGAACCATCAAGGCTTCATAATGAGGCTGGTTTTATGCCATAATAATCCAATAATAAGCATTCAACTTACTTAAAGTCACCGAGAAAAATAAATTCTTTGAACAATGTTTAAGAGATGCATAGAAATAAACTAGTACTATCATCCAAGAAGATAAATATTTTTTCTTAAACTTACATGATAATTGAGGTGGATTACAGATAGTTCAAAATCTTTTGTCACTCCCCGCCTCAAAAAGTCAACTTAATATTTTCCTCTGCTCTTGAATCTGGCCTAGTCCTGTGACTATTTTAACATGCAATGGACATGACCATGGCTGAGATTAGGACAAGGTGAGAGTGGCACTACCCAGGGTACAAAGTTAAGTGGACACCAGAGACTTTAGTAATCAAGATAGTATTTTAATATTTTAAAATAAAAATTAATGATGAAAGACAAGACCCTGGGACTACATGGGTAGAAAGGTCCAGCCTCTCAGCTAAGTCCAGTCCTTCAGGCATTCTCATTAAGGCACCAGACACTTAAATGAGTTCTTTTGGACATACCAGCCCTTTTGAACTACAGCCCCAGCTGTGAAAATGTGAAGCAGAAGAACCACTTAGTGAATGCACAGATAATGATTGGTAGTAAAATGGTAAATGTTTTAAGCTACTGAGTCTTTGAGTGTTTTGTAAGGCAGCAATATATAACTGAAACAGTGACATATGATCATAGTATGATCGTTAAATCGAAAGAAAGGATACTCTTAGGCGTAAAATGTTTGCAGTTTCTTATATGAATGGCCAGGCAGCCGACCTATAACAATCAAAATAAAAACACAGAGAATGTATTTTTTTAAGTTAATTTTTCTTTCATTTTACTATCACCAAACTGTATTTTTTAAAGTTTCACTTTGTTAGTTTTTCTCATTAGAAATTTTTTATTAGCAATATCTAGTCACAGATATAAAACAGAAATACAGAAGAAAAATAGGCAAGATTTGTTCAAAGTAAACCTAAAATAAACAAGAATTAAAAGCCAAAAATGGTTCATTTATTAACTTCAATACAGCTGTCACTCTCTGAATCATTTTCATTTTACATTAGGTGAGGACATTTTACATTAGGTGAGATGTTATGTTAAAACATAACATCTTGGGAATCCCTAGTATAGATAACAGTTTTTCTGCGAATCAGAATGTTTTCTATAATTTCAGTGATTATTAGAATGCTTATCTGACTCATAAAAATGAAAAATTCATGAATATGGTTATCAGAGACAGCCATTTTCTATTCATGTTTTTGATACCATGTAATAAACATTAAACTGTCTTCATATGAAATAAATAATTTATATGGGTTTATTGAGACTTAGTCATACATACCACATCCCCAAATGGCACCAAACTCGGTGCCTCATGTGTTACTTCTGGTGCTTTATTTTCAGACCCTTTAAGAGTTTTTCTCAGCATCTACAATGTAAATAAGTTGAGACTTTAGAAGGCAAAGAAGAATATAATTAGATAAAATATCACTTCAATTCAACAAGTATTTTATGAGTGTCTAGTATCAGATACTATATATTTTAGTATTATATATTCTATGACTTGAAAACTCATCTCTACCCCAAGCTTATTAAGTTAGCAGAGAAACAAAATGTGTACATTTAAATGTAAAATCATTAATGGAATTGTGAGACAGGAGAGAAGTACATAATAGCATGAACAGTGAGTTCTCCTTGCTAACAAAAAATGATCATCCCAATCTAATGTGGACTAGATCCTGTATCTCACAAACAGCAGTAATCCTGGTGCAAATTATTCCAGTATTCCTTCAGTTATCAGCCACTGCAGGGACTGCAATTACATCCTTTGGAATAATAGGTTCCCTGGAAAGGACTAATAAATAGATGGCTTTTGGTTTTTGGTTGTGTGATTTCATCCAGAATAATTCAATCAATTGGTAACTGTGGGTTGATATTTAACTTTGTTTTTATTTTATTTTTTAATTAAATTTATTTATTTTAATTAGAGGCTAATTACTTTACAATATTGTATTGGTTTTGCCATACATCAACATGAATCCACCACGGGTGTACACATGTTCCCAATCTTGAACCCCCTTCCCACCTCCCTCCCCGTACCATCCCTCTGGGTCATCCCAGTGCACCAGCCCCAAGCTTCCTGTATCCTGCATCAAACCTGGACTGGCGATTCGTTTCTTATATGATATTATACATGTTTCAATGACATTCTCCCAAATCATCCCCCCCGCTCTCCCACAGAGTCCAAAAGACTGTTCTATACATCTGTGTCTCTTTTGCTCCGGTCACTACACATAATGGTTAGCATTTAAAAATTATAAAACATTTTAATACAGATTTTTAAAGTAAAGAGCAAGGGATGGGAAGGGGAATGAGAGGAAAGGTGAGGGGAATAGTGAACAAATGGTCTATTAAATCTAACCTGAAAAGGAGAATTATATTTATTCTCAACCAGTGCTGAACTTGAATCAACATGATCTTATCTATAAGGAAAAATTTCCCAAAAGCTTTGTTGTTATGTGTCTTTTAAGAATCACTTGTTTAATTCATATAATATGCATAAATCCTTAGTTATGTTGAAAATTTCATTTTAAAGGACAAAACAAATACTTGAGGTGTACTGAAAACATTTTTTTAATATATATCTTGGATCATTTTGTTATTGTTGCATCTGTGGTTTAATGTGCTTTTTATATATGATTAATTCACAAGTTAAGCTAACTGAATGACAATTACTGTATTGTTACAAAAATATCAATCTGTGTACAGTCTATGTGTATTTAATATGGAACACCATACTTTCTAATGTTTTTAATGATCTTCTTATGGAAGTCTACTTTGAAAATGCATCTTAATGACTACAAAATAATTAGGAAAAACTTCTTTAGAATACTAATACTCAATTTAGCCTTAACAATTTGGCATTTTACTTAACAATCCTCACTTTATTATCTTTTTTACTTTTCCTTCCTCATATGAGCAGAGCTCTCTTCAATGGCAGCAGCATGAGCAAAACAACTCTTTGCCAAAATTCTATTTAGAACCTTGAACAAAACTTCTAAAGACTAGTCTCATAAAGCCTCTGACACCACATAGAATTTCTCCTGAACCTGTGGAGAATTTTAATTCCAGTTAATTCCACTTGCCTTTTTTCTCTGCTGCCTTCGGCCCCACCTTGAACAGAAGTCCCTCCTGGCACTTCTATTTAAAAGCCTCTACGTTCACTTACATCGCTCTGCACTTTGTCTCCAACGGCCTTTCTGGACCACTCTCCCCTATTCCACAGTTTTCCTTGAAAACCCACCAGCCTACATACAGGTTTACCTTCTCCTAGCATTCTCCCCCTCCTAGTGCTAATGGCAACCTCACTATCCTTACATCAATTAACATTCACTAGTGTACTGGAGTGGAGAAAGCAATGGCACCCCACTCCAGTACTCTTGCCTGGAAAATTCCATGGATGGAGGAGCCCAGTAGGCTGCAGTTCATGGGGTCACTAAGAGTCGGAAACAACTGAGCGACTTCACTCTCACTTTTCACTTTCCTGCACTGGAGAAGGAAATGACAACCCACTACAGTGTTCTTGCCTGGAGAATCCCAGGGACAGGGGAGCCTGGTGGCCTGCCGTCTATGGGGTCGCACAGAGTCGGATACGACTGAAGCGACTTAGCAGTAGCAGTGTACTGGCAGGATTATATGCCTGGCATTGTGTTGATTTCAGCTTGAAATGTTCCTGCCCTTGAGAAGTTCAGCCCAGTGTTGAAGACAAGTTAAAAAACAATGACAGTTTCACTATAAGAAAAACAAATGCTGAGAAGGAGTTTATCTTTACTCATTCTCTGCACATATCTTATACATGGAAAAACAATAATTTATTTGATTGGTCAGATACTGTCATTCATTGTACAAGCTACAGGTGCATGGAATTCTTAAAAACAGTTTGGGTACTGAGTTTGCTAGTTAAGTAGGTCAATCAATTACATTACCTTGAGTAGAATATCTAGTCTACTTTGCAAATAGATAAACACTGATCACAAGAAATTTCATGGCAGAGCCCTTTTAAAAAGTTAGTAAACATAAAGATGCATCATACACTTTGGTTTTACAAAAAGAAATGTTTCAACTTGCTAAACTTTTCTTCGATGGCTGTCAGTAGTACACAAACTAGCAAATATTTTAAAATATATACTTCTTAATCTGTCCTTTCAGAGTAAGGTGGTGACATTTTAATGAGTAAGAAAATAACTATCTTTTTGAAATAAACTCACGTTAAGATGAGAACATTTTAAAAACTACTGGAAATATTTCCTTCTAATGTTACTTTATGTGTATGCAAATGTGTTATGAGCACACTTGAAAATTTACAAACACTTTTGTTTAAAAAATTCACAAATGAAGAGTTTCAGCAGGTTGTGTGCTGTGTGCTGTGCTTAGTCACTCTATCGTGTCTGACTCTTTGCGACCCCGTGGACTTCTCTGTTCATGAGGATTCTCCAGATCTTTACCAGCTGAGCTACCAGGGAAGCCCACCAGCAGCTTAAGAGACCACTTTTCCCTTTAAATGTAAAAAAATGAAAGCCCTCCCCAGAGTTTACCAGAACTAATTAATCAGAAAAGTAACATTTTATGCAAAACATGTGAGCTAAAAACTTTGAATAACATGACAGAAATGAAAAATGAGTACTGTGATTTAACAGGCTCAACAAAAAAGCATTGCTTCCAATTGGAATTTCGAATATTTAAAGGTATCTTTTCTAAATATAACAGCATTAAAAACCTAATACTGAAATACATTTGCCTTAAACCAGACCTTCAAACCACTACATCACTAAGTATTAAATCATGTTTTTCAAAAATAGTGATATTTATTGAGTTCTGTACCAGTAATAAACAAAATGAATTAAAAATCAGTTTTAGAAATATTGCTTATTTCTAATTTTTAATTTTTGTATATTGTAGAATCTATAAAGTAAATTGCATTACATTTTATAAAGTATAAATAAATATTAAAAACATTGGTTAAAGATGTTCACATATTTTTACTGATAATATTGTGCAGTCAAAGAAATTTGGAGAATACTGCTAAGAAGTCACATTTAGATGCCTATGTCTCTCTTTCCAAATCTGTCTTTCTGGAGGTTTGAAGCTGCCAGTTCCCACGTGTATGCCCATCTCAGCACAGTCTGCTCAGAATGAACACCTTCTCCATCTGATAGGCCCACTGCCTTCAATATGATATGGAGGTAAGTTTTCCATAATAGTTTTCAACTGTGACTCATCACCAGAATTCTTAGCATAACAATAGATAAATGCACCAAATAAACTCATTAGAGAGTCTGGAAACAAACATTTATGCAAACTTCACTTGTGACAAAGACGGAACTAAAGAATAGTGAGGTAAAAAACACTCTCAAATGAGTAAGTAGAAATTGCCATACAGAAGAAAGAGAGAGAAAGAAGAAAAAGCAGAAAGAGAGAGAGAAGGGAAAGAAGAGAAAAGAATGAAGAGCAAAAGGGAAAAAAAGAGAGAAAAAAAGAACAGAAAACCTGACACATACCTCACAGTACAAACACAGAATCAGTTACAGTGAATTGCAGATCTCAATGTGAAAGGAAAAACGATTAAAAGACAATACAGAAGATTTTCATGACGTTTTCATGATATAAACAATTAGAAGATGATATAGGTAGATTTCTAAAACAGAACAGAGCAATAACCACAAAGAAAAAGTTTGAAACAGTAAACCACATTAAATTTAATAACTTTTGTTTATTAATGACACCGTTAGGAAAGTGAAGGGGCTTCCCAGGTGGCGCAGTGGTAAAGAATCCGCCTGTCCATGTAGCAGTTGCAGGAAGCATGGATTCCAATCCCTGGAGGAGGAAATGGCAACCCACTCCAGTATTCAGTTCAGTTCAGTTCAGTCGCTCAGTCGTGTCCGACTCTTTGCAACCCCATGAATCGCAGCACGCCAGGCCCCCCTGTCCATCACCAACTCCCAGAGTTCACTCAGACTCACGTCCATCGAGTCAGCGATGCCATCCAGCCATCTCATCCTCTGTCGTCCCCTTCTCCTCCTGCCCCCAATCCCTCCCAGCATCACAGTCTTTTCCAATGAGTCAACTCTTCGCATGAGGTGGCCAAAGTACTGGAGTTTCAGCTTTAGCATCATTCCCTCCAAAGAAATCCCAGGGCTGATCTCCTTCAGAATGGACTGTTTAGATCTCCTTGCAGTCCAAGGGACTCTCAATAGTCTTCTCCAACACCACAGTTCAAAAGCATCAATTCTTTAGTGCTCAGCTTTCTTCACAGTCCAACTCTCACATCCATACATGACCACAGGAAAAACCATAGCCTTGACTAGACGGACCTTTGTTGGCAAAGTAATGTCTCTGCTTTTCAATATGCTCTCTAGGTTGGTCATAACTTTTCTTCCAAGGAGTAAGCGTCTTTTAATTTCATGGCTGCAGTCACCATCTGCACTGATTTTGGAGCCCAAAAAAATAAAGTCTGACACTGTTTCCCCATCTATTTCCCATGAAGTGATGGGACCAGATGCCATGATCTTCCTTTTCTGAATGTTGAGTTTTAAGCCAACTTTTTCACTTTCCTCTTTCACTTTCATCAAGAGGCTCTTTAGTTCCTCTTTGCTTTCTGCCATAAGGGTGGTGTCATCTGCATATCTGAGGTTATTGATATTTCTCCTGGCAATCTTGATTCCAGCTTGTGCTTCTTCCAGCCCAGCGTTTCTCATGATGTACTCTGCATAGAAGTTAAATAAGCAGGGTGACAATATACAGCCTTGACGTACTCCTTTTCCTATTTGGAACCAGTCTGTTGTTCCATGTCCAGTTCTAACTGTTGCTTCCTGACCTGCATACAAATTTCTCAAGAGGCAGGTCAGGTGGTCTGGTATTCCCACCTCTTTCAGAATTTTCCACAGTTTATTGTAATCCACACAGTCAAAGGCTTTGGCATAGTCAATAAAGCAGAAATAGATGTTACTGTCAGCAAAATCCCATGGACAGAGGAGCCTGCCGAGCTGCAGTCCATGGGGTCACAAAGAGTCAGACGGCACCGAGAACACACATACACACACACACACACACACACACACACACACATACGCAGAGGAAAGTGAAAAGATAAGACACTGACTGGAAGATTTTTGCAACATGTTTAGTATAACTGACAAAGGGCCTATAACTAGAATGTATACACAAAAGTATACAAACTAGTAAGAAAAAGTTAGACAATCCAACAGAAAAATGGAGAACAAGCACTTCACAAAATAGTTTATAAGATCACTCATAATCATTTGGAAGGGAACTCACCCTCATTAGTCATCAGGGAAATGAAAGCTAACACCACAAAGAGATACCACTACATTTCCCTGAGATGCCTAACCATTAAGAGACGGGCACTATGAAATGGAAGGATGGAGATTATCTAGAACTCTAACACACTGCCAGTGGGAATATAAATTGGTATATTCTCTTTGAAAACCATTTGGTATTTGGTTGAATATATACATAATAATGACCCAGAAATTCCATTCTTAGATATATCCTCAACAGAATGTAAAAACATGTGTATCAAAAGACATATACAAGAACAGTTACAGCTGTATTATTCACCATAGCCAAAAAATAGAAACAACCCAAATATTCGTTAACAATGGAATGGATAAATATAATGTGTTATGTTCATACAATGGAATATTACAAAGCAAGGAAAATGAGTAACTACACATACACACAGCGTGAATGAATCTTACAAACAAAATATTGAACAAAACCCCCCGAAATACATATCTTTAACTACACATAGGACATTCTGTAAGATGTACCATATACTAGCCATAAAACCAGTTTCAATAAAATTTGGCAAAATTGAAATCAAACAAAGAATGTTCTCCTACTTCAACAGAATAAATTATAAGAACACAAGGAAATTTGGGAAATACACAAATCCTGGAAATTAAAAACATTTGTAAATAAACTCTGGGCCAAAGAAGAAAAAAAGTCAGAATACATTATGAGCTGAATAAAAATGAAAACACAACACAAAACTCATGAAGTGCACCTAAAGCAGTGCTCAGCTGAAAATCAGCATTAAACATACTTAGAAAAATAAGAGCAAGCTCAACTCAAAGTAAGCAAGAGGAAGAAAATAAAGGTTAGAATAGAAATTATTAAGATTAAAAAAAAAAATCAATGAAACTAAAGGTAGGTTCTTGAAAAGATCACCAAAACTGCCAAATCTGTAGCTATACTGATGAAGATAAAAGACAGAGGTTACAAATTACCAAAACCAAAAAAGAAAGGGGTATACCACTGATCTTACAAAATTAAAAGGGTTATAAAGAAATAGCATTGTATTAGTTCTTATAGCTGCTATACAAATTGCTACAAACTTGGTGACCTAAAACAACAAAAATTTGTTTTTTCACAGTTGTGTAGACCAGAAGTCTAATATCAGTCTCCCTTGGCCAAAATTTTAAGGAAAAATCCAGTCTTATGCCTTATAGCTTCTGACAACAGGGCAGCATTCCTTAGCTTGTGGTCACATCACTACAACCTCTACCTCTGGTCACATTACCTTCTCTTCTGAGTGTGTCCAAATATCCCTCTATCTCTCTCTTATAAGGACATTTGTGATTATACATAGGGCCCATCAGATAATCCAGGATAATGGCCTCCATCACAAATCCTAAACTTCACTGCATCAGCAAAAGTTTATTGACATATAAGGTAACTACTTACAACCTCAAACAATTTTATGTTAACCAATTAGAAATTTAGATGAAATGGAAAAATGTCTATCAAGGCACATATTATCAAAATTGAATAAGAATATCTGGAAAGACTTACAACAACTAAAGAAATTAAATTACTAATTGAAGCTCTTCCTACCAAACCAAACAAAAACAACTTAGGCCCAAACTGTTTCACTGGTGAATTCTATCAAATACTTACAATCCTTAACAAACTCAAGGAAAAAGAAAAAAAGAAGAGGAAAGTATACATCCCACGTTATTCTATGAGGTCAGTATTATATTAATACCAAAGCCAGACAGGCATCACAAGATGAAAAAACAATAAATCATTATTCCTTACAAACACAGAGGCAAAAATCTTCCACAAGATGTTAGTAAATTAAATCCAACAACATATTAAAAAGAACCATACACCATGACAAAGTGGGATTTTTTTCATCTGAAAAATCAATGTAATAAAATTAATATAATAAGTCATATTAGTATGTCCAATAAAGGACAAAATGACATAATTTAGCTAGATGCAGAAAATGTATTTGACAAAATCAAGATATATTCTTTTTAAAAAAATATTTACTTATTTATTTGGCTGCACTTGATCTCAGTTGTAGCATGTAGGACTAGTTTCCCAACCAGGGATTGAACCTGGGCCCCCTGCATTGGGAGTGCAGAGTCTCAACCACTGGACCACCAGGGAAGTTCTAAAATGTATTCTAAATAAAAACTCTGAACAGACGAGGAATAGAAGGGAAATTCTCCAACATCACACTCAATGGTGAAAGACTGAATGTTTTCCACTTTAAGATTGGTAAGGCAATAATGTTCATTCTATTTTTAATCAACATCGTACTACAGGTTCTATTCACGGCAATCAGACAAGAAAAAGAAAGAAAAAGTATCCACATTTGAGAGAAAGAACTAAAACTATCTTTATTTGCAGGTGACACCGTTCTGTATACAGAAATTCCTAAAAAATCCACCAAAAAAACAAGAGGAAG
Source organism: Bos javanicus (assembly GCF_032452875.1). Lineage (NCBI taxonomy): Eukaryota > Metazoa > Chordata > Mammalia > Artiodactyla > Bovidae > Bos > Bos javanicus. Next base: position 90,253,254 of record NC_083869.1, read on the forward strand.
AGAGAAAATACTGGAATTAACAACTGAGTTCAGCAAGGTCTTAGGCTATATGAACAAAATATAAAAATCAACTGCATTTCTATATACTAGCAATGAAAAATCTGGAAATAAAAAGAAAACAATTACATTAGAAATAGCATCAAAATAATAAAATACTTAGTAAAATTAAAAGAAGAAATGTAAGACTAGTACACTGAAAACTATAAAACGTTCCTGAGTGAAATTAAAGATCTAAATGAATGGAAAACTTCCATGTTTATGACTGGAAAGATTCAATATTGTTAAAAAATCGATTCTCAAACTGATCTATGACTGTGTGTGTGCTCAGTTGTGTCTGACTCTTTGAGACCCTATGGACTATAGCCTGTCAGGCTCCTCTGTCCATGGAATGTTCCAAGCAAGACTATTAGAGTGGGTTGCCACTTCCTTCTCCAGAGGATCTTCCCAATCCAGGGATTGAACCCACGTCTCCTGCATTGGCAGGCAGGCTCTTTACCACTGAGCTGCTAGGAAGCCCAAATTGATCTACAGAGCCAACAAAATATACAAACCACTAGCTAGCTTAATCAATATACAAGGATAAGACACAAATAAGAAATAAGATCTTTGAAAAACCATAAAAGACTACTTTGCAGACCTCCAAATGTATTTTAAAACCTAAATATAATGTATATCTCCTGCTGCTGCTGCTAAGTCGCTTTAGTCATGTCCCACTCTGTTCGACCCCATAGACGGCAGCCCACCAGGCTCCCGCGTCCCTGAGATTCTCCAGGCAAGAACACTAGAGCGGGTTGCCATTTCCTTCTCTAATGCATGAAAGTGAAAAGTGAGAGTGAAGTCGCTGAGTTATGTCTGACTCTTAGCGACCCCATGGGCTGGAGCCCACCAGGCTCCTCTGTCCATGGGCTTTTCCAGGCAAGAGTAACGGAGTGGGTTGCCATCGCCTTCTCCGTATAATCCCCTAAGGAAATACAATTCAACAAAATTGATGCTGTTAATGGTAAACAGTTTGAACAGACCACTTTCTATTTAAAAAGAGAGAGAGAGCGAGCTAGCAATGAGCTATCACCAATGAAAAGCACCGGGCCCAGATGATTTCACAGGGAATTCTACCAAATTCAAAAACTAAGTATCCCATAGCACCATTAACAAAAACTTTCCTATTCTTTTTACAAAGCAAGCATAGCATTGATACCTAAACCCATAAAGGAAATTACAGATGAATGCGAAGGTACTTCAGTTCAGTTCAGTTCAGTCACTCAGTCGTGTCCGACTCTTTGCGACCCCATGAATCGCAGCCAGGCCTCTTTGTCCATCACCAATTCCCAGAGTTCACCCAAACTCATGTCCATTGAGTCAGTGATGCCATCCAGCCATCTCATCCTCTGTCGTCCCCTTCTCCTCCTGCCCCAAATCTCTCCAGCATCAGGGTCTTTTCCAATGAGTCAACTCTTCACATGAGGTGGCCAAAGTACTGGAGTTTCAGCTTCAGCATCAGTCCTTCCAATGAACACCCAGGACTGATCTCCTTTAGGATGGACTGGTTGGATCTCCTTGCAGTCCAAGAGACTCTCAAGCGTCTTCTCCAACACCACAGTTCAAAAGCATCAATTCTTCGGTGCTCAGCTTTCTTCACAGTCCAACTCTTGCATCCATACATGACCACTGGAAAAACCATAGCCTTGACTAGACGGACCTTTGTTGGCAAAGTAATGTCTCTGCTTTTCAATATGCTATCTAGGTTGGTCATAATTTTCTTTCCAAGGAGTAAGCGTCTTTTAATTTCATGGCTGCAATCACCATCCACACTGATTTTGGAGCCCAAAAAAATAGTCTGACACTGTTTCCACTGTTTCCCCATCTAGTTCCCATGAAGTGAAGGGACCAGATGCCATGATCTTCGTTTTCTGAATGTTGAGCTTTAAGCCAACTTTTTCACTCTCCTCTTTCACTTTCATCAAGAGGCTTTTTGTGTCCAACTCTATGGGACCCCACTGACTGTAGCCCACCAGACTCCTCTGTTCATGCGATTCTCCAGGCAAGAATACTGGATTGGGTTGCCATTTCCTTCTCCAATAAATGAATATAACAAAAATATTGATACAAAGATACTAAATAATAAAAACAATCTAATACCGCAAAGAAAATAATATGCAATAATCAAGTGAGATTAATTCTAGGAATGTAATAAGTTGGTTCAATAATAGGAAACTCACTAATAATGAATCTCTCCTTAGGATATAAGGAGAAAAATTATGCAATTATTTCCATATATATTTATTAATAAATGGCCTCTGATAAAATTCAACAACTTTTCCTGTTAAAACACTCACAAAAATAGCAATTAAGCCAGTACTTGAAGTTTGAACCTTCAAATATTTCATTTGGTGGAGAAATAGTGGAAACATTTACTAAGATCAGGAACAAGGCAAGGTTGTCTACTGTCTCTACTATGACTCAACATGTTACTAACTGGTAGCATTAGTCCAAGCAGTTAGGCAAGAAAAATCAAATAGAGGCAAGATCATCTTCAAATATATCTAAACCCTAGAGAATTAATAATACTACTAACTCAATTATTTAAAAAAATTCAATAAGGAAGCAGGACATGAAATTAACATACAGACATCTATAGCCTTAATATAGACAAATAATTGAAGTATATAAAGCAGAAGAAGCCCCACCTGAGGAATAATCTTAACAAGAAGTGTGCAAAACTCTTAAGAGGAAAACTTTAAAACACTTCTGAAAGACACAAAAGTAGAGTTGAATAATGAAAAACATCTCTGGATAGGACAGACCAACATCATAAAGATGTCAGTTCTACTTAATTTACAAATGTAATGTAATCTTTAGTTTTTTAAAAGCCTTTTATTGTGAGATAAACAAGTTAACAAAGTTTTTATAAAGAGTGAGAATAATCAGGAAGTTACAGGAAAAGAAAACTACAAAAAGGAAGGGGTCCAGCCCTCCCAGACTTCAAAACATACTTTAAGTCTTTAAATAAAAGAGTATGGTCTTAACTACCTTTCCCAAGGTAGAGTCATGAAATATATGGAAATGCCTACTAAATATGATTGACCTTGGGAAATGCTGCATTTCATATTCCCTTCTTGAATATTCACAAGGCATTCAGCATGTTAAAGATTCCTGCAACAAAGGATTTATCTTTTCTTAAAAAAAATTGTAAGGTCTTGGCACTTGAATTGATAAACACCAATGGAATAGAATAGAAGGCCAGAAAAAAAACATATATGGAAGCTTAAATCTTATGCATAAACGAGGCATCTCAAAACTCTAGGGCAAAGATTGACTTTTTTTTTTTTTAAAGAAATGGTGTTGGGACATTTATTTGGGAAAAGAATAAATTAAATCCAGACTGCATACCACACATTACAAATAAATTAGGAATCTAAATATAAAAATTATATACAAGAACTAGAAGGCAAATTCAATTCATGTACTGTTTGTTTCCTAATAGAACAATATCTTTATGTACATGAATTGTTTCCTGATAAATACTGTACTATTTTTTAAAAATTTAAGAACAACAAAGAATGCAAAATTTCCTAATAACACTCTAACAGACTTAGAAAATGTGAGTTTCAGTTTGATTCCCCTTTTCCATTTCCTCTAAGTTTTGGCAGTACCACCGCTGCTGCTGCTGCTAAGTCGCTTCAGTCGTGTCCGACTCTGTGCAACCCCATAGACCGCAGCCCACCAGGTTCCCCCGTCCCTGGGATTCTCCAGGCAAGAACACTGGAGTGGGTTGCCATTTCCTTCTCCAATGCATGAAAGTGAAGTCGTTCAGTCGCGTTCGACTCTTAGCGACCCCATGGACTGCAGCCTACCAGGCCCCTCCGTCCATGGGATTTTCCAAGCAAGAATACTGGAGTGGGTTGCCATCGCCTTCTCTAAATGGAAATTAAACTCAAGTTTCACACACTTCAGATACAAATTTACCTAATTAAAAACAGGACACCAACGCCATGTATAAGAACCTCAGGCATTGAAAAGAGAGCTAACTGATGTTTCTGGAGTTGAGCCCTTTAGACAAATGAATTCCCAGTGATGATTATGATGATGTTAGCAGCTAACATCTATTAACGCTTTACTTCGCACTGCATTAAATATTTTATATTATTACCTCTTTTAGTTCTTCAGACAACCCTTCAGGGTAGGCAGTAATTAAACGGGGCTCTGACAAGTTAAATAACTGTCAGTGCCCCACAAGAAAACTCTTCCTCAGGTGTTCAGTTCAGTTCAGTCGCTCAGTCATGTCCGACTCTTTGCAATCCCATGAACTGCAGTACACCAGGCCTCCCTGTCCATCACCAACTCCCGGAGTCCACCCAAACCCATGTCCATTGTGTCAGTGGTGCCATCTAACCATCTCATCCTCTGTGGTCCCCTTCTCCTCCTGCCCTCAATCTTTCCCAGCATCAGCGTCTTTTCAAATGAGTCAGCTCTCCGCATCAGGTGGGTAAAGTATTGGAGTTTCAGCTTCAACATCAGCCCCTCCAATGAACACCCAGGACTGATCACCTTTAGGACGGACTGGTTGGATCTCTTTGCAGTCCAAGGGACTCTCAAGAGTCTTCTCCAACACCACAGTTCAAAAGTATCAATTCTTCTGCGCTCAGCTTTCTTTGTACTACCACTCTCCAAACGAGGGCTGGTTTCCCTCCCTCCACTGGCACACTGACCCCTTGGTCCTGCCTGACCCTCTATGGGGTCAGGGAACAGACTCCACCCACCAGACCCCACACTTACATTCAGCAGCCGGTACCCAGGACCCTCCTTGGACTCGACTTTGGACAGATTAGAGGCCTTGTCCCGCCCCTGGACGTTCCAGGCTGTAGAAGAGAATTCCGACCCCCTCGCTTGCATGTTTTCCAAGTTGGTTTGGGAACTTCTCTGAAATAACGGTGCTGTGTACAGGGAATGGACCCGCCTGTTGTGATTATCTTCTGCGTTGGAAACCTTCTCCATGTCTTGGGGCGGCTCCATCCCTCCATCCTCGGCTGGGCAGGTCTGCGCACTAACCGACTGCCTGCTACTGCGCAGGTGCAGCCCTCTCCCCCACCTTTCCCGCGCTTTTCCTGTGCACGCACCCACACCACGTGACCTGCGCATTCAGGCCGGCCTCTGCCCCAGGCTGGAACAGGGGCTGTGCTAGTTTCAACTGCAAGCCCTTGCTTAGGCCGTTTCAGCCTCCCTTTGAAGGAAGTCTGAGCTTGCTGGCTGACAGCAAAGCTCCTCAGCACGGTGATTGAATTTAGTTCATTTCCTGCCTGCCCTTTTAGTTCAGTTCAGTTCAGTTCAGTTCAGTCGCTCAGTCGTGTCTGACTCTTCGCGACCCCAGAATCGCAGCACGCCAGGCCTCCCTGTCCATCACCAACTCCTGGAGTTCACTCAGACTCACGTCCATCGAGTCAGTGATGCCATCCAGCCATCTTATCCTCTGTCGTCCCCTTCTCCTCCTGCCCCCAATCCCTCCCAGCATCACAGTCTTTTCCAATGAGTCAACTCTTCGAATGAGGTGGGCAAAGTACTGGAGTTTCAGCTTCAGCATCATTCCCTCCAAAGAAATCCCAGGGCTGATCTCCTTCAGAATGGACTGGTTGGATCTCCTTGCAGTCCAAGGGACTCTCAAGAGTCTTCTCCAACACCACAGTTCAAAACCATCAATTCTTCGGCACTCAGCCTTCTTCACAGTCCAACTCTTACATCCATTCATGACCACAGGAAAAACCATAGCCTTGACTAGACGGACCTTTGTTGGCAAAGTAATGTCTCTGCTTTTCAATATGCTATCTAGGTTGGACATAACTTTCCTTCCAAGGAGTAAGCGTCTTTTAATTTCATGGCTGCAGTCACCATCTACACTGATTTTGGAGCCCAAAAAAGTAAAGTCTGACACTGTTTCCCCTGTTTCCCCACCTATTTCCCATGAAGTGATGGGACCAGATGCCATGATCTTCGTTTTCTGAATGTTGAGCTTTAAGCCAACTTTTTCACTCTCCTCTTTCACTTTCATCAAGAGGCTTTTTAGTTTCTCTTCACTTTCTGCCATAAGGGTGGTGTTATCTGCATATCTGAGGTTATTGCTATTTCTCCCAGCAATCTTGATTCCAGCTTGTTTCTTCCAGTCCAGCGTTTCTCATGATGTACTCTGCATATAAGTTAAACAAGCCTGCCCCTTAATCCCTCATAAACCTTCTCTCTTCTCCATACACCTCCAAATACTATCCCCTGAGTTCCAGATGCCATATTTTTAACAGTCTACTTGGATACTTTTACTCGACTGTCCCATAGATTCATAACCCAACACATTAACATTCATCTTCCTTCTCAGACATCTATGTTCCAAACACATTTCGTGTAGCAATGTCATATCCACAAAATCTTAAAACTTGACAGTTTTTAATTCATATCCTAAATATTTGAACCCGACTGTTCCTCTTTATGGCTCCTCATTTAGGGTATCTCACATAGACGACTGCAGTGCTTTACTGCAGGGGTCCCTGGCCTACCATTATCCACCCTTCCCACTGCCCCAGTGTTCATGCAGCTTACCTTTTAAAACACACGAAATCAGAAATGTTCAGAGTTTCTTTAATCGGCCACAAAAAATTCTTTAATACAGAAAACAAGGGACTCCAAAATGCTCTATAGCACCTCAGGATCATTTCTTATGTCTATTCTATATGGAATCAGGTTTTCTTTTATTCAACGGTCACCTCAGAGTTTAGCCTTTAGTTAAGTTTTATAACCCCATACACATACCCCCAAAGCAGAATTAACTGCTGTCTCCAAGCTTCTACTTGGCATATTCCTATTAGTGGGCTCACACTATTAGAATTAGTTGTTAATTTCAAAAAATAGAGTTCTTGGAGGTAAAAACCTGATCCTCACTTTTCACTCTTCAGGGCTCACCACACAATAGCTCAACATCCTTGACATGTTTGCTGTCATTTTGGGTCGTGTTTAATGACTGTTCAAAGAGACTTGCTGTCCATCAGCACACTCCAACTTCCTTAGGGTTCATGTGATGCAACAAAAATCTAACCTAAATCTAACCAAACCTCTAGCCCTAACTTCTGGGCTATAGGAAATTCAGGAGATACAAAGTGGATGATACTTTCAGGAGAAAAAATTAAATAACAATATAGGTGGGATATTTTAAAAAATTGATTTGGATTCTTCATACACACACACACACACACAAAATGTCATGGGAATGTGTAGAATGGTATGGTCACCCTAGAAAAAGAGTTTGGCAATTTCTTAACAAACTAAACATAAAACTACCATACAACCCAGTGGTTGTACTCCTGGGTGTTTTTGTTGTTCAGTTACTAAGTCTTGTCCAACTCTTTATGACCCCATGGGCTGGAGCACACCAGACTTCCCTGTCCTTCACTATCTCCTGGAGTTTGCTCAAACTCATGTCCATTGAGTCAGTGATGCCATCCAACCATCTTATCCTCTGTTGTCCCCTTCTCCTCCTGCCCTCAATCTTTCCCAGCATCAGGGTCTTTTTCAATGAGTTGGCTCTTTGCACCAGGTAGCTAAAGTATTGGAGCTTCAACTTCAGCATCAGTCCTTCCAATGAATGTTCTCAATTGATTTCCTTCACGATAGACTGGTTTGACCTTGTGAGAAGACTCTTGCGAGCACTCTTGGAGTCAGCACTCCAATTCAAAAGCATCAGGTCTTTGGTGCTCAGCCTTCTTTATGGTCCAAATCTCACATCCATACATGACTACTGAAAAAACCATAGCTTTGACTATATGGACCTTTGTTGGCAAAGTGATGTCTCTGCTTTTTAATAGGCTAAGTTTGTCATAGCTTTTCTTCCAAGGAGCAAGCATTTTTTAATTTCGTGGCTGCAGTCTCTGTCTGCATTGATTTTAGAGCCCAAGAAAATAAAATCTGTAAAACTCACATTCATTCAAAAACCTATACACAAATTTTCATAGTAGTTTTATTCATAAATAAAAAAGTGGAATCAGCTCAGATGTCCTTTGACAGGTAAATGGTTAAACTTCAATAACTTGCAATGTGACTTTGCAATCAAAAGGGATGAACTATGGCCTTACAACATGGGCGAATCTCCAGGGAATACACTGAGCAGAAAAAAAGCTAATCCCTAAAGATTATATACTGTATAATTCAACTTATTATTGAAATTATAAGATTTAAGAAATAGAAGACATTAGTAATTGCCAGGGCTTGGGGTTAGGGGTACAGGGAAAGGATGTAGGAAGGATATTGTCTGTTTATAAAAGGGCAACATGAGAGATTCTTACAGCTTTTAGACTTGGTAGATACACAAACATACACAATTGATAAAACTGTATAGAACTTAATATATACATAGACATACACATACATGTAACAGTAGGGGGATTCCCTTTTTAGCAGCTCCTGACAGCTGGAGAATACCTTATAGACAAGCAAGATATTCCTAGTTGGCATGTGTATCAAATTTAGACCTATTCTCAGCGCCATCCAACTCCACCATCAACTTATCAGTCCTCTTCTATTCCACAACATTCAGTGGGTTGCTAATCAGGGCAGGCTCAGTTTTACTGAGGTGCTCAAGAGACTCTGAGACATCTTTTCCCACAGTGAGCCTTAATGTCTTGAGCTCTAAGTCTCATGTCAGTTGAGGCACCAATAGATACAGCTCTGAAGAGATCTCTTCCAGTGCAGGACCCACCTGAAGAGTGGGATTTCCGTGAAGGTCAAAGATCTCTCTGACAAAGAACTCAGGAACAGGTATGGTGAATTTCGACTCATACTTCTTGTCATTTAAAAAAAGAGGCAGGGGAAAAGGTCTGCAGAGGTCAAATGAGTGTTAACTTAATAAGCTCATAGGCCTCTCCTTTACTCTCCCAAACTCTTGGCCAGCTTGGCTTCTCTCTTGCCATATATGTTTCTTAAAGCTCCCTATATGATTCTGATGTGCAACCAGATATGGGAACTACTGGTATAGGTCTTAAAAAAAAAATAAACTTTTACAATTATATAACTTCTCAAACGAAAGTTACATTTCCTTTTTATTAGCCATCTTTCAAGCTAAATTACATTTTACTTATTACATGATACACAACCACTGAACCAGTTTCAAAAATGACAAAATTCATACTTCAATTTATTCAGTCAGGAAACATGAAAAATAAATAATGAAGGTCCTTTTCCTCTACTTCTTCTCTATTCTCTAAACTTATGTTTAAACTTCATAGATATTTTGTAACACTAAAGTTATGGCTTTTTTAAAAGCATTGTATTACTGCTTTTAAAGATAATGATTATAAATGCAACTAATCTGAAAAAACAGGAAATAAACACTTTCACCTGTTGGTTTCTAGTTCATTATCTCCTTCATCATAAAGATGATAATGCTATAGAAATTAATGTTTGGGTATAAATTACAGATACAATTTTAACATTTTCCATAATCCTGAGACATTTTTCAGTATTATATATCAAAAATCAATTCCAAATACATCTGTACATATATAAAAATACATTTACAAACAAGAATGGGAAAAATTCTAAATACTAGGTCATTACTCAGAAGGTGAGTTGGCACTATGAAGAGGCTTTGATTCCTTTATCAGGATATTCTTCCACATCCGAGGAAAACATCAACTCTGGGAGAGAAAATGAACAAATCATACTTAAAATGATTTCCCAGCATCTCAAAAAGTTTTATAACTTACTAATGAACAGTCTTAAAATACTGACATATTATAGAATTATAATTCTTTATGTTATAAATTATTATAAATTCTTTATATAATTCTTATTATATCATATAATTCTTACTTGAGTACAATAAGATTTCTTGATAGTGAACTCTGAGTTTTAAAAGATGAGCTATTGACAAACATACAAGTTTTGCATTTTGAGATGTACAAGTTTTTAATGCATTGTAACTCCTGAAAAATAAAATATATACAATAGAGACAATATAATAACTCATACCAGGAAGTTTAAAACACTTAGAGAATCCAGGATCATTAAACGGCTAAAGAAGTCTAATTCTATAGTGATCATGATAACCTAAAATATAGGACACAGCCATAGAGGAGGACCTGGAACTAAGATTAGGTGTGTGCCAGGAAAGTTTAAATATGTGACCCCATTTAATCACCATGAACTCCCTTTAAGTGAGAATTATCTTCCCATTTTATATTTCCTTTTTTTTTTGTCCATATGGAAATGCTATTTGACTCACATAACCCTAAAAGAGAGCAGGATTCTGGAAATATAAGTAACATATACTTTATGATTAAGATTGAATACTGCATAAGCCAGCTGAATTAGCTTCAATCCCAGTGGAGAATGTTATTAACTGGCATTTCGACATTTCAACTATCACTAAGCATAGTCCCATAATTTACTAAAATACCAATAAATATTAAAAAAAGAAAACCTTAGGAATTTAGTAAAATAAAGTCCCCTGATGTAAACATTAGATGGAAAAAAAAAACTTTGAATGATGAAAAACTACACCAAGTTAAAGAAAAACTGCAAACTACCTAAAGCCTAAGAAGATTTTTTAAAATATTTTAAATATATCTAAAAGGAATAATTAGTGAATAACACAAGAAAAGGTACATTCATGAATGAAAACACACAAGATTACATTTTTTGTCTTGGTTTTTACAAACGGAAATGTTGGAAAGATTCTCAGTTTCAAGATTTCTGAGACACAGGCTGTAATCAGTTGATCGAATTGTGGTTAAATGCTTTGTTTAACAAATCAAGAATGAAATAATAGCCAAAGTCCAGAAAACAGCAAAGAGATTCAAGGGTGAAACTGTGGAACATCTACCAGGAAACACAACTTACAATACAAATACTAAGCTGTTCTCAGAGCAATGCTGAAAGACGAGCAGTTTACAAATGTGATCCTTCTTCAGGTGTTCCAAAAAGGGTCTGAGGACTACAGATTAGTAAATCTCACTTTACTCTGGGCACTTTAAAGATTGCTAAACACTTCATTAGACAATGAAGGGTTAAGAATTTGTGCCAGGTAGAGGAGGAGGTAAGGGTAAATTCACCTGAATATGTGTCTAGCAGAGGCTAACAGATGAAGCATATGATTAATTTCAAATTTATGGGCTTCCCGAGAGGCTCAGCAGTAAAGAATCTGCCTGCAATGCAGGAAGCACAGCAGGAGCTGCAGGTTCAATCCCTGGGTCGGGAAGATCCCCTGGAGGAGGAAATGGCAACCCACTCCAGTACTCTTGCTGGGAAAAGCCCATGGACAGAAGAGACTGGAGGGCTATAGTCTATAGGTTCGCAAAGGGTCAGACACGACTTAGTGACTGAGCAGCAAGAGATACTTTGATCAGAAAGAGACTAAGAGAAAGGAAGAGCAAAGACTTTCTATAAAATACCTGAAAGGGTCCAAGAAAAGAAATATCTCCAAAATATGTGGAAACCCTCATTAAGTGCTCCAAGACTCCAGCTCTCCTACACACGCCTCTGTTTTTTGCAGCATTCAGTTTCACCACTTTATTGTTATACTTCTTGGGTTATTTTAAATGCATCTTTGTTATTGAAATGTTATAATACTATAAAGTATAAATGACATAATGCTATATCCATTAAAAGAAGATTTATGAAGTCATTATAGAAGATTTTATGATGTACTTATACTATTTTTTTCTTTAATACCTTCACTAAGATCCATGCCTGGCCTGTAAGACAAAAAAAGCCAAGATAACCCAACCAGAACGGCCACCACCAGATTCACCACAATCCATGGCTGAAGAACCTGCTCCTCAATTCCTTCTGCCCTAGAGGTACAGAAATACTCATCAGAAATGTCTTCATTGTGATCCATATATCCAGATATATCTATTTTGTAAATTTAAAAAAAAATTAGCCATCCTTATCTAGAGGAGTAACAAGCATAAAATAAAACTTCCCTATGAAATACACTATATATATCATGAGAATTTTAAAACCATAACTTAAAAGATTTAAAACATTGCTTACAAAACATTTCATTAAAAATGCAAGAGTATATAACAATAGTTATCCATTAACCAGTGGAATAGGGGGTTTTTTTGGCCACAATTGTAGAAACAAAAACAAGGCCCTCATTACTATCTTGAAAAAACAAGAATAGCACCATTCCTCCCTCTGTTGCTATTATTACGATCAACAATTACAAGTGCTACTATGAATCCTTACCAGAGGCTACCGTTAACAGAAGAAGGTGTGTAAAGGTGGATTCTGTCACTCGTCATTTGTTGACTCAGAGATAATACAAGAGCAGTAAAGTACACTGAGAAAAGACAAATGAATTACTAATCATGTACTTTTAACAACCCAGTTTGTTTGGAATTTATAAATAACTTAAAAGTCAAAAATAATCTGAGCTTTGGGAGAGGATGACACAAAAAATTTTCATTTGGTCAATTTCCATAGGCTGGATAGTCTTACATTATTTTTCAATATAGGTAGAGAAGGGTCTTTAGATACTCACTATTTTATCATTAGACTGACAAGAATCTAGAAGATCATTTAAGAAATTAAATGATTCAAGGTCTTAAAATTAGTTTTATTAACATTCTCATAATTAGAACAAAATTTACTCCAAATTACCAAAAAGGTAAAAAAAAATAGTATTTGTTACTAAAATGCCCTATCAGCCTTATTTGTTTAATGTCAAGTAGAAAACACAAAAGTTAAATATTAAGTAATACAGAACAATAAACTTTAAAAAGTTAGATAACCTCTACTGAAAAATAATTCTAAACCTCCACTGAAAAATAATTCTATCAAAATTATACCTACCATAGTTTAATTACAAATTCCACTGAATATTGATATGAAATGTTTAGAAGTAGCAATAATATAAAATCATTTAAAAAATAAAATTATACTTTTTTTCTGATTCAAATTTACACAGTTATCAAATTATTTACTTACAGAAAGATGCTAAAGCTCTTGGATCCAGAGCAAGAAAATTTCGGATTGCTACTGACGTTTTAGCAAAGTCAATCCTAGAAAATACAAAAGCCTCTTGTCACAGTGTAGTTGTAAACTTATTACAAAACTGTACAAAACTGTAGTCTCTAGACAACAGTTTCTTCTCTATTTTAATGCTACCACATGTACTGTCTAGTATGAAGCTTTAAGTAGCTACAGTTTATACTTAACACACACAAAAGAATCTTATTTACAAAGGCCACATAAAACATTTAACTAAAAGACTATTTTAGTCATTATTCCTTTAGCATTAAGAAGAAACAAATTTGATCAGCTATTTCATTAGATTCTACTTCCTTTTATTACTCATATTGAGTGACAAGCTGTTGTTTTCTTAGTGGGTTAAATTGTGTTCCTAAAAAGACATATTGAACTTCTAAACCCTGGAACCTGTGAATGTGACCCTATTTGGAAATAGAATCTTTACTGATGCAGTCAACTTAAGATGAGGCCATTACAAGGGGCCTAATCCAATAAGACTGGTGTCTTTATAAGAAGAGACACAGATCCATGAACACACAGGTAAGACTGTCATCTGATAATTGAGGGAGAGGCTGGAGTAATGCATCTACAAGCCAAGGAACACCAAGGACTGCCAGAAACCACTGGAAGCTAAGAAACAGGCAAGAATAGACTCTCCATGGATCCCTCTAAAATGGAACCAACCTTGCCAACAACTTGGTTTTAGACTTTCAGATTCCAAAACTGTGAGAGAACACATTCCTGTTGTTTCAAGCCACCCAGTTTGTGGTACTTTTGTTACAGCAGTCCTGCTGCTGCTGCTGCTGCTGCTGCTAAGTCGCTTCAGTCGTGTCCGACTCTGTGCGACCCCGTAGATGGCAGCCCACCAGGCTCCCCCATCCCTGGGATTCTCCAAGCAAGAACACTGGAGTGGGTTGCCATTTCCTTCTCCAATGCACAAAAGTGAAAAGTGAAAGTGAAGTCGCTCAGTCGTGTCCGACTCTTCACAACCCCATGGACTGTAGCCCACCAGGCTCCTCCGTCCATGGGATTTTCCAGGCAAGAGTACTGGAGTGGGGTGCCATTGCCATCTCCATTTGTACAGCAGTATAGCCAATTAATAATGTTGTGATAGTTTCAGGTGAATAGAGAAGGGACCCAGCCATACATATACATGTATCCATCCTCCCCCAAACCCCCCTCCCATCCAGGCTGCCACATAACACTGTGCAAAGTTCCAGGGTCTATACAATAGGTCCCTGTTGGTTATAGATACAGCAGTGTGTATGTTTGGGACTTTTTGAGTTGATTATATTTGGATGAAATTTTGGATTTAGAGTTGATGCTGGAACGGGTTAAGACTTTGGGGTATGTTTTTGCTCACAATTGTCCCATCTCCTCCCCTCAAAAAGAACAGAAACAGAATGGCTCTTTAAAAAGTCAAAATAATATTAATATCCTGTAATTCTATTTTGAAAATGTCATAGTTTGTCAGGGACACATTTTGCTCAACACTTCCTTCCGAAGAAAGTTAGAGGGGCCTACAGTCACAACAGTCTTACCTGTCAAAGGCTGAAACTGTACTCAGAGCCAAAAGCAAGTAGAGAAGACTCTGGAATGGATATGCTAATGTCTTGTATTGTTGCAGAAGGTTTGAGAGGTCAGAAAGCTCATCTCCTGCCAGAACATAGATCACAACAATGTTCCACACAGCACAGCCAGCCAGGAAGCCATGGGAGAAGACACCAATCATCCTGAATGGAAAACGGTTTTGTTAACATACACGAAAGACTAAAGCAAAAAGCTCATTCTTCAAATCTCTTCATGTGTAAGAATAAAGTTCAACATTTCACAGAAACAAGCTTTTCTTTTCTCTATACTAACAGGCAGATCATTTAAATCTAATTGAATGTTTGAAAACTATATCCACCCACCATTTTAAGCTGTCAATTTTTTAACATTATTGAACAATCAATTCTTAAAAAAAAAAATTGTGGAACATTAGTCTTTAGAAAAGTCCAACAAAATCAGTCACCGGAAAGCCCGATGCACCGACAGTGCAACATCTCTGGTCGTCCAGGAAGGTTTCATGTCCATTGACACATCGATCTTTTCTGTGGTCTTAATCAACTCTGCACGATCAGCAGCCTGGAATCGCCCTAAGAACACAACACACAATTAAAAACAACTCACAACAGAGAACCCTGGTGATCTTTCTTGTTATTCCACATTTAAGAACCCTCACGTTGAGACTGAAATTTTACAGTTTTCTTGTCTTAAAATTCTCCCTGATTCGGCTCCTATTTCAGAAGCCTCTTTTCTCTCAGTTGCTAAAAACATACAATGTTTTAATCTTGAAGAGAAGTAAATGATGTCCATGTAATTTCTTCTCAACCCAAAACAGATGTTAAAGTAGCAGTCTTGGAAATCAATTTATTTAATGAAATACAATGAACTTGTAATTCAGAATGAAGTCTGGAAACCTTTAACATGATATAGTCTAAAACATCCGAATTTAGAGATTTTTACAAGTATCAAAGTGTAAATCCTACCACTATAAAGGTAAGTCAATATTTGAAAACACTTCAAATTTCTCAGGCAAAGATGCCAGCATATGTAGTATGGTGTTCTGTGGTGACAGAAAAGAAACAGATTGTTTCATACACTGGTCTTAAGATTCCCATGGAAACCATCAGTTCAAAGGTCAGAACTCAATACTGTGAGCAGAGCTTTATGCTTCTACTGCACACAAGGAGGCTCCTTCTCATTCATCAGCCAATCCACAAATGGACCTCAGGAAACTGGAAAGGTTCCATTATCTTTGAAAAACCTGGCTGTCAGACACTTTGGAGAAGGAAAGACAAAAGTGGGATACCTAATGTTCCCAAAGAAAAAGCAACTGCTGGGCAAATCACTGGTACGTTTCATGGTCAGTTACTTTACTAAGGGAAGTTTCTGTGCTACAGGAAGCAAGAATAAAAATGAGGATTGAGTGATATTGCTTGAAAATCAGTTCAGTTCATTCAGTCATTCAGTCGTGTCCGACTCTGCGACCCCATGAGGCCAGCACACCAGGCCTCCCTGTCCATCACCAACTCCCAGAGTCCACTCAAACCCATGTCCATTGTGTTGGTCATGCCATCCAACCGTCTCATCCTGTCATCCCCTTCTCCTCCTGCCCTCAATCTTTCCCAGCATCAGGGTCTTTTCAAATAAGTCAGCTCTCCGCATCAGATGGCCAAAGTATTGGAGTTTCAGCTTCAACATCAGGCCCTCCAGTGCTTGAAAATAGACTGAAGCAAATTAAATGGCCACATGGTATACTAGTCCTGCTGCTTGCTGCGTGCATGCTCAGTCGTGTCTGACTCTTTGCAACCCCATGGACTGCAGCCTGCCAGGCTCCTCCAACAGCCCTTAACTAGAAGTCATAAAACTTTGGTTCGAGTCCCTATTCTGTACTAATCAACTGTGAGACCCTGGGTGAGTCCGCCTCTCTGGGTCACAGGTTTCTCACTGGCCAACAAAGCCAAGATCCCTTAAGTGGGCTCTTAAGGAATCAGAATTCTAAAACAATTTACGCAAAATCTAAGTTGTAAATTTTAAGGGTTAACCTTTATGTTTTAGATGAGTTCTTTAGGCAGCATGTTCACAGCATATCCATGGGACTAATATATGGTTCTGATCATGCTTTCAGTAGGTTTTTCTTAAACACCACAGATGTAGTGTTATAACCAACGTGTGCTATATACAATGTCAGAACTATTTTTCTAAAAGAAAATATAGCTATAATGTTGTATTTCTCATTTAATATGGCAATACTCTCATGTATTTTCTCTTATTTATTTTTAATGATAGCATTTATATCATTACTTGCTCCACCACCAATATCACTACCAATTGCAGAAAGCTGGTAAAAGTACAACAGAGAATAAAGAAATGGGTGGGGGGAGAGGGAGGTTTTTTAAATTACCAATCATCTCATAACCTAGAAACAACCAGCATTAACATTTTAGCATATTTTCTTCTAGTCTTTTGTCCTATGCATTTCTCTATAGTTCAAATCTAACTACAAGTATGTATGTTTGCTTTTCATTAGCATCTTAACATGAAGTGAAAAGTTCTCCCTAAACATTATTTTTAGTGGTGCAGAAGATTTCATTGTATAGATATGCCATAAACTGTCTGAAATCACTCCCCTTGTTTTTTGCTCTCATTAATAACAATATGATGGTTTTTCCAGCATTTTGCTCTCATTAATAACAATATGACTAGCTTTATGTTTTTCCAGTTTTTTGCTCTCATTAATAACAATATGATGATTAGCTTTATGTATAAATGTTTATCCATATTTTTACTTATTTCCTTAATTCAGATTTCCAGAAGTATAATTCCTAGGTCAAAGGATATCATTGTATAATTCTTAAAGGGTTCATGTTCCAAAATAAGGACCTACTTACTGCTTTTTTCCACAAACACTTTACCTACAGGCTGGCTAATGCCCGTGGGTGCAGTGAATACAGACTGTTGTTCTGGACTACTTTGCTCGTCAGTAATTATGTCTTCATCTTCAACTCCTAGTTCATTGGCATAATGTAATTCCGCTGGCTGGGTTTTCCTGTAATCAAGGAGAATGTAGAAAAATGGATGATTTCTGACCCTTTATAGACCCAAATAAGGAGGTTCTTGTGAGTCTAATGGAAAGACCCCTGGATTTGGAGTCAGGAAATTTGGTTTTTACTCAAATGGATCAGTTATTAACTGTTATGTACAGCAAGTCACTTACATTTCTGTGGACCTCAGTTTTCTCATCTGGAAAATGAAGTGACTGAACTAGACTTGAAAGGTTCTTTATAGACTTAAAAGTATATGATTCTATATAGATACTGATCACTATGTTGTAGAGTCATTTCCAAATACGAACAACAATGTTATACAACTTCCAGTATACTCCTTTAGAGTCTACCATTCTATCTTACCTGGGACTTAATTTCCTATGAAATAAACATTTTACGTATTGTCAGAATAATCATAATTTTAATTCTGTTAATATGAGAAAATAAATAATAGCCTACCTTATTATACTGCTACTGCTAAGTCACTTTAGTCGTGTCCAACTCTACGCAACCCCATAGACGGCAGCCCACCAGGCTCCCTGTCCCTGGGATTCTCCAGGCAAGAACACTGGAGTGGGTTGCCATTTCCTTCTCCAATGCATGAAAGTGAGATCACCTTTAATTTTTAATATCTTTAATATGTAATGTTTTTACTACTTATATAAAATCTTCTATTTGTGTTCCTCTTCTTTAGATACAGCTCCTAAATATTTTATTTAAATATAATATTTTACTTTTCTCAGTGGGCTTACTCTTTTCAAAGTTATCCTTAGATTAGTTTAACTAATACCTTTGTAATACTACTTATGCTAGAGAACACAACTGCAAGCATTTAATAAGACTTAGAAGCTGCTTTTTGGGAGCTCCAAATTAAGCATCAGGGTATATCTGCAGAATATTTAGAAGGACAAATAAATCCTTACTTCGTCTTCCTTCGAGGTTTCTGAATAACTGGCTCCTCATCTGGCTCCACATTGATACCATTTTCATTTGGTAATAAAGATGGACTAGCTGTCTTCTTCTGGGTCAAGGTAGTCTCCAATTCTGAAAATAAAGCAGATTAAGTTTTTAAATAACTATGATGCAAAAAAGAAAAGTAGCATGTAAGACTTCTGTAAGACAAAAGAACTTTAAGAATTCTAATTGGCCCCCAATTTTTTTCACCACCTTATTAATCTTTAATTTTTAAAATTTTACACCTCTAAACACTCAACAGAAAATTTGAAATCATGATGCCAAACAACATGAAAAAAGAAAAATTAAGTCATCCAACATTGAGGGTGTGTCAGAGCTCCAAGATTACTTCCAAGTTCTATGATTCTCTCAATGGACTCACAAGTCATTTACACTCACAGTTACAGTTTATTATAGGAAAAAGACACAAAAATCAGAAGAAGGAAAAAGCTCATGGAACAAAGTCCCAAAGAAACCAAGTCCAAGTTTCCAAGAGTCCTCTATCAGTGAAGTCACACAGGATGGTGCTAATTCTTCCAGCAACAAGTTGTGATGATATACATGTTCCTTTCTCTTTCCAGGGAAGCTCATCAGTCACTTAGCAGCCAGGAATTTTACTGGGGAGTAATCACAGAGGTACCTCCTGCCAAACACATACCAAAATTCTAGACTCCCAGAAGAAAAGCAGGTGCTCAGCATAAATCTCACTGTTTGCATAAGTGCAGATTTTATTTTGGGGGGCTCCAAAATCACTGCAGATGGTGACTGCAGCCATGAAATTAAAAGATGTTTGCTCCTTGGGAGAAAAGTTATGACCAACCTAGACAGCATATTAAAAAGCAGAGACATTACTTTGCCAACAAAAGTCCGTCTAGTCAAAGCTATGATTTTTCCAGTAGTCATGTATGGATGTGAGAATTGAACTATAAAGAAAGCTGAACACCAAAGAATTGATGCTTTTGAACTGTGGTATTGGAGAAGACTCTTGAGAGTCGCTTGGACTGAAAGGAGATCCAACCAGTCCATCCTAAAGGAAATCAGTCCTGAATATTCATTGGAAGGACTGATGCTGAACCTAAAACTCCAATACTTTGGCCACCTGATGTGAAGAATTGACTCATTTGAAAAGACCCTGATGCTGGGAAAGATTAAAGGCCCTGATGCTGGAGGAGAAGGGGATGACAGAGGATGAGATGGTTGGATGGCATCACTGACTTAGTGGACATGAGTTTGAGTAAGCTCTGGGAGTTGGAGATGGACAGGGAAGCCTGGCGTGCTGCAGTCCATCAGGTTTCAAAGAGTCGTACACAACTGAGCAACTGAACTGAACTAAGAAAACTGTTTACCTGCCAAGTTCCCAGATTCCAGTCAAGCGGCCCTACAGCAAGTAGGCCTGTCCAGTCCTGCTGAGTTAACTCTTTTCTAAACACAAAGCATTAAATTCAGGCAAGTCAATGGAGCCTTCTAACCCACTAGCAACTCTTCCTATCTGGAAATACAGGAAATGGCTCCCTGGAATGCCCACAAAGACCCTAGAAATCTATTTTTAAAAGCACTTACAGCCTGGGCTGGAAATAGAAGCAGTACAGGCAACCACAGATGTGCTGGACAAGATAAAAATGAAACAAACATGTGGGAAGCTAGGCCTGTCATGGCAGGTGCATTCTAGAATGGCAGTAAAGGTACTCTTTGGCCCAGGACTTAGTTGGGATCTTAATTTTCTGAAAACTATCACTTCTATAAATAAATTTGCTCCTGAATTATAAAGCTAGGTATTTTGGTATCCATCTTGATTTTCAACTTTGTACCATAACTGAATTACTGAGACAGTAGTTTTAATCCAACTATCCTTGAATTAAATCAAAGGAAATAAACTGTTGGTAAAACTATCTGAGGATCATTTCTGTCTCTTTTCCTCTCTTCTGCCCTCTACTTCTCCTCTTACTGCCCCCCGGCACTGTGGTATCCCACTTCAACTTGCCTCTCAAAACTGTGTTCCATTCTCCTGGCTTTTCTAGTTCCTGCTCTCTACTCCTGTAATCTCTTCATCTAATAAGAATCTATTGTTTTCTAAGAAAACAAAGAAATAGTCTTGGGAACTATTTTGTAATTAAACATTCATTGGGGCTAATGTTAATGGAAGAAAGCTAATCTTACAATCTTTGTTCCTTCCTTTTTTTTACTCTAATAAAATCTATTGTCATTTTCTAATTATTATAAAATGAAATACATGAAAATTTAGTAAACATAAAGAAAGAAAATTTTTAAAAATCATCCCTAATTCTGCCTTCTAAAAATCTTACCACTGTTGACACTTTGCTATATCCTTCCATTCTTTTTACTGTATGTGTGTGTATGTACATATGTTCTGGATTGAATTGTGTCTCCTGAAAGATACACGCAAGTCCTAATCCCCAATACCTGTGAATGAGACTTTAGAAATAGGGTCTTTGCAGATGTGATCAAGTTAATATGAGGTCATGCTGGATTAGGATGGGCCCTAAATTCAATGGCTGGTGTCCTTATAAGAAAAGCCAAAGTTGGACACAGAAACACAGGGAAAAATGTGAAGATGGGGGCACAGAATGGAGTTATGCTTTTACAAGCCAAGGAATGCCAAGAACTACAAACAACCACCAGAATCTGGAAGAGGCTAGGGTGGATTCTTTCCTACAAACTTTGGAGGAAACATGGCCCTGTGGACACCTTGATTTTGGACTTCTAGCCTCCAGAACTGTCAAGAGACTAAACGTCCATTGTCCATCGGAAGGCATGCCGAGATCTAAACTTTCTATTTTGCTTCTGAAATTGCATCCCTTCTCTCATAATCTGTACATATATTCCCTCATAGCTCAGTTGGTGGTGGCTTCCCTGATGGCTCAGAGGGTAAAAGCATTTGCTTGCAATGTGGGAGACCCAGGTTTGATCCCCGGGTTGGGAAGATCCCCTGGAGAAAGAAATGGCAACCCACTCCAGTACTCTTGCCTGGAAAATCCCATGGATGGAGAAGCCTGATAGGCTACAGTCCATGGGGTTGCAAAGAGTCGGACACAACTGAGCAACTTCACTTTCACTTTTCAGCTCAGTTGGTAAAGAATCTGCCTGCAATGCAGGAGACCCCAATTCGATACCTGGGTTGGGAAGATCCCCTGGAGAAGGGATAGGCTACCCACTCTAGTATCTGACCTGGAGAATTCCATGGACTGGATAGTCCATGGGGTCACAAGGAGTCGGACACCACTAAGCAACTTTCACTTCACTTCACGATCAAAAGAGATCCTGTTAAATATTCCTGACTTAACCCTCTGGAGTTACCCTAGCAATAAAAATTTTAAGCAAAAACAAACAAACAAAAAAAACTGGATATGAGTGGGGGAAAATAGAAATAGACAGAAATATCCCTCAAACCACAACTGTTGTCACAACCTAACCTTGGTTTCTTTACATACCAAGAGGTAGCCTTGTTTTCTTCTGCCTCCGTTGAACAGGAGCTTCTTGATGCTCTATGGAGTCTTTGGTTGGTGGCTCGCTGCCCTCAGGTGGCCTGTGAACAGCAGTCTGAACAAGACCTTCCGAAGAAGCACTAGCTACAGAGATACAGAGTAGGGGGAAATGGGGATAACTTGAGCAGAGACTACTGACTCTCAAAAATATGGGGAAAGGGGAACTGGAACGTTTCCTATCTAATATCCTCTTCTCTCACAGAACTAATTGTGCCCCAAGTCTTGATTTCCTCCCCCCTTACCTGTAACTTTGGGCTTCAAGTTGAAAAAACAAAGAAATGAGGGAACAAGGAAGACTGAGGAAGAAAGAAAACTGGGGACTAGAAAGAAGAACAAAAGACGGGGAGGAGGAAAATCGCTTCTGAACTTTCAAAAAAGTGAAAACATGATAGAAACTGTCACCACAGGCAACTTTCTTACGCCTTGAGGATTATCAGCCTCTAAATATCAACAGTTTAGTCCTTCATTTATAAATTAACACATGATAAATTCATCATGGATAACTGGAGTTAACAGAGAACTTATAAATCTCTCTCCTCATTAAATCTTCGAACAGATTTTGACACATTTTGGCAGATCTGAATTCTGCTTCATACATTCCCTTGCCAGTTTCTTCACAAAAGAATACAAATGAGTGAACAAATGAACAGATCTATTAGTATCTTGGTATTATCAATAGTATTCAATGAAATAGAAACTAAAATAAGTTACTTTTTGTCCACTAGGTTAACAAAAAAAAAATTTTTAAGTTGATATTTTCCAGCGTTCCTTAGCAAATGTGACACTCAAACTCTGTTGCTGGTACAAAGATAACTAAAGCTCTGTTAAAGGCAATTTAGTAGAAACATATTAATAATGCACAGGTCCTTTCATCAGTTTCACTGCTAGCAATCCATGTTATAGAAATATCTCTTCTTCCCCATCATCCACTATTTTATGTAGAAGAACTGCAAACTGTTGGAGTGAAAAATTTGAAATAACCTAATCGAACAACAACTTTAATAAAAGCCAGCAATACATCCCTTTGTCGAGAGCACTGATTTTTTTTTTCTTTTTCACAAGAAAAATAGTTGGTAGCTGGGATAGAGCTGTACCTCTGTTCCTACAACTCACTCTTTATTGCATTCTTCACCAGTGACCTTTTTAAGTCCATAGGTAAGACATGTCTGTACTTAATTGTGAGTACACTTTTAGAGCCTAGCATTTCAGCGAGTATCTTTGTGAATCTAAGTCTCTCTGCCTCTTTTCTTTTTGTTCCATGTCTGTATATTTTTCTGTATACATCCATCTCCATTTTTCTCTTTTCTTACACCCACCATCTATTTATTAGGCAATGATAAGCTAATATAAGTTTCCCACCAGGTATAAGGTAGGACCAGCTATGAGCTTTAGGACATTCATCCAGCAGTGGTGGACAGGACAAAGTGGGGTGGAAGGAAGCTAGAGGTACAGAGCGATGTTGGAGGCAACCCCCGCACCTCAGGTGAGAGGAGGAAAGGTGCTAGACTAACCAGTGGAAATGGCAGCAGGAAAAATACGTTAAAACTACTATATAAAAAGCAAGCTTGAGCTTCCCTGGTGGTCTAGTGGTTAAGAACCTATCTTGCAATGCAGGGAACATGGGTTCAATCCCTGGTCCAGGGGATTGTGTCTCTAAATCCAGTATCTTGTTCAAGGGTCTGGAACTGATCACAGCTTAAGACAACTTACGTTATCTGGGGATAAAAGACCTCAAAGAGTCCAAGAAAGTTGTGGAAGTTAAGATTGGGGGCAGCACTACCCTTTATTCCACAAATGTTTCTAGATACTCCTCAGCCTGCCCATTGCCTTATCCCTCATTACCATCAAGAATCCCACTGCTTCAGAGTGAACTTGATCCTATCTTTAATAAAGCAGTGACTTGGGACTGTTAGGGCCTTGCCTCTCCCTGATCTGTGATGTTTATCATGTCCGAGGTCCTGGAAAAACTTGTGATCCCACACAACAAAGAACAACTTCTTACCAAGCGGGGTTTTCGTTCTGGGCTTCTTTTTCTTAGGACGACTAAGTGGAATATCATCTATAAAAGAGAAAGAACACCAGAAAAGGCTGCCTAAAAGTCAATGCATGGAAAAGTCAAAAGGGAACTTTTAGTGGGGAAGACCTTTCCCTTCTCTTCCCTGGGTCCAGTCAACTTCTATACATTAGGGGAAGAAGGTGAGAAATTGACAAAGTTAAAGGAAGCCCAGAATGTAATACAGGTAGTTCACAGCTGGTCAGTAAAGTTATAAACTGTGACAGAAAGTGGGCTCATCAAATATTCATCTGATCCCCTACATTTCCCAGCCCCTTTGCACTGGGGCCTATGACTGGTTCTGACCAGGCTGTGAGCAGAAGTGTTCTGTGCCATTTGGGGGCCAAGACATTGAAAGAGCCAGTGAGTAATCCTCCAGCTTCCTCATCCCTTGCTGTGGCAACTGAGGGGGCCTCACGTTAAGATGGTAGAACTGCAGCATGGAAGTAGCTGAGATCACTGCATCATTAGTGAAGAGGGAGAGGAAGGTAACTTTCTTGGATTGCTCCTATGATGGACTTTGCATTAACCAGAAAAACCCCTTATGATATTAAGTAACTGTGATTTGGGGGTTAGTGTGACATAACCCAGTCTATCCTGATGAAATGAGACAAAAGAAGATGTAGTCCCTATCACAGAACTATATGCAAGACAACAGTTATATTCTAGGTGACTCCATTCAGGGATGAATGCTTTTTAACTTTTAAGGTCAAATATCAACCATATAACTAGTGTCACATAGTATCAGCCATCCTTTAAAAATGGCAGTCATAGGAGATCAATATGATTTAAAAAATTGTGACATTATATACTATTCAGATTCAAGTTTAAGGGAAAATTAAGGGGGAAAAAACTAACTTTCAAACATCAAATACTGTATTTAGAAAATTTTACATTAACAGAAAACTAACTCACCTTGAATAGCACTTTACATGACACCACCAAATTTAATCAGGACAGAGACAAAAAGAGAAACTCTATTAATTAGAAATCTATTAAACTGTCAGACTGTAAATTGACTTATATCATTATAAATTTAAAATAAAATTAGCTTTCACAGAAAATAAGCTAATTTACAAACTAGCTTATTATTTATAAGTAATAAGCTGTTTAATAAGACTAACAAAATAACCGCAATATTTTCTGAACCTACATATACATACTCCCTGTCTATTAATAAAGTGGATTAAACAGATTAAGGACTCTCATGTTGTCACTGATTAAAATCAGCTTAAACTCTGAGGAAACTATTCTCACAAACAAAAGAGGATCAGAATTCTGATCAACAAATCACTAAAACATTCAGAACAGAGACAGTATACTAATATGTGGACATTCAGTCTTTGAAACAGAATGTTTAATTACAACTGTTATCTTAATGATTCAAGGATTTTTCATCTTTAAGCTTGAGGAAGTCTTTTCTGAATTATTATCATTGTGCAATGCTATGCTATGCTATGCTAAGTCACTTCAGTCGTGTCCGACTCTGTGCGACCCCATAGACAGCAGCCCACCAGGCTCCCCCGTCCCTGGGATTCTCCAGGCAAGAACACTGGAGTGGGTTGCCATTTCCTTCTCCAATGCATGAAAGTGAAAAGTGAAAGTGAAGTCGCTAAGTCGTGTCCGACTCTTAGCGACCCCATGGATTGCAGCCTACCAGGCTCCTCCGTCCATGGGATTTTCCAAGCAAGAGTACTGCAGTGGGGTGCCATTGCCTTCTTCGAATTGTGCAACGGTACTAGTCAACTTTTTTCACTTTGTTTATTTTGCATTTTTAAAACTAGATAATAAAATTACTGTAAATTATTTTTACCTTGGCACAGGTGGAAGGGCTCGTGGAGGACGCTATGGGAAAAAGAAAACTGCTTGTAAGTGAAGGCCTGGGAGCATCTTTACTTCACGTATTTTAAACTTTTGATAACCCTGTTCATCAAATGAAACCCAAGAGATACAGATGAGAATCAGATGGGCAATTTTAATTTTTTCTATCACTTCTAAATTTCACATAAAATTCCTTCCTTCCTATATTCCTATCTTCAGGCCAGGCACTGTTCTAAGCATTAGAGATACATTAATAAACAGAACCGAGAGATCCTTGCCTTATGCAAAGTACATCCTAATGGTTAAATATTAGAAGATAACATTAGGCGTATATATTTTTATATATATGATGAAGAATGCTGCTTTAGTTAGGAAAAGTCTCTCTGAGGTATTTGAAGTGAGACCTGAATAAGAAAGGAGCCAAAGGGGAGCAAATACAAAATATTTTACTGGAGGTTGGGCTTGGAGAGTTTCAGATAAAAGAAGGCCAATAAAGGTGAAGCACCGTTATCAAGGCATGGGAAAATTAATTAGGAAGACCAACAGAAAGAACTGAGATTTTGCTTTAATTCAATGGGAAGCCAATGGAGGTTTTAAGTCACAGAGTAAAATACTAACATTTATATAGTAACATTTTAAAAATGTTACTAACACAACACAGTAACCTTTTAAAAAATATACTCTGAATACAATGTGAAACACCCAATTTAGGGCAGAAAGAAAAAAATTCTAAATGTACTATAAATTTTCTACTTTACATGAACAAGAAAAGTGTTCACAACATTAATTGGCTATAGGCCAATATAAAATAACACACGTTTTAAGACGTGCTTGCAGGTCACAGAAATTACAGTTAAGTAGCACTCTGGAATCTTTCAAAATAAAATAATAACAAATATGTCTAGTAATCAGTTTAATATTACAAGTATCTCAAGTTGCTTGCAGAAGACACTGATTTTGAAGGGTTAAATTTTAAACAACTCATTGCTTGTTCCACAACTGTCCCATTCAGCTATCCATTCGTTCAAAAAAAGTGTGTTAATAAAAATGCTACAAGACTAAGACATCGCCGGCTGTCTTAGCACTATCCAGTAGCCAAAACTGAACTGGCAAAGGATGGGTACTGTTCCATCAGTCTACAAAACGGTATTGTTCTAAAGATGCTATGGACCGTGTTCTAACCAAAGACTCAGTTCAGACGACAACTCCTCATTTCAAAAGTCCCGCAAAAATGACGTGTCATCCATCCAGAAACTCAACCTCTATGTTCCTCAAAAGTAGAAAGTCTCATCTGAACTGAAAGTAACTAAGGCTCGCTTACCACCTGCTTCTTCCCCATTGCGTCTAAAGCTTGGCTCTCCGGCGGCTGCCGGCTCCCAGGCGCGGGTAACTCACACCCCGCCGGGGTTCACACCCGCCTCGCTGCCGCGCGCGCAGGCGCAATGCGTCATCAAGCTGCGCCGCACAGGCCGTACTGATCCCCAGCCTCCACGCAGCAGGGTGGGAGCGAGGGGGAGCACGGAGACCCGGTGTGGCTTTTCCGGGCTACACTTGCGGCGGGCGTTGGAGTCGGAACCCCGGGAGGGGAGACTCCGGCGGATGCGCAGTAGCAATCACTATTTTCCCCGTGGTCTCCCAAGTGGTTGCAGTGATTTGTTCGAGAGAAGTGAGAGAAGACCAGGATTAAAAGTCCGTGCTGGCAAACAAATCTCTTTCCTGGGCAGCTAAAACGCTCCCTGGGAGGAGTCGATAAGGGCCTCGCTGGCAATCCCCGCACCCGCAGGGGCGGGGTCTAAGTGAGTGAGGCGTCGTCATGGCAACACCCTCACTCAGACCCCACCCCCCCACCCCAGGCCCCCCGGAAACTTCACACCTGGCTCTCCGCCCGGCTTTTGGAGTTCGGGTCCGGCCCTGGGAAGAACTTCTAGCCCCCGCTCCCAATCCCTCTCCTGTGACCACCGAAGGGGCGGATGCGCGAGCTTCCAGACTGGGGTTCGCTCCTTCTTGTCTCCAGCACGTCGGTATCGGCCCCGCCCCAGAGGCTGCGGCCGCGTTAAGGCAGCGGCTGACACGCCCTTCACCGCTCACCCGGTGGTCCTCTTCCACCCCGAGCCTGGAGTCGGCCCTCATGGCGTTGTGCCCGCCTGGGCTCCCTCGGCGCAAGTGCTGCCGGCGGGAGCCTGGTTCCCCGCAACCCTGCAGCCTTCGGGACCAGCGGGAGGCGGGGGCTCTGCGGGGCCGGACTAGGCCGCCGCCCCCGGGCCAGGTCTCCGCCCGCCTCCGCTTTGGCAGCCTTCGCGTTCCGAGGCTTCAGGGTTGAGAGACGCAAGCGTTTAGCCAGCAGACCTAATGTTTAGGTTCGGGTATGAGTGAGTGTGTGTTGAAACAGGCAATTCTCAGATTTTCTCCAGTTGCTTACCCTCCATCCAAAGACGCACGACGTAAAATCTGGACTCACATAAGTGTTTAAAAATGACAGTTTTCTTCGTTTTGTTTGGTTGGGTTTCTGAGAAAAATAATGGTCACTTTAAATAAAAAACTACAAATATTTTGAAGCATACACTCAGTTTGCTCAATAGTTAAGAAAGAGCAGATCGGATATGGGGAAAGAGGGAATGATCCTGTAGTCCTGTATGGATGGATGTGAGAGCTGGACCATAAAAGAAGGCTGAGCACCAAAGAATTGATGCTTTTGAACTATGGTGTTAGAGAAGACTCTTGAGAGTCCCTTGGAGTTCAAGAAGATCAAACCAGTCAGTCCTAAAGTAAATCAGTTCATTGAAAGGACTGATGCTGAAGTGGAAGCTCCAATACTTTGGCCACCTTATGACAAGAGCAGACTCATTGGAAAAGACCCTGGGAAAGACTGAGGGCAGAAGGGGGCGACAGAGGATATAATGGTTGGATGGCATCACCGACTCAGTGGACAAGAGTTTGAGGAAATTCCAGGAGATAGTGAAGGACAGGGGAACCTGGCTGCTGTCCATGGGGTCCACATGACTGAGTGACTGAACATCAAGGGAGAGATCCAGAAGGTGAACATATATAAGGGCAGGAAGAGCGACTGGAAGTCTCCGAGTTCGTGGAATAACATCCTCATCCCCTTGTTTTCTTCATTGCTCTTTCCTAATTTAGGCATAAATGTAGATACTGGCTTTTAGGAAAATTAATGATTGCTACAGCCCCAATCAGAAGAATAATTTTTCTTTGTAGCTTAATGTGTAAAATGAGAGCAGTGCTGTTTCTGTAAGTTTTGATGTTAGAGGTGATTTGTATATTAATCCTTCCTTCTTGCAGTTAAGCTGCATACTTTTTGAAAAATCCATGTTTATAAAACAAGTTTCATAAGGTAAAATACAGTTTCTGAAATTAAATACAACGTATTTTATTTAGGAAAGCTCTTTTTTATCTGAATCACACAAAGGCCACGTGAAATCTATGAAAGGTCCTCATACTCTGAGACTTAACATTGTTCTCTACCAACTGCTGCATATAAGGTAAAGGAAAACATTTTTTCCCCTGAAATCCAAACAGATAACTCTACATAACCATACAAATTTCTTTCACATAAGATGAACAAACTGCAGCACTTTTGCAGCTGCACATATTATAATAGAGCAAATATGACACTGATGTTTTAGATTATAGCTGTTTCTCCAGCACTAGTGAACAGGTGAACATTGTTAAAACTCCAGTATTAAGCAGAAGGCCTCTTTAAGATTTTGTATCAGAGGAAACCCATGTTGCTGGTACCCACTGAGACTCCTCCTGAGCCTTCTGAACTGCAGACAGCAACTGGGCACATGCCTCTTCCAAGTTGTCATTCACAATCACATGGTCAAAAAACTGGCCAAACTGAGTCTCCATTTTTTGGGCTAAATCCTCCATCTCTTGTAGATCTTCATCCTTTAGGAAAAACAGAAAAATACAAATAGCAAACTTAATGAGATGAATAGAAATAATAGGCAGTTATGTTGTTATACTCAGAACTGTATCTGTTTATAAAAACAGGTCATGTAAATGTTCTCCACTCTAAACCACAAAACTTATGTTTCTGTGTTTAGTCTTACTTAATTTTTCCCAGATCAAGTTTTCATAAAGTTGAGTTAATAGTTTGTAGACAACCAATCCTCTCAACTTCCTATTTGGACTTAAATTATCTTATTCTATTATCTAAACACTTGGAGTTCTCAAACCCCATACAACATAAAACCAAAGAAATTTTATCAGTTAAATATAAATAAAAATTAAACATAAATTTCAAATGAACATTAATCTGATAAGAATGACATTATTTTGTAGATACAAATGGCCACTTTGAACATGATGCTATGACATGGGTCTTCAAATGAGGCATTTCTAAATTACTCTTCATGATGACTGACTTCACTTATCAGATCAGATCAGATCAGTCGTTCAGTCGTGTCCAACTCTGCGACCCCATGAATCGCACCACACCAGGCCTCCCTGTCCATCACCAACTCCTGGAGTTCACTCAGACTCACGTCCATCGAGTCAGTGATGCCGTCCAGCCATTTCATCCTCTGTTGTCCCCTTCTCCTCCTGCCCCCAATCCCTCCCAGCATCACAGTCTTTTCCAATGAGTCAGCTCTTCGCATGAGGTGGCCAAAGTACTGGAGTTTCCACTTTAGCATCATTCCTTCCAAAGAAATCCCAGGGCTGATCTCCTTCAGAATGGACTGGTTGGATCTCCTTGCAGTCCAAGGGACTCTCAAGAGTCTTCTCCAACACCACAGTTCAAAAGCATCAATTCTTCGGCGCTCAGCCTTCTTCACAGTCCAACTCTCACATCCATTCATGACCACAGGAAAAACCATAACCTTGACTAGATGAACCTTTGTTGGCAAAGTAATGTCACTGCTTTTGAATATGCTATCTAGGTTGGACATAACTTTCCTTCCAAGGAGCAAGCGTCTTTTAATTTCATGGCTGCAGTCACCATCTGTAGTGATTTTGGAGCCCAGAAAAATAAAGTCTGACACTGTTTCCACTGTTTCCCCATCTATTTCCTATGAAGTGGTGGGACCGGATGCCATGATCTTAGTTTTCTGAATGTTGAGCTTTAAGCCAACTTTTTCACTCTCCACTTTCACTTTCAGCAAGAGGCTTTTTAGTTCCACTTCCCTTTCTGCCATAAGGGTGGTGTCATCTGCATATCTGAGGTTATTGATATTTCTCCCGGCAATCTTGATTCCAGTTTGTGTTTCTTCCAGTCCAGCGTTTCTCATGATGTACTCTGCATATAAGTTAAATAAACAGGGTGACAATATACAGCCTTGACGAACTCCTTTTCCTATTTGGAACCAGTCTGTTGTTCCATGTCCAATTCTAACTGTTGCTTCCTGACCTGCATACAAATTTCTCAAGAGGCAGATCAGGTGGTCTGGTATTCCCATCTCTTTCAGAATTGTCCACAGTTTATTGTGATCCACACACTCAAAGGCTTTGGCATAGTCAATAAAGCAGAAATAGATGTTTTTCTGGAACTCTCTTGCTTTTTCTATGATCCAGTGGATGTTGGCAATTTGATCTCTGGTTCCTCTGCCTTTTCTAAAACCAGCTTGAACATCAGGAAGTTCACGGTTCACATATTGCTGAAGCCTGGCTTGGAGAATTTTGAGCATTTCTACTGCTGTGAAAACTTCATTTAGTCAAGATCATTTGGCCTTCACTTGGCGATAATACATTAAATTCATTGCTATTATTTTTTTATTTGTCTACAATAATTAGTACAACTTGTCACAAATACAAATATAAATATGGGCACTGAGATCTTGTGGCAGTACTCCTTTACAAGGTGACCATACACAAGACCTAGAAACAATTTTGTTAACTTTTCAGATTGCCATAAAACTGAGAACAGAATAATAATTAAGACTCAGAGAATATATCCATAGACTCCACTGTTTGAAATGCAAACTGGAGAATCAAACTTCCATATAGTAGCCTTTGAAAAAATAACGAAGATAAAAATAACGAGAGGTAAAGGATAATACAAAGATACCTCATGCCCATTTCAGCAACACATATACTAACATTGGAATGATGTAGAGATTAGGACGGCCCCTACTCAAGGATGACATGCAAATTCATGAAGTAATCCATATATTTATTTTGTTTTACAAGATTAAAAAGTTCTGGAGATCTGCTTCACAATATGAACAGAATTAACATTACTTAACTGTACACTTAAAATGGGTAAGATGGTAAGTCTTGTTTTATGTTATATAGTTTTTACCCCACCACATACACACACACACGCACGCGTGTGCATGCACACACAAGTGGATATAATGTCTTGATCTAGATGATGGTTACCTGGGTGTATACACACTGTAAAAAATTCTTTGAACTGTACACTTAAGATTTATACACCTTACTGAATGTATGTTATGACTCAAAATATTTAAAGTATATTTAATTAAAAATATACATATGTATATATGGAAAAATCACTGATTAATCCCACCTGGCCTGGCCCCTCTATTATTACTATAATTATTAATAAACATCTTTTATATTTTAATATATTTATAAAGAGATCTCATATAATAGATGATATAATCGATTAGAGTATTTTATTTTTTTCAGGTTTACTTTTTTTTAATATAAATTTATTTATTTTAATCAGAGGCTAGTTACTTTACAATATTGAAGTGGTTTTGCCATACATTGACATGAATCCACCACAGAGGTACATGTGTTCCCCATCCTGAACCCCCCTCCCACCTCCCTCCCCATCCCATCCCTCAGGGTCATCCCAGTGCACCACCCCCAAGCACCCTGTCTCATGCATCAAACCTGGACTGGTGATCCATTTCACATATGATAACATATATGTTTCAATGCCATTCTCCCAAATCATCCCACGCTTGCCCTCTCCCATAGAGTCCAAAAGACTGTTCTATACATCTGTGTCTCTTTTGCTGTCTCTTATATAGGGTTATCATTACCATCTTTCTAAATTCCATATATATGCGTTAGTATACTGTATTGGTGTTTTTCTTTCTGGCTCACTTCACTCTGTATAATAGGCTCCAGTTTCATCCACCTCATTAGAACTGATTCAAATGTATTCTTTTTAATGGCTGAGTAATACTCCATTGTGTATATGTACCACAGCTTTCTTATCCATTTATCTGCTGATGGACATCTAGGTTGCTTCCATGTCCTGGCTATTATAAACAGTGCTGTGATAAACATTGGGGTACATGTGTCTCAATTCTGGTTTCCTAGGTGTGTATGCCCAGCAGTGGGATTGCTGGGTCATATGGCAGTTCTATTTCCAGTTTTTTAAGGAAAACTGTTCCACACTGTCCTCACTGTTCTCCATAGTGGCTGTACTAGTTTACATTCCCACCAACAGTGTAAGAGGGTTCCCTTTTCTCCACACCCTCTCCAGCATTTATTGCTTGTAGACTTTTGGATAGCAGCCATTCTGACTGGCGTGAAATGGTACCTCATTGTGGTTTTGATTTGCATTTCTCTGATAATGAGTAATGTTGACCATCTTTTCATGTGTTAGCCATCTGTATGTATTTTAAAGTAAATTCAAATATTTTGCAAAATAAATAATCCATTTTAAGTACACACACGCAATTTCTGTGTGGTTTTGCAAATTGTGACTTGAGGGCCTTTTAAAGCTAGACCCAAAAAGAGAAGAAAAATAAGAGTAGTTATTAAACTTTATTTTAATATCTATAAATGATATTCAATAAGGATAATTCATAAGGGTAGTAATCATTAGAAACAAAAATTACATTCCTTAACATAGGGATACTGTGGAATAATACAGTAATTTTTTTGACTGGGGAAAATAAACAATATACTCATCTATCTCCTCTGTATCTTACCTTGAACTTCATGTCCACAAAGTAGTCTGTAATAATCTTGGCATTTTTCCGAGATCGTTTCATACAACTCATGTTAGATGGCTTTATAAATATGACATAGGGCTTCAGTTCTTGGGTTCGAGCCACTTGAATACCCTACACAGAAAAATTAAATGCACATTTAAAACAGAAGTCCTTACATGTATATGTATGGCTGAGTGCCTTCGTTGCCCATCTGAAACTACCACAACATTGTTAATCAGCTCTACAAAATAAGAAGTAAAGTTTGGGGAAAACAATAATGAAGAAGAAAATGAGAAAAAAAGAAGCCCTAGTAGCTGAAATATCTCAAGAGAATATTAAATTGAGGATCTAAAAACATAAGTCCTAATTTTCTAGAGTCAACATGAATGTTCTCAAAATTTCTAAGACCAGAAATTAGCAGTTATTTTTAGCCAGAGTATATTCTCATGTGCTCCCAAGTCCTCAGCTCTAAAAAACATTTTAATAATTAAGAGATGGAGTTCTGGAATCAAAATTAAGTTGAAATCCTGGCTCTTCCTCTTACTAGCCATGACACCCTTATTGAAACCTGAGAATAGGATTCTACACCTGATCTCATGGGCAAAAGACAAAGACAGACTCCCAAGGCCAGTCAGCTCCCTCACTTCTCTTTCCCCTGACATCTTCATGCTGACCACAGCTTCAGCCCAAGCGAGAACAACTCTCTCATCCTCTGATTAGCATACAAGGTAATATTTTTACATGACTACAGAAAACATGGAGTTGGTGATGGACAGGGAGGCCTGGCGTGCTGCGATTCATGGGGTCGCAAAGAGTCGGACACGACTGAGCAACTGAACTGAACTGAACTGACAGAAAACATAAACACAAGGTTTATAAAAATTTTGACAACACATTGTATGTTCTGTATCTCACTTTCACTCACTCACTCCTGCTCTATTCCACACATGGTCTCAGGGAGACAGCTATTGATATGATAACATGGGAACCTCATCTCCTTGCATAAAGCAACATTTTATTCCCTCCACAAGAAGTTGCCTTGATGCCTTTGTAACCAAAGGCAAAGCAAGATTCTCAGTTGTTTTTTTTTTTAAAGATCCTCAGTTTTCTTTATGGCTGTCTGCTCATTTCTGGGGGCTTTTCGCTTTGTTTTTTTGTTTTTTTAAATTTTTTATTTTATTTTCTGTTGTTGCTGTTGGTTTTTTTTTTTTTTGGGGGGGGGGGCAGGTCTGAGAAACTAGATTTTTTTTCCCTCCAACTAAAAGGACAAAATAATGACAATTGATTTTTCAAGTAACATCCTGGTCCTTATATATGGGAAGTAGTCTTATCCTAACAGAATAAAGTGGCTCAACTACAGCTTAAAGCATGTGCAAAAAATGGATGACATGCATTCATTACTTTGGGGAGATGGGAAATATTCCACCACAGACCCACCTGAGGCTCTAGGTCCATAACACAGATCTTTCCATCATCAAGGACTGCTTGAACCGCATCCACACTGGTGCCATACAAGTGGCCTTTGTACTCACCATACTCGAGCATTCTGCAAGGGTGAGATAAAGAAAACAAGAACTGTTTGTACAGGTAAAATATTATTAGCAATAACATAGAGATAAATTCCAACAGAAGAGAGTAAAATATGTGGATCTTGATAAATGAATTAGTGGATATTCAACAGGAAAAATACATATTAGGAGATCTAAGACTTAAGTACTCCAAATTCTCTGAAATTTGCAACTCAGTTCAGCTCCTTCTCCAAACTCAATGAGTTAGTGTACTAGTAAATCAATATACATTTTCTTAATTTTTCAGAATAAAAAAAATGTATCCCAGAAGTTTTGGACAAAGCATGAAAATAAGAGATCTATTTTAAGTATAAAACAACGAGAGGGGAGAATCAGATTCTGAATGTCTAGCTTACCTGTGACTGTACATGAGGCTTTCAAATGTTTCCTTTGACACATAGTGATACTCACGACCATCCATTTCATAACTCTTTTTGGAACGAGTAGTATCTGTCAAAATAGGGAATTTTTAAAAGATTTTAGAATCTACAAAATGTTTGGACTTATTACCCATATACATTTGGATAAAGATGATCAAAATAATTAATACATAAGCATATAGATAAAATGCTAGAACAAAAAAGGGAGCCTGATTGGTGATAAGAAAGTAGAAGTTCCCATATCAAAATGAGCTAATCATAAGCCTTTACTAAGTGTTTGTGGTGTAGACTAGACCAGAATGTATCGTATTTAAACCAAGATAAAGAGGCTCTAAAGGAACTCTTGCTGTTACTTCAGGACAGGAAGTGGTAAGTTATATGTGAGCCCTATGGTGCCTAAGGGCTTCCCAGGTGGCTCAATGGTAAAGAATCCACCTGCAATGCAGGAGACACAGGAGACATGGGCTCAGTCCCTGAGTTGGGAAGATCCCCTGGAAGAGGAAATGTCAACCTACTCCAGTATTCTTGACTGGAATATCCCATGGACAGAAAAGCCTGGTGGGCTATTGTCCATGGGGTCACAAAGAGTCAGACATGACTTAGTGACTGAGCACGCACACACAAGGTGCCTAAAGGCCCTCAGGTAGCAAAACCAGCAATATCTTATGTTTAGATAATGCATCTCCCAAGATCTCATTTCATCCTTCATATTCCTAGCTAGGTGAAATGCTGTTATTTGTAGTTTACTGATAAGTAACTAAAAATTTTAGAGAGTAACTAACTTGCTCATGTGAATAAAATTAATGAAAAACAAAGTTGTAAACAAGCACCTAGGTGTCCTGACTCCCAAACTAATCTCTTCTACCACAGCAGATTCTGTCAGATTTGAAATAAAGCCCCTGACACTCTGTAGTCTTGCTCAGATGCATTAACATCCAAGTAAGCTGGTGATCAGTTTTAGGGATCTCCAGAAAGAAAAGATTGGTAGAGTCTAGATTCAATCTGATTCTTTGATACAACCACTTTGTTCATAGATCTTCAACCTAAATAGTACCTAGTATAGAACAAGGAGTTCACTGACTACCTAAAAGTGATTCTTGTCTTCTTACCCATTTATTCAACTAGCATATACTGAGTGCCTATATTCCAGCTATCATGTTAATTTCTTAGAACACAAAGATGAATAAGACATGGTTCCAGCTCTGTGACCTGTATAAACTATAAAGCTGCTAGTTCCCTAACCTGCATTACAATAAATTCTCCTTATTCATAAAAAATTTGTATTTACATTTGATAAAGTTTAAAGATGAAATAGATCAACATCTGATGATACCAACACATGGAAATAACCAAAAAGGAACTTGAAATAGACCCTAAATGATAAAAGGAGTTCCCAACGTTTCAAGATACAATACTTTGGCCACCTGATGCGAAGAACTGACTCATTTGAAAAGACCCTGATTCTGGGAAAGATTGAAGGCAGGAAGAGAAGGGGACAACAGGATGAGATGGTTGGATGGCATCACCGACTCAATGGATGTCAATTTGAGTAAACTCTGGGAGTTGGCAATGGACAAGGAGGCCTGGCGTGCTGCAGTCCATTGGGTTGCAAAGAGTCGGACATGACTGAGCGACTGAACTGAATTAACTGAACATTTCAAGAAGTTCAAAAACCAGAATTTTTTTCTTTATTCAAGCCTCTCTTTAGATCCTCAGAGTTCCTACAGTTATGCTACCCTCCTATACCTTTGTACTGAAAAAAAATCTAGTTCTCAGGTGATAGAAAATTGTATTACTATCAGCCTAAGATCAGCCCTTCTCCTTGGCTTCTATCCTACTATGTTATATATGGTAGGCTAAGGTCTGTGAATTGGTGCATAACTTGAGGCGTTCATTCTGAGCTTAAAACTGTTCACTCAATTTAAAGAGCAAAGTATGGGCAACATATTCCGATTATGAATGATGGTTATCCAGACAACATACAATTCTACATTTTGTGGGCATTTTATTTTTATCCAGGTTATTGTAAGTGGTGATTTCTTTATTAGTTTTTGCTTTGTAGTGCCCATTCTTACATAGGTAAACAGTACTTGGAAAGCACAACTTATAGGATGTGATCATAAAACAAGTTCATTTGTTTGGCCCTGGATAGAATTCTCAAATTCGTCTGATTACTCTTAGATTTGTTTGTTTGTTTTTTAAGAACGGTTCAATATTATTTATGCCTGAAACTCCATCTCAATAATTAAAACTCTGTTTCCATGTAATACTCAAAATTATGAACTTTATTTATATTTCAGGCTTCTTCTCCCCACAGCTGGCTCAGACTTGCTACACCAAGGGAAGCCTGACATCAGAGAAGTCAGAAATCAGGAAAGGGAGCTTGATTCTCTTCTCTTCCCTTTCATTGCATTCCTGCTGCTCCTCCTCCAGTTTTATAACTCTCCAAGCCTAAGTGCAGAGAGAGAGGAGGAACAAGCAGGGCAGGAAAACTCTTACTTAATTGATGCTGATGCTGGCTTCTCATGGCTCTTTTTAGACTTGCTGCTGCTGCTGCTGCTGCTAAGTCACTTCAGTCGTGTCCGACTCTGTTCGACCCCGTAGACGGCAGCCCACCAGGCTCCCCCGTCCCTGGGATTCTCCAGGCAAGAACACCGGAGTGGGTTGCCATTTCCTTCTCCAATGCATGAAAGTGAAAAGTGAAAGTGAAGTCGCTCAGTCTTGTCCGACTCTTTGCCACCCCATGGACTGCAGCCTACCAGGCTCCTCTGCCCGTGGGATTTTCCAGGCAAGAGTACTGGAGTGGGGTGCCATTGCCTTCTCCCCTTTTAGACTTAGCAGATGTTTAAATCTGGCTCTTAATCTCCCAGAGGATTCAGTGGACTATTTTGCAAAGCCTACCCCTCTACCACCACTACTGGGTATCTCAAATCCATCTCTATTCCACCTAGTCATTTGTGACTTCTTCCACACCCTCAGGTAACCGGGGCTTCACGTTTGATCTTCCTCTTGGGCAGGAACCAAGACAACCCCAGGCAGACTTTCTTCCACATTATCCACCCAGATCTGGTCTTTGGGAAAAAAAAAAAAAAATCACAACTCTTTTGCAGTGATAGACTCTAAAATGGCAGCTACCTGCCCAAACAGCCTTTGGCCACTCTTCTAAACTCTCATGCTTTAGATATTTCGGATATAATTCTGATTCCAGTCTTCTGTGTCTCCCAAATAGCACAAAACACGTATTAGGCTCTTTAAGTGGTTTTCCTAACTTCTTCTCTCTTGCCCTGAGGTAAAGGGGAAGCACCCACATCCACATGCTCCTTCACCTTGGATGGTATAATAGTTATTGTTCTTGTTCAGTCTCTAAGTTGTGTCCAACTCTTTGAGACCCCATGAACTGCAGCACACCAGGCTTGCCTGTGTATAGTTGATTTAAAATTATATGTGCATATATTATGGAGAAGGCAATGGCACCCCACTCCAGTACTTTTGTCTGGAAAATCCTATGGACAGAGAAGCCTCGTAGGCTGCAGTCCATGGGGTCACAAAGAGTCGAATACGACTGAGCGACTTGACTTTCACTTTTCACTTTCATGCATTGGAGAAGGAAATGGCAACCCACTCCAGTGTTCTTGCCTGGAGAATTCCAGGGACGGGGGAGCCTGGTGGGCTGGTGTCTACGGGGTCGCACAGAGTCAGACACGACTGAAGTGACTTAGCAGCAGCAGCAGTTCATATATTAAAATAAAAAATATGATAAAGCATTCAAAGAGCCAAGCACACTGCCAGGAGGATTGTAAATATTGAATGAATGCTAGCCATTATTATTAAATATTTAGTTTTCCTAAAAGGTTATGCATATGATTGCTAAGCAATGGAAAAAAAGAGTCACTTTTCAAAAGCCTAGCTAGCTAGCTACATGCTAGTAAGTCAATTTCCTCTATTAAAATAAGCTTAGTTAGAAATGCTGAGGACTATCTGTGTCTTACATTCTTACAACAAAGATGGTATAACATAGTTGGGATCAGTACATCTGAAAATCTTTTTGCATCTGTAAAAAGAAAATCTTACTCCAGTATGAACCACTATGAAAGATAAACATACGTGGCACGGCACTTTGAAAACGGTTAGGATTAAGTTCAATAAGTTGTCTTCTCAGTTCATTTACTCCAACACCAGAAGGTCCTAAACAAAACATCACATATGGAAATTATTAGAAGTGGATAAGCAGAGGTATGTGGTAAAACCATCACTTTGATCCTTTCCCTGAAGACACTTGAGAGCACATGTTTTTGCAGGGAAAATAACATAACTTCCATTCTCATGAATTGAAATAACTGGAAAATTCTTGGGAATTTCCCTGATGGAGTAACCCACACTTCTC
The DNA here is from genome assembly GCF_032452875.1 of Bos javanicus. Classification (NCBI taxonomy): domain Eukaryota; kingdom Metazoa; phylum Chordata; class Mammalia; order Artiodactyla; family Bovidae; genus Bos; species Bos javanicus. The sequence continues at coordinate 90,293,391 of NC_083869.1, forward strand.
CACCTGATGACCTGTGGAGTAACCCCCACTTTCAGAAAAGAAGTAGGGAATTGCAGGAATGTGGCACCCCGGAACACTTTGCCTAATGTTGGCTACTCTGAGAAGTCTCTAGCCTCGTGTCAGATCATTTGAGACACGCTGCCTTTCCTCTTCCCATGAAGTTCCCATGAAGCACAACCCAGAAACCGGCTTCCACAATGATAGAATGCAGGGACACATCCCTGACCACAAGTGGAGAAGTCAACACCCCCATGTGCAAGTGAAGGCAGGGCTGGCTTCCAACTGTGCAAGCCACAAGCCCACACTTAGCTGCTGCACTTGGCTTGATGCTCTTCTTTTGCCACATATATAGTCTTCATTTTTGAATAAGGGGTTCAAAAAAAAAAAGGATTTTTATTTTGCTGTGTCCTGAAAATTCTGTAGCTGGTCCTGGCTGTGAGGTATGTTGTTCTGCTTCAAAGGGGCCTGCCTTCACCACAACTGGAATACACAGAGAAGATGGCAGTAAGAGTAAGTTACTACTACTGAAGGCAGGAGGAGAAGGGGACCACAGAGAAAGAGATGGTGGGATGGCATCACTGATTCAATGGACGTGAGTTTGAGCAAGCTCCAGGAGTTGGTGAAAGACAGGGAAACCTGGCGTGCTGCAGTCCATGAGGTCACAAAGAGGTGGACACAACTGAGTGACTGAACAACTCCTATGGCAGGGACCAGCTTTGTAGACATCTGGGTCACAACGCAGGTCATCCCAGCGCTATATTTGCCCTGTTCTTTATCAACAAAGATACAGCCCAGAAGTGTTTTAGAAACTCTCCTAAAGGAGACAGTTACACACTTTTTAGGGAAATGGATCTTAAGCATTTTTATTCCTAATATAGACTAATGATGTGGTGGGGGGGTGGGGGGGGATGGGAAACATCTCATCCATGCTTCTAAAAGCACTGATGTATAGAACAATCTTATGGACTCTGTGGGAGAGGGAGAGGGTGGGAAGATTTGGGAGAATGGCATTGAAACATGTAAAATATCATGTTTGAAACAAGATACCAGTCCAGGTTCGATGCACGATACTGGATGCTTGGGGCTAGTGCACTGGGACGACCCAGAGGGATGGTATGGGGAGGGAGGAGGGAGGAGGGTTCAGGATGGGGAACACATATATACCTGTGGCGGATTCATTTCGATATTTGGCAAAACTAATACAATTATGTAAAGTTTAAAAATAAAATTTTAAAAAAAATTAAAAAGAAATAAAAATAAAAGAAATTCGAAACAGGACAAAAAAAAATCTTAAGTTATGACCTCATCATATCACACCTTGTTGTTACACAGATTCATATACACCTTGACATACCACATTCAACTGTAGACATTAAAAGTATAATTAATAACGTTATATTTATAAACACACATTAAAAAAACGGTTTCGTCTTTTTTTAAAAAAATATGCAGGCTCACAGAGTCCTACTTTTACTACTACACCCAATGCAAGACTACTGAAGGCAGGGGAACCTCGCCGGGGATGGGGAGACTGCCCTCGGGACATACCCACGAGCACGATGAGGCGGTGCTTGTCGGTGGGGCGTCGCTGGTATCTCACCACCTCCTCGTACGGGGCGCCCACCGCGCCGGCGCAGCTGCTGGCGCTGCACCCCTGGGCGCGCAGCTGCCTTCGGTGGGCCCTGCGGCGGCACAAGCGCATGCTGCGGCGGAAACCCGCTGCCAGGGTGGAAACGGAGGGACAGTGAGATCCAGGGCAGGGGAACTCGCTTCCTGCGTCTGGCCTGGAGAAACAGGCGGCGACTGTGATTCGAAAGAGTTCATTTTATTTTTTTATGTGGGACCTTAGTTCTCCTCGGAGAAGGCAATGGCACCCCACTCCAGTACTCTTGCCTGGAAAATCCCATGGACGGAGGAGCCTGGCGGGCTGCAGTCCATGGGGTCGCTAGGAGTCGGACACGACTGAGCGACTTCACTTTCACTTTTCACTTTCATGCATTGGAGAAGGAAATGGCAACCCACTCCAGTGTCCTTGCCTGGAGAATCCCAGGGACGGGGGAGCCTAGTGGGCTGCCGTCTATGGGGTCGCACAGAGTCGGACACGACTGAAGCGACTTAGCAGTAGCAGTAGCAATAGCAGTTAGTTCTCGGAACAGGGATGGAACACATGACCCCCTACAGGGGAAGGGCAGAGTCTTAACCGAGGGACCTCCAGGGAAGTCCCGGAAAGAGTTGACTATGTGTGTCTGAAGAAGAAGGTAGGAAGCAATAGAAAGGCTGCAGGGTCTGGAAAGTAGAATGTTGGTCCCTAGGCCTGGTTGCATACTGGAATCATCTGGGAGCTTTTAAAATTAAAAAAATGGGGCCACTGACTAATTAAAAACAAAAAAAACAGAGAAAATAGTTTGAGAACACCCATCAGCAAAAGCAGCTTTCAGAAGAGCCAGGCTTATCCATTATGGTATGAATATAACTTAGCAAGTGACAAAGAGCCACCTGTTATTAATCATTACCTACCAATATAGAACTTCTGACCATAGCCAACAAATTCCTCCTTGTCTGGAACACAGCAAATGGCAGGAACAGAATATGTGAAGGAGAAAGAGAAGTTTACTTAGAAGAGGTACATGAAATAAATCTTTAAATAAATAAATCTTTAAATCTTCAAGCGACACTATTTCAGTAGATGGCAGCACAGCTGAATTTGTCCTTGGCAGCTTATTGAAAACTGTCCTAAGCACTTTCCATTTTATCACATGCACTAAACTATATAGAGACATGCTCCAGAAATTTAGCAACACACTGCATATATTCTGTCTAGTATAGTTGGAACAAAAATCTATTATAAGCTTCTTTAAAATTATAAGAAATACTGAGTCATAGTGAAAACATATATTTGGGTATACATTTTTAAATGTTCCCAAGGAAAACTGATTTTTTAAAAAAGAAACATATAAACTGGTTTTGGCTTTAACTCCTAGATATGGCGTTCTGTAGACCCAATAATTAATTTCTTTGTTAGAAATGGGTTGTTATTTTTTCCCTTATGAAATGGTTCATTCTGTAGAAAATTAGTATTTGCTTTATAGATGCAAATTCTTTCTGACTCTGAGAGACAAAAGAGTGGAAAACTGCCTCGTAGTAGCATCTAGAGCTATTTTAAACTTCTGTCTCTGCTTCCACTGGGGTCTCAGAAAAATTATCGAAAACTACGGGGAAAAATTTTATAAAACTGTCATTTGAAATTACTTCTTAACTAACGTATTCCTTTTCACTTATACAACTCTGTTCTGATCATTGAAATAATATAGAAAGAGCATTTATTCATAGAATGAAATGACATAAATCTTTCTTAATTTTTGTGTTTAAACACACATTTTAAAATATAAAGAAAACACACAAGTATCGATTCCGTCTTCTGGTAAGAAAGCACATTTTTCTAACTGAAAATTGGCAATAAGTTTAAAAGAAAATGTTTACTTAGGGATATAGTCATAAGAGTACTTTCATTGTTCATTTAAATATATTTTCTATGACATTGAATGTCTCATCATTGATTTCATCCTTAAAATATCATATCTTAAAACACTTCCAGTGAAGTATTCATGTTGAGGCATGTTTGAAAGATCTCAAACAGCTCTATTTGTTATACCAAGGACATAAAAATGAATAGTTACCTTCTGAAAGTTCCTCTGGATATTTTGGTAAGTTAAGAAACAGACATGAAAAAGTTAAGCCTTTGAGGAGATCAAGTTGGCAAACTGAAGACAAATAACAAACAAATGACACAAGTGAGGCATTCGTGTTACCCTTAGAGAGAGTTGTAAGCTGGGCAAGATGAACAGCACACAAACTAGACTCAGAAACTCACTGGACCTGTGTCTGCTGCCCAGCAGACTCTAACTTCCTGAAAGCTGCTTATCTCAACTCTCCTCAAAGGCCCTCTATCCATGCAGACTTCCCTCTACCCGGCTGGCACAGATGGGGATTGAAAGAGAGAAATTATAGGAAGTCAACTAATGTGAGCCTTCTCTCCCTGTCTCTGCCAGAGGCCATCTGCCTGCAACCCTGTGATGTGGAGGAAGTGGTGGAAGGGGCACTGGCAGCCTTGAGCCACACCATCCTCATTCCTTATGCATCCCAGGCCCAGTTACATATTCCACCTCCAGTTGGCCCCTTGAAGATAGGTGTAACTAAACACAGAGCATACTCTTTTCTTTTCTAGATGTCTTGAAACATCTATCATCCCTGTTTTTGTTTGTTTGTTTTTGGTAGGGGGGAGAGAGAGAGAGAGTGTGTGTATGTAAATTGAATTCCTAATTAGACTATACCATTCAGAGGTATTCAAAGAGGTCACATCATACTTCATTCAGACAAGTTGGGGATAAAACTTAAGAAAATTAACTGCCCATTAAGTGCTCAAGGAACAGAATTGAGCATCTTAGAAAAAAATGCCAGCCTCGAGCCAATTGTTCCTTAATTGAGCTCCTAAGTGAGGAGGATTCAGAATGTACTTGAGAGTTCTCATGCTTTCAACCATGAGGAGTCCAGAAGGAGCGCCCTACCGTAACTAAGGGCAGCTGCTCGCTTTCCTCTGCAGTTCTATCAGAGAACGAACTGCTGACTGCCCCTATATTTCTTTGTAATAATGCTGGCTAACCCTCATGCACTTATGTTCTAAGCATGTTTTATATATATAATTTTTCCCACTTTAGACATGGGGCACCTGAAGGATAAACTGTGGAAAATTCTTAAAGAGATGGGAATACCAGATCACCTTACCTGTCTCTTGAGAAACCTATAATGTGGGTCAAGAAGCAACAGTTAGAACCAGACATGGAACAATGGACTGGTTCAAAATTGGGAAAGGAGTATGTCAAAGCTGTATATTGTCACCCTGCTTATTTAACTTATATGCAGAGTACATCATGTGAAATGCTGGGCTGGATGAATCACAAGCTGGAATCAAGATTGCTGGGAGAAGTATCAACAACCTCAGATATATAGATGTTACCACTCTAATGCCAGAAAATGAAAAACTAAAGAGTTTCTTGATGAGGGTGAAAGTGGAGAGTGAAAAACTAGCTTAAAACTCAACATTTAAAAAACTAAGATCATGGCATCCAGTCCCATCACTTCATGGCAAATAGAAAGGGAAAAAGTGTAAGCAGTGACAGATTTTATTTTCTTGGGCTCCAAAATCACTGCAGACAGTGACTGCAACCATGAAATTAAAAGATACTTGCTCCTTGGAAGAAAAACTATGACAGCATATTAAAAAGCAGAGACATTACTTTACTGACAAAGGTCCATCTAGTCAAAACTATGGTTTTTCAGTAGTCATGGTACAGATGTGAGAGTTGGACCATAAAGAAGGCTGAGTGCCAAAGAATTAATGCTTTTGAGCCTTGGTGTTGGAGAAGACTCTTGAGAGTCCCTTGGATTGAAAGGAGATCAAATCAGTCAATCCTAAAGGAAATCAGTCCTAAATATCCATTGGAAGGACTGTTGCCAAAGCTGAAACTCCAATACTTTGGCCACTTGATGTGAAGAGCCGACTCATTAGAAAAGACCTTGATGCCTGGAAAGATGGAAGGCAAAAGGAGAAGAGGGCAACAGAGGATGAGATAGTTAGATGGCATCACCAACTCAATGGACATGAATCTGAGCAAACTTTGGGAGATAGTGGAGGACAGAGGAGCCTGACATGCTACAGTCCATGGGGTCGCAAAGAGTTGGACATGACTTAGCTACTGAACAATAACAACAATAACCTGACGGGCAGAGAGGTTAAGTGACAGAGGAGCCTCCCAGTTAGTGAGTAATGGGCCAGAATTCACGCTTGGACATTCTGCCTCCAGTCCATGGCTTTGACCACTGCAACACTGCCTTTCCTTTCACAGATGTCTCAAGTACCTCTAAGCCTAAGCTGCAACTTTGGCATGCAGAGTGTCTCCAGCAAAATGACCAGTTGAACAGAACAAAGAAGGATGACTATAATCCAGAGGAATTAAGCATTAAACCAATCCCAAACACTGAACCAAGTGTAGATCATTAAATCACCCCTAACAGGCCAATTATCTAATTGAAAACAGGAAATTTAGAAAGAATATAAATGGTAAATAATTTCAGAGAATTTAGGTGAGTAGTTTCCCAGCTCCATCTGCCTCAATGCTATCTCTTTTATAACTAATATATATACAGCAATCTCTCTACTCTTATAAAGTGAAATCCATAGATATAATCTAACACATATAACTTTTAAAAACCAGTGCAATGCTCTGCATGTGTGTGTGCTGTCACTTCAGCCGTGTCCAACTCTTTGAGATCCTAAGGACTGTAGCCTGCCAGGCTCCTCTGTCCGTGGGATTCTCCAGGCAAGAATACTGGAATGGGTTGTGCAATGCTCTAACTGGAATATAAAGAAAGTAAAAGGAAGCGATTTATATTTTAAAAGTCTGTATTTTAAAAAAGTATATATTTCAAAATATAAATATTTGGGAATGACTTCTCTATTAAACAAGAGAAACTATTAGATGCCTATACCTACCTATATTGAGGGCTTCCCTAGTGGCTCAGTCGGTAAAGAATCTGCCTGCAATGCAGGAGACCCAGGTTCGATCCCTGGGTAGGGAAGATCCCCTAGAGAAGGAAATGGCAACCCACTCTGGTACTCTTATGATGCTTACACCTACCTATACTGAAGAAGCCTGGCTTTAAAGGAAGTAAGAAGATCAGAAAATAGTCCTAATATGAAGTAGAGAAAAATACAGGAACAAAGTAACAAGTGGACATTAGAAAAAAAACATGTTCTGATAAATAGTAACAGATTAGATTTATTTGTGTATATGGGAAAGGGGGAACTTGACATAAATGAAGTAGATGTAATGTATGCCAAAGTAATTATAGACTGATGAAGTGAAGAAAATGAGACATCATACACTAGAAGAGGGTGAGTAAGGTTAACACGCTCCCAAAGGTTGCCAGTGCCTAAATACTCTGTGGGATTTATTTTTTTTTACTAACAAGGTCAACAGTACTTTGAGGACCAGATACTGGATGAAACCATGTGTCATCAATAATGACAATAACATGTTAAAGAAAAAGAAAAGAATTGATTTAGTATAAATACCTCACTTGCCAGTGTATTTTCTATCAGTATAGATTAGACAGAATGTGTGGAATAAATTATTCAACACTTGCAAAATAAATGTCTTTATTCTGTATAAATATCTGTCTCCATAATGACACTCTTCTAAACCAATGAGCTTTTCATGTTACATCTTGTGAAACCTTACATCGCTACTGTGTATTAAAGAATTACTTACTCAGATTTGTAATGAGTTTTGTCCATTCAGGAGTTGGTGTAGGATGGTCCCACACTCGGCAGCTCAACTGGCATCCCCACCTCCCAGCAGTTGAAGGCCAGTAGTGCCCCCCAATCAATATGAAAACCAAAACAGTGCTCCCAGAGGGTTCCAAAATGTCCCTAATGAACAGCGCCTCTTAAGGTGAAGTTTACAATATCTCACAACCATACCGCTGACGTATTTCTTCACATCCTTAAAAAGTGTTTAACGTATACCAAAATTTGGATAACACATTTATAAACCAGTACCAAATATTCACGTCTTACTTACCAGATTCAAATGTTTCTTCATCTGTCGTTTTTCCATGAGGCAAAACAGAAGTGTAGTTATGTTACTATCCATAGCAAGTCTATAGTTCAACAGTCTAATTCCCTGACCCTATGTTTCTGCACACACAACACTTTTAAAATGCTTTTCCTAAACCAAGGCCAACTCAGGGGTGTGTCTGTGGCAATAACGCTTTAAATGAGATATATACGCAGCTGGGCTGTGATGACAAGAAGGGATACAAGCAGGAGCTTAAAATAAATAAAATCATAAAATAGAAAAGGATAAATAAGATTAAAAAGAGACTCAGAGGGAAGGGAAAGGTGGAATGTCATGGTAAACTCCAATATCTGGTTGGATGTTACACAGCTTTGCTGCTAGAGGCCTGCCTGAAGCTTTGGAGGTCTATAAGCAAAGGGAGCAGGATGAGCGGAAGAAGTAGACAAATAGCTTGACAGGTTAGGGTTGTTTAGGTGACTGAAAAATACCTGAGATAAAGCAAATGCCTATCAGTTAAAATGATTATTGTTAGTGTTTTAAAGAGACATTAAGCGTTGAGAAGCTAGAATTTATATGCAGAGCAATTTGAAATATATAGCAATATTACTAATACATCCTTGAATCTGGTGATGCTACATCTATGGTCTACTCATGTATGAAATTGTTTATAATAGAAAATATTAGACATAATTCAAATGTCTACCAGTAAGTGATTATATAAATGCACAACAACTTACCTAATCAATAAGCTGTTTAAAAAAATATGAGGAGGCTCTTTATGTATTATGATGGAATCATCTCCAAAGATACAATTTTAAGTAAAAAAAAAACAGGAACAGAACAGTGTATATAGCATACCATCAAAGAGTACATGCATTTGTGTTTTAAAAAGAGGTGAGAATGAGGTGTGTGGGAGAGGAGGAAAAAACATACATCATTGCACAGAATATGTCTGGAGGGATGCCAAAGAAACAGAGCATTTATTGCCTCAAGAAAGAAAACTGAGTAGGGAAACAAGAAGAGAGAGGGAATTTTACTGAATATATTTTCCTAGTTTTTTGAACTCGAAAGATGTGACTGGTTAACCTAATAAAAACTTTTCATTAAAATTATAGAAAGGAAATGAATATTACTGCTAGTTAAAACCACTCACCCAGGATGTATACTTGGTAGAATAAATATAATGTCAACATTATTCTGTAGTTGTTCTGGGAAATATATGTAAATCTTTGAAATAACATTTCATGTCATTCTTTAATTTCTAAAACTAGATTAACCTGTAAAGCCAAGACACATTCACTTATCAGACTAAAGACTCTCCATTTAGTCTTCCAACAAAATCCTAGTGATTCTTGAGTCAATCTTAGTTTTGCCACTAAATTTGAAACATCTTTTCCCAATTTCCAAAAAGTGTAAGGATAGAAATGTGAAAAGTTTTAATATATCTCTCAGAAATTTGGAACCCGTGACTATTGATCTGTACTAGAATCTACCAGAAGATGATATCAAACAATAACTGGATATTTTGCTTTTAAAATTTTGATATCTCAGTATTCCATAGTATTTCACAAAGAGCATGTGGATTCTAGAATTTCTCCTGAATGTTACTGAATGTAACACTAGAGCATTACTGTGTGTTTCTGTGATTGTTTCCAAAAAGTGCTTTCTAGAACACTTTCTAAAAGGTTGGTCTGGAGCATGGAGACATCCTTCCAGCTGTGCTTCCCTTCTGAGTGTCAGAACCACAGGAAAATGCTGGGGTGGGGGCTTATTTTACACATTTCTTCCAGAGAAAAAGGTCCATGGGTCCTTTGACTGACTGCTTCAGAAAATCTATAGTTGAGCTGCTTTGTATCTCTCCTAGTAGTAAATCTATCAAGAAATGCTACCTGCTTCCACACATTTCTCATCAATCTTCATGTCATCATCTATAAAAGAGCATAGACAGGGAAAAAATGAAATTAAAATGTGTTACTATCACAACAAAAATCCCCTGCTAAGTCATTCAGTCATGTCCAACTCTGTGGGACCCCATAGACACCAGCCCACCAGGCTCCTGCATCCCTGGGATTCTCCAGGCAAGAACACTGGAGTGGGTTGCCATTTCCTTCTCCAATGCAGGAAAGTGAAAAGTGAAAGTGAAGTTGCTCAGTCGTGTCCGACCCTCAGCAACCCCATGGACTGCAGCCCACCAGGCTCCTCCGTCCATGAGATTTTCCAGGCAAGAGTACTGGAGTGGGTTGCCATTGCCTTCTCTGCAAAAATCCCCTATGTATAGGCTATGGCAATGAAACTCAGACCACCGTATATCATGTTATTCTTACAGCAATCACTCACTCAGACAGATAAAAAGGACTCTATTGTACTAAATGAAAAAATATATATGTTATGGGAGGCTACAGGACATCACATGGTTAAAATTATAAAAGCATAGGCTTTTGAATGCTGGACAAATGATTTTACCTCTAAGCCTCCATTTTCTATCTATAAATGAGGGTAGTAACAATACATACTGTGTAGGATAAGATTGAGATAATGCAGGAAAAGCTCATACACATGGTAAGTGCTCAATAAGATTAACTATTTTTACCTTTAGTTGGGATATATATATATATGAGAATAAAAGAATATAACTTTCAAAATTGTTCAACTCAAAACTCTTTACAGTGTAACCCAAACACTGCATATGTTTTCTTTTGACTGACATCTTTTTATAAATTAGGGTATTAGTACACTATTAGGCACACAGAAAGAGCTTATTAAACAGCTGAATTGAAGTGAATTAAGAAAGCTACAGGAATTTTCTAGGTGGCTTTGGAAATGAAGCTTTTTTCCCCACAAATACTGTTTCCTACCTTCTTCCATAGAAATCGCTGGGTACAGATGATTGAAGCCGGGGGGGGGGGGGAAGAGAGAAAGCACAATATTTTATGCTATAATTTATCAGATGAATTTACCCACATTAATAAAAGTGAAGTGCCAAAATTATTCTCTAAAAATTCAGTGGAGACTTAGTAACAAAATGCTAAGTGAATATCCTATAGAAACCAATACATTCGTGAGCCTTGCTGGAAACGGAATCTGTTTGCTTCTGGCAAATCCTATTCCCTTCTATCCTAATAAACTCTGCAAGAGTTGCGTTCTACTCATTTTGAATTAAGGCACTTATTATTGATTCATTATATTTTTAGAACTCAAACCTTGAATGAAAAGAAGAAAGAGAAAGGAAGAGAGAAAGAGGAAGAAAAGATGGAAGGAAGAGAGAGAAAGGAGGGAGGGAAACAGATGACAACTACAGTGAATCTTCAGTAAATAACTCTTTAGTAACTGTCTATAAACTAACATATGCTTGGAATTTTTCAATAACTCTTGAGTAATAAAGTTGTGTACACCTTCTGAATCAGTATCTTTACCTGAGATTTTTTTTCCTATAGTAACTTTCAAGCAGAACAGAATTATATGAAATAATGTTTCATTTTGATATTTCATATTTAGAAATATTTATTTGTAACATCATCTCCAAAAACTAAAAAGAAATGACTTGATAGTTCAGATAGTGCTGTCCTCCATCAAAAACATCTCTGCGAGAAATGATCCTTTAAGTCAGTGGGCTCCATACCTTGGGTTCTTGGACTCAGAAATATGTGAGGATAATAATACAGAGCTGCAAACTCTTTTCAAGATGGACTTTGCAAAAGTCTAACAGAAGTGGCACATAGCCTGTGCAAGCAAATTAACTGTGAACAAGTGGTCCTACTGGTTACCAGATACTGATTAAAGCTGAGTTAGACTTTTCATATGCCTTTGAGAAACAAAATAGGAAAATGAGTTAAAGAAGTCCTTCAATCTGGTTTGGTAAACAAAATTTTTTTCAAAGCACAGGGGAAATAACTAGAATATCACCATGAAGATGATATCATGACAAATGTTTCTGATAAAATGTTACATTAGAGAAAAAAGACAAAAGGTAGTATTGCAGCTGTTACTATAATCATGTCAAATACGGTTCCATAACTGGAAGGTAGTATGAAACTATTGCCAGTGTAAAGGAATTCTAAGAATTTATTTCCCAAAAAATGTCTTTATAGTTGTCATGTTTTCAAGAGAAAAAAAAATGGGAATTTTTGGCTTAGAGAACTGAGAAATAAAGAGGGTGAGAACTCTCTATGGGCAAGTCTACGTCTATGCCCTTCTCCCTCCTTGGGGTGCCTCTTCCCCTTCTGTAACTGCTGCCAGGGAGCATATCGGAAGGGCCTTGATCAGTAGGGTCTAGCTGCACTCTACAAGCTAACATCCCTCATTAAGGCAGTAAGTCGTTCACAAGCGTTTGCCACCGTGGATGCCTTTGCTGACCATTGCCCCACTGCCATTTGAAAATACTGTGTAGTGAACAAACTACACTCATCGAACAGTAATTCAGTCCCATGTTTACTTGTCAAAGGCACACGCACTACACCACCACGAAGCCTTGCTTGCCAGTAGATGTACAATGCATGGACTAGCCATAGACACCTCAGGGGACTTCAAGCTGGGGAGTGAACCCTGAAAGTGTCACAACACAAGGACATTTGCATTTTTCACGAACTGAAAACTGAAAAGTCTTCTAAATCCCAAGGAATGAATGTTTACGGTAGGATTTCAGATGGCTGCCAGGAGGCCATTTGGGGCATGGGGACGTTTAAAGATCCTCCTTTGGGCAGGAAGCCAGTCCTGGAAGAGACGGAGCTGGCTTCCCCATGAGGCAAACGCTGGATTTGAGGTGTCAGCATACTCACAGATGGTGGATCTGAGGTGTTTGTAAGGCTGGTACGGCTGAGACCACCAGAACTCCCGTTGCTTCCTGTGCAAAAACAAATACGCTGTGAGAAAAAAATAGAACCCAGGTTAACCCAGGTGAGATAGACCCAGGACAGAAAGTTTTCTAGAATTCTGTTGCCTCCAACCAAGTGAACAAGATTCCACCTCCAAAGTGTCAGTTGCTCAGTCAAGTCCGACTCTTTGCGACCCCATGGACTGGATAACCCGCCAGGCTCCTCTGTCCATGGAATTCTCCAGACAAGAATACTGGAGTGGATAGCCATTCCCTTCTCCAGGGGACCTTCCTGACCCAGGGGTCGAACCTAGGTCTCTTGCATTGCAGGCAGACTCTTCACCATCTGAGCCACCAGGGAAGCCTCCACACACATTGTCAAATACGTTCTGCGAATGTACAGTCTTTCTTATTTTGTCCTGCCTCATAGCATCTTCTCAGAGCCAAACCGATTTAGAGTTAACACCCAGCCCATGACCCTAGTTCATATGCCCAGGGCTTCAGTGCATGAGCCCTGGCACCCCCGTTTCTGGTGTGGTAGCCCGCTCCAGCAGGTCTCAGAATATTCACCACATGTTCTGGTTTCCCTCCCAAGCTGTGAGGCTCTCCATAGTCCCTTTAGAGCCACATGAATTTCAACTCCTTCTGTTGCCCTTTATTTGTGCTCTGATCCAATAAGCCTGTCATTTCTGTATGCTCCTTGCAAGACCCCCACCAGAGCCTCCACACCACTCCCTGCTCTGAGACCATGAGGACTAATCTCCTTAGGCCTTTATCCCTGGTGTGTGTCCTCAGCCCCCAAATTCGGGTCATTCCTTATCCTCTGCACATTAATCCCTGTTCCATCTACCATCTACCGCTCCCTGACACCCTTTCTCACACTCTCTAGAACTGGTAGAAAACCTTTAGTGAAGCCTCTAACCACACCTGACCTTCTTGGAGCTTCCCTGGTGGCTCAGATGGTAAAGAATCTGCCTGCAATGCAGGAGACCTGCGTTCAATCCCTGGGTCAGGAAGATTCCCTGGAGAAGGGAATGACAACCCACTCCAGTATTCTTACCTCGAGAATTCTATGGACAGAGGAGCCTGGCAGGCTACAGTTCATGGGGTCTGAAAGAGTCAGATATGACTGAATGACTGATACTTGCACTTTCACTTTTCACCTTCTTGCCTTAACTAAACCCAGGTCCCCCGGAGGTCCCTGCTCCCCTTTCCTCTTGCTCCCAGGCTTGTGTGGGTAAACCAGCCCAGACTCGAGGGGGAGGGGAATCCTGATGTGCAGCTTAGCTGATTTCGGTCTTGTCAACATTCCCACTGTGACTGATTTCCAGCTGCCACCTGACGACACTGACCATGAGGAAGGGTGCACACGGGCTCTGCGGGCTGGCTCCAGCATACCACAATGCCCTCACCCCACAGGGCCTGGAGGTGGGGGTCTCTGCCCTGCCATCTCCAGACCATTCTCCCTCTTCCCTAGAAGAGGCTCTCACTTTGAATACCCTCCTCCTGACTCTTCTGGAAGCCATTCTCAGATGATTCCTGCTCACTCCCATGCTCTTAACACTGCTAAGTCACTTCAGTCGTGTCCGACTCTGTGCGACACCATAGACGGCATTCCACCAGGCTCCCCAGTCCCTGGGATTCTCCAGGCAAGAACACTGGAGTGGGTTGCCATTTCCTTCTCCAATGCATGAAAGTGAAAAGTGAAAGTCAAGTCGCTCAGTCGTGTCCGACTCTTAGCGACCCCATGGACTACAGCCTACCAGGCTCCTCTGTCCATGGGATTTTCCAGGCAAGAGTACTGGAGTGGGGTGCCATTGCCTTCTCCAGCTCTTAACACTGCTCCATCATAATTCATGAATATTTTTATTTGGCACATTAATGCCTCTTCCAACACCCTGGCCTCTTGGTTCCTTGATCTCCTCTCTTCCAATGACCTTAGCTACTGCCTCCCACTGTCATCCCCTAGACCTTTCAGTTCCCAAAACTACAATCTCTATAATTTCAATTTCTAGCATCCCTTTCTTCTACCAGCAACTTCTGTCTTCCCACTCCAATAATCTATCAACCTCTTAGGAACCTATAATCCACTGACCTGACTTCCTTTCCACTGATCCTACACTGTCACCTCCCTCCTTAACATAAATGTCATGATCCTTCATAAAAGACACTCTCTTCTCCCTCTCTTAATTTACTGCTAAGTCTGACTCTCTGTCTAGTCTGGACCTGTCCTCCCAGGAAGCTGACCAAATTTATGTAAATTTGACTGTAAATTTATGAACTTGAAGCCTAAGTGGGCCCTTAATGCTGATGACTGTATTTAGTCAATCAATTTCTCTCCAGTTCTCATAGAAACTTTTCAAGCTTTCTCCTCTTTCCTTCCCCAAATCTCCTACCCACTTTACTCTCAGCCATGACATTGGTTGATAAGAAAATAAGAGCAGATGGAAGAGACTTTCCATAAGCTCGCACCATATCCCTCATCCTCAGCTGTGCCCACACTCTGCATTCTCTACTGCTGCGATTACTGTGGGTAAACTGTTCAGAATCCTGTACAAGGCCAACCCCTCTACTTATAGACTTCATCACCTCTCCATCTGCCTCCTCAAGGACTGATAACAGCAGCAATTCTCTCCTTTTTCTCCTGTATCAGGAAAGTTTCCCTCTCACTGGATTTCCCCCATTAGCATTATCTACCCCACCTAAAAACTCTCTCATACCACTCTACTTTCTCCTCTAGCTATTTCTCCACTGCTTTGCTCTGCCTTATACAAAATGTTGCAAAGACTTTTCTGTGCTCAGTTGTCAATGTCTTCAAATCCCCTTTTACTCAGATTTTGGCCCACCCCTCCACTGAAATTGCTTTTATCAAGATCACCAATGACCTCCTTTGCTAAATCCAGTGGTCAGTTCTCAGTCTCCACAACAGTGGTGAACATAGTTGATCAGCACACTCTAACATCATGATTTTCATCCTGTCTCATTGGCGATTCCTTCTCAGTCTCTTTTGCTGGCTCCATTTTCTTCTTTGTGATCTCTTAACATTGGCTGAGTCTTGGGCCTCTTATTCTATCTTCTTTCTCTCTCTAATCACTTCCTTGGGTGATGAGTTGAGATTCAGTAACTGAGCTTTCAACTCAGCCTTGAAAGGTTAATAGAGGGAGCCAGAACTACCTTTTAAACTTTAGTTTCCCAAGTACTAGTCTCTCTTTTCTAGTTGATATGATTATCCTGGTCCCTTTGGTATTTAAGATGTTTAGGGCATATTGACAAGTTGACATTTGGATTTATAGACCAGTGAGTGTTCATCTATCTGCTTGTCTCTCCTCCTATCTTAATTGCAGTAACACTGCTTATCTCCCTTAATTGCAAAAACCTGAGAAATGTTTTATTTCCTGATGACTCAGTCTTGGGTCCAGGAATAATGACTTTTCTTACCTCTTCAGAAGTTGGTTAGAAGGGATTAGCCCAGCACAGGTATCAAGGTCAGAGATTTTCCGGGCCTGCCACCAGAGAGCATCATTCTGGTCCACAATCTGGAGGATGTCTCCTTTCTGGAAAGGCAGCCCAGCATCCATGCAAGGGATGGTGGGGTCCTCCTGGGGCCAGTACTCGATCATGGCACGAACATACACCTGATGGTAGGCACATAATGACATCATCAGAAGAATCCTTACCCCCAGGTTGTTAAGACTTAAAATCATCTCTCTCACTCTTCTACCTACTAGTGCTATCTTTCCTCTCCATCTTCACCAAGAAGAAGAAATCCCTTCTTGAACTGAGTCTAAGAGCCATGAAAAAAAAAAAGTGACTTTGGGAATAAAATCTTTTAGCTCTGAGAAGTCTCTGCTCAAATGTTCACCATTCCTGATGTTACTTCTTAACTTCTCAATACCCCCATCTTCTCTTACTGTGTTCATTTACTGATTTGCGTCTCATGTCATCAGTGTTGAAAAATATGCAATACAATATTGAACAAATGATCAACACATTACAGAGGATAGTAGTAAAATATAAAGTTTTTTTGTTTTGTGTTTTTTTTTTTTTTTTTGCTGTTATTGTGGAGGATTTACTGTGTGTGGGTAAAGGTTTTTACTGTGGGTAAAGGTTTTTACTGTGTGGGTCTGAAGGTTCAGTTAATTCTTACCGTCTTCTGGCTGTTAACAGGAGGGTCAGAAACTGGAACCACCTTGAACATAATTGTGCCACGAGACATGGCCTAGAAAATGTCAGAGGAGAGAATGGCAAACCTCAGACTTTACTGGGTTATTAGGGTTTGGCAGGTGAAAGTTAAAAACAATGTGTGCAGGTCAAATGGTGACATCTCCCACAGGGGCTTTTACAAGGGCTCAACAGCTAAATATCACCACCCAGAAACGGACATTAGAAGAACTTTAGCTTCACTTCTGTCCTGCTGTGTGGGGTCCAGGGTCCTGAGGCTGGACTCTCCTAGTACCCTCCACCTTGCTCTCATCAGGACACCACACTCAGCAAGCTCTTTTTCCCCCAAAGCATGAGGAGGGAAAGGAACTCTTTTTTTTTTTTTTTTTTTAACCAACGAAGTATCATCTTTGTCGTGTGTAAGAACTTTTAGGTTCCTCACAGTGTAGAGTCATAGTAAGGACATCGTGACATCAGCCATGTATACTGTTGGGGTAGGTAGGAGTTAGTCATTTTCCCAGCTTCTCAGCAGTAGAGAATCCGCCTACTAATGCAGGAGTCCTCCCCTCCCCACCGCCCCCCCACCCCCGCCCCGTCAACCCCAACGCCCCCAGCCCCTGCCATTGGATCCGTGGTTCCAGAAGATCTCTTGGAGAAGGAAACGGGTAACCCATTCCAGTATTCTTGCCTGGAAAATCCCTTGCACAGAGAAGCCTGCCGGGCTACAGTCCATGGGGTCACAAAGAGTTGGACTTGTCAGACTGAACAGGCTAGGTGAAAAACTTCAGAATTGTCGCTTAATTACTATATCTCTGCTTAGAAATGCCAGGACCCTAGACAGTAATCATCAGAAACAATGACTTTGAAAACTTATTAATACTGTCCAAAAAAAAAAAAAAAATCAATCTTAAAGAGCTTTGCTTTAACTTCGTCTTTGTTTCAAGGATTAGAAATAATGTTAAATAAATACCCTCCGACAAAATAGTCTCACAATAAATGGTATCTATTACTGTCATTCCTTGCTGTCAAGGCTCATATATTCTCATATCTGTACCACCTCCTAACGCCTAGCACATATTGGACAGTCATATAAATATTTCATTCGAATGAGTGAAGGAGTGATAGCACTGAGATTCAAGTTGCACTCTAGTTAAAGCTTCGAGTCTTGCTTTTTGCGTTAGACCCTGAGTGCATGAGAAAACGAAGGATAAAAACCTTCTCCGACTTGCTGCCAGTGCTAAACT
Organism: Bos javanicus; assembly: GCF_032452875.1. Lineage (NCBI taxonomy): Eukaryota > Metazoa > Chordata > Mammalia > Artiodactyla > Bovidae > Bos > Bos javanicus. The sequence goes on from NC_083869.1 coordinate 90,311,243, forward strand.
ATTAATTCCCAACATGCAATAAAACTCCGTAGTTACCCGAGCCAGGTCAAAGCAGTCTCCAACTCTCCTTTCGATACGCGGGAGTAGAGCAGAAGTTTATGCAAATACTGGAAAGGAACTCTTGATCTGACTTTCACTCTTCATGTCTCTGTCAGTAAGTCTTTCCTAAACACTTGTTTCTGTATCAGGCAGCCTCATCTGATGGGGAAGAAGATCCCAAGTCTTCTCAGGGGTACTGACAAGCCTCTAAACTAATGGTAGAGGAGACAGAGAACCTCCTAGCTTGATGTGGGAGGTAGGAACACACCCCTCAGCCCCACTCCCCCAAAACACACACCATGACAGACACTGGAGATCCAGAGATGAACAAGAAAGATCTCATTCTCACTCAGGAATCTCATGACCCCACTGTCATGGTAACTCCACAGCTGGTACCAAAAGGACTGTGGTGGACACATGTGTATCTGTGACTGACAGTCCTTTAAGCTCTTTTGGCAGTACATTTTAAACCACAAAGAATCTTGCATAGCAGTTTGCAAAATATTTAGGTGCTTAATATACTCCTTACTGGGGGCTTCCCAGGTAGCACTAGTAGTAAAGAACCTGCCTGCCAATGCAGGGGATGCAAGAGACTCAGGTTCAATCCTTGGGTTGAGAAGATCCCCAGGGAGAAGGAAACGGCAGTCCACTCCAGTATTCTTACCTGGAGAATCCCCATGGACAGAGGAGCCTGGCAGGCTACAGTCCATAGGGTCACACAGAGTTGGACACAACTGAAGTGACTTAGCAGGTACACATACTCCTTATTATACCACTTCTCATCTCAGTCCCTAAGGCACATCTATGAAAATCCAGAGTTCCCGCAAGAACCCAGTGTGAGAACCACTAGTACACGTAATATATAATAACCGACCTCAGGCCCCACAGGGGGGTGTGCAAGGGGAGAGGTGGGCAGGGCATGACGCTATGGCTATATTGACAGCTGAACGGTGACCCAGGCAATGGTTGGAAGGATGGGAATGAGAACTGAAAAGAAACCAAAAGCTCATATAATCAGGTCATAAATCCCCATCTCAACCACAAGGACTGGCAGGGCCAGCAAAGATGTCCCCCTCCCCATTTGCTGCCCTCTGGGGACTTCTTTTCTACCTCAAAGCTGCCTCAAAGAAACTGCATAAAAATGTTAGGGGAGCAAGGGGTGGTTTGCTCAGGTTCAGACTCTCCTCCACAGTCTCACTCTGCCCACCCCGGGCTCAGTTTCCAACAGAGCAACCCAGGTGATGAGGACCTGGGCCGTCTTCCTGAGGCTGAAAGAGCAGCTTGGGAAGGGACATCTCCAGCAGGGTCCAGATCAACTGGGGAGAGGGAGTACATGAGGGGGATGAGATGCATAGAAACAGACAAGTTCTAGGGCCTGGAGAGAGTGGGCTGCCGGGAGGGACTCGAATCCCCCTCCCAGCGCACACGCCAGAGGCTGGATGCAACACGGAGTGAGTCATGGATAAAGCGAGGAGAAGACTTGTTACCAGAATGTGGATCACTTGCTCAGGGTCCAGTCCTTCAACTGAAACTCCATTCACTTCCACCAGTTTGTCCCCGGCGTATAACAGCCCTAGGCAAACCGGAACACAAAACAGATGGGTGCCAAATAACTCGCAAAAAGGGCGGCAGCCATCCCAACACTACTTAACAAACTCACTAACCTAAGCATGCTCTGACATCTTAAATTCTACTGTGAAACAATAGTAATAATAAACTGGTTATTTGAATTTACAAATAACCACCAAATTCAAACTGGTTATTTGAATTTACACTACCACCAAAGTACACGAGAATTGCCTTTTTCTACCTTTTCACCAACATTGGGCATTAACTAAAGGTGATACTTTTATTTTTGCTAATCTGATGTTGTAAAATGGAACTGGAACATTGGTAAGAAGATAAGACTAAAAATAAAGATGTCTATAATTTCCTTTGCTGTGCAAAAGCTTTTAAGTTTAATTAGGTCTCACTTATTTATTGTTTTTATTTCCATTACTCTAGAAGGTGGGTCACAGAGGATATTGCTGTGATTTATGTCATCAATTGTTCTACCTATGTTTTTCTCTAAAAGTTTTGTAGTTTCTGGTCTTATATTTAGTTCTTTAATCCATTTTGAGTTTATCTTTGTGTATGGTGTGAGGAAGTGTTCTAATTTCATTCTTTTACAGGTATCTGTCCAGTTTTCCCAGCACCACTTAAATTTAAAAAATAAAAATAAAGATGTCACGGTCGTGAGTAAAGGTTAAATGAAAAGGAAATGGGGTGGGGGTATTCTTCAAAAGAGAAAGTGTAGAGAAACTTGGGGGTTAAGATTAAGCCTTGAGAATTATGAGGTAAGACAGTGGAGACAAGAAGCTTCTTGAAAATTTCAAGAAAGCTATCTTCAACAACATCAAATGTGCTAGAGAAGTAAAAATAGAACTGAGGCTTAAGGGAGGGCCAGTGGACTTAGCAACTAGGAAGTCTCTGGGTAATTTCTCTAAGAATGTTGGTGTATGAATTCTACACCAGGTTTCCGGGGTCATGAGCAGAGAGGACAAGGGACAGCAGGTAGATAACTGATGGTTTCAGAAGCACAGCAGTGAAAAGAAGGAAATTCAGTTCCCAGATAGAAAAGGCAAGCAACGACAGTCTGAAGATGTGGAAAAGCTGTGCCTTTAAGAAAGCAGAAGGACCAAGTGGAGAGTGAAAGTTGGGAATATAGAGAGAGGCAGACCTAGCCTTGAACCCTAACTCCAACTGTGAAACCTCAAGCAAGTTAGGTGGTTAATCTTTGTGAGCTTCAGTCTCCTCATCTATACAGTAGCATGATGATGCTTAGCTTGTTAGGTTTATGTGAGACTGTAAAGTGACAGAAAATTAATTTAATGCATAAAATGGAGGGACTCGGTGAGGAAGGGCAACGGGGTTGGTTTCTCTGGAATATTTCTGTCTTCCTTCTTAGTAACAAAGCAGTGGAACTTATTAAAGGCTCGACCTCACATAGGAGACAGGGGTCCCCTGTTTTCCCGGTCCCGCTTGCACACCGCTGCTCCAGCTTACCACTCCTCTCGGCCAGCCCACCATGGATGACTCTGGCCACCAGGATGTCCCCTGTCATCTCATGGCGCTTGATGGTAGCTCCCTGGGAAGAGAGTACAGTGGAACCCATTTTTTACGTAACATGACCACTTTCCTGGGGGCTTCCCTCAATGTCGTTCTGGTCTTTCAAACAAGGGAATTCATACCAACCAGGGTCATGGAGAAGGAAATGACAACCACTCCAGTATTCTTGCCTGGAGAATTCTGTGGACAGAGGCGCCTACAGGCAGGCTACAGTCCATAGGATCTCAAAGAGTCAGACAGGACTGAGTGACTATCACTCACACTCGGGGCCATATGTATACCATGTCATCAAAAAGGAAAGGCCATTTCACTCAGGTCTGCCAGAATCTCTATTCAACCACATAGACATCAAATAATATTGAGATCCTTCCAGAGATAAACAGAACTTCCACGATTCCAACCTAATCAAAGGAAATATGCTTAGAAAATCATATTAATGCCTTACTTAGCTTCCCCTTAACAGAGGAAAAAACCTAGGCAAATACATTAGAACTAGGTGAAATACATATACGTGTCACAGAGCCAAATAATAAAATAATTTCTTTTTTTCTCATTGCTGTTAAAAAAGAAAAACACTAAGCAGAAATCTTTCCTGGTGAAAACATTACAACCTGTAAAGTGCTTGAAATCACAGGCAAAATTGATTAAAATATATTTTAGCCATTGTTATCATGGATTCCCTCGTGTTGCCTGAGTGTCTCACACTATAGGTGACCACAGACAAGAATATTGCCCAACAGTTATTTCAAGCTACCTACCACACTAAATTTCAAGAATCCTAAGATGAAGCAGTGATCTCTGCTAGAATCATATGAGGAAAAAGTACAACAGCACTGATTTTGACTGCTTTCCTCTGGCCAACTGAAGAAACAGAACAGACAAACATTACAAAATTCTGTCGGCAACCATGCCTAGCTGGGAATAGGATTGCTATGATAAAGTCAGAAAGACAGGTAGGTAATCAGCAAATCAGCAGAATAGGGGAAACACATAACCCTCACCGAAAGGGAGAATAATTTGTAGCTCAAAGATATCCTTGATTGGATGGGGCAAGTTAACAGTTAAATAAAGAGAAATTATTAGTTTAAATAACACATGCATAAGGAAAACTGCCAGTGATTCTGTTTTTGGCCTTTGAAACATTTTGCTTATTTTAAATTAAAGAAAATTTTTATTAAAAAAAATATTGTCTAAATAACTACTAGAGATAACTTAGCTCCCAATTAACCCTGGTGTAATCCTAAATGAAAAGATTTCCTTACCAGGGGCTGCTGGTTCTTTACCAAGCAAACAATCCTCATTGCTTCCTCACTCTCAGGGATGTTGTCTGGCAGTGGGGGAAGAAGAGGCTCAAAGTCCTTCTGAGCTACCGTGTCGTGGGCGCTGAGCAAGGCCTGGAAACAGAGAAGGAAAAGGCAAATGAACCTCACGCATAGAATGCACCCACCTAGAAGATGCTGACTCAGTACTGTGTGAGACACACGACGACAACCAACAGGGACGCGCCAGGCACAGTTCTAAGTGTTTTATGTGGATTAACTCAATCGTCACAGTAACTCTGAGGCAGGTGTACACATATTTTTAACTTTTAAAATTTATTTTTATATAATTTTAAAGTTTACTTTCCATGTTCAGTTATTACAAAACACTGGCTGTGTTCCGTGTTTGTACAGTACATCCCTGTAGCCTGTCTCACACACAGTAGCTCATACTCCTCGCCCCCTCGCTCCTGTATTGGCCCTCCCCACTCCCACTCTACTGGTCGCTCCTAGCTTGTTCTCTGTATCTGTGAGTTTGCTCCTTTTTTGTCATATTAGATTATTGTATTTTTTAGGTTCCCCGTATAAGTGATATACAGTATGTCTTTCTCTGTCTGACTTATTTCATTTGGCATAATTCCTTCAAAGTGTCCGTCCGTGTTGCTGCAAATAGCAAAATCTCATTCATTTTTATGGCTGAATGGTATTCCATTGTGTGTGTGTGTGTGTGTGTGTGTGTGTGTGTGTGTGTACCACATCGTCTTTATCCATTCGTCTGTTGACGAACACTTACGTTGATTTCATACCTTGGCAACTGTAAATAGTGCTGCTATGTACATTGGAGTGCTTGTATTTTTTTCAAATTAGTGTTTTTTGGGGGTATATACCCAGGAGTGGAATTGCTGAATCAGATGGTAGCTCTATTTTTCGTTTTATGAAAAACCTCCATACAGTTTTCCACGGGGGCTGCATTAATTTACCAGGGTTCCCTTTTCTACACATCCTCATGAGGCAAGTATATTTACTGTCCCCATGTTATAGATAAGGAAACAAGGCACAGAGAGGGTAAGTAACACACAATTTATTCTTTCATTTCTGATAAAATGTATTCTGTCATGTTCTCATTTCCTGGAAACCCATGTAATCCATGATGCTCCTGCAAACTTGAACTACAAAACAATTATTGTAATAGTTTCCCCAGGCAAGGTAGAATGAGAGGCAGTAATCAAAACATCTTGCTGGTTTAATTTGTCAATGACACCTAAAATCCCATGTGAAACAGGATGAGAAAAAGCAGTCCCCTGGTTTAGGGTACGATCAAATAGTTCCGGTGTGTTAAAATTTCATTTCATGGGGTGGGGAAGTAGTCATTCTACAACTCTGCTTGAGACTGGTGGACAGAACTCTGTTGGAACTCAGAGAAAATTATGTAGGCTTATCTTGTGAAATAAAACTTTTTGACTCAAAAATTCCATTGCTCCAGATGCAGATATTCTCTTAAAGTTCTAATTTGTTGATAAATTGGTCTCAAAACCTGTAAGGTAGGGTTCTGTTTTGCAATCAAATGTTCTTTATATACCCCCTCATAGAGCTATTCATTATTATACTGTTTTTTCCAAATACCTTCATACACTTTATCTCTGAAACTTAAAATATTTCCCAGTTGGAAAGGATGTATGGTGCCTTAATTGTCCCCCAGAATTTTAGAGGAATGGTGGCTTTTCAGGGGGAAAACAAGATGCCATGGGAAGTCCTGAATGCCTCCATATAAATAGAGCCGGCTTGGCTCCATAACCAATGAGATTAAGTCGCCCATCAGTCACATCTGAGTCCCACATCTTTCAGTATAATCTGTTGGTTACCCACATACAGTAAAAGAACATCTATTCCAAGAGCACATCTTTATTTCTTCTTCCCAACTCTGTCAATGTGCTGGATGGTTATACCTTGTCAATTTTAGCAAGCACTTGCCTTAAAGTGTGGAGCCTGGAGGATCTGTCTTAGCTCTTGGATCTCAGGGGACTTGGGGGTTTCACGTAGTATCTTCACTACCTGGTTGGTGGGAAAACATACATGTGAATTTTTAATAATCTTTATCACCTAGTTAACATCACCCAGGTTGGATAACAGGTATATTGACATGATATTTACCTAAGAAAAGCTGTTACTAAAGCCTTCTTCTTCACCTTTAAAGTCAGGTGAAATTAGCATTTTTTCCTTATTCACTAAACTTCATTACAGCAGATAGAATCCAAGACGGGGGATAGATCTAAACCACAGTGCCCTTGTCCTGGCACCTCACAGACTTGGGGGAAGGACTAACTTAATCGTGTAAGATCATATGTGCCAAGGCAGTTTCCCTCAGTGCCTCTAAAGTGACTGTTTGCTCATGTGAATGCTTTATGGGCAAGTTAAGATATCTGAGTTCTCCAGGTACAGGCTCAGTTACCTGGAAAACCAAGTAGCTTTAATCCCATGGGATGTTCCATTTTTCAACTAAAAAACGAAATGGTAATTTGTATTTTAAGGCTTTTATTTGATTAGTAATTTTAATGTTTGTTGCAACAATAAAAAAGTGTTAGAATAAATTCTGATCCCTTTGCTTTGGTTTAAGTGTAGATCTGGCTTCTGATAGAACATAAGAGCTTTCAAGAATTTAACTCTGTAAATCCTCACCAGTCAAGCAACATCACATCCAGTCAAATGAAAACAAGAGGTTTAGCAAACTTCACCTTCACTCACTAGAGTTACAGCTGAATAAAATCACATGTATGTGTTTCCCCATGGATAGCTAAGAACAATTTGAGTTGTTGATTACTGGAGTTTTGGCTGTAAGGCTTTATTTTTTTTCTTTTTAAAAGTCTATTAATGTGGTTTGGACAATAAATAAAAATAAAATGGATTATATTTATGCATCCGAATATTGGGCTTCCATGGTGGCTCAGACGGTAAAGAATCCACTTGCAAGGCAGGAAACCTGGGTTTGATCCCTGGGTGGAGAAGGTCTCCTGGAGGAGGGCATGGCAACTCCAGTATTCTTGCCTGGAGAATCCCCATGAACACAGGAGCCAGGTGGACTATGGTACATGGGGTTGCAAAGATTCAGACATGACTGAGCGGCTTTCATTTTTCAACAAATATGTATTGAACATTTACTATGTGCTAGGTATTGTTTTTTGTTTGTTTTTAAATATGTATGTATTTATTTACTTGGTTGTGCTGGGCCTGTCATAGCGCTTGAAATCTTTGATTTTTTTTCTGAAATGCAGGATCTAGTTCCCTGACGAGAGATCGAACCCTGGTCCCCTGCTTTGGGAGGGCAGAGTCTTAGCCACTGGACCACCAGGGAAGTCCCTAGACACTGTTTTAAGTGATGCAAATACAGCTGTGAATAGGCAGACACAAACCCCCACACTCATAGAATTTACATTTTTGTTAGGAGCCACAGAAAAGAAGTAAAATGTGTAAATAAAAAAAAGAATAGTTTTATTTGATGATGAAAAGAATTAAGAAGAAAAATAAAACAAGGAAGGTGGATAGAGAGTGCTATGAGGGGATTGCAGTTTTAGATGGGGTGACCAGAGAAAGTCTCTGTGAGAAGCTGACGTTTCAGTGGAAACTGGAAGGAGATGTAGAAGCATATCATGTGGATATATAGGCAAGAGCATTACTGATGTAGGGGATAGCAAATGCAAAGAGCCTGCACCAGGAACATGTCTGATTCAAACATCCACAAGCGGTTCATGAGTCTGAAGCAGAGTGAATAAGGGAGAAGGTGGTAAGTCAACATCCAAGAGAGGTAGCACTATGTTTGCCTATATGATAGCTTTGATGTTTACTCTGAGATAAGAAGTTGTAGAAGAGTTTGAGCAGGGAAGTGACACATTTTGACACATCTTTAATTCAGAATGTCTTAATGGCTGCCATGACAGGAATAGATAGGGAGCAAGAGTAGAAGGAGACGACCAGGCAGGATGCTACATTGCAATTATCCATGTAAGAGAAAATGATGGCTATATGCAGTGATGCAGCAGAGGTGGTGTAGCTCAGCGTATTTTGAAGCCAGAGCTGAAGGACTGGGTGTGGGTATGAGAGAAAGAGAAAGTCAAAGATGATCCCAAAGATGTTGGTTTAAGCACCACAAAAACAAAAATTGTGCTCAGTCATGTCTGACTCTTTGCAACCCCATGGACTGCAGACCACCAGGCTCCTCTGTCGATGGAATGTTTCCAGGCAAGAATACTGGAGAGGGCTGCATTTCCTACTCCAGAGGATCTTCCCAACACAGGGATCGAACCCACAACTTTGTGCCTCCTGCATTGGCAGGAAGCTTCTTTACCACTAGCGCCACCTGGGAAGCCCCATGCAAGAACAAAAATAGATAGAAAAGGCTGGAGGAGGAGCAGCTTTGGGGTGGGGATGATCAGGAGCTCAGTTTGGGACCTGTTAAACTGGAGGGTCCATTAAACAGTAAAATGGGCAGGAGGCAGTGGATATAAGAGTATAATTTAGCGGAGAAGTCCAGACTGGAGAAGTAAAATTGGAGATCATTAGCAGAAAAACAGGAGAAGGCAATGGCACCCCACTCCAGTACGTTTGCCTAGAAAATCCCATGGACGGAGGAGCCTGGTAGGCTGCAGTCCAAGGGGTCGCTAGAGTCGGACATGACTAAGCGACTTCACTTTCACTTTTCACTTTCATGCATTGGAGAAGGAAATGGCAACCCACTCCAGTGTTCTTGCCTGGAGAATCCCAGGAACGGGAAGCCTGGTGGGCTGCCGTCTATGGGGTTGCACGGGGTCGCACAGAGTCGGACACGACTGAAGCGACGCAGCAGCAGCAGCAGCAGCATAACTGAGTCGAATATTTAGGGAAAAAGAGAAAAACAGACACATTTCTCTAGAAATGTGTTTTGTTTTAATTTGGGGAGGCAGGAGGCCAATTGTCTTTCTTCTTTTAAAGCTCAATTAGAAGCAAGGATTAGACGCATAGTCACCAATTAAATATTTAGAGCATTTAAACTAGCACTATGAGTAAAATGGCATCATGTTAAAACTACTATTCTCTGGATGAAAGAAAGCACCTCACCTCACAGGATAACGCCTGTGCATGGGGTGTGGCAGGAATGAGCTTCTTCTCTTTGAATTCCTGGAGGCTGTCATAAACCTGCAGAGGGGCAGCAAGGAGAGAATGATGTACTGAACAAAGGTTTGCCAAGGGGAGAAGCAGCCTGGGCAACGGTGCCAGCAGGTAGGCAGCTTGTGTGCCAACCTTTAATAAGGCTTGTTAGGTTGCCAGAACTTTTTCACCTTATAATTAGAAGCTTGTACCCTTTGACCAACATCTCCCCATTTCCTCCATCCCCCAGCTCCTGGCAACCACTAATCTCTCTGTCTCTATGAGCTCCACATTTTTAGATTCAACATACAAGTGAGATGACATGATATTTGTCTTTCTCTGACTTATTGCACTTAACATATTGCCTTGAGATCCACCCATGCTGTCCCAAAAAAGGAAGATTTCCTCCTTTTATGGGTGAATAATATTCCATTGGACATCCCATTTCTGAGGATATTGTAAAATGAAATCATTATCTCAAAAACGTATCTGCACCCCATGTTCACTGAGGCTTTATTCATAATAGTCAAGGGCTTCTCAAGTGGCATTAGTGGTAAAGAACTCATCTGCCAATGCAGGAGATATAAGAGACCTGGGTTCGATCCCTGGGTTGGGAAGATCCCCTGGAAAAGGAAATGGCAACCCACTCCAGGATTCTTGCCTGAAGAATCCCATGGATAGAGGAGCCTGGCAGGCTACCGCCCATGGGGTCACAAAGAGTTGGACATAACTGCGTGACTTAGCAAGTACACAAAAGCCAAAACATGGGGGAAAAGAATCTGTGTCCAGCAATGGATAAAGAAATCAGGTATTTTAAAGCCAGTGCTGTAAGGAGTACTTCTGTGTTCACACTAAATACATTGACACCTCTTTTAAAAATATTAATATGCACCATAAGGCTGACCACATTTCACACCTAAGTGAAGGAAACACATCCTCCAAAAATAACTTCAAAAGGATCTTTCTTGATAATAACATTTGTTTAGAAGAACAAAATTTTAGTCAGATAGTAGACACTATTGTATAGTGTGAAATTTCAGCCAACTTATAAAAGAGAGCTTCAGAGTAAGAAAAACTTAAGATACCTAAACAGAACTGTGGACATTTCATTTCCTAATTTATAAAAACAAAGAGGAATGATATTTTAAAGCCTTTTTATTTGTCCTGAGTTGACCTCAAGGACAAAGGGTTATGGACAGCTGCGTATGGGGTTGCTGATGGCCATTTTCAGTGGCTGCTCTGTGATCCTGGGGCCCTTGGAAGAGAGGAAGGTGAGGGCAGAAAAGAGAGGAGCTGCTATATTCTTTTCCACTCAAGTAATTTCCTTCCTGAACTTGGGGTTGTGTAGGTCTTCCTTGAACTTTTTCCCTGTTGAGATTTCCCGCCATGTGACAGGCGACATTGCTGGATGAGCAGGTGCCGCTCCCAAGGCCATGGCTTCAGAACAGTGGCGCGCTCACCTTGAGCAGAGCCTGCAGCCACGGGGAGTGGAGGAGGTCATACAGGAGACACACTCCATTCACGTCTCGGCTGTAGAACAGGTTCAGCTCCTGTAGCACGAGCCTCAGGAGGTGCGAGATCCCTAGGAACAGGAGAGGGCAGAGATGGAGTGGCAGATGAGGGCGGAAAGAAGGGCAGGTGTAACAGGAAGGACAATTCAGACCATGAGGAGGCTCCAGGGGCTCAAAAGGAGAGGAGTGGACACTGCATTTAAAGCCGAAAGATCTACCTTCTGGCTCTGTTATCACTGTGTGTGCTTCAGAAAACCATCCAACTCTCTGGGAACTAGTTCCTTATAGAAAATGAGGGTATACTTGCTTTGCTATAGAGTTCTTGCTAACATTAGATGAACTAATAGATCACAATATACAGATGAAAAATTTTATGAGAGCAGTATTGCTTTCCCCTCCTCAGTCCTAACAGCCTCTGGTTTATTCCAAAATTATATAGTTGTTTTCTGGATCCTTCAAATATGCAGTCATCTGTATTTACCCTTTATGAAAATTCTTACTGAAAAACTCTCCCAACAGGCTCTTAGAAAATATTTACTCATGTATGTGCCTGCGCTGGGTCTTAATTGTGACACGCAGGCTCTTTCAGTTGCAGCTTGCGGAATCTTTAGCTGCAACATGTGAGAGCTCCCCGACCAGGGATCGAACCTAGGCCTCCTGCTTCTGGAGTGAGGAGCCTTAGCCACTGTAGCACCAGGAAAGTCTCTCCCAATAAAAAGGCTTTTAATACAAACCTCAGGGTTCCACTATTAAAAGGACTGGACAGATTTTAGCAAATGGTTGTTTTTATAAGTGTTTTCATAGAAATCCTATTTGTTGCAATGACATTCTGAATGTGAACAAGTTGCAAAGTTCTAAATAGAAGTAAAACATTGTGGGATAGGAAAAAAAGATTCCTCATCTACTGTATCGATTTCTTTCCTTTCTGCCTTAAAAATTGCTTGGACATATCACTAATAGATGCAACAGTACACTTCAGAGTGTATAACAAGTTCCATATAGAAATCAGAATAAATCTATCAGAATTTCTGCCCCTAAATTGGATCACATGTTTAGAGTGATACTGAAAGGCCTTTCTGGTCTAGAAAAGGAACTTGGCACCACATACCGTTCTCCGGATTGGTTCCCGTAGAGAGCTTCTCCTCCTTCTTGTCTTTTTCATCTGGAAGATCTGATCCTTTGTCTGACTGTATCATCCTCCTTGCCCAAGATTTCAGAGGGGATTCAGAGCTAGGGAACAGATCAACAAACAGCACACAGCTCATCCAGTCACACTGGCCCCATAGCTCTTAGTACATATAAAGGCATATATTTTCAACTAGCAATAGTCCAACTGAGCAAGTTGGACTCTGTGCTACATACACACCAGGATCCACATCAGATAAAATGGTCCTGGGTCCTGCCCAGTGGTACTTCCTCTCTAAATTCACCACCACCAGCTGTGTGGACAAGAAAACTCACAAAACATTCCTTCTATCCCCTCTTTTTTATTTTCATTTATTTTTAAATAAATACTTTGATACTTTATTTTTAATGTGTTTATTTATTTATTTGGCTGTGCTGGGTCTTAGTTGCAGCGTGTGGTATCTAGTTCCCTGACCAGGGATTGAGCCTGGGTCACCTGCATTGGGAGTGTGGAGTCTTAGCCACTGGACCACCAGGGAAGTCCCTGTTCCCCTCTTTTTTTAAACAAAGGACCAAGTTATATTTGTTTATTTTCCACCTCTTTGCCTTGTTGATTTTACCACCATTCTGAGCTTGGAAGGGCCTCCTCTGGCCTGACTCCATCTAGCCTGTCCCTCTGGCCCTGTCCCCTTTCATTGCACCAATGGCACTGGTCACAGTTGCAAAAGTTATGGATTACTGCTGAAAATACCATTAGAGTTTATTTTATATATTGCTATAAGTAGGTTTAAAGAAACAGAAACTCCAAACAATAGTGGCTGAACAGAGTAGAAGTTCATATCTTGCTCGTGTAAGAGTCCAGAGGCAGAGACATCCCAGGGCTAGTAGGGCTGCCCCACTCCTGAAGTTGTAAGAGAATAGGCTCCTTCCAGCCCACGGTTCTGCCTCCTCAGGATGCAGTGTGATTCTCATCTTCCTGCTCTAAGATGGTGGCTGGATCTCCAGCCCTCAGGCCTACATTTCAGCCAGCAGGACGAGGATCAAGAAAATGAGGGCAAAGCAGACATGCTCCCTGCTCTTTGAGTTAGTTTGACAGAGAGAAGTTACCCTACATGATGGGAAATCACTTCAGGCCCTGTAAACTTTCAAATGTCCCACTGGACTCTCATGTTGCTGAGAAAAACAAAACAAAAAACTTATAATTATCTGACCCCAGGTGGTGCTAATGGTAAAGAACCCACCTGTGAATGTAGGAGACATAAGAGACCTGTGTTCAATCGCTGGGTAGGGAAGATCCCCTGGAGAAGGAAATGGCAACCCACTCCAGTATTCTTGCCTGGAGAATCCCATGGACAGAGGAGCCTGGCGGGCTATAGTCCATAGGATCACAAAGAGTCAGACACGGCTGAAGCGACTTAGCACACACACACCAAAACTCAACTTCTCTTTATAAACACAAAGTATTTTTGCACAGTTTTAATGTACATTGAATTTTCTGGAATGTTACTACCATAACTGAAGAATGAATTTACTTCGTTTTGCTTGGACTTTATCAAGCCCACCATTTCAGAAAAACCATGTCATTGACGGTAAAGCTGCTTACAGTATATAACACACACTGCAACACACCAGGCTGCGGCTGTGTCTGTCTGCATTCAAAGCCGCTGATTCCCTAGAGAATTCTTTTATAGGTGCAAACGTGTTACTTCATTATATCTTTTGGTATAATGATATCCCATTTTATACATTGTAATAGTATCTTACCAGCCACATAATTTACTTAATTAAATAGAAATTAAGTAATTAGTAAATTACTAATTAACAGAAATTTACTTAATTTCTCTTTCTCATTATTACTAGGACTTTGTTTGTTTGTTTGTTTCATGTAAGTAAGTGCATTAGTCTGGGCTTCCCCAGAATCAAACACCGAGCAAGGATTCTAGTGAGGTGATTTGCTTGGAAGGTGATCCAGAACATTAGTAGGGGAGTGGGGTATTAAGACAGGGCAAGGGCGGAAAGACAGTAAAAAGGTGTTATCAAGCAAGAAGCTGCTCTGGGTACTGTGGTGCTTAACCCATGGAGAAACAAGGGGCAGGGAGTGGGGTTATTCATCCCAATGCTGCCAGATACTGGTGGAGGGCTTTCCCCAGAAAACATTACTTCTGGGCCTTCCAGCCTGCTTCATGTGTGCATTCACAGAGTGTGGACGTAGAATACACCAAAAGGGACAAGGTAGGGCACTGATAGTACTTGTTACAGGAGGATAATAATGAATAAATCGGGAATTTTTTTAAAAGGAGCATTTCGCATTAGTTGTTAAGGACATGGGTATTGAATCGGATGAGGCTGAGACCACTGTCTAGAATCTAGACAGACTGTGGTGTTGACTCAGGGAGGATGTCTAGGAAAAGACAGATCATCATGTAGTCTCTCAATTCTAAGGCAGTGAGAAGAGCAAAGCAGAAAGCTGTTACGAAACCTTACACATTCTTGCCCAGTCACATTGAAGTTTTCTAGTTTGCTAGATTCTGCCAAAACTTGACATCATAAACTTTTGCCCTGCCCAGCACCACCCATCCTACCCAGCCCCAATTCGGTTTAAATCCTCCCTTGTTCCTGCATTCCAATTTTTGAGCCTCTATTGAATCATTTAGCACAACAGTTGCTTATACGACTCATCTTCCCCCCTGGAGGGGAGCACTACCAAGGTAGCATTTGAAAAGGGAGATGGGGTGTCTGCCAGACAAAATTCAAAGCAAAGAGATGAGTCTAACACCAAGCCATCATACTTGGGCAACTTCTTAAAATGCTTCTCACAAATTGTATGTTCTTGGTGAGGCAGTATGAATCAGACAATGATGCTATGTGTGCATTGTGGGCGAGCCATAGTTCTTCCATATTTAATGCCCAGATGACAGTGTGCCCTACCAGGCCTATCCATGCAGCATATGGGACACTGGAGACTGTAGACTCCTGAGATGAAACTGTGAGAGAAACTTACAGACTGTGGTTTCTATGTGCGTGTGTGCTAAGTCCCATCAGTCATGTCTGACTCTTTGCAACCCCATGGCCTGTAGCCCACCAGGTTCCTCTGTCCGTGGGATTGTCCAGGCAAGGATACTGAAGGGGTTGCCACGCCCTCCTCCAGGGGATCTTCCTGACCCAGGGGCGAACCTGAGTCTCTTTTTTCTCCTACATTGGCAGGCGGGTTCTTTACCACTAGTGCCACCTGGGAAGCCCAAACATTATCTGACATTGTTGTTCAGTTGCTAAGTCATGTCTGACTCCTGTGTGACCCCATGGACTGTAGTCCACCAGGCTCCTCTGTTCATGGGATTTCCCGGACAAGAATATTGGAGTGGGTTACCATTTCCTTCTCCAGGCGATCTTCCTGACCCAGGGTTCAAACTCATGTCTCTTGCATTGGCAGGCAGATTCTTTACCACTGAGCCACCTGAGAAGCCTTAATAGAAGGTTTCTATGCTGCTGCTAAGTCGCTTCAGTCGTGTCCGACTCTGTGCGACCCTGTAGATGGCAGCCCACCAGGCTCCCCCGTCCCTGGGATTCTCCAGGCAAGAACACTGGAGTGGATTGCCATTTCCTTCTCCAATGCATGAAAGTGAAAAGTGAAAGTGAAGTCGCTCAGTCGTGTCTGACTCTTAGCAACGCCGTGGACTGCAGCCCACCAGGCTCCTCCGTCCATGGGATTTTCCAGGCAAGAGTACTGGAGTGGGGTGCCATTGCCTTCTCCGAGAAGGTTTCTATAGTGAGTTCTAATTATCAAAGTGTGTATGTGCTCAGTCACTCAGTCACATCTGACTCTTGGCAACCACAAGGACTGCCGTCTGCCAGGCTCCTCTGTCCATGGGATTTTCCCAGCAAGAATATTGACTTCAGCCTCATTCCTTGTCAAAACTTGGATCGAGGCTGACGATCCTTGAGGCAAACAAATGCAATCTTACAGATAAGGAATCTGACACTCAGTGGGGTATTCAGTAGATTTCACAAGTAGTAAGGACAAATGTTTTCCTCCTTTTTTTTTCCATATTTAGCCCTGAAACACGGTAGTCCCTGGCAAAAGATTGTGATGTCCTTTCCTTGCCTGCCTTTTTATGACTGTCAGCTGAGACTTAATCTATTTCTGTCTTGAGGATGAGAATTCTTGATTGAGACTGTAGTAGCCAATCATAGGCAATCCTGAGCTAAGTAACACAGGAAGCATGGCCAATTCTTATTATTAACTTAGAAGCTGCATTAGTGTTATTGACACCTAAGAAATTTGCCCTAATGTTATTTTAAAAATCAGTATATGTGAACTTTTAAAAATATAGTGATTATTAAATGCCACAATCCTTACCCATATTATGCTTATTTTTCAAAACAATGCTTTCTACTAGACAAAGCTGAAAAAGCACTTTAAACTTAACGATGAGAAACAGTCTGTACAAAAATGGCTGGCTTCCTCTGGGTCAAAAGGCTGTTGACTGGGACCAAGACAAATGTTCAGCTTTACTTAGGCTCCACAGCAATTTATTATTTCATACTTAAGAAAGGGTTTCTCAAAGCAAAACCTGCTCTTTCAAAATCAAAAAATTCTCCATGCAACTAAAGCATTCATGCATCGATGCAACTAAAGCATTCAAATATTACTCACAATTTTTAGCTCTTAAAAATTGACAGAGGGCAGACATTTGTATTAATAGATTTCTTCTGGTAACTGGGGGTCATCTGGAAGGGTCTCTTACCTGCAAGACTGCAAACATGTAACGCTGCTCCTATGCAGAGAAAAGCTTTAGCAGGAAATACCAGTGGGCTATTAGGTACCAAAGTCACCTCACTGTTCTAGATAAAATCTCGGTGCATCCTCTTTGATCTAATCCACGGAAGCCTAACCCCGCCTCACCACTAAATTACACTTAAGCCTCCCCTGTTACAAATCTTCCTACGTGTTCCTAGCACTGGTTTCTTGCACTGGATCTATAAAGTCCAACATATCATTTTCAAACCTTCGCTTTAGTATTTTCTGATGGCCAGCACATAGTAACCAAAAAAAGATGAATATTTTTGTTGACTATTTCAGGAAAAGACACCCCATGATAGACAATAGCATCTTTATTGAAATCTAAGGAAAAAACTGATACTTGAGAGTAAGCTGACTTACTAATCTCATTTTCTCACATTATGGTGAGGAAACAAATGGAAGACTCTTCATCCAGTAATAATGAGACTGATACATGATTTCCTTCTGGAAGTTCAGTTCAGTTCAGTTCAGTCACTCAGTTGTCTCCAACTCTTTGCAACCCCATGGACTATAGCACACCAGGTCTCCCTGTCCATTACCAACTGCTATAGCTGCTCAAACTCATGTCCATCGATTGGTGATGCCATCCAACCATCATCTCACCTTCAATCTCTTCCAGCATCAGGGTCTTTTCCAAGGAGTCAGTTCTTTGCATCAGGTAGCCAAAGTATTGGAGCTTCAGCTTCATCATCAGTCCTTCCAATGAATATTCAGGGCTGATTTCCTTTAGGAGTGACTGGTTTGATCTCATGGCACTCCCAGGGACTCTCAAGAGTCTTCTCCAACACAACAGTTCAAAAACATCAGTTCTTCTGCACTCAGCTTTCTTTATAGTCCAACTCTCACATCCATATTTGACTACTGGAAAAACCATAGCCTTGACTAGACAGACCTTTGTTGGCAAAGTAACGTCTCTGCTTTTTAATATGCTATCTAGGTTGGTCATAGCTTTTCTTCCAAGGAGCAAGGGTCTTTTAATTTCATGGCTGCAGTCACCATTGCAGTGATTTTGGAGTCCAAGAAAATAAAGTCTGTCATTGTTTCCATTGTTTCCCCATTTGCCATGAATAGGAATAGGAGTACGTCAAGGCTGTGTATATTGTCACCCTGCTTATTTAACTTATATGCAGAGTACATCATGAGAAACGCTGAACTGGAAGAAACACAAGCTGGAATCAAGATTGCCGGGAGAAATATCAATAACCTCAGATATGCAGATGACACCACCCTTATGGCAGAAAGTGAAGAGGAACTAAAAAGCCTCTTGATGAAAGTGAAAGTGGAGAGTGAAAAAGTTGGCTTAAAGCTCAACATTCAGAAAACTAAGATCATGGCATCTGGTCCCATCACTTCATGGGAAATAGATGGGGAAACAGTGGAAACAGTATCAGACCTTATTTTTTTGGGCTCCAAAATCACTGCAGATGATGACTGCAGCCATGAAATTAAAAGACGCTTACTCCTTGGAAGGAAAGTTATGACAAAACTAGACAGCATATTCAAAAGCAGAGACATTACTTTGTCAACAAAGGTTTGTCTAGTCAAGGCTATGGTTTTTCCTGTGGTCATGTATGAATGTGAGAATTGGACTGTGAAGAAGGCTGAGCGCCCAAGAATTGATGCTTTTGAACTGTGGTGTTGAAGACTCTTGAGAGTCCCTTGGACTGCAAGGAGATCCAACCAGTCCATTCTGAAGATCAGCCCTGGGATTTCTTTGGAAGGAATGATGCTACAGCTGAAACTCCAGTACTTTGGCCACCTCATGCGAAGAGTTGACTCATTGGAAAAGACTGTGATGCAGGGAGGGATTGGGGGCAGGAGGAGAAGGGGACGACAGAGGATATGGCTGGATGGCATCACTGACTTGATGGACATGAGTCTGGGTGAACTCCAGGAGTTGGTGATGGACAGGGAGGCCTGGCGTGCTGTGATTCATGGGGTCACAAAGAGTCAGACACGACTGAGCAACTGAACTGAACTGAACTGATGGGACTAGATGCCATGATGGGACCAGATGCCATCTTAGTTTTCCGAATGTTGACTTCTAAGCCAATTTTTTCACTCTCCTCTTTCACTTTCATCAAGAGGCTCTTTAGTTCTTCTTCAGTTTCTGCCACAAGGGTAGTGTCATCTGCATATCTGAGGTTATTGATATTTCTCCTGTATATCTTGATTCCAGCTTGTGCTTCATCCAGCCTAGCATTTTGTATGATGTACTCTGCATATAAGTTAAATAAGCAGGGTGACTACATACAGCCTTGATGTACTCCTTTCCTGACTTGGAACCAGTCTCTTGTTCCATGTTCAGTTCTAACTGTAGCTTCCTGACCTGCATGCAGATTTTTCAGGAGGCAAGTCAGGTGGTCTGGTACTCCCATCTCTTTCAGAATTTTCCAGTTTGTTGTGATCCACACAGTGAAAGGCTTTGGCATAGTCAATAAAGTAGATATTTTTCTGGAACTCTTGCTTTTTCGATAATCCAACGGATATTGGCAATTTGATCTCTGGTTTCTTTGCCTTTTCTAAATCCAGCTTGAACATCTGGAAGTTCACGGTTCATGTACTGTTGAAGCCTGGCTTGGAGAATTTTGAGCATTACTTTGCTAGCTTGTGAGATGAGTGCAATTGTGCGGTAGTTTGAACATTCTTTGGCATTGCCTTTGGACTGGAATGAAAACTGACCTTTTCCAGTCCTGTGGCCACTGCTGAGTTTTCCAAATTTGCTGGCATATTGAGTACAGTGCTTTCACAGCATCATCTTTTAGGATTTGAAATAGCTCAACTGAAATTCCATCACTTCCACTAGCTTTGTTCATAGTGATGCTTCCTAAGGCCCACTTGACTTCACATTCTAGGATGTATGGCTCTAGATAAGTAATCACAAAGTCATGGTTACCTGGGTCATGAAGGTCTTTTGGATAATTCTTCTGTGTATTCTTGTCACTTCTTCTTAATATCTTCTGTTAGGCCCATACCATTTCTGTCCTTTATTGTGCCCATCTTGGCAAGAAATGTTCCCTTGGTATCTCTAATTTTCTTGAAGAGATCTCTAGTCCTTCCCCCTTCTATTGTTTTCCTCTATTTCTTTGCATTGATCACTGAAGAAGGCTCTCTTCTCTCTCCTCGCTATTCTTTGGAATTCTGCATTCAGATGCTTATATCTTTCCTTTTTTCCTTTGCTTTTAGCTTCTCTTCTTTTCTCAGCTATTTGTAAGGCCTCCTCGGACAACTACTTTGCCTTTTTGCATTTCTTTTTCATGGGGATGTTCCTGATCACTGCCTCGTGTACAATGTCACAAACCTCTGTCCATAGTTCTTCAGGCTGTCTATCAGATCTATTTCCTGGAATCTATTTGTCACTTCCACTGTATAATCGTAAGGAATTTGATTTAGGCCATATCTGCATGGTCCAGTCGTTTTCCCTACTTTCTTCAATTTAAGTCTGAATTTGGCCATAAGGAGTTCATGATCTGAGCCAGTCAGCTCCCAGTCTTGTTTTTGCTGACTGTATAGAGCTTCTCCATCTTTGGCTGCAAAGAATATAATCAATCTGATTTCGGTGTTGACCATCTAGTGACGTCCATGTGTAGAGTTGTCTCTTGTATTATTGGAAGACGGTGTTTGCCATGACCAGTTGTGTTCTCTTGGCAAAACTCTGTTAGCCTTTGACCTGCTTCACTTTGTACTCCAAGGCTAAACTGGCCTATTACTCTAGGTATTTCCTGCCTTCCTACTTTTGCATTCCAGTCCCCTATAATGAAAAGGACATCATTTTGGGGTGTTAGTTCTAGAAGGTCTTGTAGGTCTTCAGAGAACCGTTCAACTTCAGCTTCTTCAGCATTACTGGTTGGGGCATAGACTTGGATTACTGTGAATGGTTTGCCTTGGTAATGAACAGAGATCATTCTGTCGTTTTTGAGAGTGCACCCAAGTACTACATTTCAGACTCTTTTGTTGATTATGAGGGCTACTCCATTTTTCTAAGGGATTCTTGCCCACAGTAGTAGATATAATGGTCATTTTAGTTAAATTTGCTCATTCCAGTCCATTTTAGTTCACTGATTCCTAGAATGTTGACGTTCACTCTTGCCATCTCCTGTTTGACCACTTCCAATTTACCTTGATTCATGGACCTAACATTCCAGGTTCCTATGCAATATTGTTCTTTACAGCATTGGACTTTACTTCCATCACTTTACATCCACAACTGGGCGTTGTTTTTGCTTTGTCTCTGTCTCTTCATTCTTTCTGGAGTTATTCCTCCACTCTTCTCCAGAACGTATTGAGCACCTACTGACTGGGGGAGTTCATCTTTCAGTGTCCTATCTTTTTGCCTCTTCAAACTGTTCATGGAAGGTCCCCTACTAAGTGACTGTTCTGATCCTAACAGTCCATTCTCTATCTCAGGTGGGAGCTACCTCTTTTTCGAAATTTTCAGGGAGGTGACAGCTGGAAGAATATTTGGAAGCAGGATGAGAGAGGGTACATACCCCTGGCAGCCATGCAAAGAGTAAAGACCAAATGGCAGCTGTTAAAGGTTTACCAGCCCTTTCATCCTAAATTAGACAGATGGCATTCTGTTACTCTGTTGTAGATGGAAGCTCAAGCTAGGAATGTGATACATTTGTGACTGCTTGAGCACAGTGTATTTTATCAAAAAAACTTAACTTTATTTAAAATTTGCAACTGTTTTTCTACTTATGAGTAGCCCACTATGAAATAACATCTCTGGCACCTGCAGTAGAAAAAAGCACTGGAATTAAGAGTAGGGAAGTTTCAGTTTGGAATCCCAGTTCTGATAGCAAGAAAATCCCAGCCTCTGCTTGTCTACAAGATCAGGGGGTTAACACCTGCCCCATGGGGCTGTGGGCATTAGCACACATGTGTTAGACCTATGTAAGCTGCTGCATCAAGGCTAGGTATTTCTACTTGCAGGCACTGGCCTGGCGACTTATCCTCGAGGTTTTCCCCTCAAGGGAACTGAAAATTTACAGTTTTAATATGCTTTCTGAAAAGTATAAATACAGTGTGAAGAGTCAAGTAATGGAATAACTGGCTTTCAAGACTCCCAATAAAAGAATGAATTGTAACTCTTCTCTTAGAATTAAGATAGCCTACTATCATTTGAGAACTTCAGTATAGGTTTCAAGTCTGTCAGTTTCTAGAATTATCCCTCTCTCTTCCTCTAAAGAGGTCATTCAGTAAATTTGTCTTTACAAGCCAAATGTGAAATCTGTGTTTATCCCAAAATCAAAACAATTGCTAATGGTAAACGTAAAGTGCTTAACATAAACTAAACTTTAAGCGTTGGTCTCTTTCCAATAATGACAGGTACATCCTGGTAAATGCTCCCTGAGAAGACATTACAACTGGTATGCAATTAAATAATGCCTAATATTTTTAGCCAGAATTTTAAATCCTCCATTTTCCCTCCTCTGTATCTGTTTAGGAAGGGAAAAAATTTAACTTCTAACTATCAAAATATATCTTATTCAAAGAAATAATAGTACCATTTCTCTTAAGACCTTTGTCCTCAGTTTATTAGGGTCAGAAATTTAATTTGTTCTTTGTCAGCAAAGGTGCTCTAATTTATGTCTATTCTAAAGAAAGAGAGCTCTAAAACTCTGTGGGACCTCTGAGGCCTGTACAAAGAGGCATGGATTACAACGCAGGGGGCAAAGCCCCCACCCACAAATAACTAGACTCGGATTTCTTTTAAATTTTTAGGTGGCCCAGTGTCACTTCCTTCACAATCATAAAACAACCTCATAAATATGAATGTCTTTTATTATGAAAATTGCTGTTACATTACAGCCAACATTCCAAAACAGTATTTTAATAAACACTTGTCTTGATTACAAAGTAGAGCAGAAACCATGATCCTTTTTCAAAATCGATTAACATCTGCAGATGTTAACATGAAGAAGGAGGAGGACACTCCAAACGCTCACCCTGGTGTAGAGGAGATGAGATGGGGAAGAGCACCTGTTATCCAGAATAGCTACTAGTGTTATTTGTACAGTGTAAACCAACCACTTACAATAGGACATTTAAAAATGGTGAAAAGCAAAACAATAAAAGGCTGAGGTGTCACAATACTTTTGAGATGGGAAAAGCCAAAGTGAGTTTCCTTTTCCTTCCTCTCTGTGAGTTCAGTGCAAGGTACAGGGAAGAACCACAACACTAGGTCAAGGATGGATGCAGTTCTTTGCTTCCATATTTCCCAGTCTCCAGTCCTATTTTTAAAAACAGCTTGCATGTAAAAGCCCTTCAGGCTTTCACAGGTCCTGGAACACAGCGTTTGCACGTGGATGAATGAGGTTCCGCAGCAGCTCAGAGTCAGTGTCTGAATTCCAGTGTATCCACTCTGGAGCATTGTAAGGAATCCAAGAACACAATTCCTATGTTCTTTCTCATTGGGAGGCAACAGACTCCTATTTGGGTGTGCTCCATGTTTGGGGTCAGGGTGTAGAAGTAGTAACTGCACAGAACCTTTCCATCACGAATAAATGCCCTGGTGGAAAAGCTTAGAAAAAGTTAAAATTGCAGTTTAAAAGTTCCTCTTTCCCCTTCCCTCAGCAAAGAAGCATGGTGCACACATGATTGCAAGGAATTCTGGAAGGCATAGTGTGGCTACTATAGTTTCAAGTACAAAGTATTCCTTGCAAAGGGGTCTGGGGTGACTGTGGGCAAACCAGAAACTCAAAAATATTCATCAACCTCTTTAATGTAAGAAGCCACACTGAGAATTTTATCCTACAAGTTCATGAGCTGGCATACTCTTTACCATAGGAAGGGATAGCCTCGTTTCTCCAACAGCAGATGTATGATACTTGGGAAACTTAACACAGGCCAGGGACTGGTCTAATCTGATTTCTACCTCCTTTTCCGTCCTCCCTTTCCACCGGTCTTTTATTCTGGGCTCAGAGCTCCAATCACTAGCAAGGCTCAGAAATAACAACCAAAATAATACAACGTCCTAATTTCAACACTGTTCTTTTTTGCTGCTACAGGAAGACACCAGCTGGTGCTGAAACACTCTGAATAGATAATCCAGTTGTCAAGCTGTTATGCAGCCTAGTTAAGCTTCTCACGCTGGATCTGATAGTAACATGCCTGAAAGAAAAGTTCAAAACCATTTAAAATTTACTTTAAAAGAAATCACATAAACATAACAATGCACATGGGACTAAGAAAAGAACTCCTTTATGAATACTGACCGCTCAACAAAATCAGCTGCTCTCATATTTTCCCATTTTCTTCCAGTCCCCCTATCCTATCCCATGTCTACTTTGTCTAGTTGTAATTAGTAGAAATAAAACTTTGTAAAATTCTGATTCTAAAACAGACAAAAACATTTTTTTCAAGCTGTTTAACATCTGTTATTAAGCAGAAATATCTTAATTTGCTAAGCCACTACTGACTGGACATTTAGAATATGCTGATGATCAGTATAAGGTACACAAACAAGTGTAATCAGAATCACCAACATGTTTGATAAATACACAGGTTGAGATTAAGCATCATTCCAGACCTACTGAGTCAGAGGATTGGATAACTTGCTTTAGTATTTTGAGACTGACCAATTCTATTTTCTTTAATATAGTATATATTTTAAAATATTAACAATATGTGCTGTTTGCATTAAAATTTTATATAAAAGAAGGTGGTTAATGAAAGATTCACAATATTGTAAATGAAGGAGAGATTTTAACAAAATATTAAATAATATCTATACTTTACCTTCAAAGTAGTGAACATTATACCCTGTTCTCCATGCTGAAGATATGGGTCCATTAGATCCTCGATGAGGTGTACCTCAGAGCCTAAATTCCTAATCCTGCCCCAACGAGAAAGAGATATTGAGTTACTTCTGCTTATGTATGTCCTACTTCTGAATCTATTTAAGTTAGAAGAGATTGGTCACCTGGCCCGGAGCACCACATATAAAAAAACAGGGAATAAGTCATCCATGGACCATAGGAAGTCTTCCTGAAGTGATGCCAGGACACTCTGAGAGATCTCTTCAAAAGTCTGCTGGATGACTTTTAGTTTGTCTGATGGGGTAAACGTTGTGCTGTTGTAAACAAACAAACAAAAGAAACAATTAAAAACTAGAAATAAATGACAAAATATAGCCTATGGTTGTTTTCTTAGTAGAGCCATTTGACATTGTTTGACAATATACTCTAAGGGCTCATGTGCCTTAAGCTGGACACATCAGGCAAAAGGAGTCACCAGAAGGGATGACCTCTGTAAGCCTATGATTCTTTGAGGAAAGAAGCCTCCAGCTATGAATGGTTCACATGAAAGAATTCACTAAGTCATAGATCACCTCCTTTTACCCACATGGAACCTTATTGTCCTAATACATGCTCTTCTCTGAGTAAGAAGCTTAATTTCCCTTTGGCTAAAGATATGATTATGTAGATAAATTTCTGGGTAGGTTCTTCACCACTTCTGAAAATTCAAGGGCCTTGTAGAGTAAAAGGTAACCCAAATGTCTCAAGAGTCTTTCTGATATCCAGGCTGAGTTTGACACCATCTTAGGGAGTTGGGTGTGGAGGGACTAGAGTTTAGGTAAATATAAGATCGCATCAATATCTTAGTAAACTAACCACTCCTTTGATTTATGTAATTTTCAACAAAGCAGAGATCACCTGATCTGTTGCAGACATTCCACAGCTGAGGCAAAACAAGCATCTTTCGTGGTTGGCAAAACCTGCAAAAAAAAAAAAAAAAAAAAGGACTGATAAAGGTCAAAGAAGAAAGCTGTCTTTTGCAGTGACAATAAACATATTGTCACCAATCACAGAATGCGTGTCTTAAGTGAGAAACTTACGCTTGTATACTATACTATCAAAGTAAAATGGAAATTTTTTTGCTAATCCCCCACACCAAACAAAAGCATATTTGCTAAGGAAACCAAAATCCACTGTACCTTTTTATTCTCTCCAAGGACTGACAAGGTCACTGGCCAAAATTTCCTACAATGGAATCCATATGTTGTTAATATGTGTTTGTGTCTTATGGTAGATTAAGCCCCATAAAAACAGTTAATGACTAAATTGACTTTCCTGTCCCCACTTAAAATAACTATTTCAGTTACCTAGTTTTTACTACTGAACCAGTCCATTGAAAAAATTTACTTTCCAATTAAGGCTCAATCTCTTTTTTCTAATAGCACAAATCTATAATTATTGGGTGCTGTGGTAATCAGCTTCATCATAACACTTCTAAAAAGTATAATTATTGACTGTTTCCTTAGATTATAGGAAACAACCCCCTACAATAAAAAAGGGCACTTCTAAACTTTTAATTAGAAATTGTAGATGGGAAGGGAGGGAGGAAAGAGAAGAGAAAAGAAGGGAAAGAAGAATGCAAGAGACTGAATACAATTAACTTTTTCTGAAAATGTGAATGTATGTACTTGGCTTCGAAGAACTGCAAAATATCAGTCAGGAAAAACTCAAATTATTTACATATATTCAGAAGAATAATCAGATTTCAAACTCACATCTAAAGATTCTCAGAAATAAAGATTTTTAAATATCACTATTTTGCTAAAGACAGGCAATAAGTAATAAGTGCAAATCATATATTTAATTAAATATCAAAGTACCAAATTCCTGATAATGCTGTTTGCATTTTGAGTTAAAACCACTAGCTCCCATTCATAATTACTGTACTGACCTCTGCACCCCAAGGAAGCCCAAAAGAGCAAGGTCTGTCTGCTTATTTAGCCGGAGAACACATTCCCAGTAAACGTCCTCCTCACGATCATTATCCAGGGCGTACAGCATGAACAGTGGTGGGTAGAGCCGAGGTAGGAGTACAGGAAGCAGTAACCCAGAACCTGTTACCACATAGCTACAAAACATCACAGGGAGGCGGAGAACCCTTAACATTAAAACTGAATATAGAATCAAACATGGAGCTTCATTTTCTAGAAGTAGAAAGTAAAGGTGGGAAATTTTGAGTAAAGAAGCAGTTCTATTACTTCTTTTAGGTAAGGAGTTAACATGAGAAGTTTACCTATGGCCCCAGAGTTTTGTCTTGGGTCACCTGTGAATTCTTTTCATAGGCTCAAAATCTAAATGAAAGCCCACTGTGTTTACATTTTAAGGTTGACTTCTCTGTTGAACTGTGGCAAAATGATCTACTTTGCTCATCAGCCTTTGTGCCTAGTCATCTGTGGTTACAGCTTCATGGCATTTGGCTAACAGAACTTGAGACCTAAAAGAAACCTCAGAGATCACCTAATCCAACCAAACTATTTTAAAAAGAAGGAAACAGATCTAGAGAAAAGAATTTTCCCTGAGATTCTCTGCATAAGATCACTTGGTTCCCATCCTCTTTCTTCACCATCTCCACCCAGCTCTACTCACCCTGGCTCTGGTGATTCAGATCTGGAATCTGACTTTCCAGTGCAGAAGGATTTCCTTTCGGTCGGCAGAGGGGCAGAGAGAGGAATTGTGCTGCCCTCTTCAGGAAGCTCAGGAAATAAGAACCTAAGGAAGAATAAAACAATCATTATACAGTTACACCTCTAGAGTGAATAAAAAGAGTAAAAACACATTTCCATTATTTAATCCACTTAAGGACCAATTAAATCAAACTTCATATCAATTATAAAAGAAAATGCCAATTCCCTTAAGAGTCTTAACTAATGCTTTTTACATAATAAAATTAACAATGTAGCTAATGAGTGTATATGTACTCAGTCCTGTCCCACTCTTTGCGACCCTATGGACTATAGCCTGCCAGGCTCCTCTGTCCATGGGGTTGTCCAGACAAGAATACTGGAGTAGGCTGCCAATTCCCCCTCCAGGGGATCTGCCCGATCCAGGACTGAACCTGCGTCTCTTGCATCTCCTATACTGGGAGGCAGGCTCTTCACCACTGCACCACCTGGGAGGCCTCACAAAACATAAATGCTCGGGGATAAAACTTCCTATTAGACTTCGTCTTCTCCAGGTGTTAGGTTAGGCTAGGTTTTAGAGACACAACTTTGCCTAGAGATTAACTCCAAATAAGACTCCTATATGTCACACCAAAATTGGTATTAAAAATTTATTTTTAGCTTTCTATTATACTTAATGAGTAAGAAAGACATAAAGGAAATAAGTTACAATGGCTATGAACACAAAGTAAAAATGTGTTTTCACTAATCTACTGAAGGATCTATGGCATAAAGCCATTTTCCTGATGAATAATTTCTGCAATAAAGAGGAACATTCATGATTACAGCTTTCCTCGCAAAGCTGTAATCTCTAGATTCAGGGTGAAGCCATCCAAGCATGAGTGTAAACTAGTATTTCCACACCCTGCTGACATGAAAAGCTCTCTCACCTCACCAGCTGGAAAATTCGCTTAAGGTAGGACTTAATCTCCTTCACAGCCTCCTGCAGTAGCCGGCGGTTGGCTCCCACACCCACATATGTCATTCTATACACTGCAACCAGAGTCTCCACGAGCCTGCCCAGCGGGTGCAGAGGAGTGTCGCAGGCCTGAGCAGGAGAGAACCAATGCAGCCAGTCAGTGTGCACCAACAGCGGAAACAATCAGAATAAACAATTTCATAAAGGATAAACAATTTTCAAAGCGCCAAGAGTCTACTTTTTGGACCAGGAATATTTAAATACTTCAACTTCTCTGAAAGCGTTAATTCTACCCAAATTATATGGAGTAGGAATTCTTAATCAAAGAATCCTATTAACATTTTGGAAAAATAGCTTTGGATACTGATATAGAATAACATCATTAAAAGAAAGGTTCTAAGGGAATTCCCTGGCAGTCCGGTGGTTAAGACTCTGCACTTGCACTGCATAGGTTCAATCTCTGGTCAGAGAATTGAGATCCCACATGCCATGTGGCCCAGCCAAAGGAAAAAAGAAAAGAAAGATAACATACCTTAAATGTCAAGAAAAATACATGAAATGTTACCTTGCAGAAAACTGAATAATGAGAGTTGAAACAGTCACTGTTCAGTTCCCTTGATTTCTTCTAATACTCCTTCCTGCAACCCTACATCAATGCCTGTCATACTTTAAACTGTGGTCTGATTTCACAGGATTGGAGAAGGAAGCAAAGACAGCATAACCATGGGGTGAGGGTGGGGTGCCTTCTTTATATAACTTTTAGTTTGTTAATGTTACAAACAGAAAGCCATTTTAAACTCTGACCCTAGATGTCCAGGATCCCCTTGAACATTTACAAAACTTATAAATTTCTACCATCATAATCAGCCAATCTTCAGGTGGAAATGTGTTCTTAGCAGTCAGAGAATTAACAAAAGACATATTAAGAAAGCAAAAACAGGATATGAGTAACAATAAGCTGTGAGTACATATGAATGATATACTGTGTTAGTTGTATCATTAATTAACAAAACCAGTATGGTTCCGATTCTCATTTACCTTTATTAAGTATTTCTTAATGTCATCATATTTCTCCACGGAGAAGGCACCAACATGCTGAGGAATGAATTCCAAACTCTCTAGTGTCTGAGTCTGTGAACGACTTAGTATCTCTGGACTATAAAAAGGGAAAAGAAAGCCTATCATATATTTTAAGAAAGCAAGATAATTTTAAGTACACATGAAGCTCTATTAAGGATGAAATGGAGCAACCATCACAGTGTTCAGACAAATGTACTTATAACTTGTAATTGTCCTATATTAGATTTATATAAGTTATTCAAAATAGCACTTAATGTTACTCCACACAAACCACAATAAATTAATGAAAATGTTGTGCCAATATAAACCCTGGTGTTGAAAAATACTGTTATACTGTTGTAAAATACTGTAATGTAGTATGTGTAATAGCCTGAAGAGAAAACCGGTGACAGACTTGTTAGTGATGATAGAAATGGAATAAAGGGGAGAGGGAGAGCTAAAGAATGAAGGAAAACAAATCAAAGGGCAAAGGGTGAAATGGAAATGAGCTCAAGATGTAAGGGGATAATGCGGACACTATAACAGGTGGTGGGGTACGCACACAATGGGTAAAGGGAAGCTTCGGATGAAGAGGTTAAGATAAAACACATACCAGTCATCAACTGAAATTTTTTGTATTGGCACTCTATCATTAGATTACAATTAATGAGAAATTAGAAACAGTGCACAATTAACATTGATACTATTTTAATAGTATCAATGAACAAATAAGATCTTTGTGGCAACAATGTGGTTTTACACAAAAGTTCATTCATTCTCACTTCTTGGAAATACCCAACAAAAGTTAACCAAGGTTAACTGGAGGAGTCAAGTCTCAATGTCTTGGCCCAGGGGCTCTATCAGCGAAGGCTGACCAACTACATCCCATAAGGACACATCCACAGCTTTAATCAATCCTGGGAGTTTCCATTTCTTTCACTGATACAGTAGGAGATAAAAATCATAAACTTCATGAATGAAACACTATAATCAATTCCCACTGATCCCCAATACAGGAAAAAACAAAACCAAATCTTCTTTCTATACTGCAGGGATGAGAAAGTTCTTTAGATTCAAATGCTAATCAGTACTAGCTTGTGGAAGTGACTGGCCAAGTTACATACAGAAATATGAAGAATGGTAGATGGAAAAGAAAAGCAGGAAAAAGAAAAAGGAAGAAAATAAGAAAAAGAAAGAAATGAAAAGTACATCTGTAATTTTTCTTTCAGCACTTCCAAATCATTGTGCCACTTCCTTTTGGCCACCAAGGTTTCTGACAACAAAGATGCAGCCATTTGAACTGAAATTGCCATATACATGCAATGCATAATTCCTCTGTAGCTGCTTTCAAGATTTTTTCTTCCAATTTGAATATGACATGTCTGTGCATGGATATCTGGTTTTTTCTAGGATGAAGTTTGTTCAGCTTCTTGAATGTGCAGGTTTATGTGTTGGGCTTTCACCAAGCTTGGGAGTTTTCAATCACTACTTATTCAAATATTTTCAGCTCTGCAATTTTTCTCGTTTCCTTCTGGGATTCCAAGGACACAAATATTAGACTGTCAGGTCCTTAGAGCTCTGTTCACTTTTTTTTTTCACACTCTGTTGTTCAGCTTAAATAATTTCTATTAGTCTATTTTCAAGTTTACTGACTTCTGCTGTCGTTTCCTATCTGCTACTGAGTCCACACAATGATTTTTAAAATTTTGCTTAATTTTTCATTTCAAAAATTTTGATTTGGTTCTTCTTTATATCCTCTATTTCTTTGCAGGTACTTACAATTTTAACATTTGTTTCAAGGATATTTACAATTGCTCATTTGAATATTTTTATAATAGCTCCTTTAAAGTTCTTGTCATATAATTCCAAAATCTAGGTTAAGGGGTCATGGATATCTGTTGATTATCTTCCCCTGAATGAGTTGAGATTTTCATGGTTCTTTGATTGCCAAGTAATTCTGGTTTATTTCCTGGACATTTTGAGTATTACGCTATGAGATTCTGGGCCCTGTTTATATCCTATTGAGGATGTTGACATCCAAAACATAGTAAACATAGAACTGAAACTGTTGTCTTTACAAAGACCTGCTTACGAAGCTGGCGCTTGGGTGGCACCTGGGAACCAAACCCCCTATACGAATATGAAGCATTTCCTAACATAGGGTATTGTGGCGCTGCCCGTAAACTGTATTAACTAAGTGATTTACGGTGAACACATGCTTCCTTCCGCGACTGTGGGATTTTGGTAGCTGGTAGGCTTAAGATTGGAGAAGGAAATGGCAGCCCACTCCAGTACTATTGCCTGGAGAATCCCAGGGATGGGGG
Source organism: Bos javanicus (assembly GCF_032452875.1). Taxonomy (NCBI): domain Eukaryota; kingdom Metazoa; phylum Chordata; class Mammalia; order Artiodactyla; family Bovidae; genus Bos; species Bos javanicus. The sequence goes on from NC_083869.1 coordinate 90,342,968, forward strand.
AGCCTGGTTGGCTTCCATGTATGGGATCGCACAGAGTCGGACACGACTGAAGCAACTAGGCAGCAGCAGCAGGCTTAAGATGCCTATGTGACCAGTCCCCATAAATACCTGGGGAAGTTCATCTCTAATGGGCTTCACTGAGCAGAAATACTGTGTTTGTGTGGCTGCATTTTACTGCCTGGGGGAGAGTGTGCTGTGTGTGACCCCTCAGAGAAGAGGCAGAGCACAGGAAGCTTGCACATGGATTCCTCCAGACTCTGCTTGTGTCTTCTTCCCTTATGATTGGCTGTGGAGCCTTACTGTGTTGCTGGAACAACTCTTACCTGTGAGTACAACTATATGTTGAGTCATATTATGAGTCCCTCTAGTGAATCACTGAATGTGTAGGTGACCTTAGGAGTCTTTCAAACAGCTGGTATTTTTGTTTCTGCTGTCTGTGGGCTGTGGTTCCAGTGTTAGCCCACTTCCCACGGACTATGCAGGCCTGTCTGGGTCTGTTCCGTGAGTACCACTCAAGTGTCAGTCTGGGACCTAGGTGGACTGCTTAGCTAATTAGAATCAAATCCACACATGAACAGGTATGGGGTGAATCCAGGAGTTCATAAACAACTTATCAGGGTTGCTTTCCAAAGTTCCTCTCTCTCCATGACCTCTCCAGCATTTTCTGATTCCCCCTGTAGGTAAGTCTTTCAGCCTGAAATTACCCACTTCCATAAAGTGGTGGGAGGACAGAGAGAGAAGCCAACATAGCAGTAAGATTTGGCCCTGACTCCTGGACCTGATGATCCATCAAGGGAGAAGAAGGCTCCACATCGTAAGAGTCCTGGCTCCTCCAAGCACTCCTGGCTGCTCCAGCTGGTGCATCGCTGTCCTGCCACAGAAGTGCCTGTAGGCTGAAGCATGAGAAAGTGGAGAAGGAGAGAGAAAACCCAGTGTTCCTCCTCCACTCTTTCTGAGCTCTAGGAGTCTCTGGCATCTTAAGCCAGAAATAGAGGGGTTTTTCTGGATCCCCACACCACAGTGTGTGCTTCTAGTTTCAAGTTATACTGAGTTCAAGCTGAGGAACATGGAGGTTAAAAAACTTGTAAACTTTCCCTGGTTGGGTGGCACTTTAAATTCAGGTGTTCTCCCCCAATAATCTGCTGACATGTACTCTTCAGAGTTTTGAACAGCTCACCACGTATTCTGCCTGCATTTTATATTAATAGGTGAGTTCAGTAGAAGATACAGGGAGGCGTGTTTTATCCATCCTTACCCAGAAGTACATCGCTGACTTCTAAATTGTCCTTAAAACCTAAATGTGGAAATCCTTAACCTACTCGCTTTAGGTTTCATCTTCCACCAGACTCTATGCTGGGCAGGCATCCACGCACCTGTCTCTGTGTTGGCGCCGATTGGTGGTCAGGGCCACAGCAATATTGTCCCACGCTTTCCAAACTTCCCCTTGGCCTGGGTTCTCACAGCCGAGCTGATGCCAACATTCATCAAACACGGCTTTCCACTTCTCATCAGCCGGCACCGCCAGGTTTCCAAGCTTCCTGCTAATAAGGTTATGTCAACTTTTTATTGATCACTTATTTTTGTGCAAATATCCTAAGAAACAGAAACTTTCTAGTAATATACGAACTATAAATACTTCTATCACAAAAGCTGCCTAAGTTGATAGTGGCTCTGTTGTCTAAAGACTGAATAAGAAGTGTAAAGGGATGGTTTTTTAGCTACTTAGTGTTTATTAGATACTAAAGTGTATGAACTGTTAAGTATGAAGCACATCAGACTTGTCTCCTTTGCTTTCTACATTTCTACAGAATTGATTTTGAAAAACTGATTCCTGCTAAAAAGAGAAGTTTCTGTGCCTTGCATATCTCACAATGAGAACTGTAAAATACATTATGCACTGGGTTCTAAAAATACTCTTTAAGAATAAACATGCTACAGAAAGTATATCATGCTCCCATGAAAACAAAGAATCTGAGATGCTATCAAAATAAAAAAACAAAGCAGAAGCTGGAATCAGTAAAGGAAAATAAACGTGCCAAAAACCTAGAGAAAGAACACAATACACTTAAGAGACTTTGATTTTCCCCATATATGCAGCGTATACTATTCCATTTATTGTATCTATAGGGCTGATCTTTACTTTTCAAAATCAAGTTGTGCAGGGCTTCCATTTTAAAAGGTTCTCTTTCGATCAATTTGGATACCTGTACCATTAACAGTAAGATTATTCCTGCACACAGAACTTCCATCAGTTTAAACATTTATGCTCTGAGGCTATAATCGAAGATAAGACTATAGATTTAGCTATCTGTAGCAGTTGTCAGTTTACAATTCAGGGTTATACACTACTTACAAAAACAGACTTTAAAAACCTGTTCTGCATTTGAAATATTAACCAGTTTTTACAAAAGCGAGACAACTCAAAACATTCAATAATTAATCCATAATTAATACTCATTACTCACAAAACTTTAGGTCGGTCTTTATCACTCTCATACAGACTAGGCTTGAAGTATGTTCCAGTGATTTTGATCCCAGATCCCCATTCTCCACTAAAATAACCTTCAATGTAATCTCCATTTGGCATAGTCAGTGTTCCCTAGGTAATGGTAGAGAAAATGTGGAATTACAAGAGGTACTTCCAGTCTTAAAAATCAAGGTGGGGGCATTAAAAAAAAAGAAAAAAGAAAAAGCACTACATGGTTGGCATTTTCACTTTTAACTAGTCCCTAATCCTTAAAAAAAAGTATATGTACATGTATGTGCAAAAAGAGTATATGAAAATAACCCATGGGTTAAAGAAAAAGAAATAACAAGAAAAATTGTTAAAATACATTGAGTTGTAAAAAATGAATACACAACTTATCTAAATTGATGCAATGCTACAAAAGCAGTGCTTAGAGGCAAATTTAAAACTGTAAATGTCTATATTATTAAAAAAAAAAAAGACCTGAAATCAATAATCTAAAATTCTACCTCACAAAATTAGAAAAAAGCAAACTAAACCCAAAGCAAGAAGATACTAAATATTAGAGTAAAAATCAATGGGAAAGAAAATAAGAGATAAAAAAAACAATGAAACCAAAAGTTGCTTCTTTGAAAAGATACTAAAATTTGACACACATTTAACTGGATTGACTAAGAAACAAAGACCAAGACTTAACTAGATTGATCAAGAAAAAGAGAGGACATAAAATTAGAAAATCAACAGAGGATATTAAAATGCAATAAGCTATAAACAAGTAAATTCTTAAAATGTCAAAATATTTGAATATATACATTTCACCAAAGAAGACAGATGAATTGCTAGTAAGTACTTGAAGATATGGTCTATAATAAGATTATTAGTCACTAGGGAAATGTTAATTAAATCCATGAGGTTTCAGTTCACATCCACTAGAATGACAAAGAGGAAAAAAAGAAAATAAAACGTATTGGCAAAGGTGTGAAGAAATTTGAATCCTTATACATTGACTATAGGAATGTAAAATGATGCAGCCACTGTGGAAAATAGTTTGGCCATTTCTTAACATGTTAAACATCAATTTTCCATAAACCCAGCAACTGTACTACTAGGTATCCACCTGAGAGAAATGAGAACACATGTTCACAGAAGAAGTTTTAAGTGGAAACGGAAAACAGAAACAAACTCAGAGAGACAGAAAACAAACCTGTGGTTTTCAAATGGGAATGGATAGAACATGGACAAATTAGTGGTATGGGATTAACAGACACAAAGTACTATGTACACAGTAGATAAGCAACAAGGATATACTGTGTAGCACAGGGAATTATACCCATTATCTTGCAATAACCTATGCAAAAATACTGAGTAGTCATGGTGTACACCTGAAACTAACACAATATTACAGATCAATCATATTTCAATTTAAAAAAGAAGAAAAGAAGTTGTAGTTAACTTCACTATACACAATAGCCTAAAGTTGAAAACAGTCTGAAGTTGAAAATAATCCAATGCCCATCAGCTGGTGAAGGGACAAACAAAATGTGGTTTGGGGATGCTGTTCAGCAATAAAAAAGGAATAAAGTACTGCACATGCCACAATATGTAAAAATCTCACAAACATGCTAAGTGTGAGAAGCCACACAAAAGAAAACCCTTGTTGCATGATTCCAACTACATGAAAGGACCTGAAAGGGCAAATCTATAAAGTTTATCAGAGGTCATCTGGGACTGGAAGGAGAACCAGGGAATGACTATAACCGGGCAGGAGACGCTGATGGAAATGATCTCAAACTGGATCATGGTAAGAGATCAGTCCTGGGAGTTCACTGGAATGACTGATGTTGAAGCTGAAACTCCAATACTTTGGCCACCTGATGCGAGAGCTGACTCATTGGAAAAGACCCTGATGCTGGGAAAGATTGAGGGCAGGAGGAGAAGGGGACGAAAGAGGATGAGATGGTTGGATTGCATCACCGACTCAATGGACATGGGTTTGGGTGGACTCCAGGAGTTGGTGATGGACAGGGAGGCCTGGCATGCTGCGGTTCATGGGGTCACAAAGAGTCGGACACGAATGAGCGACTGAACTGAACTGAAGTGAATGGTTGTACAACTCTGCATACGTACTAAAAAATCACTAAAATGCACACTTGAAACAGGTAAATTTTATTGGAGGTCAGCTTTTTTAAAGATCAAGAAAAAAATCAGTAAAAGATTATTAAGAAAGAGAAAGAAGTTTCCAACCTTTCCACTGAGGGTCCAGTCATCTGAAAATTCCCCTTCATAGATAGTATCATCTTCAGAAAGTAAAACCCCATTTCCCTATGTGAAGAAAAAAAAACAAAAATCACAACACATAAAACATAGGGCAACTTAGGGTAACACCTAACTTAGGGTATCTGTAGCCACATCCTCCAAAGCCTTACATAATCTTAAAAAAAAAAGATAAGAACAATTGTATTAGGGAAGGTGGAACATTAATAAAAAGATGACTTAAAAATTAAGGACTAGGAGTTTAAAAAAGTCAACCGTAACTATATGCAAAACATTCCACTCACCATCATTTTATTAAGATGGAAGTTGCCTTCATAGTATAAACCAAACTGGGTAACTACTACACCATTGCCTTGGCATACATCATCTTGCCACAGTCCCATATACTTCTCCCCTCTGCAGAGAAATAGAAAAAAAAATTAAAAATAGAAATTAAAAAAAAAGAAATGAAATTAAAAAATCAATTATGATAAGGATGAGGTAGGGAAAAAATAATGATCACATGGAAGATACCAAGCATCACCCCTAGGTTAGTATCTGTCCCATTTCATTAATTAAAGTGTTAACGCTATCTCCTCCAACAGGGGAGAATGTGACTGCAAAACACATCCCACTCTGAGCACTGTCCTCTCAGGAACTGGTGGCTCAGATGATAAAGAATCTGCCTCAACTCGGGAGATCTGGGTTCAAACCCTGGGTTGGGAAGATCCCCTGGAGAAGGGAATGGCTACCCACTCCTGTATTCTGGCCTGGAGAATTCCACAGACAGAGGAGCATGGTGGGCTACAGTCCATGGGGTTGCAAAGAGTCAGACACCAACTGAGTGATTAACATACACATACTACCAGACACAGATCTGTATATATTTTCAGGGCTTCCTTGATAATTATAAAATATTAATTAATGCCAGAATTCAACTCAAAACAATGTCACTCAAGAGGTGAACTTAAAGCTATGCACAATTTTTCTTATCCAAAATTTATTGACTCAAATGGGGTTTATCAAAAAAGAAGGCTCATTCTTCTACCTACTCAAACTCAAGAGAAATCTTACTAATCTCCACTAAAAAAATCAAATGAGTACAAATTACCTGTTAAATAACCATGGATTTTAGTAACTACAGCAAAAAATTTTCAATCCCACATTATGACAATAACATGTGTGTGCTAAGTTGCTTCAGTCGTGTCCGACTCTGTGCGACCCTATGGACTACAGCTCACCAGCCTCCTCTGTCCATGGAATTCTCCAGACAAGAATACTGGAGTGGGTTGCTATGCCCTCCTCCAGGGCACGAGATCAAACCCACGTCTCTTACGTCTCCTGCACTCGCAGGCAGGTTCTTTACCACCAGCAATACCTGGGAAGCCCCAACAATAACATGAGGGGCAGATTATATATTTAGTCTAAAAGCAAATCAGGCCAAACCAGATACAGAGGCAAAAGAACTATTTTCCTCCCCAAAGTTTAGTTCATTGAATTTAACCAAGTTTGATTCCTGGGTGGCTGGCATGGTAACAAGTCAGAGGCTTGACAGGAACAACTACATAGAAAGGTGTTTAGATACTATTTCATAATCCCAAAAGGGAATTTCCACTGATCTTGCTAACTTTTTATTCCTATTATCTACTGACTGCATTAAAGGTTTCTCTTTGTATAATAGTCAGATTTGGTAGCCCCTTTGAAACATGAAAAGCTTTGTATGGGTAAAGCTTTAAGGAAAATCATACCAATGTTAATTTTTAATGATCCAGATCTTGTACAGAAGTAACCTGTTGTTTGGTTCACAACCGAATGAATAAAATGACACCTGACAACTCTGTTTTCTTATTAAAAATGTTCTCAGTATTGTCCAATTAATACACTTAGCCTTCATAAAATCATCTTTTTTTAGAGACGAATAGGAACCTTATCCTCTCAACTAAACTGTGAGAGAAGAAGCAGAATACTGTACCTCGTGATATCATCAAAGACACCATATCCTGCTTTCTTATCCATTACCCACTGGCCAATGAACATACTGGGAGAAGAGGAAGTCAGCTTGCCGCTTCGCAGGAGACCATGACCATGACGCATATTATCTTGAAAACAGCCTTCAAACACTTCACCAGAGGCATAACTGTGGTTAGAAAGAATGGATAAAGATCACAAGCATACTGAATTCTGATGCTCATTTTTACAAAGTTTAGGAAATTCAAAATTATACTCATGTCTCACTGGTATTTGTTTATTTATATGACTATTTTTCACCATCAAAAATCTCACTTTTGAATGACTGAGTTTAAGAAGTTGAAGATGTTATGGGGGGAATTTTATGCTAACATGGGGGAAAATGTGTCCCTTATGGGAAAATGATAATGAGTGATCTCTGGAAGAATGACAGGTTTTATCCATACTAGAGCTATGCAATAAATATCAGATAAATTCACAAGCAAGAAGGAGATTCTATGAGAAAGTTATGGCTTACAATGATTTTACAGTTTTAAGAACTAAATAATAAGCTAATATCTTCATCCTGTGATAGATGAGAGGCTGATATTTAAAAGAAGAGTCAACACATTTTCAGTCATTAAGGATAAGTAAAATTTACTGCTTGGAAATAGAAAATTCAGGTTTACATGATTTTTCTTTTAAATTTATTTTTAATTGGAAGATAATGGCTTCACAATATTGTATTGGCTTCTGCCATACAACAATGTAAACCCACCCTAAGTATATATACATGTCCTCCCTCTTGAACCTCTTTCCCACCTCCCACCCCATCCCACCTCTCTAGGTTGTCATAGAGTACTGCTGTGAGCTCCCTGTGTTAAACAGCAACTTCTCATTAGCAACCAGTCAGCAACCTTTCCAATGCTATTACCTATAGACTCCTTGACCACACATTTTTCCTTCTTTCCAATGACCCACATAATGGTCTTCTTTGTTCAGTGCTTTGTTTGGGATTCTATATTCTCCGTATCTGCCAAGGAAAATAAAAACATTTTAAGATGCATATATGACATACTCACTTTTGGTATGAATATGTTGGTAAATGTAACAAGAACAGAGAAAAGATCTACCTAGAAGAGTAAATGGGTTATTGGTTTACGTGGTTTTCTATTACCTAAGCTATCTGGCAAGTATTAGAGGAATGGGATATCAACATCATTACAGAGTAACTAGGTGTTTTATCCCAAGTCCAATGAAAAACAGGAAATCTGTGTCCTAGGCCTATTTTTGCACCTAATCAGCTGCATCAGCTTGGGTAAGTCTAGGTACCCAGCTCCCTCATCTGTGTAATAAGGCAGGTAAATCAAGAGTATCTCAAGTCTCTTCTCATTCTGAAATTCTATGAAATAGAGATTAAAAGACATCAAAATTATATAAAATTAATTATAAAAATTATAAAAAAATATAAAATTAATTATATTATCACACACACAAAAATCACCTATCCAATTTATATAATAATCTTTTTATATAGTAAAATAAATTAGTTCTCTAACATGAAACAAAACACTTCATTGCCATACATTTATCATGTAAACACATTTATAGTGTTAGAAAACTTGACTTGTTTATATAAAAATAACATCATCTGAATATCATTAAGATAAATACAATTTAGAAGATTTCCCCTTCAACAGATCACAGAAATTAAAGATGAATTAAAATTACTGAAGGGAAAACTTCCTTTGTGTAAAGGGGGCACTTGATCTCAACAGTCTCAACATCAACATTACCCAAGGTTCTCAGTCCTTACAACTGAGAAATGGATAGAAAAAACAGTCCTATGTCAACAGATAGAAGCTGTGTAATTTAAGGTCATCAGCTGTCAAAGCAAATGATTCATTCTAGGTAAAACAAGGCTGCAGCCTGGATTCCTAGCTCTCTTCATGTTCATACCTGTACATAAGTCCTAATCCATTTCCAAAAACATAAAACAAAATTCTACTGTCTTGAAAATAACTGTGAGCACAAAATAATGCACTTTAAGACACTTATGTTCACTATGTCCTTACCCATCTTCCAAGCCATTCCTGAACATGCCAGAATACATCTTTCCATCTGGCCACTTCAAAACCCCTCTGGAAATGCATAAGCAAAGAATGATACATGTCAGTTAAAGTTTCCGATAATCAGTACTTCTTCAGTAGTTAGACTACCATCCTGACTCCAGACATGTATCAAATCATGAACATGCTAACCTGCCATGAGGCTTCCCTGAAAGCCAGCGTCCATCATAGGTTGCGTCCTTTAGGCGAGGATCCTTGTAGAAAGTGTATTTGGCACTGCGTGAAATTGGTGGTTCCTGCCTCTGAATACTGCTGCCACTTCCATAAGGTGGAATATCAGACATCCCCCTCAAAGCCTGATCCACAGCTTGGCTTATAGCCCGGAGCCACTTTGTCTAAGAGCAAAAAGTACATGCCAGTAAGCTTAAGGCAACAACTCATCAAGCATTGCTTTAAATCTTGATAGCTTTCCTTACTGTGGAAATTTCGTCTGACTCCTAACACTCTCTTTATTAAGTAATACTGATTGGCTCTTAAAATTGATTGCTTTATGTTTAAAATTCATTGCAAGCAAGAACAATTTGTATTTCTTCCTCACTACCATAAAAGACAGAAACAGTCAGGCCAAAGATGGAAAGAAAATACCGTAAGACTAACCTTTTCCTGGGGTGTTGATGAAATGAGAGTGAACTGCTCCTCGGGTGTAGTTATCTTTAGGCCATTCCTAAAATGTGCACAAGAATAAAGGCCAGTAGGTAAAACAACCTGTTATTATAACATCAATCCTCAAACATGAAAAGCAACTTATTTCAAGAGGATGAGAAGTCAATCAGATGTAAATGCAGTCTTGCCCTGGGTTTGGGTCCCATAGTGGGGAAAGGACACAGTTTCTTTGCTCTGGGTTAAACAATGGGGATGTAAGCAGTGGAGAAGCCCTTCCAACACTCATCATGTTGGCTCTTCATGATCTTCCCGCTAGGCCACTTACTATCTATGTGTTGGGATGGTGAGCACTCGTGTACACAACAGCGAGGCCTCTTGAGCTTTTATTTGTCTAAGGAAGCAACCTGGGTAAGTAACACAAGAAGGGAATGTGGTAGGGGGACACTTACACACCACCAGCTTCTTCAGAAAGTGGCTCAGCCCACAGAGTGGCCAAAGGGAAAACATGGTGTGTGGAGAACTGAAACAAAGAATATGGAGACACGTCTGAGAAGGCCGATGTGGGCCCTGAAGTTGCTGCTGCAGAACCCCTTTCAAGTGGTTAAGTCCACCTCAGCCACATCCCCATAACACAGCCAACCCCAGTGGTCTCGCCATGTTTGCAGCTATGGACCCCTTCACATGGCTGACACTCATTTTCAATTTGGAAACTAAAACAGCTCCTGGAAGTCTAGCCTGTGCCACCAAGCAAACTAAACATTCTCTTTCACTCAAGTGTTTCAGTAAAATCACAACAGTTTATAAAATAAACTGATGGTACGATTAATTAAATACTCATAGTACTGCCCCTTCCATGGCCTCTTTTGAGGTGAGGAAGCTAACCTACCTGGGCATGGACTAGGGCATCATTAAAGAGAATGAACCAGTTCACAGAAAACCTCCCAGCGTGCTGCAGGGACAGGGCCCGGTTGCTGCTCTCACACAGCAGCCGACGCTCAGGCTTCCGCAAGGAATCCTGGGATTGAAAACAAATACAAAATCAAAGTATCAAAATTATTTTATGCAAGGAGAAAAAGAAAAAAAATACAAATTACATTTAGGAGAATTTGTTGGTCATAGCTTAGCTTGGTGTTAATAAACTTAAATTCAGATGGGATCCAAACATTTCATAAAAGCAGAGCTCAAAGGAAAATAAAAAAGACAGGAAAGTGGCTCAGTTGGTAAATCTGCCTGCTATGCAGGAAACCCAAGTTCAATTCCAGGGTCAGGAAGATCCCCTAGAGAAGGAAATGGCAACCTACTCCAGTACCCTTGCCTGGAGAATTTCACAGACAGAGGAGCCAGGTAAGCTACAGTCATGGGATTGCAAAGAGTTGGACATGACTATGCTACTAACTTTCATTTTCTGGAACAAACAAAAGAAGAGGCATATTCAGAAAAGATTCCCAGAGATGAGGGAAGGTGCTGATTCTCAGAACCCCCATGGCTGTGGCCCTTAGATCACCCTTAGAAAAGGGGTCACTATAGCACCATTACCATAAACAAGTGAGGAGTCAAGAAAATTATGGCAGCTATTACAGCTATGCCTGCTGTCTGTGGGGTAAGACCATTGGCATGGTTTACCGTCATTTTTCCAGGAAAGGTCTTCCAGAAACTCAGTGTGTATTCTGCTTCCTTCCTTTTCCTGCCGAGATGGAGAGCAAGTGACTCATAACAAGAGCTGGAATCCTGCAGCTTCTGGTATTCTGGAGATGTCTAGAGGCCAATAATTAAGAGGGGGGGTAACGGATATATAACAATAGTCCAGAATTTGTAGACTCACTGTGGTTTAAATAGGTAGTAATAAATTTAGGGAAGGAAGCCAGCCTAAGAAAAGACATGGTACACTAAAGGGAACTGAGAAAAAAGAAGACTGTCTCCAGAAAATTCTACCACATACAGTTACACATGTATCACATACAGGTACATATGGAATAGGTGAAGAACTCAAGAGGGAAAAGAAACAAACACTGGCAGTTACCAGTAAGGAGAAAAGCAGAGAACTCAGGATAGGAGTGGAATTATCAATGGTTTTGGTCTCAGGATCCCTCTATTTTGCTTCTGTGGGCTATATCTCTTGATATTTATCATATCGGAAAATAAAGTTTAAAAAATTTTAAATCTTTATTAATTCAAATATAACAATTTTTAATGAAAATTAAGATTTTCAAAACAAAAAATGTTTCATATTAGAAGCGGCACTGTTCCACATTTTTTCAAATCTCTTTATTATGTGAGTTAAAAGATAACGGCCGGATTTTCATATCTGACACTGCATTTAATCTGTTGAGACTGTTTAGTTCAAACAAATGAAGAAAATCTTGCTTTATACAGTTGGAAATACAGCTGAAATTAGATCAGTTTGGGGTAACACCAAAACCAGACAAAAGAAAAGACCTACAAGACCACAATAGGATCAAATATAAAAAGACCACATAAATTCCTAGATCATTCTGAAGACAATATCTGTCCTAAATGAGGACCCCAAGATATAAAAAATTCTAAACTATAAGAAACCCTAGAATCATTATGGTTTCTCTAGAGCCCTTCAGAATGGAAACTAAAACAACACATTTCAGTACAAGTTCAAAAATGACTATCTTAGGACCGGCTTTAATATACACTCATATCCTAGAATGATGCTAATTATCTAGGACTCTACTTAACTAAGTTTATACAGAAAGTGATCTAGTTAACATTTGAGAAAATCCTATAACACTACTGATTTTTCACAGCATATGTCAAAGTGACCCAAATACCTGGCATTAAGTCTACCATGAATCCAGGCCAGGTGCCAACGCCACACGGCCTTAGAAGGTGTGTCATTATAGGCAGGGTTTTAAACAGCTCTGTTTAACTTGTAACTTGTACTCAGTATGTACTCAAAGTTGGACAACTACTGAATGAGTAGCAAAACTGGGTCTCAGCTTTAGACTGACATAAAATGAATAAAATTAATCTTGTCAAAGCCCTGAAAGGAAATTGAATCCATAGCAAAGAACACTAGATAAACCTACAGTCATACTTTCCTCTTTCATTTCCCTGAAGAAAAATAAATTTAGTGGAGTTCCAGATCTGGGGATAGAATAATTCAAACAAAAAACTATGATCCTTGGCGTCACAAGAGATACATATGTGAGCTTACCACTTCAAAACAAGTAGCAAGTTTTAGCAAAACTTTTGCATAACTATGAAGCCGTCTGATTGGCAAGAAAAACAGAGTATTCAAAATTTCCATCAACTGGGTGTTTTCCTCATCCACTTCTGATAAATCTTGCAACAGTTCCTGGTTTTTATTTAGGAAATCACTGAAGGTAGAGACAAAATGGGATTCAGTTAATCATTTTGATATTGACAATATGCATGATATAAATAGAAGTATTTCACCACATACTACTTTCTTCAAAATGTACATTTTTAGGTGCTATGAGAGAAAGTAATAGATGATTAATACAATGAAATAAACATGATGTAATTAAAACAATTTCCCTGCCTATAAATATGGGATTTTTGAGTATGAAAAGTAGTAAATGGTAGCAACAGTAACACTGTAATAGATATGGTGCATCACAGACTTGTGCCTAAAGTTCTAGGAAATGAATCATACATCCCACAGTTACAGGGAATAACTGGAGACAAGCTGACACAGTTACCTGTTGATTTCCAAGTAGGAAGTCACAGCAATAAATGGAAAAACCAACTGTTCTAAACACTTGTGCTAAACACAAATACTGGAAGAAAAACAAAGTTCTTTGCTCTAACAAAACTGGCATGGAATACTAAATACTGCTAATTTCTTTTTTTTCAATTTGTGATCATCTAATAAGCGTTTATTACAAAGGCGTATTAAAAGGTGGCCAGTACTACAATTAACAGCGAACAGTAAAGCAAATTGTATGTGTGGATTTTAATGCTGAGATCACTGAAAAAACATTCCAAACTGAAACTAATATTTACTTTTTATATTCAATTATGAAGTTAAGTCACTCAGTCGTGTCCAACTTTTTGCGACCCCACGGACTATATATAGTCCATGGAATTCTCCAGGCCAGAATACTTGAGTGGGTAGCCTTTCCTTTCTCCAGGGGATCTTCGCAACCCAGGGATCAAACCCAGGTCTCCTGCATTGCAGGCAGATTCTTTACCAGCTGAGCCACAAGAGAAGCCCATGTGTGTGCTCAGTTGCTCAGTCGTTTCCAACTCTTTGTGGCTGTAACCCGCCAGGGTCCTCTGTCCATGGAATTTTCCAGGCAAGAATACTAGAGCGGGTTGCCATTTCCTATTCCAGGGGATCTTCCCGATCCCGAGATCAAACCCACATCTTCTGAGTCTTCTGTATTGGCAGGAGGACTTTTTTTATCACTAGCGGCTTCCCAGGCGGCTTCCCAGGTGGCGCTAGTGATAAAAAAATCTTCCTGCCAATATTGTAGACTCAAAGATGTGGGTTTGATCTCGGGATCAGGAAGATGCCCTGGAATAGGAAATGGCAACCCGCTCTAGTATTCTTGCCTGGAAAATTCCATGGACAGAGGACCCTGGCGGGTTACAGCCCATGGGGCCACAGAGAGTTGGAAATGACTGAGCAACTGAGCACACACAATATAAGTTCATGATTAAAATTTTACTGCAAATTTTAAGGCTGGTCAGTAACCATTGAGATTATCCACACCACACTACAACACTTAAAAGATCTGTAAAGAAGTAAGAGGGCTTCCTTTGTGGCTCAGCTGGTAAACAATCTGCCTGCAATGCAGAAGACCTGGGTTCGATTCCTGGGTTGGGAAGATCCCCTGGAGAAGGGAAAGGCAGCTCAGACGGTAAAGCGTCTGCCTACAATGCGGGAGGCCTGGGTTCGATCCCTGAGTTGGGAAGGTCCCCTGGAGAAGGAAATGGCAACCCACTCCAGTACCCTTGCCTGGAAAATCTCATGGACAGAGGAGACTGGTAGGCTACAGTCCATGGGGTCACAAAGAGTCGGACACGACTGAGTGACTTCACTTTCACCCACTCCAATATTCTGGCCTGGAGAATTGCATGGACTGTATAGTCCATGAGTTGGTGGAACAGAATAATAATCATTATCTGCCACTTAATGAACAATAATTATGTGCCAAGTACTGCCCTCATTGCTTTGTAAGCACGATACTATAACTTTTAGCTACAAGGCTTCAAAAACAAAACAATGTCACACAAGGCTATAAAACAAAAATGAGTAATTTTAGAATCCCTTAGAGAACTATGGAATAAAGAGATGTTTAACTCAGAAATTATAAAACATTATCTTGGAAAGATGGAAAAATATGTAATAATTTCCAGGAACCCATAAGTTCAATGGCACAAACTGGACTGCTATACAATGTAATTAAGAGATCTTGGAGAGTGTGCTGCAGGGAACATGGCCCAGATTTTTGTTTATATTTGGCTTGTTGGATGGTCCTACTTACTCCTCCATGTTCTGCTGGGGAAACTCTCTTAACCTTACATAAGTATTCTGCTTTGACCAGCTCCTGAGAGATGGAGGTGGTACATGCTGAACACATAATCCCTCTGTCCACATTTCTGCTGGATGCCCAGTACTGGACCAAGAATATTCCAACTCTCGTGAACCTTATTATTTTTCTGAACTCACTGAAGTACTTGCCTATAAATCTTCCCAAAAGGAGCCCTAGTATGCGCTCAGAAAACCTGAACTACTCTGTTTAGCATATTTTCTCTTGGGAGTCTTTAATCCAATAGTGGCAATATTGCTCTTTCTTTATACGGTTAGGTTTGTACTTGTCACCCAAAAAATAAATACATTAAAGGTAGAAACAACCCAAGTGTCCGTCAACAGATGAATAGACAATCAAAATGTGGTATATTCCTAAAATGGAATATTATTCAGACACACAATGAGATGAAATTTTGATATATGGTATCACATGGATGGACTTTGAAAAATCATGCTTAAGGAGATAAGCCAGACACAGAAAGACAACTACTGTATGATTCCACTTATGTGAGGTACCTAGAGCAGGGAAATTGAGAAAGACAGGAAATAGAATAGAGGTTACCAGGGGCTGGTGGAGGAGGGGAAGTCATTTTTAATGGGTACAGAATTTTTGTTGGGGATGATAAAAAGTTTGGTGTGTAGACAGTGGCTTGTACAACACGTGAATGTACCTGATGCCACAGAAATTGTACCCTTAGGAATGGTTAAAATGATAAATATTATGTATATTTTACTACAATATTAAAAAAAAAAAAAAAACCTTTA
Source organism: Bos javanicus (assembly GCF_032452875.1). Lineage (NCBI taxonomy): Eukaryota > Metazoa > Chordata > Mammalia > Artiodactyla > Bovidae > Bos > Bos javanicus. The sequence continues at coordinate 90,358,662 of NC_083869.1, forward strand.
TGAAGATCAAACTACCAGGCTAGTCTGAGGTGAATGTCTAAGTGATAAACCAGCTGAGTGAGGAAAACGTGGGCAGGGTCACTACCTGCCTGTGGGCCCACTAGTATGTTCTAGAGATTCTCAAATGGTTCTTTTTAAATGAATATCTTAAAATTCTGATCTTGTAAACAGAAGTATAAAAAGAAGTTATTACTGCCTTTAACTATGTAAAACCATGGGATTCATGGACCATCACTTCGGAAAGGCTGCCCAAATCCAAATTTAACATCTGCTGCCATAGCTCAGAGTCACCCAGAGTTCATTAATTGCTTTCTACCCATCCAGGCTCTAGCAAGAGGCTTTCACTTACGTTATTGTGAACTCAACTCTTAAATACTAGCTCTTCCTAGGCACTCAAAAACACAGGCTGCTATAAAACATGTTCTTTGGTTGTTAGAATAACTGGAAACTATGCATTTGCTTACATGGCAGGTTTAGCAAGAAGCTGGAATCCTCCCATAACCAGGAAATTTGTAATAGATGTGCAATACCTTGAGCAAAAAAGAAAACACACAGATATTAGTGTAAAAGTAAATTTGCTCTTCAGAGTTTTGAACAAGCATCTGGAATAAACACTTCTTGGTATCTCATGAGTGAGTTTCACTTCAGAACTTTGTGATGTTAATAATCATGAACTACGTAGGGCATATTATGTGATCATCACAACAATCAGGAGTAAAAGGCCATTTTCGTAAAGATGTTAATAGGAATTTTTTAAAAAACACTTTAAGCTGTGCAGAAGATGCTAGAAGTATCTTTATTAGGTATGTTTTACTTTGGTAATTTAACAAATGTGAGAAAATACGATTTAAGTTATTGGATTTTAAAAAAATTTTCTCTAATCTTCACTTTAAGTCTTCCAATTAAGTCTTCAGAAATAAACAATAGGGAAGGTAAGAATATATGTTTAAAAGAGCTTAAGCGAAAAAGTGTTAGAAAGTGTTGGTAAAGTACTGATCTACAGTTAGAGGAAGTCATGACATACTGCTTCGCACCACATACATTTCTTCCACACTCCTGGGCCGGCAAATAAAATCAACCGACTTTGACAAAGACGACAAATTCCTGCTAAAAACACCCCAAGGTACTGAACACTTAAAAATAGTTACAATGGTAAATTTTATGTGTATTTTACCACAATTATAAATAATTTTTAAAATTCATACACAAATCAAGTTTTTTACCTGCCCAGTATATAGGAATACATTTTAAAAACCCAAGGAATCAAAATAAAAGCATTTCCAAGCATAAGTCCTAAAGTATTACAGCAGAAAAAGAGAAATACACATGAGATCTATACAAGTCAAAACAAAAAATTTATACCAATAAAAGCTGAAACCTTCACACATACAAAAATCTAGTTTAAAAAAGTAAATTCATATCAAATTATGCTACTTTTTATGTCCGAAAGAAGATGAGTTAAAAGACTCTAACAAGGGTAATTCCTCCCAGACAACAGCCAACAGCTTCAAATATACTCAGTTTTGCTTAGAACTAAAATCACATAATCCATCTGCACATTTATGCCTAAGTCTGTAAGGAAATACACTAAGATTATTAACAATGGCTGTTTCTGATAGTAGGATTATGAGTGACTTTAAAATCAATATTTCAGATCAATAGCATAACCTAATACACATTAAAGTAACACTTAAATTATGCCTCACATCACAATGCCAAAATGAAAATGAAAAAGGCAAAAGAAAAAGTGAGAAATACTGACTATTTCAAATACACTTGGGATATTTTACTTGAAAAACATGAAAAGAACCTTGGATCACTATCCTAGGTTTTATTACAATAAGATCTTTATTTTTAAACCCTCCTTTACACAACAGTGAAAAGCAGGCATTGGAAGAGCTCCATATTTACAATCATTAGTTGATCTTAAAATAATCTGTTTACTTATTTCTTCAAATTTTAGTATAATTTATTTAAGTACAAAATTGTTCTCTAAAGACCCATCTTTATTATAGTACATTTTGTAAATTAAGAATACTATCATTCTGCTAGAATGCAGAAGGAAATTTGAGAATGCATTATTTCTTTTTAAAATTTTCCCCTCTTAGAGCAAACTAAAATTGTAGTGACATGGAGCTATATAGTTGACTTAAGATTAAAGCACTGCTTTGCAATTTCTATTACCTTATAGAACTCTCCCTAATCTAGTCTCTTCTGATTAAGGAGCTGTTCTCCTTGGCAGAATAACCCTGCAGAGACTGAACATGACACGGGACTGGATACTTGCTCTGTATAACTATCCAAGAAGAGACTTGCATGCTTCAGGATGACCAAACTCCTGGCTTCCTTTATCCCCTGAAGGAAGCTGCTCAGTGAGGTTCCATGCTGACCAATTAGGTAACACAGCTTGCTGAATCGGCTTGCCACTTCCTGCAACAGCTGGACTGTATTTGCAGTGCCCAGATTTTCTGGAACAAAACGATGATGATGATGACATAACCTAAAGACTCATTATATAAATACTTTCTTATGATCAAGATTATGAATTTTCCTTTACTAAAAATTCTTAACATGTTGAAATGGACTCTCAACTATGGAACCCAAATAATTTATGGAACCCAAATAATCACAGTGGTTAAAATGCAGAGATCAGTGTCCAGTCATTTCAAGAACTTGTTAAAAACACATTCATGGGACCCCTACAGATTCTGACTCAGCAGCCAGAGTTTAGACACCAGGATGGATATTTTTTTAAAGCACTTTCCAGGTAATTCCGAAGACCAGCCAATATTTGATAACCACTGTGCAAATCCAACTCTCTTCTCATCTTGAAGTCATCTAAGGCCAAGGGAAAGGAAGTGAAATGTCTACCTTTACACAACTGGTTAGTAACAGCCAGGAATTAAACTCACTTCTATAGCTATACCTTTGTCAACATTTCCCACTTTTACACTGACTTCAGCTCTGCTTGCCCCCTGGATAAGCCCTGTCCTTCCATGCAAAGAAAAAGATTCCAAAAAGATTGCCTTTGATCAGGATTAAGACTAAGTCTAAGACTGATTTAGACTGCCTCGGTTACTCTTAACTTTATAAAGGACATCAGGAGATTACTACTTTTTCCCAGTCCAAAATACCCAATTTGTAGGACTTCTAAGAAGTAAGGCTGATGAGCAGACCACATGAAACCAATATAGAAATCAGGAATCAGAACAGGAAAAGAGTAGGTTTCACTTTCTTTTCAGAGCAATCCAGGAAGCCTCCAGCTTGGACTGCTTCCTATCTCTTGCCAAAGTTCTAGGAAGCTGGGGCCCACCCACTGGAGGAGTATTTATAGAACAGGAACTCTACAACATTTAAAAAAGCAAAACATGTTAAAAACAAAAACAAATGCTGACTGTCTCCAGCTTATATAGGGACTGAATTCAGAAAGACTGTAAGTTAGTTGTTTGAAAAATAGATGTTTTCCCATTAAAAACAATGGACTGACCTACACAAGCCAGTCACCCTAATGTGAAAAAGTGATGCATGAACAGGGCACAATTTAAGTACTAGAGTACTGGTCTGAATTCTGTGGCCTCACAGGGGGTCGAGTTCAGGTGAATGAAAGAGAAAAAAGGTCCTTTCCATTTTCTGAGAGTAGGGTCAAACCTACAAAAGCTTTTGACTAGGGGAAGTTAATCTTTAATAGCCCACCCACCCATCTCCATTCTGCATTCCTTTATAACCTCCTGGAGATCCCAGTATTGTATTTCTGGACAGTAGCACCCCACTGAGAACCACTGTAATCTATTTTCTCCATATTATCTCCTTACCTTCAATCCCTGTTGTCACTGATTACAGCTAAGGGATAAGATTTAATCAATTTCTGCTAACGTGGGGGGTAAGATCCTTAACATTCTTACAGTTATTCACATTTTGAGATATTACTTGTAAATCCAAATGAAGTTCTACTTGATAAAATTCTAAGAAGCAGAACAAAGAAAATGAAAATTTGGAGTAGTATATAAGCTATCTTGGGGCTTGCCTGGTGGCCTAGATGGTAAAGAATCTGCCTGCAATGCAGGAGACCGGGTTTGACCTCTGGGACCAGAAGATCCCCTGGAGAAGTGAATGGCAACCCATTCCAGTATTCTTGCCTGGAGAATTCCACGGACAGAGGAGTCCAGCGGGTACACGGGGGTCTCAAAGAGTCGGACATGACTGAGTGACTAATACTTTCACTTTACACTTTTAGGGTATCTTAGAACTAGTGCAGCTAGAAGTGTTGTTTAGAAGTCTGACTCCTAGGATCAACTTTTCCACAGTTGCTCTGCTTCTCTGCCATGGATCTTATGAAAGCTCCATGTTTCTACTTCCATAAGTAACAGGACCTCTGCGGGTGCCAGGACAGCGGAGCTAGGCTACCAGCAAAGAGGAAATGGCTTGTAAGCTGTTGACCATCTGGGCACAAAAGAAGAGACTGGAAAGAAAGGAGCAGAGTACAACTCAAACAAAAAGTTTTCTTTATTTGTGATATAGGAAGAAGAGGTAAAACAAGACTCCTGATAACTGACTGGCTGGTACTTACCTAAACCAAGAAGAGGCCTGAGAATCTGGGACTTGATATCACTTAGTTTTGAATAGAAGCGTCTTTCAGTAGTAGCCAACTCATGGAGACTGGCAATATATCCCATAATGTTTTTGTCCACCAAGGCTAGATAACTGTCTTTTCCTGCTGTCACTCTGCTTATATACCCAAGCTAAAACAGGAGAAGAAAGAGATTAAAAATAAAATCTAATTTACTAGCAGTAATTTGGGTACTGAAGTTAGTTCATAACAGCTGGTGAGAGCCAAAAGCTAACTACGCAGGAATTCTGCAGCAAGTTGGTTAAATCATTAATAGTTTGAAAGTGGCAATAGTGAATTTACTAAAAAAAAAAAAAAAAAGCCTGGAAAACATTACAAATCAGAGCTTTTGAGTTTACTTTTTAGGGCTGGTTTACCAGTATACTGTTGTTATATACATATAACACAATCTATATAACTATAAACATCTATAGTATTATTTATTGCCACAATACCTTTTATTTCACTTTACACAGAGTTAGAACCATAAATACTCTAAATATACAAAGATCCAAATGATACAAATACATGTCTCAGGACTTCTTTTTGCATTAAACAGATGAGAGCAGAGACCATCTCTATGCTGTATGTCAAAATATCAAGGATCTAGGAGCTATATTTTAAAAGCACAACAGATATATGGCAAAACCAATACAATACTGTAAAGTAATTAGCCTCCAATTAAAATAAATAAATTTATATTAAAAAAATAGATACGCAACAAGCAAAAAAAAAAAGTACAACAGAAAGAGATTTTCTTTAAAAGTGGACTTTGTCATTTATTCATGATAGCAGTGAACAAAAACATTTGATGTCTTTGTCACATATCCCTATTAAACTAGGCAACCAAGCTGCAGGCTCAATACACTATTAAGAGCCCATGGTAACTAAAGACACAGATTGAGCCTCATCGCTTTCATCAGCCCATTTTATCCTTTACCTGGACTGTGGAATCTTTAATGAGGAATGTGGAGTCAGGGCCAAGAACTACAAAGAGTCAATTAGTATGTCTGGAATAACAGGCTATATACAGGTCAAGAGTCAAATCTTGGCCAGTGTTACCTTTAGCAAGAAAGATCTTGCCCTTATTACGCATTTAGCCAGAAAAACAAAGGATTAAAAAAAAAAAAACAATCCATAGGATATATTATTCAGTAAGAATAAAAAACCCAGAATGCACAAGCTTTGAAGGTTAATTTCCTTGCAATGTGTGAGGAAAAAGAAAACTAGAAACAGACCAATGGTATTAAGTTTAAGAAAAAGAGGTAAGCAGTAAGAAAGCAAATAAATTCAGATCAACAACGGAAAAATAAGTTAACAGTAGTAAACAAAAGAAAAAGCTAAGAGAAGAGGGGAAGCGATGGAAAACAGTATGGTTGGTGGCCTGTCAGGTCTGCCACGAGCCCATCTCAGGCCCCTGCAATTTTCACTTTCTACTAACAGTTAAAAATTTGTTATTCAATTTCTATTCTGATTCATTTCTGAGGACTCCATTAACACAGTCAGAAAACTTTGCTGTGAAATAAATATTTTTAACATTCCTATGTGAGGGTGTTACATCAACAATCATTTATAAAAGCATTTACTTCAACAAATATTTATGAAATATACATAAATATAGCTATAAATGAGAGAGCCTAAAATCCCTACTCTAATGAATTTTACAGTTAAGGAGGACAGACAATAAACAAAATAAGTAAACTCTATAGAGGGTGAGATGATGACATGCACTGTGGAGAGAAATAAGGCAGGAAAAGGAGATGAGGAGTGAAGGGGGATGGGAAGCAGCTTGCAATTTTAAATATATTAGTCAGGGACACTTAATAACAGGCATACATACAAACAGCAATAGTGTTACGGGATGTGGGCCTTAGGATCTAATTCCTGTTCACCTTACTACAGGAGAGGAGGACTGGCATCTTAGTACCACTGTGATTCTCTGGAAGGTTGTCACCTTCTGTCGGGTCCAGCCGGCCACTGTAACATAACCCAGGCTGGAAGTCTTCGGTATCCACTAAAAACAGGGAATAATCCTGGCCTGCAGCCACACTCCAGACTCCATTTTCACTGTTCACCTGCAGTGACAGGAAGACATGTCTGTCTGATATGAAGGAATCAGATGCAACTCCAAGTCCACGATAACTAGAATGTTAGGTTACCTGAACAAGTGGAATAAAAGTCACGTCTCAGAGGGCAAAACTCACCCAGAAACATACCCAATCAACTGCGGAACAGATGCAGCAGTGAAAAGGAACCCTGTTCAGCCAGTAAATGTAGAACTGGATTGTTAAGTCGCCAGTCCAGGTTCGATGCACGATACTGGATGCTTGGGGCTGGTACATTGGGACGACCCAGAGGGATGGTATGGGGAGGGAGGAGGGAGGAGGGTTCAGGATGGGGAACACATGTATTATCTGTGGCGGATTCATTTCGATATTTGCCAAAACCAATACAATATTGTAAAGTTTAAAAATAAAATAAAATTTAAAAAAAAACTGAAAAATTGGAATTCAAAAAGAAAAAAACTACACATTTGATATTTTAATTGTTATTTTTGGAAGCTGTCATAGGACTTAGCCTGTACTATAATCAAAGACCCAAAAACTTCTAGAGCCCTATTCTACAGCTAGGACACACCTTTGTCCATTCATATTCTGCTATGTACACAAAAATCAATGTAAAAAGAAAACCTAACTAGGCTAAATTCCATTCTGGCCAACTAAACCCATGAGTGCGAAAATTGCTTTCTGACTTGGAACTCACTAATTCTCACATGATTTCACTGTGTCCCAGGATGTTGCAACAGGCAGAAACCCCCAGAAGCCCATCTACAAGGATCCCCTAGACCAATGGTGCTCAACAAGAAGCTTTTGCAGCAGCAGCAGCAATCATCTAGGAACACATGAGAAATGCAAACTCAGGCCACAGAGCCACTGAGGGGAGGTACTGGGCAGTTGGCTTTGACAAGCTCTTCAGGTGTTTCTGATATATGCAAAAGTTTGAGAACCACTGCCTTAAACCAATGGCTTTAGGTTTCCAGGATTCCAGGTAGTGATTCAGGAGCCACCATGGAAAGGCAGGTGCCTGGGTTCTATCCCCACCCACCTCCATCCCTCAACTAAGACAGTCCTACAGTTATCTGTTTTATGTAGGGGATTCAGCACAAGGTTTCGTTTGAAGGAAGTGTTCTGCTACGAAAACCACTGCCCCATCCTGCAGACCCAGCTTCAGCCATGACTCGTATAACAATAAAGCAAAAAAATTTCTTATCTTGAGATTCCATGTCTAGATCTGGTTCACATCCTGGGTGATTAGGTGATAGTGTGTGTGTTACTATCACGCACATCTCCACTACTTTACAGTTATCCTCTTCAGGCATGACATTATCTTCTCAAATTCAGGCTATCTATAAAATTGACTTCCTGCTGGTTTTGCAAAGAATGAATTAAAATTTTTGCAGGAGGAAAGAGTTGTCTTCCTAGTTTCTAATCAAAACTAATTCAGGTCTCACTCTGCCTTGATTTTAATTCACACATTAATTTAAATGACTTCAAAATAATTTTCTCAAATAAAAAACCAAAATAAAACCTTCCCCCAAATAAAGACCAAACTAATGATGTTGCATTTTCAGAGGTATAGGTAAACAGTAATGAAACTAAAACCTTATAACAAACTCTATTCTCTCGTCTGACTCTAAAATGTTAAATAAAAATTGTATTTGCAGCATCTCCATGCTGGATTATAAAACTTTTCTTAGTAGGAATATAAGCATGTTCTAATTTATTCAAATGAACAGAAAACAAGAAACAATGATTTACCATATTTTTATGTGTAATAAAATATCAGAAATTGAATTTGCTGTTCAGTTGCCAAGTCATGTCCAACTCCTCAGGACACATTATTCAAAACTGAATAGCTGACCACTAAAACATTTTATGCTAAAAATATTTAAGATTGGAGCTAGAAATAACAACTGTTCTGTAATGTTTCATTTAAGACTTTCCTTCCCAGTAAAATTAGTTCACTGGAAGGAAAGGTAACAGGTAAAGGTCTTATGTAGTGATGGATGCACAGGGTACACTGAATACATGAATCACTGGAATACATATTAACTGTAGCTCATATGTTGAATCAGGTTCCTGAAACTCAAGTAAACATCCTTTTCTAGTCTCTAATACTCTCAGGGCAGAGAGCATGCATCAGGATGGAGAGGATTCAAATTAGAAACACATGAGCCCCATATCCCATTCTTTTAGGCTATTGGGCTATCATCATGCCTACTCTCTGCCCACATGCCCACAACACATCCGTTCCCCAAACAAACAGATCTCATATGAGGAGCCAATACTACTGATGAATTCTGTATTTCTGCAGAACATTGTGACAGAAAAAAAAGGGTGAGAAACGGTCCTCTAAAACTGCACCCATTACATAAACTAAAACCAATTCATACAGCAGTGAAGAAATTATCTATACTTTTAGCTTCCCTATAGAAAACAAAAAGGGTTACAAAAAGGTTTTACTACTGTGTACATAAAAACAAAACAAACCATCAAATAATGTTATGTAAAAGTTACACTTAAAAGAAAGTCAAACTTAAGTGAGAAGTCGAAGAGTAGGCATTATTCGGTGGTATAAAGCTTAGAAGTCAATCTCACAGTCCAAGAAACATTTGCTTTAAAATAACTTGTTCATTTTTACTTAAAAAAAAAAACAACACAGAACTATGAATACTTAGTGAAGCTAGGAAAAAAAGAAATATTAATACAAACTAACACATCAAAAATGGGGAACATTTTGCCTGAAAACAAGCAGCTTCAGTTTTTTAAAAATTTTAATGTACGTGATAACAAACAGGTTACAAGTATACAATTCTCCTAATTTTATAAAACAAGAATTGGAGAAATATAGTGTTATAACTTAGAATTCTGGAATAAGCTGCTGTAAAAGTTATCAAGGTTACAAAAGTACCTTTGCAAGACGGGGAACTGTTGTTGGAAAATCTGAATGCCCAAGTTGACCAAAGGTGTTGCTCCCCCATGAGTAAACCTATTAGAAAACCACAGGAAACTAGGTAAGAGGCGTGCCACTGATTTTTGCATGCCAATTCTGAACTTTTATAGTAACACATATATACCAAGAGTTACACACAAATTACTTATCCTCGTCTTTCCACTCTTTAGAAAATTCATTTTAACTAACATTTCTCAGGACTTTATTACCTGCCAGGCCCTGTTCTTAATATATTTTGTGTATTAATTAATGTTTCACTATCACACAATCCTTTTTTTTTTTTAAACATATAAGGGAATTGACCCAGAGAGGTCACAAAATTTTCCAGGATTTAATCCCAGGAACTATCCTATACTGCCTCTTATAAAGAAAGTGATTTTTAAAAATAAAGCTAAGTACCATGAAGAAAAAGGAATCATGATTCTTTATTCTGTGGACAGGAGTAAAATGGAATAACTAGAAAGCTTTTCATATATGAAGAATCACATATATGAGAAGCATAAAGCACCTATGCACTAATATAGACAAACAATTCAACCAGATTACAGTAATTATGCTTAATGCAAATGATTTTGTTTATTCTGATTATAAAAGCAATTCATGACCACTGTACAAGACTGTGACAATACAAAGAAACAAAAAGAAAGTGAAAACCACTGATGAATCACCCACTCAGAGACAACTCCTACCTTGCTTTAGGAACATACACATATATAATTCCAGAAATTTTATTATCTACTAGATATAATGAATATACAAAATGTAAAGTATAAAGTGGGACTCTACTATCAATGCTGCTTTGTGACCTGATGTTTTTTATGTAATGCTCTGCACACTTACATCTTTCTAGGTCAATACGTATAGAGCTACAATATCATTTATAACTACATGAAACTCCACTGTGGGTGTAGTTTAATCAATTACCTAATGAAATAAGTACATTTATTAATAATTTCTTTTCAATTACTTAATATAAAAATTAATTAAAATTCTTTATATATATATATAAAATGTATCTGTTTCCTTAGGATAAATTTCTAAGCAAAGAACTTTGGGTCAATGAACATACACATTCTGATTTTTGCTATATACCAACAAACTGTCTTCCAGCAAAGTCCAATTTACATTCCCACCAGCAATGTGTATACCTTTTCCCCACATCCTCACCAACACTTAGCATTAAATGCAATCCCTGCTAATATGATAGGTGAGAAAATTTTGTTTTAATTTAAATTTTCTTACTGAGTAGTTGACCATCTTTTGTTGCTGGCTACTTCTATTTTTTCTTCAGTGAATGGAATATAAATGCTCTTAAACAATTTTTCTTTATGGATCAGGTCATATATGTTACAGTGTTTTTCCCCGTATATTATGTATCTTAAATTTGTTTGTGGGGTTTTTTGGTTTGTGTTTAGGTTTTTGCTGTGTGGGACTGTTGAATTATTATGTAGACAAACATATATCTTTACTTTCTAATTTCTGGTTTTGATGTCATATCTTATTCTACTCCTAAGACTACTGAAAAAATAAATCACCTAAATTTGTTCTTACACATGTAAGGTTTTATTTTTTAACATCTAGATCTTTACTCCATCCAGAATTAGCATATGTAAAGTTATCTTAATTTTCTTCTGCAAATAAGAAGCCAGTGGTTCCAACAGTATTCACTGAACACTCAAGTCTTGTTTCTCCACCTGATCTGAAATGCCTACTTTTTAAATTTTTTTTAATTTATTTTTTAATTGAAGGATAATTGCTTTACAGAATTCTGTTGATTGCTGCCAAACACATGTACACCTATGGCTGATTCAGAATGCTGAAATGCCTACTTATCACAGACTAAATTCTCATATATACTTATATATGAGAATATATAATATATACTCATATATTCTCATATATACTAAAATCTCTTATATCTCTATAGTGTATTTCTGTTATAATAATCTGTAGTTTTATAATATGTTTTATAAGGCTAATGCTTTCTTTTTCAGAATTTTTATGGCTCACCTCCTTTGTTTATTCTCCTAGAATAATTTTGGGAATCATTTTATTAAGTTGTAAATATTATATTGGAATATTCTGGGAATTGTACTGAATTTACACTCTACTAATTTAATGATCTAGGAGAAATGGTATTTTTGCAATGTTCAGTCTTCTCATCTAAAAAGAAAATTTTCCCTCTTTACTCCTATTTTCTTTTATAACTTAGAAGAGTTCTTGAATTCATGTCATGTGGGCTATATACTTTTCCTATTAACAATGTTCCTGTTTCCTTAACACTTGTTTTGTAATTGTGAACAGCTTTTTCCTTAAGCATGCTTTCTGCTTTACTTTATGTATATAAGAAAGCTAGAAATTTTTATGTTTACTTTGTAACTTACCATCTTCCTATTTTCTTATTTTTAAGCCTTTTTGATGATTCATCACATTAATAACAAATTATCCTTTTCTTTGCTAATATTTATATTTATTTATATGAGCTATAATAGCTTTTTGGTGAGACTATTATGTCATTTAAAATAAAGTGTTTAGAATCTTTTACTGACTTTTTATAGCAAGATAAAGGGACTGATGAAGAATCATTATATGAATATATTTAAGAGTATGTTTAAAAATCTACCTTCCTCAGAAGGATTTGTGTATGTGGGCATGGTTTTAAATGATTCTGGAAGTCACTTTCAGGTCTCACTATTTTAAGAGAGAAATGCCTTCTGTTTTCTTAATGTCTTACGTAAGTGTTTCCTTCATCAAGAAATAAAAGTTTACCAATACCTTAGAAAACTCTGAGTTCTATTTTTCCATAAGAGCACATTATAAAAAGCTTCTGTGTCAAGCAGACCAGTGTTGAATCCAAACTCTACAGTCACACGTGACTTTTGCCAAGTTACACAATTTCTCTAAATCTCCCTTTCCTTACGTATAAAATGGAAATAATACAGTGCAATGTAAAACACTGAAAAGATCAAATGAGATATAGGATTGTTGCCTGACATATAGCAGATAAGATTCTCAATAAATGATAGTCTAATCTCATCATGTTGGTCTTTCATGAAATCAAAATCAGCTTTTAACAGTTTGCCTCCTACCTGGGATTTTGCAGTAAGTGCAAGAGAATGGTAACCACCTGCCTCCAGATGGATTACTTCTTTACCGTCCAGACATTTTACACACAATGGTTGAAGCCTTAAAGAAAAACATACACACATACACACAAACTCAGAGGAAGAAGTATTCTCAGCAAGAATCATGGACTTTCTCAAATTATGTTTTCAAATAAACATTTCCAAAAAAAATTAAAATAAAAATACTGGATTTATATTCAATCTACTCCTAAATACAAGTAATTTTAAATGGTTTTAATTTAATCTTTGTCTGTTAATCACTAATTCACCACCATAATTCGAAATCATAAAACAACTAAATGATTCATATAGCAGAGAGTATACTTTTTAATGAATTAGGTGCTTTCACTCTGCTAAGGAGAAAAGAGACATTTATATTAACTGGTTTAGATAATCATTCTATTTACACACTTTTACAAATATTTATTGCTAATATCAAAAGAATTTCTCTTAAAACAGTTTTTCCATGATATACATGAACAGACACGGTTTAATACAGTGGTTATAGTTATTTTGGCAGCAGCAGATAGACCTCTCTCAGGTTAAGAAAACTGTTGGCTCTTTTTTATAAGTTAAAAATGTGAACCATTCACATGTTCCAGTGACATATAATCTTATCCCAAACACCCCTTTCTGCATTCTAACATGAATAAACATCAAAGAAGAGATGGAAAAATATACCATGGATACTTAAGTCCTTTATTGTCAGGAAAAATTCAAGACTAAGAATGACTGGGGGGAGCAGATGGTGTTTGTTTTGGTTTTTTATCAGAGTTAATGGTGTATAACAATCTAGAGCTAGAAGGGACCAGATTTCCTCCAGAAGGAAGTGGAGATTTGGAGACCTTCAAGGGGGAGAAGTTATTTGTCTAAACTAATTCCTAACAGTAAACACTGGCAGCACTCACCTGGGCAGAACATCGCCATGCCCCAGCTGTCCTTCCTTCCCTTTCCCCCAGGTCCACACCTCTGTTCTCAGAGAAGGCAGGAGCGCGTCTGCTTCTCCACTGTATGTAGGGGTCAGAACCACTGTTCGAGTTTTTACCCGTGCAGCTTTCCTCAGGAGCCTGGGCGAGACTGAAAACAAACCAGAAATATCATGAGGGAATAGACAGATGAAAAGAAAGGTACCCTTTTAATAAACTGTTGATTTTCAAGTAAATATACTAACATGGTATTTGTGAAGCATATTCTATAGGTCTGCAAAACTGGGGATTAAGTGAGTTTGGTAAATACTGCCTACTACCTTCTTCCTTCCTGCCCCTGTGGAGATTCACACACACATCAGCATGCTAAAGGTACAGACAAGTCCTGCAATTAGAAGCCATGTTTAAATCTGTTTAGCCCTACCCCACTTCCAAGCATTTGGCCACAAAATTCTTTTCTGTACATTTTTTATATAGAATAGCTATATGACATCCTATGTAACTGGTATTCTGAAGAACAAGCTTACCAAAGTACTGCTGCTGCTACCACTAAGTCGCTTCAGTTGTGTCCGCTTCTGTGCGACCCCACAGACGGAAGCCTACCAGGCTCCCCCGTCCCTGGGATTTTCCAGGCAAGAACACTGGAGTGGGTTGCCATTTCCTTCTCCAATGCATGTAAGTGAAAAGTGAAAGGGAAGTTGCTCAGTCGTGTCTGACTCTTAGAGACCCCATGGACTACAGCCTACCAGGCTCCTCCGTCCATGGGATTTTCCAGGCAAGAGCGCTGGAGTGGGGTGCCATTGCCTTCTCTGAACAAAGTACTACACTAAGGCTAAGAAATAGTTCTTCCATGTCAAAGCAAAATTAAAAGTAAAGCTTTTCCAAATGAAGGTCTTAAGTTCAAGCATACTGTAAATATTGTAACAAAAGATTTACTTTAGACATAAAGTGTTAGTTTTTAAGTGAGAAAATGGTTATGAATCAAAAATACTAAAAAGCTTTTGTATTTTGCCTGCTAACTTTATTTTATAGAGAACTTCAACTTTTAAAAAAGAATGCTGACATCTTTTACAGTGTTCTAAATTATACCAAAGGCTGTTATAACATTGTGAAAATCTTGTACACCAATCTGGTGACAGAATGTTTTGAAGAAAATCATCAAGTGTCACTAAGTACAGACTCAGTCACTTGATCACTAAGTTGTGGGTCACAAAGAAAGTGATCATCACTGGCTAAGATTACAATCTTTTCTGCTGAATGTGCCACTAGCTTACACAAGGTTCATAAGCAGAAGCATGTATCATGAAAAAGTGAGGGTCTAAAGTTATTTCTAAAGCACAGTAATATGTAACTTTAAAAAATTAATTAATGAAATAAATTTTGATATTTGAATATGTTAGCTTTAATAATTAAGAAAGCAAATTTATTATAACACAATATGTGATGTCAGGAGCATCTTGGATTCACCAGAAGTCAGCTCAGAAAAGCTAGCTCCTTACCTTGTGACAACAAGCCAGGGAGAGAGAGTCTTCGGCTGCCTCCCTCAGACTCTTCTTCTCTGATATCCACAAGACTTGAACTCTTCTTTCCTTGCATTGACTCCTGTTTAACCTGTTCTTCTCTGCTATCTTTCAGACCTTCTGGGCCTATGGAACTGCTGCCTGCCAGAGCTCCAGGCTCACAAGGGGCTGTATTATAAAAGTTCATAACTTTCTTAAGAGACAAGGCCCCAGCTTCATATGTAGCAGCCACTCTCACACCAACAGCAGATGCACAAGAGACCACAAGGCTGTTGAGGGCTGAAGTGCTTGTGGTTGGTGGGCTGTGAAGATTAGGAATTGCTTCTTCTACAAGAGGCTAAAATATACACACATAAAACAGCATATAAAAATATAATCCCTTATACAACAAGTAATCAATACAAAGAAAATGTAACATCTATCACTATTCGCAAATATAAGACTGAAACAGGAGGTCTTCATCTCCAACCTAAAGGTATCCCTTCTTGATCATGTATTTAACACATTTATATGGAAAAGAGTACTCAAAGTACAGCTCCTTATAAAAAGTACTTCCTTTTGTTTGAGCGGGATTTTATCATGGTATTTAAAAATAAGTCCCAGCTGCTTTATAAAACAAAACACAGTAGAGGAGAGAGGGGAGGGAAGGTATGAAAAACAAAGCCTTTAACATGGGGTAATAGCCCTGGATAGAAGGTTGAAAAAGTATAAGCTTTACTATTGATCACTACTAGGAAAAATTATACAGATTTCTACTAAGAAATTATGAGAAAAAATTCTATTTTAAGAAAATTCTATTTTAGGCTTTTCCTAAAATATTTTATAGACAGAAATTTATATATGGCATACACAGGCAGAGAAATAAGTTTTATCTCTAAATTATCAGCCCCCAAATTATGTTTTGAAGTTTATGTCCTCCTCCTATCTAATCAGGAGTTATTTTCCATGACCCAGGCACAAGGTAAACTGAAAGATTACTTTTGCTCTCATTACCATTGAGTAATGTGGTAGGTTAATCATTAAACACTTGGATCCAATGTGCTTAGTGTTATTCACAGCTGGATTAGAAAGCTAACTAAAGTTTTCTGGTATCTTAGTGAAAGATCAGTTAAAATTTACTCTGAGCTGTCAAGCACCACTGCTTACTAAAAAAGATAAGCCTACTAACCCACACAAAAAGCTTTTAGTTTATGAGCACAGGTCACAGTGAAAATTTTGTTTCCTATGCTACCCAAATATCCCAGAGGTGTGGGTATGCACACACACATGTGTGTGTGTGTGTATAGTATTTCTTCATTTGTCCTGAATTGCAAACCAAACCCCCAATTTTTTTTTTAACACTGGCTTCTGATTTTCTTACAGGAAATAATGCCTATTCCCTGCACAGTGTCTGACATGTAGTAGGCACTCAACACATTTTGGTGAATTAAATACTAAATTCAAGAAGAGTCACTTCTGTGTGAGTCTTTAATTAAAATATCCAACAAAATAAACAAATAGACCATATAAAAAAAGTTAAATACAAAGTGTGTCACTTCCCTGGTAACACAGTTCCCATGATAACGTGTTCAGAAAAGCTAGTGTTGCTACTTCCACCCTCTATTTACAAACGCTCACAGGTGGTGCTAGCTGGTAAAAACCCGCCTGCCAATGCCAATGCAGGAGACTTAAGAAACGCAGGTTCAATTCCTGGGGCGGGAAGATTCCCTGGAGGAGGGCACAGCGACCCACTCCGGTACTTCTTGCCTGGAGAATGCTATGGACAGAGGAGCCTGGCAGGCCATAGTCCATAGGGTCGCAAAGAGTCGGACAGATTGAAGTGATATTAGCATGCATGCACATAACAGAAGCTTAAATAGTATTTACAGGTGACTGACTTAGGAAGTTCTTAGCATCAGGCTCAGGAAAATTAAAAAAAAAAAAAAAAACTCTACCTTATATAAACTTTATTGTCTTAATTTGTCCCTCTACTTAATTACATTTAACAATTCATAAAATAAGTAAATAAAACAAAAACACATGCCCAGCAATTCTGACAAAAGACACAATTTTAGTAGTCCCAGTCAGTAAAATTCAATAATGAGATATATGCTTCATTACCAAATACTTTGGCTTATTTCATAAATATGTGATATTCTTTTAGTTACATCTGGCCAGAAGAAGAAAAGACTTATCCTAGACTACATAAATTCCTAAGGGTTAGCTGTATGACTGAGACACTATTTACAAAGATGGGTGAGTTACACTTAGTTAAACACACAATGTCAAAACTAGCATAGGTAACCAAAGCTTTAAATGTTTAACCAAATGATTGGGTCCAAAGAAAAGTGCAATTTCAATGATGACAATCTATTAATCAAATAAACAGTACAAAATAAACTTTTAACTTCAACTTTAACAAATCAGATGAATGACTTTTGACAAGTCAAAATCTAACGTTTTTATTAGCGTGCGCAAGTCCTGTTAAATTATTACTTTCACTTGGTTTAGATTTCCCTTTCTCCAAACAGCTTCTTAACTAAAAAAAAAAAAAAAAAAAAAAATCAAATATCTACAAGGTTCAGGGAGTAGACTGTGAAATAAAGACTGTTTCTGAAAACACCTCTAAGCCACATTTCTATCCTGAGCCAGTAAACAACAGTAAGGAAGAATCAAGAAGCAAGGTGGTTTCAAAAACCTGAAAACAATGCCACAGGGTAGCTCTTTTATTTGAGTCTTAATCACTAAATTGCCAGGGAAGTCCATATGATTAGATGTTCCTCTTCACATTTATTTTAGAAAAGCAAAAGCCTTCTACTAAGAGTAAAAAAACAAGTATCCTTTAGAACAATTTGTTTGAAGTAGGGAGACACAGTTTACTATATGGCCCTAGTAAATAGCTTCTCTCCACTTATTACACATTTTCCAACTAAAAATAGTTTAAACAAGTTGAAAAAAAAAAATTAAAGCCTCCGTCCAATAATGCCCAGTAAGGACCACTGATATAACTGAAAAGAATTCAAATATGTAATGCCAGTCAATTTTAAGTCTGCCCTCAATCAAGGGATCTACCACATAGCAAGCTTCCCTGATAAAGAAGGAACCTGAATAGTGCTACAAGTACAGATCAGAGAATTCTTTGTGAATATACAGTCATATTAGATCAAACTTTTTGGGGAGCCCACCTTAGCCAGGGGGGGAAAGTACTTGGACAAGAAAAATGGGATTTTGCTACTTATAAAACAAGCCCAGAGTAACATCTTGCAACATCATAAAGAGCCAGAATTTGAACAAAAAGAGTAATTTTGAATCAATCCAGGGTTTTTCTTATCTAGGCTTGCATGATGAGATAGAATCATACTCAAAACTAAAAAAATTTTAAATGGTACCAACCCTTAGGTATTTAAAGTTTCTCAAGAAAAACTCAGATGGTTCAACTCCAGAAACACCTTTACAAAATTTAGCAGGTACCTGAGATGGCACTGGCTTTTCACCATTCTCGGAGCTTTCTCTTACTGAATGATCCGACAGTTTCTGCACATACTCATTTACTGCCTGAGTGTCAGGGTATGATGGTCTACTTGCAGAAGAAACTTCAGTTGTTCCCATGATATCTTGTGGGAAGGAAGTGGTTTGAACACTTGCGGTCTGAACATTTCCAACATTCAGTTCAGTAGCAGCAGGCGGCTCATTCTGCACAAGAGTGTTCTCAAACACTTCTCCCTGGGTGTCAAGGGTTTCAGAGGAGGGGCTGACGGTGGTGCTGGCCTGGATTTCTGCCTGGGATTCTGACAGTGTCACACCTAATGGACAACAGTGGCTGTCTGATATAATCACGTGGTCTTCCTTGTCAGTCATCGTAATCAAGAGCTGGCTGCATTGGTTGCATCTTTCTGGCACTGGCTTCAGATCCTGGGAAGGGAGGCACTGGACCAGTGCTAAGCTGTGGAAGGCACCGCAAGCAACTTGGAGCACTACTCGCCCAGCAAGGTGTTCCACCTTTTGTGGCTTTGTCACTGGAAAGGTGGTGGTGATGAGACCCAACTGACAACCAGTACCCCATGCCCAGATCTCTCTGCTTAGGGACAATGCCAGAGTGTGCTCCTCACCACATGCCAACTGCAAGATCCTGACCGCTAACAAAGGACTGGTCTCAGAATCAGAAATGCTGACAGGGTTTGGCTCTGGAACATATGGCTGGTTAGCTACCGCACACTGGCCAGAAGAGTTCTCCCCCCACATGTACACCACACCACTGTCTGTGACTGCTCCGGTGTGGAAACTCCCTGTTGCCACGGTAACAACATACTGCCCAACCAGGGCACTCTCCAGAATGGGGTTGCTTGGACAAGTCTCTGCTGGCTCACTTCTCCAGGGGAGAGTCCCAAAGCTGTAGACCTCACCATCTGAGGGTTTAAAAACAAAACAAAACAGAAACAAAAAGTTAGTGAATTAACTAGACATTTTCTCAGCTAACCTTTAGTCCCCTCTAGGTTTAACAAAATAGAATTTCTTTTTTTTTTTCCTTTTCTTAATTTTCAAGAGCACAGCTATAGAAATTTGGTTCAAGCATATAGCATTCCATACTTACTAATCTTTTAACAAAGAGCATCTTTGAACATTCAGAAATATGGTGACAATTTCTACAAATTGCAGGAGACAACTTCAAATGAAGGTGCTCCTCTTATTCAGCCTCATCCTAGCACTGATCATTACTAACGGCTCTCATCGTAGGCTATTACAGAAGTAGATTCCAAGTTCAAATACAGAACAATGATCATGATATGATTAGATAAAATAAGCAGAAAACAAAACAGATACATTCATTAATATCTATAATATTCACTACTAATGTTTAACAGAGCAGTAGATGAATATGCAATGGCATAAAAAATACTAGAGATTCACTTTGGCCAAAACTATGAAATCAGCTTTATATAACACCTCCAGGTTGGACTGAAAGCAGCAATATTAACAATATGTGACTGTCTTCATGTTTTGTACTATACTATGTGTAATTTTTAAATATTATATATAATATATATTGTGTACTAGACAGCCTTTCTGAGTTGCATTTAAAAAGCACATCACAACAAAACAAAGTAAAACACAAACGAAGTCATGACTGGTAGCTTTAGACTGAAGGGTAACCGGCCAGCTTTAGAAATAAAAAGGAAGGCACCAGTGAGTTGGAGACATGAATGATGACAACCCATTTATGCTCACTTGTGCTATCAAGTCGTAATTTTACTGCAGGCACTGCAGGAATTTGGGGGCATGTATAAATGATCCATATTAGCTAAAAAATTTAAATGGGACAAAGATTTGGCCATGGATTTTGAAAAATACTAAACAAAGCCCACTATCTTTTCTTTCCTATATGACCAGGGATCTACCCATTTTTTTTTTTAATAAAGAAATGAGTACTATTCTTCCTCCACAAGCAGCGATTCAGTCACTGATGAAAAAAATGCTTATTTTATCTCTGGCCTATGATACATGGCAGATACAATTATATATTCAAATTAACTCACTACAAGATCTGTGTTAGGAAAAACACAATAGTGGCTAGAAGAAAGATCAGCTTTTGTTAGGGAATTTTTAATTTGGATAGAGTACTGAGAAAATAAGCTCACTGGTTAAGAGCTTTCAAACTTTTCTTCCCAAGTGATACACCTATCACACTTGTTTACCAAATCACACAGTTCACCAAAACTTTCAATTGGTATTATTCCACTGGAATAATAGGCTCTCTAGAGAAAACTGCAAGAAATGAATATTTAGACATCATTTAAAAATAGTATCCCACACAAACAGTGAGTCAATGAGGTGTCCTCATTGAATTAGGAGCTAATGGCTAACTTGAACAGAGACAAAGAAGCTTGAAATTTCTAGTATTCAATCAATACCATTTCCTCACTTAGAAAAGAAAGTACTGGAGATCTCTGTGCCATTTCAAGCTACACAGTTGTGTTGAGAGGAGATTTTTTGTTACTTTGACACTTAAACCAGAATACTGCTTACACATGAACATTATTTACATATTTTTTAAAGTTTTCCCTCAGATTTCCCAGCCTTTTAGGTTTGATTCTAGATGTTTAAAGATCCCATGCTCATGAAGGATTCCTAAACAGCTTACTGAAGGGCTCAAACAACAACAGTAACAGAATTCCATTTATATATGCTTGAGAACTATACATTTTGAAGCCCATAGTATAGGTACTGAATATAGTTTATATTTAAAAAATAAGGCTTTTTCCAAATTTTGGCCTAATACAATAATAATGATAGTATTATGTATTATCATAACAAAAGTGACAAAATAACAAAGAAGTTAGAAAGAAATCTATGTTTACCCCATAAAACCACCAAGGTCAGCTTTAAGCTTTGTTTCCTAGAATTTGTCTTCCCTTAGTTCCTACAAGGAAAATACCAAAGCATTATTAAATACTTAACAAATGCTTATAGAGCAGAAATTTATAAATTAGTGGAGTTGATGGCAGTCCTGACCCAAATCAAATCTGCCATGACTGCACTGGCAAAATGCCATCAAAATTAAAGGTAGCTCTCTATATAAATTATAGCCTAGGTTTCTGTTACAGATTTATAGACTGCATTATATTCTTATAAGCTGCCATTTATGCCTGAGAAAACCTAAGACAGTATAGCCAAGTGATTTTAAAAGCAGGCTTTGAAATCAGACTTTCTGGGTTCCCATCCTGACTCTGACCCTTTAAATAGCTGTGTGTGCTTGGTAAAACGATTTAACCTCCCTGACCTTCAGCTTCCTCATCTGTGAAGTGGGGCTAATAACAGCAGCTACCTCATAAGGTGGCTGTCAGGACTCGATGAGATAATACATATAAAGTGCTTAGCACAGTGCCTGGCACATATAATTGCTTAACAGACATTTGCTATTATTAGCATTATTATTTTGATACATTTAATGAACAAAGGTATAGCAACAGGATCTCTGAATACATAATCTTTGAAAAAATCTAATTTTTCATGTACTTATCACTACAAAAAAATTTAAGCTATAATTCTCCCTTTTATTCTAGCTAGGGAACATCTTAAATTTAAGAACTAATCTGATTTCTGATAAAGGGAGTAAGAACATATTTTGAAAACAAAAAGAAAATAAGCTCCAGCAAAGTCCATTGAGAACCCCGGGCACACAGGAAGCTCAGCTATTCTTACACACTCAGACACTGGTCAGAGTTTCGGTTAATGCTGGCTAAGCCATTCTCAGCACCTTCAGTCAGAAGCACTCCATGTTTCACTCCAAGGGCAGCGTGAAGAACAGTCTTTCCTCCCCAGCCTGGCAATCTCTCTGGTGTCACAGAACAGGACCCTGCCTGCCACACATGGACCAGGCCTCTTTCTTTGGATCCTTCAGCCTCTGTGGAACTACAAACATCAAGAAAAATAGCTTAATTGTTTCTGTAGTTCAGAACTATACCTTTTGTCCTTAATACTGTCATGAAGATTTATACCTTTTACCAGTACATGGGTGACTGAGTGACTGGGTCAGACAGGTTAGCTATTTTATGACTTGGTTACGACACAGAAGCAGAGGCAAAACAACTATTTATATGAGACCCTGAGGACAAATCCACAAATTACTTATTTCTATCTAAGAAGCCAACAAAACCTGGGCTATTTTTTGAAGTTTTTTGATTAACATAAAATTTCAAAATTCTAACTTCTCAATACATTAACTCCTCAGCTATTAAAGTTACAACATATCCACCATGGGTATACATGTGTTCCCCATCACACACACAAAAAAATATATAAAGTTACAACATATCCAAAGTTGGAGTCTTACTTTTAAATTTTTTTAATTTGGTAGAAAAAAAAACAACAAATAGATATCTGATGAGAAAGACAGGAGCAGTAGAGATCCTTATTTCACTTTATGCTAAGTTTAAGCTCTATAATTCCTATTTAAATTTTTAAGAGTTAAATTTATAACAGGTAAAATCCTTCATGCTTTACTTACATTTTAGCCAAAGAATTCTATCCATCTGATGACACTGGCTCAAAAATCATAAAACACACAGCTGTGTAATAATGATCATATCCTAACTGTCTCCCTTTCCAAGAAAAGGCCATATTAACATACTCTGGATTTCCTTTATATAAAGTCTTCCTTTGTGTCGCCACTGATGGGACATTTCTTTTTTCATAATCTTTTTTCTAGAACACTGATGCCAAAATTTTAATGATGTTCAGAAACTTTCTTTGACTTTATTTTGTAATACCTAGATTTTCTCTATTTGTGCTAAATAATATTCCTGTAAGTTGTAATTGGGCACATCCATGGTTTTATGAAAGGGAAGCCAGAAACCTAACCTCTTTTTCAAAATATCGTTCATGACAAGTTTTCCAAGAATATAATTATAAGTAATAAGGCTACTTTTGAAAAAACGGAAATTATGTGAGGAAAAAATGGCTTCAAAAGCTTTGCAATGATGAAATGAAGACATCTGTGCCTTTAGTAAGAAAGGGACTAGCAACAAAGTGAACCACTAACAAGCTTTATTGTAATTATCTTCTCTCTTTGCCAATCAACACAAATGTCGCTATTCCTACTTAATAACCATCAAGAAGAAAATTAAACTGAAGAGAAGCTACACATAAGTGGAACTGCTTGTTGTGTTTTCCTAGAAAGACAGAGGAGAAGGAAAAAATGGTTTTACCTTTTCTTCTTTGAGTCCATCGGTCAGTGGGAGCACTCCATCACCAAATCATTCTCTCCTTGCAAAAGGTAAAGACCTAAAGGGCAAAACGCAGGTAAGCACAAAGAGCAGTAAAAGAACCCTTTGCTATTTTATCAGTCAGATTTTTCAAAAAAGGGAAAAAAAAAAAAAAGGCAGCCTTCCAACAAGTGCACGTTCACTGGGCAATAAATATGCAGCAAAACTATTTAAACTATTTCACATCCTGCCTGCCAAAGTTGAATCTCTAGACTGAGCCTGCCCACTAGCTTATAAAAAATGCCTGTTGAACGTCAAATGTAATTTCAAAGTGAGAAAAGACTACCTATGACCTCGCTGTACTTTGTCAAGCAACAGACTTTTTTCGTTTGTTTTATTACAAAGAAGTGGAATCCAAAAACTCAGTGTGTTACATATTCACTACATACACACTAAGGCTACTTTTTAAATGCTTCTGGGACATATGTACACTTAAATACCAACTAAATAAACAAGAAATTCTACAATCTCTCCAGTAATGTATCAGATTGAAGCAGTTTTAATTTACATTTTCCAGCAATGCCCACACACAAAATTACATCATTAGAACAAAGTTCTCCATTTATTGGAACCAGCAGTATTTTCCCCAAATCAATCTTAATTCAAAACCATAATCCAAAGAGCTAGAAGAAAGAAATCTGAATTTTAAAATATCATCTGCCATTTAATAGAAAAGAGTTATATGAAAATAACAGTACCAATATCATGATCCATCATTTCAGCAACTCAAAATTTAATAAAGTTAGAGCTAGCAATAGGAACAGGCAGACAGAAACGCTCAATGCATTTCAACTTAGAAATTCACATTTTTAAGGGCACCAAAGCTCATGAAAATAAGGGCAATGGGGTTTTAGATGTGTGAGTGATAAAAATACTGGGGCCAAATTTATTATTGTCCTGCAAAAGGATATGGCATGATCACAATGCTCTGCAAACCGCCCACACCGGCAGGAGAGATGTAAGATCCATCTGTTTACTCCAGGTTGCCTGTGAATTCTTACTGTTTCCCATCTGTGTATCTGGAGGAAATTACTCTCTACCTAGTGCTTATTTTAGAAAGGTTCTGAATCATTCCAAGTTGGATGAAGGGTACCATATAAATCAAAGATATATTTGAATAGATTTAGCCGATTCATCGGAAGAGACCCTAATGCTGGGAAAGATTGAAGGCGGGAGGAGAAGGGGACAAGAGGACGAGATGGATGGATGGCATCATCAACTCAGTGGACATAAGAGCAAACTCTGAGAGATAGTGAAGGACAAAGAAGCCTGGCGTGCTGCAGTCCACAGGGTCGCAAAGAATCGGACACAACTTAGTGACTGAACACCACCACTTAATAAATGATTACTAAGTGGTACTATGCTTTGTGTGTGACAGTAATATACTTTTAGTAAAAAGGTACGACTTGATGGACTCGATGGACGTGAGTTTGAGGTGAACTCTGGGAGTTGGTGATGGACAGGGAGGCCTGGCATGCTGCAATTCATGGGGTCCCAAAGAGTTGGACACGACTGAGTGACTGAACTGGACTGAACTCAACAGTTCACAGCATAACAGAAAAGTTCTGAGGACAGGTCTAACCTTCGCTTATCTATCAGAGATCACAGAGTAACTGGTCCCTTGATACAAGTAACAATGCCCTGGAAGAAACCAGAGAACTGCTCGGGGAGGGTGCGGCAGTGTACAAACACACTTAATGCAACTGACTCACTGCCTCTGAGCTGAACTGGCAATCAAAACTGTGGAGAATCTTTTGGTAAAGTGACTGAAGCAGCTGACGTATTTTCCCTTTTGGGGTCCTTTTTTTGAATAAAGGGCTTTCTTAAAGTAGATTACTCCTTATGTGATATGATTTCTCACCAATAATCATTTTTTCAAATCCAAGTGAAATTAAAACTCTACAAACTGTTTTGCAACATTCCTTTGTTACTTTCTATCTATGGTAGGGAAGATAATGATCCCCAAGATGTCCATGTATCCTAATGTCCAGAACCTGGGAGTATATCAGGTTACACGGCAAAGGAGAAGTAAAGCTGCTAACCAGCTGGTTTTAAGTTGGGGAGATGATTCTATTAATAGCTATCCAGGTGGACTCAGTATAATCACAGAGTTCTTAAAAGTGGGAAAGGGAGGTAAAGGAGAGTTTGAAAAAGAGATATGATGATGCAAACAGGGTCAGAGAGCTGCTAAACTGCTGGCTTTGAAGATGGAAGGGAACAGCCCTAAGCCAAGGAACGCAGGTGGCCTCTAGGAGCTGAAAGGGGCAAGGGAACGGATTCTTTCCTAGATCCTCCAGAAAAAAACACTCCCTGATGACACACTGAAACCTAGAGAGACTTGAGTCTGACTTTTAACCTAAAGAGCTCTAAGATAATAAGTTAGTGTAATTTTGAGCACTAAATTTGTAGGAATGCTATAAGCAGCAACCAAAAGCTAGTATACTATTTCACAGACATCTTTATCAATATTTATAGATCTAATTTTGTTTTAATGGTGTTTAATATACTTCTAAGAAGATATGCCCACCTGAAATTCAAATATGGCAATGACAAAAAAGGAAATGAGTACTAAGTAAACATAACTAAAAAGGAATATTACAGCTAAATGTGGAAAGCTTAAAAAGTTTTACCTCACATACTTAAAATATGTAGCATTTACCAAATCCAGTTAACCCAGTATTCTTCCTCAACTATGTACCGAAACAGAAAAATAAATTAAAAAATTTTGTTTTCCTAATATTTTTATGATCCCCCCCTCGGGAAATCTATAAGACTTGCCTCAACCATTCAAATAGCATTTAAAGTTGCTTATGTTCTTCCTCTATTTAACATTTTTAATTGTTATACAACTGTCTAATTATGAGGCTTCTTCTGAGGATATTTCTCCCCAGGTGAGTCAGGATCCCTGCACTCTGCTTTTCTTCTGTTACAGTAACTTTCCCTAACAGCCTTTATTATATTAACTAGCTCTGACCCCGGAGAAGGCAATGGCACCCCACTCCAGTACTCTTGCCTGGAAAATCCCATGGACCCTGGTAGGCTGCAGTCCTTGGGGTCGCTAAGAGTCAGACACGACTGAGCGACTTCACTTTCTCTTTTCACTTTCATGCATTGGAGAAGGAAATGGCAACCCACTCCAGTGTCCTTGCCTGGAGAATCCCAGGGACAGGGAAGCCTGGTGGGCTGCCGTCTATGGGGTCACACAGAGTCGGACACGACTGAAGTGACTTAGCATAGCATAGCATAGCTCTGACCCAGAAACTGTGTGATATTTATGGAGTCAAATAATGTGGGGTCCTCTTTTACTTCACCTGGCCTTTCCAGACACCAGTGGCATCTGTAAAAGAAGCAAAATAGACTCTGGCATCCCCTCCAACTACTAAGTACTATGAGCCACAGAAGAAAGCTACATTCAGTTTAAATATACCCCTGAACACTTCAAATGATCTCCTTCACTGTGAAATGTAAAGTAATCAAACTCTCAGAAGACCCTTTAAAACAAAAAGCAAATCTTGGTTCTTAATGAATTGATTCCATTGTTAGATCCCAGTGGACACACAACCTCCTGTTACATTTAACAGAGAGATAAGCTAACTTGTACATGCTGAGGATATGGTTTTAGTACCATGATCTGGAAGTGTCTAAAAAAAAAAAAAAAAATCTGGTCTAGATGTTCTAATTATCACTAGAAAGAAGAGCTGCAAACTATCTACAGGTCCATGATACCATAACCAGAAATCCAAAGGCCAAAAAACTCTGAAAACTAAAAGTTTTTTTCATTTAAGTCTTCTGGTGGCAAAATTTAATCTGACCTGAACTCACCCAAGAGCAAAACCTGACCAGAACTAACGTGAGGCTATTTAGTTTTTACCCCTTTGGTGCACATCTTCATAAGTTCTGTCACAGAAGTATTAATATGAATGTAGGGTGGGATCAAAAGCCCCATAGCAAGTGTTATATATGGTTTATGCATCTTAGTCCAAAGATCAGAAAAACTCAGTTTCAAAACACGTCTTGCCCCAAGGGTTACAAGCAAGGGACTGGGAACCTGTATTCTAAAACTATCATTTTGGTAGGCATCCTCAACTTTTTAATGGCAATGATTTACATCACTTGTTTCAAAAGTTTTAAGTCAATTTTACAGTGAACATAGTCACATACAGTGCCCAAATGAGTTTTGTAAGGAATACCCTCCCTGAAAATACTCTCTTGCCTCATCTGAGTGAAGGAAAGAAGCCTGGGCTCTTTAATTTCACACAAGGCTACCCATCTGGTGGAAAGTGGTAAACAAGGTGAGAGGTGCTGTGTCCTAGAACAATCAGGACTTAGTGATGTATTAGATATAAGGGGGAGATAAAGAAGAAGGAAGAATAAAAAATGACCTCTGACTTTTGCCTTGAGCAACTGTGTAGTGGTACCATTTACTGAAATGAGGAAAAGTGAGGGGACAGGATTCTGAAGTGGAAGGTAAGATTCTGGTTAGACAAGATTTTTTTTATATATAAATTTAAGGTGCCTGTGAGAAATCCAAGAGTACATATCAAGTGAGCAGCTGAATATATGAGTATGGTGTTCAGAAGAAAGGTCTTAACTGTTGACATGAACTTGGGAAGCATATGGACAATATCTGAGATCAAGACAATGGACAGTGACAGTGGACACACAAAGAAAGGGAAGGCACAGAATCAAGCTGTAAGATGCCTGGACAGACAGCAACAAGCAAGGGCTGAGGTGGGAAGTGGCCTGAGAGGCAGAAGAAACGTGAGTCAGATGTGAGCACACAAAGCAAAGCAGAAAATGTTTCCAGCAGGAAGGACTGATCAGCACAGCTGGGGTCTCAGTTGGGGAATGAAAACCAGATTGGAGCAGGCTGACTGTAAGTGGGAGGTGAGGACACGAAAATAAAGTTGGTGCAAATGATTCTCTTTAAAAAAAAATGTTGAAATGGCAAACAGAAAGGAGCAGTCACTGGAGAGAAATATGAAGATCAAGAGTGTATTTTGGGGGAGCAGGGTAAGATGAGAGACAGGTGAACATGTCTGCAGGACGATGACACTGATCCTAGATATAAGGGGGACAAGGACAGAGGGCAAAACCAAAATCCTGGACAAAGTGGGAAAGGATAGCATTCAGAACACACATGCAGTGGGACTGATCTTTCATGAGAGGAAGGGTCTACATTTCAAGAAGAAACAAAATGGCAGGTATAAACACAGGCAGGATTATAGATTTCATGGTGGGCGGATAAGAGTCCCGCAGGATAGCACCTGTGACTAGGACTTCACTGCATGTGTGCTGTTTTCTAATCTCACACCTGGCTCCATTCATTCCATCTCTTCGTTTTATTTTGCCACATTGACATATTTCTGTAAACTGCCTTGTAGGAACAAAGTAGAATATAAATAAACATTTTAAATATGGAACAGACTGAACTATTATCAATGAACTATTTTCCCCAATGCAAAGAGAAAATTAAATTCTATGTATTCACATTTAGGAAACTTTATTCTCTGGACAAAGTCCATTTGCTTTAATAATTTAGTCAAAGTTAGCATACTAACTTTAAAATGCTTAAATTTCAACAATTAAAACCATATGTATTTTTCTTACCTACTATACTTCAGGTATGGAACCAATATAAAACTTCCATGGAAGCCCAAAACACCTTATCTTCTATTATATCCCAGCTGCTTAAAACAGTCCTGATATACAACAAGTACTCAATAAATACCTGTAGACAAACTGTGCTGTGCTGTGCTTAGTCGTTCAGTCATGTCCGAATCTTTTCGACCCCATGGACTAGCCCGCCAGGTTCCTCTGTTCATGGGGATTCTCTAGGCAAGAATACTGAAGTGGGCTGCCATGCCCTCCCCTCCAGGGGATCTTTCCAACCTAGGGATTGAACCCATGTCTCTTAAATCTGCACTGGCAGGCAGGTTCCTTACCACTATCACCACATGGGAGCTGACCACCCCTTAAATCCTGACCCAGAGTTCATGAATTCAGTAAATTAATGCATATACATAAAGTCAGTAGGATGGCCAGAAAGTACTTACTTATAATGCTGTTACTAATGGGATAATGCACTTACTAAGTCATTGATTCAAAATATATTACAAACTCCGGGAGGTCAGAAACCATGACTTATTTATTGGTAAGCTCTTGTACCCATAGGAACCATTAGGTGCAAGCTGGCTACACGTAAGAGTACCCAGTGGAAGACAACCCTTGATCTTAAGTTCCTGTCCACAGACTTTCAAATGATTAGAAGGTTTCTATGCTTATATATAATTAAAAGTCAGTTTTAGACACAAAAGGGAATCTTCTCATAATAAAAACTCTCATCCATAATTTGCTAATGATCTTCCTAACAAGGAAGATGCTTTTCTTTCATGCCACTTCACAGATGTCAGATAATGCAGGAGAGAACAGTCCCTTTCTCCTTAGCACATGGAGACTTTTTGGTGTAATCAGGGACATTAAGGCTTCATAGTCTCTCTCTTTTTACTTATTTTTATTTTTTTATGGCCCGATAATCTCACCCTGGGGGCTTCCCTGGGGGCTCAGTAGTAAAAAATCCACCTGCCCAATGCAGGAGACACAGGTTTGATCCCTGGGTCGGTAAGATCCTCTAGAGATGGAAGTAGCAACCCATTCCAGTATCCTTGCCTGGGAAAACCCATGGACAGAGAAGTCTGGCAGGCTGCAGTCCATGGGGTTGTAAAAAAGTCCAACACTACTTAGTTACAAAATAACAACAACAACAAATCTTACCCTGAAACCTATTAAAACTGTATTCTTCTGACTGTTGAGAATCTTCTAAAATGAATATTGCTCATGGGAGGGGGGAAACATGGTAAAATAAACATCCCACAATACCCACTTAGCTCTTTTTTACACTCACTGCATACCTCTTTGAAATGCATTTGTTGGAAATACTAAAATTCCAAAGAAACATTCTGATAAATATTATAATTCTGCAAATGAATTTCAAATTCCCAGGTACTGCAACCATTTATGCCTATTATTACTTGACAGTGTATAACTTATGATATTAATTATGTATATATATAATTTATTTATATTATTTATTTATATATATATTTATATATATAATTATTCCTTTAATAGTTTGCTACTATTCTTTCATTAAAATGGCTGCTTTTTTAAAAAAAGGCATTACAGAAATACAGTTCAAAGTATGTTGTGACTTATTTCTTATTTTACCGATCAATAATACCCAGTGCTTAAGGTCAAAAAGGGACCACAACAGGGAGTACACATGCCAAAATATACTGTTCTGGAGACATATTTCACTTAGAGTATTTTGAAAGTGCTAATACCAGGTACCTTGATTAGGCCTGAAAATATTCTTTTTAAACTTGAGTTATATTAGGGATCAGCCACTAAATTGACTATTCATAACTCAATCATTTAATACATTATCATCATGTTTACTTATTAATACCTGTAGAAAGAGAATTATTTTGCTTGAGCAATAACTAGGACACTTGTATTCACAGTATAAAACTTAGGATTACTACACTGTAATGAAATTTAACCAATGCAAACTTGAAAAAAAGTAAATGTTAATGACTATATGATACCTACAGTTATTTTGTATCTGAGTCACTGTCCAAATTCTTTTCAGGATTTTAGGATACAATGCACTCCCCTACACTCTGAAAGTTCACCATCATGTACTTCTCAAGGGTTTCTAGAACTTGAATTCCCCTGCAGCCTCTTAAGAAGGATCACTCCTCATATCCTAAGGAAAGCATTTCTCCCAGGAGCTCAAGTCAAACAGCAAAATAAACTTGAATAAATAATTGGTCTGGCTCCTTTCTTTAAAAAGCTTCACACAGTGGCTATGCAGTGGCACATTCTTCTCCTGCTGCAGGGAGAGAAGCTCCAAAGTAAAATAAACAGAGCATATCGAAGAGAGCCCAATTATAAGCAAAACTTATAAGGTTCTAGTTTCACAAACTATCTTAACCATACACAAGTCTTTAAAAACACAAATCCATGCACCTATCATTCCATTTTATATTTTAACACATTTTCATATCTGCTTCAGCTCTCTTTAAAACAGAAGAAAAAGTTATACAGAGACCTGAAGGAGTTCTGTCCAAACCTTCCTTCTCCAGGGTTACCATTTCTAAAGTTAGTATGTATTTCAATGTATATTCTTGTATGTTTATGTAATTTCAGTAGATATACACATAACAATAAACAGTATATGTTATATTGTTTTAAAACTCTACACAGTTGCATAATACTGTGTGTATCTATCCTTTGGCAATTTGTTTTATTTTTACTCTATTATATATTTGAGGTGCATTCCATGTTGATAAGCAAAGATCTAGTTCACTCATTTTTACCAGGGGATAGTATTTCATTGCATGAATGCTGCTGCTAAGTCGCTTAAGTTGTGTCCGACTCTGTACGACCCCATAGACAGCAGCCCACCAGGCTCCCCGGTCCCTGGGATTCTCCAGGCAAGAACACTGAAGTGGGTTGCCATTTCCTTCTCCAATGCATGAAAGTGAAAAGTGAAAGTGAAGTCCCTCAGTGGTGTCCAACCCTCAGCGACCCCATGGACTGCAGCCTTCCAGGCTCCTCCGTCCATGGGATTTTCCAGGCAAGAGTACTGAAGTGGGGTGCCATTGCCTTCTCCGTCATTGAATGAATAAACCATAGTTTATTCATTTCCCTACAAAAGTAGAGCTGGATTGTTCTACTGATTGCTATTTTTTAAGAACTGCTATCATCATCTTTGTTAGATGTTTGCTTACGAAATTGCCCTAAGTTTAGTTAAGAATTCAGCTCAAAAAGAAAACAAAAATTCAGGTTGTGAAAGAAAATAATCCTAGAATGAAAAACCTACCCATATCACACTGACCCAGTCTTTTTTCCGTAGGAGTTAAGAAAACTACATTTTCTTCAAAACAAAAAACTCTACAATAAAAGAGTAAGTCTGCAAGAGCCCCCCAAAGTACTCATTACCTTGCTGATTTGAATATCTGTGCTCTATCCACATGGAGAAGGCAATGGCAACCCACTCCAGTACTCTTGCCTGGAGAATCCCACGGATGGAGGAACCTGGTGGGCTACAGTCCATGGGTGCGAGAAGAGTCGGACACGACTGAGCAACTTCACTTTCACTTTTCACTTTCATGCATTGGAGAAGGAAATGGCAACCCACTCCAGTATTCTTGCCTGGAGAATCTCAGGGACGGGGGTGCCTGGTGGGCTGCCGTCTATGGGGTGGTACAGAGTCAGACATGACTGCAGTGACTTAGCAGCGGCAGCAGCAACAGCTCTATCCACATGGATCAATTAATTCACCTATTTAACCAATTGCTCATCTGTTCTATCAATTGTGTGATATAGGCAAATATCAGGACAAAATGTGACGATAGCACTGTTACATCTATAGAGGAATGGGAGGTGGAGACAGGAAAATAAATGGAGTGCTAAAAAGAATCAAGTCCAAGTTGGCTGATTTAATTTGTGGTTCCCATGCATGTTCTTAAGGACTGATATCCTGTTAAACCTACTGCTTTTATATTGATGACTGAATTACCTGGTCATCAATGAAGAGTTAAAAGAAAAAATTGCTAAAAAATTAAACTAAGTCTACCAGAATTATGTATATCCCTAATACAATCAGAATATGTGGTAGGTTTAATTTCACAAAGTAATTAAAATCCTCACAGCATTCCCCTGAGTGTCTGAGAAAAGGGCTCAACCTCACACTTTATTAAAGCAAGGCTTTTTTTACACCAGCCCAAAAATCACCACTCGTTACTTCCTTCACAGTTTTTCAACCCACTCCTTACCTAGTCTCATATTAATAAAGAATTACAAAAGGTTTTAACAAGTCAGTCATATTCTTTGGAAATACTTTTAAAATGGACCCAACACTACTACACTAAACCCATGTTTTTCATGAACAGGTAGAGGATAGTACTCTTTCCATCTAATTATATGAAAAAAATCAGCTTTCAGTGAGGTTCATATCATACCTTTTGCTTCTTTAACAGTCAAAATGTCCAAAGTAAGTCAATGATGACCTAAATTCTGTCAGGCTGAAATCTGGAGAGAAGGGATTCCAGTTCACATTATACGAATCAATTTTAAAAATAAGGGGCTTACATAATGTTACTCAAATTCTCCCCCTCAAATTACTTGCTTGGTACTTTATTTTCTGCATCATTATCTTTCCAAATTTTAATATTGTGAAACAGCTTTTAACATTTCTCCTTATAACTATGAATCTTACATCTGCCAATACTAGTCACAGTTTGCAAACTAAGTAATTAATTTAAACTAGGTATGGATTCCATCAGCATTTTCCCCGTTAAAAGACTAATGGAACACCAAAGTTACTACAGACCAACTTGAAATCATATTTTCTCTAAATATACCCCTGCATCATAAAACTATCTGGAAACTAACCCTTGATATTAAAAACTATAGCTCTTTTCTAAAAAAAAAAAAAATCAGTTCTCTTTCACATCATTTAGAAAACAGTAAGTCAGTGGGTCATGGTGTAGTGGAAAAGAAAATGACATAAAATGGCTAATATGTATTGAATATTTACATACAGTGCCAAGTTCAATAAAAAAGAAAAAAAAATACAATACATGAACCACTACATGTAAAGATACTGTTATGAAGGAAGTACTTTTATCCCCAGTTTAAAGACAAGGAAATTCAGACAGATGAGTAACTTGCCCAAACTCAAAGATGTAGGTTGATGGGGCTCCAGGTACGCCCAGGTCTAAAGCCTAGGATCTTCACCATTATGCTTGTACTATTGAGATTAAAATACTGTAATCTACTGCAAAAACAAATTTTTCACTCTTTTAAATTCTTAATCACTAATTCAGAGGTCAAGTGGCCACTCCAAACCATCCCTATCTATGATAAACTGAAAAGATACTGGACCAACAGGTTTGCTGAATTTCTGTACTTGTTCAAAATAAACACACATCACACAATTTTATTTTTCTAAGCATTTTAAAGAACATTTACAGCCACCAACAAATCCAGAAGGCAACAGACTAAGGATGAGCGTTTGTTGCTGCTGCTATTGTTCAGTCGCCCAGTCGTGTCCAACTCTTTGCGACCCCATGGACTGCAGCACGCCATGCCTCCCTGAACCTCACCATCTCCCGGAATTTGCTCAAGTTCATGTCCATTGCATCGGTGATGCCATGGACAAATGGTGAGCGTGTGTATTCAACAGTTATTTCCTTTTCCATTCTAAACCCAAAAGAAAATACTGTACTTGGATAAGCCACTTCAGCCAGTGTGTTTTTCCTATTCCCTCATCAACAAAGCCCTAAGCAATACACCACCACTTTAGCCAAACACGCAAGGAGGACCAACACCAGCGTCAGTACCATTTCCTCACGAAAACCCCTGTTATTTTCCTCTTCACTTGTCAAAAGAACTTGCCACCCTCTGCTGGATCACTTGACACGCAAAAGGACTAACCTAAACTCCTAATTCTTAATATCACAGTCATTTTCTTTTTCCACGACCGCCTTTTCAAGTCAGCGAAACCCTTGGTCCACTGTCCACCGCGAGCTGCATCCAGGGGCAACCCCTCCCGGGACACTCACCAAGGTTCGCGGCCAGGGACCCGAGTTTATCTGGTCGGCGCCAAGAGTGGGCATTCAATAAATCCTCCGGAATGAATGGCTGGAAGGCAGCGTGGGTGGAGGCGGGAAGGGGGGACGCGAAGAATTTCAGGAGGCTGAGCTCTCCGCAGTGGCGCCCCGTGTGAGGAGGGAGAAACCGGGGCGACTGGGAGAACCTGGGGCCGTTGGGTGCTCCTCCACAGGCAGGCGCAGCGGGGCGGACGCTGGCTTGGGAAGATGGGGGCGCCGTCTCCGCGGATCCCCGCAGAGCGCTCCTGGGCCTCTGCCTGCGCCTCCGCCTTTCTCTCGGACCCCGGCCGCCCTCAGGCTGGAGGCCCCGGCCGGTCAGCCTTCCGAAGCCACGGGCCAACCCGGGACCCGCGCTCGCTCACCTGACGCTCCACCAGCGGCACCGCCGTCTGCATCCGGCGCGAGCCCCGCAGCTCGGCGGGCCGTGAGATCAGCTGATTCATGGGGGGCGGGGCTTCTCAGCTGGGGCTGGGCGGCTTGCGAGTCTGAAGGCGGGAGGAGATCACCCCCGAAGTAGGTGGGGTCAGATGCCAACGGCGTCTGGTAGGGATCAAAATTACTCAAGGGGCGGTGGGCACAGCGGGCAACGTCCCGGGGGTACTTGCCTCTCCCTTAAGACCAGGAAGAACCACCCCTCCTGAGATGCACTTGGACAGTGACGTAACGTGGCGTCGCCGCAGCCTAACTACCCGAGCGCTTCCATGGTAACGGACAACTAGGAGGGTGGTCGGGAGCCGCAGTCATTTTGTTGCTACCTCAAACTGCCGAAGTCCGAAGGGTAAGCGCTACACTTGAAGGCGAAGAGGCTAAAATGTGAAATGTATTCAGACTACTTTGATGGACTGTACCTACCCCAACGGTAGCCGCTTGCTCCCGCGAGAATGACGTCATCGCCATGCGGCGCGGGTTGGCGCTAGTGTTCATACTGTGTTTATACTGTTATTTAGACTCCAAAGGATGGAGTCTGGTCGGAGGGAATGAGTTGGTCTCTCCTATGATTCCCACTGGGCTCTCGAGTGTACAGTCTTAGTAAAGCCAGTTTGTTTGCCCAGCACACATTTTCACGACCTTTTGCTTCTTGCAGTCACTACCCCACCCCGTCTCAACTCGAGCCCCATAAGTCCCCTCGTGAAGATTTTCCGGAGACGCCACTCTTGGCAGAGAGTGGATGCAAACTTTACGGCTAGGCAGTGTGCCATCGCTGGACCTGCAAATCTGTATTCAGACCATCAGTGAGAGATGTGCAGTCAGGGTCTCACCGTCCTGTGCATAAATGGTCTATTGTGTTCACCAACATCTTCAACTCAGTGACCTCCTTGATCCTCCATCACCTGCAAAACTGTTAGCCTGTAACAATTCAAGCTTATACACTCTTGCAGCAGTTCTGGAAAAAACATAACCCCGAGGATTCGTACCACTGCAAACCAAGGGTGTCCAACTTCAGTCAGGACTACCATGTGGCAGGGCAACCTTGGTGAGCCCCAAACTGTCCTTAATATATTGCTACTCAGAATTTCTCTTATCTCTGTCCCCTGCTATTTATTCCCAATCGTCACACTCCGCTAAGTTCTTACTGAACTCTACCCACCCACCCTTTCTGATGCAAATTTTAAAAAATAAAAAAAGTTTGCTTCCTACATTTCTGAGGAAAATGAGACCAGTAAGTCAGGAAGCAACAGTTAGAACTGGACATGGAATGACAGACTGGTTCCAAATAGGAAAAGGAGTAGGTCAAGGCTGTATATTGTCACCCTGCCTATTTAACTTATATGCAGTGTTCATCCGGAGAAGGCAATGGCACCCCACTCCAGTACTCTTGCCTGGAAAATCCCATGGATGGAGGAGCCTGGAAGGTTGCAGTCCATGGGGTTGCTGGGGGTTGGATATGACTGAGCGACTTCACTTTTCACTATGAAAAGGAGAAGGAAATGGCAACCCACTCCAGTGTTCTTGCCTTGAGAATCCCAGGGACGGGGGAGCCTGGTGGGCTTCCATCTATGGGTTGCACAGAGTTGGACACAACTGAGTTGACT
Source organism: Bos javanicus (assembly GCF_032452875.1). Lineage (NCBI taxonomy): Eukaryota > Metazoa > Chordata > Mammalia > Artiodactyla > Bovidae > Bos > Bos javanicus. Next base: position 90,396,307 of record NC_083869.1, read on the forward strand.
TAGCAGCAGCGAAGTTCATCATGAGAAACGCTGGGCTGGAAGAAGCACAAGCTGGAATCAAGATTGCCAGGAGAAATATCAATAACCTCAGATACACAGATGACACCACCCTTATGGCAGAAAGTGAAGAGGAACTAAAAAGCCTCTTGATGAAAATGAAAGAGGAGAGTGAAAAAGTTGGCTTAAAGCTCAACATTCAGAAAACGAAGATCATGGCATCTGGTCCCATCACTTCATGGCAAATAGATGGGGAAACAGTAGAAAGAGTGTCAGACTTTATTTTTGGGGGCTCCAAAATCAGTGCAGATGGTGATTGCAGCCATGAAATGAAAAGACACTTACTCCTTGGAAGGAAAGTTATGTCCAACCTAGACAGCATATTCAAAAGCAAAGATATTACTTTGCCAACAAAGGTCCGTCTAGTCAAGGCTACGGTTTTTCCGGTAGTCATGTATGGATGTGAGAGTTGGACTGTAAAGAAAGCTGAGCACCAAAGAATTGATGTTTTTGAAGACTCTTAAGAGTCCCTTGGACTGCAAGGAGATCCAACCAGTCCATTCTAAAAGAGATCAGTCCTGGGTGTTCATTGAAAGGACTGATGCTGAGGCTGAAACTCCAATACTTTGGCCACCTCATGCGAAGAGTTGACTCACTGGAAAAGACTCTGATGCTGGGAGGGATTGGGGGCAGGAGGAGAAGGGGATGACAGAGGATGAGATGGCTGGATGGCATCACTGACTCAATGGACATGAGTTTGGGTAAACTCCAGGAGTTGGTGATGGACAGGGAGGCCTGGCATGCTGCGATTCATGGGGTCACAAAGAGTCAGACACGACTGAGCGACTGAACTGAACTGAAGGATGAATTTCCTTAGCTCCCAACTGCTACCTTTACAAAGACTACCTGCAGCCCCAGCCTTCCTTTCCTTCTCTCTCTTTCTCCTTAGAAGTGTTCTGTCCTCTCAAGGTTAATCCCTTCCAATCCCCTTAGAGGCTTGCTCCATTACTTATCGCTTCCCTTTTGTGTATTTTCAATCTCCTTGTCCCTTGTTACCTTTATTCTTAAGGATATAAGCCTGCTCCTGCATATTCATCTTTTATTTCTTTTTCCTTTGTCCTCTCCTTGTTTACTTTCTGACCCCTCAATCTTCATCCCAATCTGCAGTCTCTACTTTTTCAGGAGGTAATGAAATCAGTAATTGCCTTCTAATTTTGAAAGCTAAAGATACAGCCAAAGAATGGAACCATTCTATGCAACCATTTGAAAGAAAGAAAATGTTCTATATGTACTGATGTGGAATGATCTGGAAGTTAGGTTAAGAGAAAAAATGCTAGAGGCTGAATCATGTGAATTGTATTCTACTAATTACATACATTAGAAGAGAGAGAAGATAAATATCCTTGTCTTTGTGTATTCATATTTTAACTCTGAAAGGATGCATTAAGATGACTGACACTGGGGAGGAGAATTGGGAACAAAGGTAGGGAAAAAATTCACTTTTCACTCTATGCCATTTCGCATTGTTTGAACTTGTAACTTTACAAATGTAGACTAAATATGCTTTTTCAAACTTATTTTTAAAGCTTTTAAATCTGGGGGGGAAAGGAGTATAATTTTCATTCTTATCTTCCTTTCCCTCTTAACTTCTGGGACACATTCCTTCTGGGCTACTGGTCCTACTCCTTAGACCTTTCCTTTACCTTTTCAGACTCTTTCATTTGTCCCTTAAATACATGGGCTAAATAAATATTTGTTGTACATGTATTATGTGCCAGGCACTGCTCTAGGCACTAAAGAGACAATGAACAAAACAGACGAGCCCCTCCTCTCATGGAACTTGCACTCTGTGGTGGGGAAGACAGTTTCCAGCAGTAGCAGCCATCAGTTCCTCCCTTTGTGTATACAAATGCCACTCTTGACATCAAGAGATGGAGTCTGTTTCCTCTTCCCCTGAATATGGGCTAGGCTTATGTTTTTTTCCCCAACTAATGTGACAGAAATGAAGATCTGATACTTCTGAATGAAGGCCTTCTAACGAGCTGTATGTTTATTTAGTCCATGTATTTAAAGGACAAGTGAAAGAGTCTGAAAAGGTTAAGGAAAGGTCTAAGAAGTAGGAGGAAAGCCCAGAAGGAATGTATCCCAGAAGTTAAGAAAAGAGGGAAAGGAAGATGAGAGTGAAAATTATCCTCCTATAAATAAGTTTGAAAAAGCATATTTAATCTACATTTGTAAAGTTACAAGTTCAAACAGTGCGATATGGCATAAAGAGAAAATTGAATATTTTCCCTGCCTTTGTTCCCAATTCTTCTCCCCAGTGTCAGTCAGTTTAATGCGGCTGAGTGAGTGACATCAGCCAACGTGAAGGGGAGCATACACAACAGCCCAGTTAAGCCCTGCCTGAGTTTCTGACCCAAGTTTCCAAGAAATAGTAACTAATTGCTTCAAGCTGGTGAGTCTGGAATGGTTGATTACGCCACAATAACTGAAACATATGGGAAGAGTGAGAGATAATAAATAAATACAGCAGTGACTGGGGCTACCCAAGAGGCAAAATAGTGGAGTAGCTAAAAGCACAGGCTGGAGCCAAACATCCTGGGTTCAAATCTCAGCTCTTTGGACCTCTGTTTCTTCATCCATAAAACAAGGATAGTGGGACTTCGATGGTGGTCCAGTGGTTAAGAATCTGCCTTGCAATGCAAGGGATACAGGTTCAATCCCTGATCCAGGAAGATCTCATGTGCCCTGGAGCAACTAAACCTATGGGCCACAACTACTGAGCTTCTGCTCTAGAACCCGAGAGCTACTGAGCCCTTGCGACACTACTAGAGAGTCCGTGCATGCGTGCGTGGCCAGTCATGTCCAGCTCTTTGTGACCCCATGGACTGTGGCTCCTCTGTTCATGGGATTATCCTAGCAAGAAAACTGGAGTGGGTTGCCATTTCCACCTTCAGGGGTTCTTTTTGACCCAGGATTTGAAACTGCATCTCCTGTGTCTCTTGCATTGGGAGGCAGATAGTTTACCACTGAGCCACCTGGGAAGATGTAGGCAGTCCAAGATCTCACATGACTTGCAATGAAGATACTGCATGCTTCAAGACCCATCACAGCCAAGTAAATAAATATTTTTTAAAAACAGAAATAGTAAAGTCACTTTTACAGGGTGATAGAATTACATGTAAATTACTTAGAATAGTACCTGGCATATAAATGTTATATAAATGTTGTTATTTTGAACAATAAACAAAGGTAAGGGAATAGACAAGAAAGAGTGCAATTTTATGTAAGGTGCGTAGGACAAACCTCTTTTTCTATTAATAAGAAGATATCTGAACAGAGATCTAAAAGTAAGTGAAGGCACAAACCATATGAATATCTGACACTCCAGGCAACCCAAACAAGTATTCTCTAAGGCTAGGAGGGCAATGTGGCTAGAGCTGAATAAGAGACTAAAAGTGACTGAATGAGGCTAGAGTTGAATGAGAAGAGGATGAAAGGTAGGAGATAAGCTACTAACTGGTGGCTCAGCTGTAAAGAATCCTCCTGCCAGTGCAAGAGATGCGGGTTCGATCCCTGGGTCGAGAAGATCCCCTGGAGAAAGAAATGGCAACCCACTCCAAAATCCTGTGGACAGAGGAGTCTGGTGGGCTAGAGTCCATAGGGTCTGAAAAGAGTTGGACACAACTTAGCAACTAAACAAAAAGATGATACTATGTAAGAATTTGGGCTCATAGAATTCTCTGAAAATATCTAACTGTGTGAAATCCTGTTCTGCCCATTTTTCCCAGAGCACAGAGTGCCTCATTCCTGATCTCCTCCCTGGACTCCCTTTCAGGGTAGATTGATAAGATCAGGTAAATAATGATCTGAAAGTAGAGGCAGATCCTCTGGGCTGGGGAAAGGATGGAAAGGACTTCGAGTTTATCTGAATGATAAGAGCAACCACTGTGGCTTTAAGCAGAGGGTGCTGTAATCTGGCTTCTGTTTTAAAGGAATGACTTCTGCTCTGGATCACAGTGATCATAGTATCAGATCAGATCAGATCAGTCGCTCAGTTGTGTCCGACTCTGCAACCCCATGAATCGCAGCACGCCAGGCCTCCCTGTCCATCACCAACTCCCAGAGTTCACTCAGACTCACATCCATCAAGTCAGTGATGCCATCCAGCCATCTCATCCTCTGTCGTCCCCTTCTCCTCTTGCCCCCAATCCCTCCCAGCATCAGAGTCTTTTCCAATAAGTCAACTCTTCGAATGAGGTGGCCAAAGTACTGGAGTTTCAGCTTTAGCATCAGTCCTTCCAAAGAAATCCCAGGGCTGATCTCCTTTAGAATGGACTGGTTGGATCTCCTTGCAGTCCAAGGGACTCTCAAGAGTCTTCTCCAACACCACAGTTCAAAAGCATCAATTCTTCGGCACTCAATCTTCTTCACAGTCCAACTCTCACATCCATACATGACCACAGGAAAAGCCATAGCCTTGACTAGACAAACCTTTGTTGGCAAAGTAATGTCTCTGCTTTTGAATATGCTATCTAGGTTGGTCATAAGTTTCCTTCCAAGGAGCAAGGGTCTTTTAATTTCATGGCTGCAGTCACCATCTGCAGTGATTTTGGAGCCCAGAAAAATAAAGTCTGACACTGTTTCCACTTTTTCCCCATCTATTTCTCATGAAGTGATGGGACCAGATGCCATGATCTTTGTTTTCTGAATGTTGAGCTTTAAGCCAACTTTTTCACTCTCCAATTTCACCTTCATCAAGAGGCTTCTTAGTTCCTCTTCACTTTCTGCCATAAGGGTGGTGTCATCTGCATATCTGAGGTTATCGATATTTCTCCCAGCAATCTTGATTCCAACTTGTGTTTCTCCCAGTCCAGCGTTTCTCATGATGTACTCTGCATATAAGTTAAATAAACAGGGTGACAATATGCAGCCTTGACGAACTCCTTTTCCTGTTTGGAACCAGTCTGTTGTTCCATGTCCAGTTCTAACTGTTGCTTCCTGACCTGCATACACATTTCTCAAGAGGCAGGTCAGGTGGTCTGGTATTCCCATCTCTTTCAGAATTTTCCACAGTTTATTGTGATCCACACAGTCAAAGGCTTTGGCATAGTCAGTAAAGCAGAAATAGATGTTTTTCTGGAACTCTCTTGCTTTTTCCATGATCCAGCAGAAGTTGGCAATTTGACCTCTGGTTCCTCTGCCTTTTCTAAAACCAGCTTGAACATCAGGAAGTTCACAGTTCACATATTGCTGAAGTCTGGCTTGGAGAATTTTGAGCATTAGTAGTTTAAGAGCAGAAGCAGCAAGAGCAGTAAGAGGCTATTGCAACACATAGGCCGTATCCACTAGGCACTGGTTGCAAGACCCCTGTGGGTAACAAAATCTGCAGATACTCAAGTCCCTTATAGAAAATGATATATTATTTACATATAACCTATGCACATCCTCCCATATACTTTAAATCATCTCTAGATTACTTATAATAACTCATACAATGTAAATGTTACGTAAATAGTTGCCTGGCACAGCAAATTTAAGTTTTTCTTATTGGGACTTTCTGGATTTTTTTTCCAAATATTTTCAACCTATGGTTGGTTGAATCCATGGATGCAGAGCCCACAGACACAGGAGGATCAAGGCAAACAGTTTTGATATTTTGGCTAGACTGGAGGAGAAGGTGAAAGAAGTTGGATTCCTGATGTATTTTGAAAGTAGAGTCATGAGTATTTGCTCATGGATTAGACATGAGCTTTGAGATAAAAAGAGGAATTAAGGTCTGATTTGGGCTTCCCTCATAGCTCATTTGGTAAAGAATCTGCCTGCAGCGCAGGAGCTGCTGCTGCTGCTGCTAAGTCGCTTCAGTCGTGTCTAACTCTGTGCGACCCCATGGACTGCAGCCTACCAGGCTTCTCTGTCCATGGGATTTTCCAGGCAAGAACACTGGAGTGGGTTGCAGGAGACCCAGGTTCAATTCCTGTGTTAGGAAGATCCCCCGGAGAAGGAAATGGTAACCCACTCCAGTATTCTTGCCTGGAGAATCCCATGGACAGAGGAGCCTGGGAGACTCCAGACCATGGTGTCTCATGCATCGGACACAGTTTAGTGACTAAACCACCACCAAGGTCTGAGTTGTTGGTAAAAATGCACTATTGTTTACTGAGATGGAAAAGACTGAAGAAAAGAGTATATCTGGGAGTATAGGGAGGAAGTACCAAATATTCTTTTTTTATATATATAGATTATATGGCTTATAAGCATCTGAATGGAAATGCCAGGTAGACAATTGCAGATACAAGTCTTGTGTTGGGGAGAAAGGTTACGGCTGGAGATAAAATTTAGGAACCTGTCCAAGGAAAAGATAAGCAGTCTTAGGTCCAAACTCTATCTAAAGACTAAGAAGATAGGGAGAATCTAGCCCAGAATCCTGCGAGTTTCTTTGAAAGGAGAAATAGAAAGAAGGCAACGATATCTAGCACGGAGGGGTTGTTGTCATTGTCGTTGTTCAGTTGCTCAGTCATCTCTGTTTGCAACCCCGTGGACTGTAGCACACCAGGCTCCTCTGTCCCCCACTATCTCCTGGAGTTTGCTCAAACACATGTCCATTGAGTTGGTGATGCCATCCAACCATCTCATCCTCTGTTGTCCCCTTCTTCTCCCACCTTCAGTCCTTCCCAGCATCAGGGTCTTTTCCAGTGTGTCAGTACTTTGCATCAGATGGCCAAAGTATTGGAGTTTCAGCTTCAGCATCAGTCCTTCCAATGAATATTCAGGACTGATTTCCTTTAGGATTGACTGGTTTGAACTCCTTGCTGTCCAAGAGACTCTCAAGAGTCTTCTCCAACACCACAATTTGAAAGCATCAACTCTTCTGCACTCAGCCTTCTTTATGACCCAACTTTCACATCCATACATGACTACTGGAAAAACCATAGCTTTGACTGTATGGACCTTTGTCAGCAAAGTGATGTCTCTGCTTTTAATACGCTGTCTAAGTTTGTCATGGGGCTTCCCAGGTGGCTCAGCAGTAAAGAATCCACCTGTGAAGCAGAAGATGCAGGAGGCCCCGGGTTCAGTCTGTGGGTTGGGAAGGAGGGCATGACAATCCACTCCAGCATTCTTGCCTAGAGAATCCCATGGACAGAAGAGTCTGGCCGGCTACAGAGTGGGGCATGACTGAAGCAACTGAGCACGCACGCACTAGGTTCGTCATGCCTTTATTTATTTCTATCATAGGTTTTTGTGAGTTTTTGGAAGAGAAAACACATATATAAAGCACTGTGCAAATTGTACATTCTAAAATATATTTTATTGCAAGAGTATTTAAATTAGTCCGAATATCATTACCTTCCAGTGGACATATCACCCTCCTCATGAACACACACGTTCACACACTCATTCATCAATTGCCTCAGGGCAGGTAAACCACTGCCTTCAATCCTTTTGCCCTTTGAGCCCAGAAGGGGCTTATCTTGTATGACTTTTGTTGATGGAAAAATTAATCAATAGTCAATCTAAGAAAGAAATAGAAAATTTTACTTGAGGCAATCTGAGGATTATAACCTGGGAGAGTCTTTGAGAAAGCTCTGAAGAGTGTTCCACCCATTCAAGTTGAGACAAAGGATTATATTATATACATCAAATGTTGTTGACAGTTTACACAATCCAGATCTACATGTACAAAGTGAGTAGTGGGTCATAGATTGTCACAGCCCCTTGCAATATTTAGAAGGAAGATTATTTCCTAAGGAGTTGTTACCATTAATGAGATTCAGAAGAAATCATATCTCCTAAGGAGGTCTGATTGCCGGGAGAAATGTCAATAACCTCAGATATGCAGATGACACCACCCTTATGGCAGAAAGTGAAGAGGAACTAAAAAGCCTCTTGCTGAAAGTGAAAGTGGAGAGTGAAAAAGTTGGCTTAAAGTTCAACATTCAGAAAATGAAGATCATGGCATTCAGTCCCATCACTTCGTGGGAAATAGATGGGGAAACAGTGGAAACAGTATCAGACTTTATTTTTTTGGGCTCCAAAATCACTGCAGATGGTGACTGCAGCCATGAAATTAAAAGACCCTTACTCCTTGGAAGGAAAGTTATGTTCAACCTAGATCAGATCAGATCACATCAGTCACTCAGTTGTGTCCGACTCTTTGCGATCCCATGAGAATCGCAGCAAGCCAGGCCTCCCTGTCCATCACCAACTCCCAGAGTTCACTCAGACTCACATCCATCGAGTCAGTGATGCCACCAGCCATCTCATCCTCCGTCGTCCCCTTCTCCTCTTGCCCCCAATCCCTCCCAGCATCACAGTCTTTTCCAATAAGTCAACTCTTCGCATGAGGTGGCCAAAGTACTGGAGTTTCAGCTTTAGCATCAGTCCTTCCAAAGAAATCCCAGGGCTGATCTCCTTTAGAATGGACTGGTTGGATCTCCTTGCAGTCCAAGGGACTCTCAAGAGTCTTCTCCAACACCACAGTTCAAAAGCATCAATTCTTCGGCGCTCAATCTTCTTCACAGTCCAACTCTCACATCCATACATGACCACAGGAAAAATCATAGCCTTGACTAGACGAACCTTTGTTGGCAAAGCAATGTCTCTGCTTTTTAATATGCTATCTAGGTTGGTCATAAGTTTCCTTCCAAGGAGCAAGCGTCTTTTAATTTCATGGCTGCAGTCACCATCTGCAGTGACTTTGGAGCCCAGAAAAATAAAGTCTGACACTGTTTCCACTGTTTCCCCATCTATTTCCCATGAAGTGGTGGGACCAGATGCCATGATCTTCGTTTTCTGAATGTTGAACTTTAAGCCAACTTTTTCACTCTCCACTTTCACTTTCAGCAAGAGGCTTTTTAGTTCCTCTTCACTTTCTGCCATAAGGGTGGTGTCATCTGCATATCTGAGGTTATTGATATTTCTCCCAGCAATCTTGATTCCAACTTGTGTTTCTCCCAGTCCAGCGTTTCTCATGATGTACTCTGTGTATAAGTTAGATAAACAGGGTGACAATATACAGCCTTGACGTACTCCTTTTCCTATTTGGAACCAGTCTGTTGTTCCATGTCCAGTTCTGACTGTTGCTTCCTGACCCGCATACAAATTTCTCAAGAGGCAGATCAGGTGGTCTGGTATTCCCATCTCTTTCAGAATTTTCCACAGTTTATTGTGATCCACACAGTCAAAGGCTTTGGCATAGTCAGTAAAGCAGAAATAGATGTTTTTCTGGAACTCTCTTGCTTTTTCCATGATCCAGTGGAAGTTGGCAATTTGATCTCTGGTTCCTCTGCCTTTTCTAAAACCAGCTTGAACATCAGGAAGTTCACAGTTCACATATTGCTGAAGCCTGGCTTGGAGAATTTTGAGCATTACTTTACTAGAGTGTGAGATGAGTGCAATTGTGTGGTAGTTTGAGCATTCTTTGGCATTGCCTTTCTTTGGGATTGAAATGAAAACTGACCTTTTCCAGTCCTGTGGCCACTGCTGAGTTTTCCAAATTTGCTGGCATATTGAGTGCAGCACTTTCACAGCATCATCTTTCAGGACCTGGAACAGCTCAACTGGAATTCCATCACCTCCACTAGCTTTGTTCAAAGTGATGCCTTCTAAGGCCCACTTGACTTCACATTCTAGGATGTCTGGCTCTAGGCCAGTGATCACACCATCGTGATTATCTGGGTCATTAAGATCTTTTTGGTACAGTTCTGTATATTCTTGCCATCTCTTCTTAATATCTTCTGCTTCTGTTAGGTCCATACCATTTCTGTCCTTTATCGAGCTCATCTTTGCATGAAATGTTCCTTTGGTATCTCTGATTTTCTTGAAGAGATCCCTAGTCTTTCCCATTCTGTTGTTTTCCTCTATTTCTTTGCATTGTTCGCTGAAGAAGGCTTTGTTATCTCTCCTTGCTAGTCTTTGAAACTCTGCTTTCAGATGTTTATATCTTTCCTTTTTTCCTTTGCTTTTCGCTTGTCTTCTTTTCACAGCTATTTGTAAGGCCTCCCCAGACAGCCATTTTGCTTTTTTGCATTTCTTTTCTATGGGAATGGTCTTGATCCCTGTCTGCTGTACAATGTCACGAACCTCATTCCATAGTTCATCAGGCACTCTATCTATCAGATCTAGGCCCTTAAATCTATTTCTCACTTCCACTGTATAATCATAAGGGATTTGATTTAGGTCATACCTGAATGGTCTAGTGGTTTTCCCTACTTTATTCAATTTCAGTCTGAATTTGGCAATAAGGAGTTCATGGTCTGAGCCACAGTCAGCTCCTGGTCTTGTTTTTGCTGACTATAGCATATTCAAAAGCAGAGACATTACTTTGCCAACAAAGATCCATCTAGTTAAGGCTATGGTTTTTCCTGTGGTCATGTATGGATGTGAGAGTTGGACTGTGAAGAAAGTTGAGCACCGAAGAATTGATGCTTTTGAACTGTGGTGTTGGAGAAGACTCTTGAGAGTCCCTTGGACTGCAAGGAGATCCAACCAGTCCATTCTGAAGGAGATCAGCCCTGGGATTTCTTTGGAAGGAATGATGCTAAAGCTAAAACTCCAGTACTTTGGCCACCTCATGCAAAGAGTTAACTCATTGGAAAACACTCTGATGCTGGGAGGGATTGGGGGCAAGAGGAGAAGGGGACGACGGAGGATGAGATGGCTGGATGGCATCACTGACTCAATGGATGTGAGTCTGAGTGAACTCCGAGAGTTGGTGATGGACAGGGAGACCTGGCGTGCTGCAATTCATGGGGTCGCAAAGAGTCAGACACAACTGAGCGACTGAACTGAACTGAACTGAAGGAGGTCTGGCTAATACAGAAGCACAATACATAATAAAGGTGATGGAGGAGGGCCAAATGAGCAAAGAGAAATTTTACATATAATTTTTCTCATCTTGCCATCAAATAGGAATTTTATTTTGTCACTTTTAAAGAGAGGAAAGTAGGAGAATCATGCCTCAGTTCTTCCCAGTGATCAGAGGACAGGAACAAGAGCCCATGTCAGTCAGGTTAACTGGCAGAAGAAGCAACCACTTATGTCGCTTTCAATGAACTTCACTTCAACAAATTGTTGAATTGCTAGATCTCAAGAAACAATATTACTGAACAATTATTAAGTTTAAGGCACTGTAGCTAGTCTCTCGGAGTAGGCAATGGCACCCCACTCCAGTACTCTTGCCTGGAAAATCCCATGGACGGAAGAGCCTGGTAGGCTGCAGTCCATGGGGTTGCTCAGAGTCGGACATGACTGAGCGACTTCACTTTCACTTTTCACTTTCATGCATTGGAGAAGGAAATGGCAACCCACTCCAGTGTTCTTGCCTGGAGAATCCCAGGGACGGGAGAGCCTGGTGGGCTGCCGTCTATGGGGTCGCACAGAGTCAGACACGACTGAAGCGACTTAGCAGCAGCAGCAGCTAGTCTCTAGAGAATTAAAAAATAAGAAACATTGTCTAGGACCTTAAAATCTAACAAGAGAGACATACGGGCTTGAAAATTAGTGTAACACATGCCATGCTAAAAGAACATATATATAAGTAGATTCAACTCAGGTTTTGCATTACAGTACTAAATCTGGGATAATATCTAGAAAGATGTGTTTGGATGTGTTTTCTTTTTTTCCTTATAGGATCAATTTCTTTCCAATAGGAAATCTGGGTTTGCTATCGTATTGACCTTTTTTTTTTTTTAATGCTTGGGTTTGGGGTATCTGTTCTTTGCCTTAATATCACATTCCCTTCCAGCCACTACCCAGTTTTCTATTCCACTTCACAACAAAACTTCCTGAAGGAGATGTCCCTGCTCTCACATCTCCTATTCTTTCTTTAACTCACCCTTGATAAAACCTCTGTCTATTATTCCACTGAACCTACTCCTGTCAATGTCTACTGAAAGAAAAATGCATAACATAAAAGTTGTGAGTTAAGTTTTATTCAGGAACCTTCCTGAGGACAACAACCTGGAAGCCAGCCTCTTGGATAGCTCTGAGGAACTGCTCTGAAGAGATAAGGGAGGAGCCAGTATATACATATATTAACTTTTTTTTTTTTTTTGCTGGGAAAAACACAGAATCAAGCATCGAAAGACTACTGCTAACCACAAAGAACAGATATCTGAAGTTAATTATTTTATTTAGTGCTTTTCTATTTATATAGTCATGTATGGGTGTGAGAGTTGGACTGTAAAGAAAGCTGAGCGCCAAAGAATTGATGCTTTTGAACTGTGGTGTTGGGGAAGACTCTTGAGAGTGCCTTGAACTGCAAGGATATCAAACCAGTCACTTCTAAAGGAAATCAACCCTGAATATTCATTGGAAGGAATGATGCTGAAGCTCCAATACTTTTGGCCATCTGATACAAAAAGTGAACTCATTGGAAAAGACTCTGATGCTGGGAAAGATTGAGAACAGGAGGAGAAGAGGGAGACAGAGGATGAGATTGTTCGATGGCATCACCAACTTAATGGATGTGAGTTTGAGCAAACTCTGGAAGATGGTAAAGGACAGGGAAGGCTAGCCTGCTGTAGTCCATGGGGTTGCAAGGAGTCGGACATGAATCACAGGAAGGAATTGAAGCCCACTGACTTGTCCAAGTGAACCCAACTACTCTAAGTGGCCCGCATCTCCTAATCTAGATCTCTGAACTCCAAATTCTTTGTTTTGACCCCTACTTCAACTCTTATTGGATCAATATGTTGAATATAGAGTTCTGAACTAAGATTAAAAAGTCGGGTTCAAAAAGAGGAGGATAGAGTATGACAGAGAAGAAGTAACAGAGCCAGTGAAGGCCACTATTAGACACTGAGAATAACACTCATGGGAGGGCAGGCTTCAGGGACTTGTCTCAGAGTGGGATCAGCATGAACATAACATAAACCCTGATTTTAGGCTCCCATCCCCTATATGTATGTGAATATGAGTGGGTGTGGTGGTACATTCACACACATTTGTACGTTATTACTTAATATAACTGCCGTTTAATAGGAATCTGAAAGTTCACACCCTAGAGAATATACTTTTCAACTTGTTAGGAAAACATTAAAAATAGTGATTAGGATATTCAGACAATCAGTGATTCAGGAACTCGTCCTTTGAAGAGATGGGAGTCGGGTGGGGAGAATCAAGGAAGCAAGGGAAGGTTTAGAGAGAGAAGATAGAAGCTCAGCCACGATTTGGAGGATGGGCATGAACAGGGGAAGGAAGAAGTGTCAGATGGGAGACACATGAAAGAAGGTCTGTTGCACAGCTACAGGTGTGGCCACAGTAGGGGATGACAGGGAAATTGTGGTGGGTGGAGCAGGATATGAGTCAGGTTGTCTGAAGCCAAACTGAAGAATTTAGACTTGATTTCATAGGTAACTAAGGGTCTATAGCTTCCCTGGTACCTCAGACAGTAAAGTGTCCGCCTGCAATGCAGGAGACCGGGGTTCAATCCCTGCATTGGGAAGATCCCCTGGAGAAGGAAATGGCAACCCACTCTAGTACTCTTGCCTGGAAAATTCCATGGACAGAGGAGCCTGGTAGGCTACAGTCCATGGGGTCACACACTACTGAGCGGCTTCAGTTTGTACTTTTGTACTAAGGGTCTATGAGGAATTTTAAAAGTATACCACAGAAACATCTACTGAATTTCAAAGAAAAGTTGTAGTCTGCATTTCTTATTTTACTTAACCATTAAAATAGAGGGTGTGTGTGTGTGTGTGTGTGTGTGTGTGTTATACCTTTTATTCTTACTGAATTAGATTACATTTCTCTTTGAGGTCTTCCCAGGTGGTGCTAGTGGTAGAGAACCCACCTGCCAATGCAGGAGACATAGGAGACATGAGTTCGATATCTGAGTCAGGAAGATCCCCCAGATTAGGGCATGGCAACCTACTCCGGTATCCTTGCCTGGAAAATCCTGTGGACAGAGGAACCTGGTGGGCTGCAGTCCACAGGGTATCAAAGAGTTGGGCACAACTGAAGCACCTTAGCACGCACACATTCTCTCCCAAGTTCCATAGCATAGTTTAAAACAACTTGTGTTCAGCTGCTCAGTCATATTCGACTCTGTGACCCCCATGGTCTGTAGCCTGCCAGACTCTTCTGTCCATGGGGATTCTCCAGGCAAGAATACTGGATTGGGTTGCCATGCCCTCCTCTGGGGGATCTTCCCCACCCAGGGATCGAACCCACGTCTCTCACACTGCAGTGTTCTTTACTGTCTGATCCACTAGGGAAGCCCTAAAACAACTTAGATCTTTGTGTTTTGAAATGCATCCTGAGATTCTAAGTAGCTGAGATTTTAAAGGGGCACCCAACTCTCTTTGACATCTGGGAGCATTTTACTCTATGGCCGAAATTCATGTAAGAAAATAATGACTGAAATGAGGAACAAAGTCCTGCTGATGACATACTATAATTTGGGGGAATGGTTTAAAAAGAAATGCTTCTACTCATCTTGTACCAAAAATAATCAGTGAGTTAAATGACTAACCAGCAGATATAGGTAAGCAGATGCTAAGTTGTTATTTTTAAAATGGAAACACATAGCTGTATGAGACTTGTTGAGACATATATTGATAAATCCCATATTATGACATAGAAGTATCCATTAGAACAAGCATAATAAAAAGGAGCTTCCCAGGTGGCACTAGTGGTAAAGAACCCACCTGTACCTAAGAGACAAAGGTTCAATCCCTGAGTTGGGAAGATCTTCTGGAATAGGAAATGGCAATCTACTCCAGTATTCTTGTCTGGAGAATCCCATGCACAGAGAAGCCTGGAAGGGTATAGCCCTTAGAGTCAAAAAGAGTTAGACAGAACTGAAGTGACTTAGCATACACAGCACATTGTAATTTAAAAAGTATTTATATTTAAATGAAATGTTTTTTCTGGATCTGAGTTATTTTTATGTAATATGTGCCTAATAATGTTATACTTTTCTCTTTTATTCTTCCCTTATTTCAGTTTCTTGACAAAACCCATTCTACTGATGTATCTTAGTCTTCTGATCTCAAGCTGGGCCCCACAAGTCACTGTTTTTCTTAAAAGTAAAGAGCAGTAGTCTGAGTTAAAGGGCATCCTTTGTTGGTGTGTATTACAAAGTGAAACTTGTAAATTGTTGTAAATATTTAAAGAAAGCATTTAGGGCCCAATGTACAAAAAACAGCATCTCAAATATTTATTTGCAAGTGAGTTCTTTGAAACTTAGAACTTGGCCTTCTCATAGTCATAGTGAGGTAAATGATGGATTAGTTCCTGGGCTAATCTACAAATGTTATTTGATTTATGATGTTATTCAAATAATGTGCATTTGCAATTTAAAATGTGCCTTAAGCAATACTTCTACAATGCTTTACAATTTAAAAAATGAGAAAGAAAACCCGTCCGTATTGAGTGAATAATTTTGCATGAATGCTGGTACTTAAAGAAAGGTGGGTTTTAAGGGTCAAGCATAAAAAGTTGGTTGGAAGTTGTGGAGTTCTAGAGCAGGAAGCAGCACCCCTGCCAGCCATATTGGAGCCTGGGCAACAGGAAAAACCTGCACTCTTATACATACATGGATCAAAATAAGCTCCCATATCTTATAATCAATTG
Source organism: Bos javanicus (assembly GCF_032452875.1). Taxonomy (NCBI): domain Eukaryota; kingdom Metazoa; phylum Chordata; class Mammalia; order Artiodactyla; family Bovidae; genus Bos; species Bos javanicus. The sequence goes on from NC_083869.1 coordinate 90,411,883, forward strand.
GAAACAAAGTTATTAAAGCCCTATAGTTGGGAAAAACATAGGTAGATGATGGATATATAGATAGATAGATAAATTATAGATATAAAAATTTGCATGGCCAATCTCTTGCATATCCCTGTCAATCAAACCTCATAAACCCACCCAGCCTGTTAGGGTGGGTTTGGCTCCTATAGGAGCCAAATTTGGTTTACTCAGTCATAGTAACTGCTAGGCTTATGCATGTAGTAAAGGCAGTTGGAAGATTAAGAAAAGCTTATGAAGTAACTGGGTGAGGAAAAGAAAAAGATTTTTTTAAAGAAGGATGTGTACACTATTGATACTATGCATGAAATAGTAATGAGAGCTACGGTTTAGCTCAAGGAACCCTACTCAGTGCTCTATGGTGACCCTAATGGGAAGGAAATCCAAAAAAGAGGAAACATATGTATATGTATAACTGATTCACTTTGCTGTACAGTAGAAACTAACACATTGTAAAGCAACTGTACACCAATAAAAATTAATTTAAAAAAGAGTTCTAAGCCAATAGCAAAAACAAAAAGGATGTGTGTAAATTTGAGAAAGATTACCTGAAGTGGAATCACCTTGGCTGTGAAATGACAAAGTCCAAAGAAAATTGAGGTGAGTGTGTGGTGGAGGAGAGATTGGGGTTGGGGAGGGGCATTCTCTTGAGGAAAAAAGTTTGGAGGGAAGAAATGTCGATTTGACCTGTTTTCCATCCTGGCCACCTAGTGGTGCTGTTGGAACAGGGCTGGTTGCTTTCCAGAATGAAGGACTAGAGGGGATCAGGCATCCTGGGGTGGATGTAGGGAGAGGGAGTCTCAGATTCTGCCACAGAGTTTGTGGGGATCAGAAATTGACCACTCAGGTTTTTGTAAGTTGTGTTTATCTGTATTTACAGATCCACAATATACACATATTTTAAAGTGATAGTAAATTGCAGGAGAGGGTTTCAAGCATTTCTAAAACTACTAATTTTAGTACTGTGGAGGGTACTATGCTTCAACATGAAAAATGATGGGTTTTAAGGCTAGACCATTTTACTCTGACAGAGCAAGAAACTTTAAGGCAGCGTTAAAGAAGGTTATGAGAACATTTTAATCCATTTCACAGAAATTAACAATGATGAGTTATACAAAATTAGCATTATTCTTTAATCACCAGCATGAGCACTTCTGTGGTGGACTAGTTGTTCCGATGGTACATTGAAATTGTGAGGGGCTACGGGAAGAGATGCAGATGGCTGTGGAGGCCACGGGAGGAAGACAGCTCAGCCTCTGCTTCCAAGAATGCATGTTTCCTGTCAGAAGCGATGTTCTTTCACGTGGTTTAGGGTGCCCTTCTGGACACCAGGAAACATAATTCCCTTCCATGTACAAGAGAACAGTGTGCTGAGTTGATGGACCCCCTGTGTGTCAGGGAAAAGGATGCCCATACCACCTGGGTGTTCACTGTGTGGAGATGTAATTAAGAGCATGGATCCCAGAATCAATACCAGTGTGTTTAAATTCTAATTCTGACACTTATACTCTAAGAAATTTTGAGAAATTCTCAGTTTTCTCGTGTAAAGTCGGGAGAATAAATGTCTCTGTCACAGAATTAAATGAGATAATGTATATGAAGTGCTTGGTTAGAACAGATTTTAAATAAATTTTAGCCATATTTAGGAGAAGGAAATGGCAGCCCACTTCAGTATTCTTGCCTGGAGAATCCCAGGGATGGAGGAGCCTGGTGGGCTGCCGTCTATGGGGTTGCATGGAGTCGGACACGACTGAAGCAACTTAGCAGCAGCAGCAGCCATATTTAGCTATTCCCTTCCCCAGGGGATCTTCCCAACCCAGGGATCAAACCAGGATCTCCTGCACTGCAGGCAGATTCCTTACCATCTGAGCCACGAGGGAAGCCCATGTTAGGTGGCAATGCCTAATAAAAAAAACGGAGACCAAGAGCAGATGTGGAAAGTCTTTGCTGTGACATTCTTGATCAAGAATGAAAATGGTCAAGTAGATTTAAAATATGGACATCAGAGCTGTTCTTCTTTGATTTAAATCCTGGTTCCACCACAAGCTGGAATCAAGATCGCTGGGAGAAATATCAACAACCTCAGATATGCAGATGACACCACCCTTATGGCAGAAAGCGAAGAACTAAAGAGCCTCTTGATGAAAGTGAAAGAGGAGAGTGAAAAAGTTGGCTTAAAACTCAACATTCAGAAAACTAATTCATGGCATCCGGTCCCATCACTTCATGGCAAATAGATGGAGAAACAGTGGAAACCATGACAGATTTTATTTTGGGGGGCTCCAAAATCACTGCAGATGGTGACTGCAGCCATGAAATTAAAAGACGCTTGCTCCTTGGAAGAAAAGCTATGACCAACCTAGACAGCATATTAAAAAGCAGAGACATTACTTTGCCAACAAAGGTCTGTCTAGTCAAAGCTATGGTGTTTCCAGTAGTCATGTAGGGATGTGAGAGTTGAACTATAAAGAAAGCTGAGTGCTTTTGATGCCTTTGAACCGTGGTGTTGGAAAAGACCCTTGAGAGTCCCTTGGACTGCAAGGAGATCAAACCAGTCAATCCTAAAGGAAATCAGTCCTGAATACTCATTGGAAGGACTGATGCTGAAGGAAACTCCAATACTTTGGCCACCTGATGCAAAGAACTGATTCATTGGAAAAGACCCAGATGCTGGGAAAGATTGAAGGTGGGATGAGAAGGGGATGACAGAGGTTGGTTGGCGTCACCGACTCAATGGACATGAGTTTGAGCTAGCTCCGGGAGTTGGTGTTGGACAGGGCCGCCTGGCGTGCTGCAGTCTGTGAGGTTGCAAAGAGTTGGACGAGACTGAGCGACCGAACTGAGCTCCACCACCTTTTCTTGTGTGGCCTTGGTCAAATTGTTTAATGCTTCTGACCACAGAATTGTTATGAGTAAATACAAGTAAACCATGTGCCTGCCTTATTATTGTCATTTTTTCCCCCTCCCTTTAGCCTGAAGACTTAGACTAACTATATGAACAGTTGCCTCATCATGGAACCTGATTATGGTATGAATACAGATCTACTCTTTATAAAAAGAATGTGAAATCACTCCTCTTAAAAATTATAATATTATTGCTGTCCCCCATTTCATTTGGCACTAAATCATCAGTTTAAGTCATTTCTGGAATTTTCCCTTAATAAATCAAGACTCAAGAAATTAAAACAAACAAGCAATCATAACAAAAATTCAAATTTGTTATGCATTAGTTATGCATAACAGGGAAACAGGGAAACAACTAGTCTCTAGAAGGAGAATTTTATTTTTTGCTCATACTGGAAATAGTGTCTTTCTACTTTCCCTTCATCTACAAATATCCCAAGGATTCATGCAGTTTTAGACAAAGGATCCTCTTTAGGTATCTCTCTTTAGGTAGCCTACCAGGCTTCCCTGTCCGTGGGATTCTCCAGGCAAGAATACTGAAGTGAGTTGCCATTCCCCTCTCCAGGAGATCTTCCCCATCCAGGGATTGAATCTGGGTCTCCTGTACTGCAGGCAGAGTCTTTACATCTGAGCCACCAGGATAACCCCTTAGGTAAAAAGTTCAGTGTAACCTGGTAGTTTCATAAGCTAAGCCATCTGTCACAGGAACACCTTATAATTAGATTTTTTTTCCTACTTGTGAAACGTCTCTTAACCTGTCATTGCTTTCAGGTGGTTTTAGAATATGGGTCTGCACTCTCTGACATACATCACAGCAGGATCCTCTATGACCCACCTCCCAGAATATTGGAAATAAAATCAAAAATAAACAAATGGGACCTAATTAACCTTAAAAGCTTCTGCACATCAAAGGAAACTATTAGCAAGGTGAAAAGACAGCCTTCAGAATGGGAGAAAATAATAGCAAATGAAGCAACTGACAAACAACTAATCTCAAAAATATACAAGCAACTCCTACAGCTCAACTCCAGAAAAATAAATGACCCAATCAAAAAATGAGCCAAAGAACTAAATAGACATTTCTCCAAAGAAGACATACAGATGGCTAACAAACACATGAAAAGATGCTCAACATCACTCATTATCAGAGAAATGCAAATCAAAACCACTATGAGGTACCATTTCACACCAGTCAGAATGGCTGCGATCCAAAAGTCTACAAATAATAAATGCTGGAGAGGGTGTGGAGAAAAGGGAACCCTCTTACACTGTTGGTGGGAATGCAAACTAGTACAGCCACTATGGAGAACAGTGTGGAGATTCCTTAAAAAACTGGAAATAGAACTGCCTTATGATCCAGCAATCCCACTGCTGGGCATACACACTGAGGAAACCAGAAGGGAAAGAGACACGTGTACCCCAATGTTCATCACAGCACTGTTTATAATAGCCAGGACATGGAAGCAACCTAGATGTCCATCAGCAGACGAATGGATAAAGAAAGCTGTGGTACATATACACAATGGAGTATTACTCAGCCATTAAAAAGAATACATTTGAATCAGTTCTAATGAGGTGGATGAAACTGGAGCCTATTATACAGAGTGAAGTAACCCAGAAGGAAAAACATCAATACAGTATACTAACGCATATATATGGAATTTAGAAAGATGGTAACAATAACCCGGTGTATGAGACAGCAAAAGAGACACTGATGTATAGAACAGTCTTATGGACTCTGTGGGAGAGGGAGAGGGTGGGAAACATGTAAAATACCATGTAAGAAATGAGTTGCCAGTCCAGGTTCGATACACGATACTGGATGCTTGGGGCTAGTGCACTGGGACGACCCAGAGGGATGGTATGGGGAGGGAGGAGGGAGGAGGGTTCAGGATGGGGAACACATGTATACCTGTGGCAGATTCATTTTGATATTTGGCAAAACTAATACAATTATGTAAAGTTTAAAAATAAAATAAAATTTAGAATACGGGTCTGCACATATGGAATTGTTCAGCATTCTTCAGTGCTCTATCTGTAGCTCACCGTTTTGATCCACAACAGGGAAAGCTGGGATGTGAGGAGAGCCTGAATGTGAGGCAGGGTCCAATAGTGTCAGAGTCAGGAGCACAGCACAGAATTTAAGTCTAGAAAACTGTAACTGGGGCATTGTGCATTACTGAGCTGAAGTTCCCAAGCTTCAGAGTCGTCGTCTTAAATCAGGGAGAACTTGTGAAATTTGGAAAATGGCCATCTTGCGCCACAAAATTCCTCATTAATTCATCAGTTTTAAAATTGACTCTTTCTTGAAGGAAGTAGAAATAAAATGTAACTCTGGAGTTTACACCATCAGCTTCATTATGAAAACTGAGTACAAGGCAACAAATAACACTCTAACAGGCAATGATACAGATGCATGCAAAGGTGCAAAGGAGACCCAGATGCCACGCGCTTGCAGTTCTGCTTGTTGTCAGCAGACAGCACTCTCAGCATGTGGAAGTGTCAGGTCAAAGAATTCCAAGAAGAACTAAGGCAAGAGATTTCAGAATCATGCTCTAGCTTGTATTGGGACCGAAGATGATGTCACATGCCTCCTGATTAACAAATTAGAGTTACTTACCTATTACTGATTTATTCTAAATACAACTAATTTAAATATGTGTGTGCACAGTCACTCAGTCGAACCCGACTCTTTTTGACCCCGTGGACTGTAGCCCAGCAGGATCTTCTGTCCATGGAATTTTCCAGACAAGAATACTGGAGTGGGTTGCCATTTCCTGCTCCAGGGGATCGTCCCAACCCAGGGATCAAACCTGAGTCTCTCGCATCTCCTGCATTGGCAGATGGATTCTTTACCACTGCACCACATGGGGAAGCCAGTTTAAATGTAGGCCTAATAATTAATAAAGAATGAGACCAAACAGAGAGATTTTGTGCTTTTTATGCAAATACAATTATCAGTGTGTCCTCATTAAATAAAATCTGGGGAATTTAGTAGTCTTTGAGCTGCTTTTTAAATATTTTCTACTATTTGTAGTTTAGTAGTCTTGGGAAGGGACCTTCCCTGGTGGCTCAATAGTGAAGAATCCACCTGCCAATATAGGAAACTCGAGTTCAGTCCCTGGCTGGGAAGATCCCCTGGAGAAGGAAATGGCAACCCATTCCAGTATTCTTACCTAGGAAATCCCATGTACAGAGGAGCCAGGTGAGCTACAGTCCATAGGGTCACAAAGAGTTGAAAACAACTTAGTGACTAAACCCAAACCTAATCTTGGGAAAGTTAATTAAACTCTCTAAGATTCAGTTCCCTCATGACTAAGTGAGGCTACTACTCGTACCTACTCAATGTCAAGGAGTTGGAGGATCAGCCTGGAGTCTGGCATACAGTGAGCACTGATATGGTAACTGTTGTCGTTACTATTACTACTGTACTTTTATCTAAAGCCTCCCCCTACTCCCCACCTTGTTGAAAAAAGGCAGGGATATAAGGAAATAAATAATCAAAACGCATGCATTTCATGTGAATGCATTTTCAAAACTGTTATTCTTTTTCTGTCTTGTTTAGAAAATTGTTAAACACACAGAAATGAACCTCCCTATAGCCATCACTCAGCTTAGCCAATGATCAACATTTTTACCAATTTTGGGTTTTTTATCCCCAATATTATTTTTATGAAATATTTCAAAGCAAGGAAATTAAATCATTCCACCTGCAAATACTTGAGTATTCATCTTTAACCATATAATTGTTTTAAAAACATAATCATCATGCAACACTGAAAATGAATTCTTAATGTCAACTAATACCATATTTACATACCCATATTTGTCTCAGAAATATCATTTTATAATTGTTAACGGGTTGGGACGTGAGGGGAATGGGAAAATATTGGTCAAGGGGTACAAAGTTTCAGATATCCAGGATAAATACATTCTGGGGCTCTAATGTACATCAGGGTGACTATAGTTAACCATAGTGTATTGTATACTTGAAATTTGCTAGAAAGTGAAGTCACTCGGTTGTGTCCAACTCTTTGCAACCCCACAGACTGTAGACCACCAGGCTCCTCCGTCCATGGAATTCTCCAGGCAAGAATACTGGAGTGGGTTGCCATTTCCTTCTCCAGGGATGCTCCCAACCCAGGGATCGAACCCAGGTCTCCCATATTGCTGGCAGACGCTTTACTGCCTGAGCCATTTGCTAAGAGTAGATCTTAATTGTTCTCACATACTCAAAAGTTGTGAAGGGATTGATATGTTAATTAGCTTCCTTCTGGTAGACATTTTGCAAAGTATACATATATCAAAACATCACCTTGTATTTCTTAATTACATGCAATTTTTTTTGTCAATTATACCTCAGTAAAGCTGGAGGGAAAATCTGTTTTACAGTTAATTTATTTTTTAAAAAGAAACTGTTTTGCATTTAGTTTATTCAAATCAGGATCCAAATAAGGTCTACATATTGCATTAGTTTGTCCTGTCTCTTGACTTTTTCTTTTTTTGCCATTGCTGCTTTAAGAGAAATCAGGTTTACTGACCTTTCTGATTTAGGGATTTGCTTCCTTGTGTCATTATGTAACTTTTCTGTTCTCTGTGTTTCTTGCAATCTGGTTTTAGATGCAGTTATTTGGTTGGCTTCAGGTTAAATTTTTTTTCCTTAGTCAAAAATACATCACAAGTGATGCTGTGCAATTTCTATTGTATCATCACATCAGGAAGCACATAATGTCTGGATGTCCCAAATTTAGTGGAGCTAAGATTGATCTGAGGACTCAGATGGTGTCTACCTGACCCTTCATTGCAGAATTCTTTATCAATCTTCCACCTAGGGACTTCCCTGGTGGTCCAGTGGCTAAGACTCCATGCTCCCAAAGCAGGAGGTCCTGGTCAGGGAAGTGGATCCCACATGCCACAGCTAAGAGTTCGAATACCACAATTGAAGATTCTGCATGCTGCAGCGAAGATCAAAACTCCTAAGCTCGAAACTAAGACCTGGCGTGGCTAAACAAACATTAAAAAAAAATCTTTCACCTAACCATTTTAACATCCATTAATGATTGCTGCTTTGAAGTACTATTGCATTGCTACTGCTGCTACTGCTAAGTCGCTTCAGTCGTGTCCAAATCTGTGCGACCCCATAGATGGCAGCCCACCAGGCTCCCCCGTCCCTGGGATTCTCCAGGCAAGAACACTGGAGTGGGTTGCCATTTCCTTCTTCAATGCATGAAAGTGAAAAGTTAAAGTGAAATTGTTCAGTCGTGTCCGACTCTTAGTGACCCCATGGACTGCAGCCTATCAGGGTCCTCCATCAATGGGATTTTCCAGGCAAGAGTACTGGAGTGGGGTGCCATTGCCTTCTCCGATTATTGCATTAGGGACTGCATAATAGTGAATTTCTTACTTTTGTCATTTCTTCTGCATTTATTAGTTGGAATTCTTCCATGAAGAAGAATTTCCCCCTCATTAACTACTTGATAACCCTGGAAAAATAGTCTGTATAGAAGAGACAAAGAAAGTACTTGATTTTCCCCTTTATTTCTCATAGCGTGAGTAATGAATTGCTGCACTAGAAACCTCCAAGTTGTCCTTTTTATTTCAAATAACTATAAAGTTATGGATTTTATGTATTTGGTGTGTGCCAATCCTTTATAGCCATTATTCTTTCTTGGTTTTCAAATCGTCCTCTCTTAAACCAAATGAGACTCTTTCAGGTTGGCTCCTATGTCCTGTTCATGGGGTCGCAAAGAGTCAGACACGACTGAGCAACTGAACTGAACTGAACTGAACATGCTCATAGTTAAATTATCTGAATAATTACAATAATTATAATTATTCTTGTAAGATTCAGATATCAAATATATGTAAATATTGTTGTGATAAAAGAGAGGACTCTTATTTTTTCCTTAATGATCATGTGTGTATGTGTCTTATTTTCCATCTCATTCTAATTAGCACATTATAGTGGTAATGACCTTTAGGATTCTATGAGAGAAAAAAGTTCTGTTCTAAGACTGCAAACTAGCTTGAGGTCCTGCCCTGACATGTCACTGTATTAATATATTGATCAGTTCAGTTCAGTCGCTCAGTCGTATCCGACTCTTTGCAACCCCATGAATTGCAGCACGCCAGGCCTCCCTGTCCATCACCAACTCCCGGAGTTCACACAGACTCACATCCATCGAGTCAGTGATGCCATCCAGCCATCTCATCCTCTGTTGTCCCCTTCTCCTCCTGCCCCCAAATCCCTCCCAGCATCAGAGTCTTTTCCAAAGAGTCAACTCTTCACATGAGGTGGCCAAAGTATTAGAGTTTCAGCTTTAGCATCATTCCTTCCAAAGAACACCCAGGACTGATCTCCTTTAGGATGGACTGGTTGGATCTCCTTGAAGTCCAAAGGACTCTCAAGAGTCTTCTCCAACACCACAGTTCAAAAGCATCAATTCTTCGGTGCTCAGCTTTCTTCACAGTCCAACTCTCACATCCATACATGACTACTGGAAAAACCATAGCCTTGACTAGATGGACCTTTGTTAGCAAAGTAGTGTCTCTGCTTTTGAATATGCCACCTAGGTTGGTCATAACTTTCCTTCCAAGGAGTAAGCATCTTTTAATTTCATGGCTGCAATCACCATCTGCAGTGATTTTGGAGCCCAAAAAGATAAAGCCTGACACTGTTTCCCCATCTATTTCCCATGAAGTGATGAGACCAGATGCCATGATCTTCGTTTTCTGAATGTTGAGCTTTAAGCCAACTTTTTCACTCTCCTCTTTCACTTTCATCAAGAGGCTTTTTAGTTCCTCTTCACTTTCTGCCATAAGGGTGGTGTCATCTGCATATCTGAGGTTATCGATATTTCTCCCAGCAATCTTGATTCCAGCTTGTGCTTCTTCCAGTCCAGTGTTTCTCATGATGTACTCTGCATATAAGTTAAATAAGCAGGGTGACAATGTACAGCCTTGATGTACTCCTTTTCCTGTTTGGAACCAGTCTGTTGTTCCATGTCCAATTCTAACTGTTGCTTCCTGACCTGCATACACATTTCTCAAGAGGCAGGTCAGGTGGTCTGGTATTCCCATCTCGTTCAGAATTTTCCACAGTATATTGTGATCCACATAGTCAAAGGCTTTGGCATAGTCAATAAAGCAGAAATAGATGTTTTTCTGGAACTCGTAAATGTTAGTTACTTTTATGTGGACAGAAGGAGGTCGGGAGAGGGAAGGAGAGAGGGAGAGAAAATATTTCGTGCAAACTCCTGTCTCTCCACTACTGGGTAACATTGTTAAGAACAACACAAGTGCTCACTAGGTAGTTTTTGAATCAGTGAATGAATGGGTACCCTCTGGGACTATTAGTTACACTGTTACTCGAAGGCAAAGAGATGGACTAGATATCTTCAGCTCTCTTTCAGTCCTAGGGTTCTGTGGTTTCTTTGACTACTAAAAATTGGTTAGGTTGCAAATTTATTCTGTAGTCTTAAAAACAAAATACCTTCACATAAAAGGCAGGGAGAAAATATTCCTCAACATGTCCAGGAAAATCTAATAAATATCTTCAGTAATATGGATAAGCAATGCAAATTCATTAAAAAGGTGTGTACCAGTGGCACTAACTTGTGGCTGGAAGAACTTGAGTTGTGTCAAAGTTTATTCTATCCAACATTAGCTGTCTTGGTGTCCATTGTGCACATATGAAGGCAGGCGGCTGCCTTTCTGAGGTATACTCTCTTGCACTGATCAAGAAAAACTGCTGAAGTCATGAGGCTGCTCCAGGCAGAGCCCTCATGTGAGTCATATGAAAGCTCCCGCACTGCTGACCTCTGGCAAAAAAGGGAGTGAACAAGGACAGGAGAAGCAGAGGGAGAGAGGTTCAAGTGCCGGTGTTCTCCTTGAACCTAGAAGATTATGGGTCAAGAGCTGTGTGCAAAGGCTCTGCAGCCTGGATGCAGCTGCCATCGCTGTTGGGAGGGAGGCAACGCACACAGCTGTCAGAGGAGTGCGCCTGTGATGACGGAGGCTGCGATCGAGGTATTCATATCCCAGGAGCATCTCCCTCTACTGATAAACAGAGTTCAGAGGCTCCCTTTCTGTAGCAGGGTCTGCTTTTCCTGCATTAGGACTAAGGCAATAAAAAGAAAATTCTATTAAAGTCACAAAGAATGTGTGGCTGTTGTTATCAAATTCGGGGATTTTCTTTTAAGCCAAAAGGGAAAAATAACCCTATGCTTTGGGCTGCACGAAATTCACTTGCCTTGCAGTCAAGAAAGTTATTCTCTTGAAATCTCTGAAGTACTAAATTAGCGAGCTGAACCTCAAAAAACAAGCTGCGGTATTTGGTATCCTATGGATTAAAATTTTCAGTTAATTAGCTCATGGCTATCAGCAATGCTGTACAGGAAAGTTATTCCCCTAAAGAGGTAAATTAAAGGGACAAGAAAAAGAAAAGTCTAGGTTTAACAGAAAAATTGGAACCCATCCATCAGAGAAATTTAGGTTAACCTAAGTGTCTAAAGACAGATTTTTTAGGTAAAGAAAGAATGTTGTGTTTTAGCAGTTGATATCATTATGGGTTTTTTGTTTTTTTAAAGGAACTGATGTTCAAGAAAGGTACATTTTGAAAGTGTGGGAAGCTTAGAAAACATTTGAAGAGTTAACATCAGGCAAATAAAGAAAAAGCGGTTTATGCTAGCCGTTGTCTTGACTTTGCATAAATTTTATTCCTGCACTTTCCTTTTTCTCTAGCTAACAGACCTAAAAGAAGCATCATGTTCCATGACTTCATTTCACCCCAGGGGACTTCAGGCTGTGCATGCCCGGAAGTTCAAGAGTAAAAGGCCACGGAGTAACAGCGATTCTTTTCAGGAAGAGGATCTGAGGCAAGGTTTTCAGTGGGTGAGTGAGCAGCTGATGTTGATCAAGAGGAATTTAATGTGTACTTATCTAGGAAGGCTGGCCCTTTTTCCAAGACAATTACTGAGCAGATCTTCCCAAGCACATTCTGCAACGTTGTCTAATTTCTGTGGGGGAAAAAGTCAACACTAAAAAAATGCTCTTTTCTTTCCCCCCTCCTCACTCCTCATTCCCCTTATGCAGAGGAAGAGCCTCCCTTTTGGGGCAGCTTCATCTTACTTGAACTTGGAGAAGCTGGGTGAAGGTTCTTATGCTACAGTTTACAAAGGGATTAGCAGGTAAGTGACTCATTAGCTGGGAGAGACTTTAGAGATGAGGATTTCACCCCCAGGATTTGACATTATGAAGCCAGCTGACACATGGTAGAAATTCAGGACCTATGCAAGACCCCACTGTCAATATGGAATGACATAATGACTGAAGCAGCCTTGAAAGCAGACAGACTTCCCGTGCCCCAATTAAAATCAGCCCACTAAGATGTTTATCAGCTTTTCCTCCTTTTGAGTCAATTCAAATTAAACTTTCTCAATTACTGTCCATCACTTGGTGGGGAGTACAGTGGATAAGGTGTCATATCCTTCCTGAAACACGACAAGGGTTTCAGTAGCACCCTTGAGTTTGCTCCTTCCTTCTTTTACTTTGCCTTCTTAGAAGATACTGAAGTTGGTTTCTACAAAGTAAGACCTAGTACGCAAAGATTGATTTATCCTGGGTTTTCTACACTTGCAAATTACACAAAAATGGCTGGAGAATAAAAAAGACTGTTAATCCAGAAAGCGAATACCCATTTTGGTTAATAAAAACTATGTTAAACATATTTGAGAGAGTCATGAATTTCACTGCTTTTTCAAGGTGGGATAGTCAAGAAGGTCTGATTTCCTTAATTTACGTTACTCCAGTGGAGAAAAATAATGGCTCAAAGTGGTTTAATGTTAATTTTTAACAATTTAATATAAATACTACAAAACTAAGTATTTATTATGTATCTTAATACTTGTGGTATTGTTTTTACTTGTTAAAGGCGAGTTTGGAAGAGATACCATTTTAAATATTTTATGTAGAAACAAGATTTAACTCACTTCCATAAAGTATCTTAGGAACTAAGAATATAAAAAATTTCCTTCAAAATATTCATCCTAGTAACAGAATGAAAAAATACACTAGAAATATATACTCTGTCCAAGTTCACAGAGATGTATGTAACAGTATATTAATTGCAGCAAGACTTATAATAGAAAGAGTGAAAGCCTGGTTACCAATATCCATTAATGGAGGACTGGCTAAATTATTACTATATAGTGAAATAGTATGCAAACATCTAGAGTATAAGATAGACATATATGAAGAAAAGCAAGTTACAGAACAATATATGATCTCATTTAGGAAAAAAAAGCACTGTTCATGTATAAATTTGTATGTGCTTAGAGGCATCTGGAAAAGTCTAAAAGGGACTATTGAAAGTAGCTACTTTTAGTGGTTGAAACTGGAATGGAGGAAGATCACTCAAACTTTTCACTGTATTTCTTACCATAAAAGTGTTACATTCATAATTTAAAACAAGTTAAAACATACCATAAAGATAGATGTCAAGAAAGCATTTTATAAATTCAACATCAATTACTAGTTTTTAAACTCTGAACAAAATAGGAATAGAATGATAATTACCCATCATGATGTAGAGTAATTTCAGATCAACAACTTCTATACTTTTTCTTTGCTCAATACTAGTGACATCACCATTAAGTTAGAGTAGGGCAAGACTGCCCATTATTTTCTATTGTTAAAGATTATCAGAAGGATTCTAGCTCATGCAACAAGGAAAAAAGACTGAATATAATTTTTATGGATTATAGAATTGTCTACTTAAAAAAACCCCAAGAGAATCATCTAAGAAACTTGAAATAGTGAGATAGAACAACTAGGTCATCAGTTATAAAATCAAAATATACTTGTTAACAATTGCCTTATGTATTAGCAATAAGCATTTAATGGAAAATATTGTAGGGGAAATTATTCTTAAAGTAGCAACAATAAAAAGTCGTTAGCATTAAAAAATGGGCAGGATTTATATATAAGATTTACTAAAGGATATAAAAGATTTGCAAAAGCCAGAAAGGCATTCATTCTACTCGTATTTATTAAGCACTTACTATGTTGCTGCTGTTGGTTAGTCACAACTTACCAACTCAACCAACTTACAACTAAATTAGTAAGTCGTGTCCATTTCTTTTGCAACCTCATAGACCGTAGCCTGTCAGGCTCCTCTGTCCACGGGATTACCCAGGCAAGAATACTGAAGTGGGTTGCCATTTCCTTCTCCAGAGAATCTTCCTGACCCACGGATCAAACCAGCATCTCCTGCATTGGTGGGGTGGATTCTTTACCACTGAGCTACCAGGGAAGCCCTACTTACTATGTGCCAGACACTATTTTAGCCAATAAGGATTCATTGAAGAAAAAAAGTGATAAGTACGGAGTGTATGTTCTAGTGATGATGAGAGAGGCAATAAACAAACTCTTTGACCAAGTTTGTCAAAGAGTGAAAATGTTGGGAAAGAATAAAACAGGGAAGAGGAATCGGGAGTGCCAGCATGGGGTGGTGAATTACATTTTAAACAGAGTGATGAGAGGCAGGCTTACTGAGAAGGGAACACTTGAACAGAGATTCTGACAAAGGTGAGGCATGAACTGCGTGGGTGTGTAGTGGAAGAGGACCTCAGACAGAGGGAACAGCAAGCAGCAAACCCCTGAGGCAGGAGCATGCCTGGCATTGGAGGCAGTGGGTGGAAGGACTTGAAAGTAGGAGGAGTTGCAGATACAGTAGGGCCATTGTGTAGGATCTTGTAGATCATTCCAGGGACTCTGTAAGGACATTTAGATTAAAAAATCTAGTAATACAAAGATGTTAATGATTCTATAATTTAGAATTTTAATGCATTCTAAATATGTTCAAACGCTATAATAATTAAAATAGTGTAGCATGAGTACAAGAAAAGACAGATCAAATAAATATGATTTGTAAAGCCCCAAAGAGTCACAAATCCAAATATTAGTAAGATCTAATATACAATCACTGTTCATGGGGTTCTCATGATTGTCGGGAGAAATATCAATAACCTCAGATATGCAGATGACACCACCCTTATGGCAGAAAGCGAAGAGGAACTAAAGAGCCACTTGATGAAAATGAAAGAGGAGAGTGAAAAACTTGGCTTAAAACTCAACGTGTAGAAAATTAAGATCATGGCATCTGGTCCCATCACTTCATGGCAAGTAGATGGAGAAACAGTGAAAACAGTGACAGATTTTATTTTTTGGACTCCAAAATCACTGCAGATGGTGACTGCAGCCATGAAATTTAAAAGACACTTGCTGCTTGGAAGAAAAGCTATGACCAACCTAGACAGCATATTAAAAAGCAGAGACATTACTTTGCCAACAAAGGCCTGTCTAGTCAAAGCTATGGTTTTTCCAGTAGTCATGTAGGGATGTGAGAGTTGAACTATAAAGAAAGCTGAGTGCCAAAGAACTGATGCTTTTAAACTGTGGTTTTGGAGAAGATCCTTGAGAGCCCCTTGGACTGCAAGGAGATCCAACCAGTCCATCCTAAAGGAAGTCAGTCCCGAATATTCACTGGAAGGACTGATGCTGAAGCTGAAACTCCAATGCTTTGGCCACCTGATATGAAGAACTGACCCGCTGAAAAAGACCCTGATGCTGGGAAAGATTGAAGGCAGGAGAAGGGGACGACAGAGGATGAGATGGTTGGATGGCATCACCAACTCGATGGACAAGAGTTTGAGCTAGCTCCAGGAGTTGGTGATGGACAGGAAAGCCTGGCATGCTGTAGTCCATGGGGTCACAAAGAGTCGGACATGACTGAGGGACTGAACTGAACTGAACTGAAAGGAGTTGAAAAAGAAAACATACAAGAACTAGAAGAATAAACAAGGGAAGTCTATATAACTTTTGGACTAGAAAGGTCTGTCTGTACATAACACTGAAGTCAGAACCTATTAGGGAAGATTGGACATGTTCATGGTGGCCCATCTATCCAAGTACATTCTGCTGCTGCTGCTGCTGCTGCTAAGTTGCTTCGGTTGTGTCCGACTCTGTGTGACCCCATAGACGGCAGGCCACCAGGCTCTGCCGTCCCTGGGATTCTCCAGGCAAGAACACTGGAGTGGGTTGCCATTGCCTTCTCCCATGTGTGAAAGTGAAAAGTGAAAGTGAAGTCGCTCAGTCACGTCCGACTTGTAGCGACCCCATGGACTGCAGCCTACCAGGCTCCTCCATCCATGGGATTTTCTAGGCAAGAGTACTGGAGTGGCTTGCCATTGCCTGAGGACCCCTCAATTCTGAGGTACTTCAATAGAGGTTCACTGAAACAGTTACCATGGTCAAATTGACACAGGTAACCCTAGATCAAAATATAATGTGATCCTTCATCATAGGTGCTCTCAGCATCTTTAAAATGTTGATGTATAGCATGACTGTCTAAAAAAGATTAAGAAAAATTTTAAAGTAAAAGCATTTTCTAAACATATTTGACTTCCCTGGTGGTTCAAATGGTAAAGAGTCTGCCTGCAATGCAGGAGACCTGAGTTCAATCCCTAGGTCAGGAAGATCCCCTGGAGAAGGAAATGAAAACCCACTCCAATATTCTTGCCTGGAGAATCCCCTGGATGGAGGAGCCTGGAGGGCTACAGTTCATGGGGTTGCAAAGAGTCAGACATGACTGAGTGACATCATTTTCACTTTCATATTTGACCAGAAAATTTTTAGCATAGGGGGTGGGGAATATTTCACAGACCTATTCTCTGAGTAAAGCATTTTAGAAAATACTGAATGTCATAAGAAATTGAAAGTTTAAAATTTCAAAGAAATGATAAGGCAAACAAAAGAAATTGGTAAGAGGTATATGCAAAATACCTCCCCCCAAAATGGACAAATAGGGAAACTACAAAAAAAATAAAAGACCAATAAGCTTATTAAAATTCAGTTCCACAAGTAGTTGAAGGAATAGAAATTAAAATGGAATCATCCTTTTAATCTTTTAAAAAGACCAAAACTGAAGATAAAGGCATGCACCTGATAAACAAGCCCCACATTTGTGGAAGTATGTCAAAGGGACCCAGAAGCCAAGGAAAGGCTCCCAAGGAACAAATGTGGAAATTGAGCAACAAAATAAAATAGTATTGGGTTGTAAGCCAAAGTATAAAATGAGTACCTGTGAGTCCAAAGTGCTATGAATAAGTAGTTTGGTTGATTAATAAATGGGAGAGAAGAGGCCATTTCCAGACAATTTAAGTCACTATTCTACCTTCAAGCTGGCAGAGCATAACTTTCTACTCTTTAAGTGTGGGCTACTGAGAGTGACATTCCCCCAAAATACAGTATGGAAAGGGATTAGGGCGAGAATGAATTTACAGTGAAGAAACCTGATAGATATTACCTGAGCCAAGTGATTAAGGCCACATCAAAAGTCATGTATTATGATGACAGCATGTACCCCAACACAATGTGACAAAACCAAAACCCATGACCATGGTCTAATCATAAGAAAAACATCAGAAAAATTCCAATAAAGAGGTATGCTACAAAATACTTGACCAGTACTCCTCTAAATTGTCAGTGTCATCAAAAACAAGGAAAGTCTGGGAAAGTGTCACAGCCAAGAGGTGCCTAAAGAGACATAACAACTAAATGCAATGTTTGTCCTAGATGATATCATAGAATAGAAAAAGGACATCAGGTAAAAACTAAAGAAATCCTGGTAAATCATATTTCAGTACCGAAATGTATCAAGTCAACCTGTTGTATACCTTAAATTTACAGGGTTATATGTATATACATTGTATATGAGTATACAATGCTATATATCTCAATTTTTGAAATGACTAAGAGGTAAATTGATTTTCATACATTTATACATATCTAGAAAGAATAGTTTCTGTGAGAAAGCATTTTGAAATGAAATTGGAAAGTTGTAATGTTATTTTAAAAGGAAATATGCAACAGCAGATGAATTTTTTAAACTTAAAAATCATCTACTGTGTAATCATTCCATCACTTTGGCATAGCAATATGCACACGTGCATTTTGTCTTTCACTTGCACGTAGATTGTTTAGTTACAAATATGGTGTGCTTGCTGTTATGTACTCTATTTTTCATATTATCATAAACTTTATGACTTTTTAAAATTTAATTAATTTAATTTTTTAAAAGACCATACTGAGTCTTTGTTGCTGCGTGGGCTTTTCTCAAGCTGCGGTGAGCAAGGGCTATTCTCTAGCTGCAGTGGCCTCTCCTGTTGCAGAGCACGAGCTCAAGGGCATGCGGGTTTCAGTAGTTGCAAGGTGTGGGCTCAGTAGTTGTGGTTCCTAGGTGCTAGAGCACAGGCTCAATAGTTGTGGTGCATGGGCTTAGCTGCTCTGTGGCACGTGGGATCTTCCCAGACCCAGGAATCAAACCTGTATCTCCCCCTGTATTGGCAGGCAGACTCTCTACCACTGAGCCACCAGGGACGCCTCATGTTTCTTTCTATATGCCTCTGGACTTAACTTTTGTTATGAATGCAAAATATTCTACTATACTGATGTACCACAAATTTTTTAGCTGTTTCTCTAATGTTGAACGTTTCAGTTATTTCTTTTTTTTTCTATTGTAACTAACACAACAAACAATGTCTTTCATTACTTGGAATTATTAAAATCTTTGTTAATTAACATTATTGGGAAAAATCCCGAGTATGATAATCTCAAGGCTTTTCATATGTATGATCATGTTATGGTGGTGGTTTAGTTGTTAAGTTGTGTTTGACTCTTGCAAGCCCATGGACTGTAGCCTGCCAGGCTCCTCTGTCCGTAGGATTCTTCAGGCAAGAATACTGGAGTGGGTTGCTATTTCTTTCTCCAGGAGATCCTTTCCACCCAGGAATTGAATCCAGGTCTCCTGTATTGCAGGCATACGTTGCAATACTGAGCTATGAGGGAATCCCATGATCATGTTGCAAAGTGGAAGTCATTCAGTCATGTCTGACTCTTTGTGACCCCATGGACTATACAGTCCATGGAATTCTCCAGGCCAGAATACTGGAGTGGATAGCCTTTCCATTCTCCAGGGGACCTTCCCAACCAACCCAGGGATCAAACTCGGGTGTCCCGTATTGCAGGCGGATTTTTAACCAGCTGAGCCCCAAAGGAAGCCCAATAATACTGGAGTGGGTAGCCTATCCCTTCTCCAGTGGATCTTCCCGACCCAGGGTCTCCTGTATTGCAGGTAGATTCTTTACCAACTGAGTTAGTTATACTCTCCCAAATTTTACCAATTTACAGTGCAACCCACAAGAAGCAATACAATTTTACTGCAAAAAACCCTAAAGAATTCCTAATAAACTATGGACTTTAGTTAATAATTATGTATCAATATTGCCTCATTAATTCAACAAATGTATGATACTAATATAAGTACGATAACAACAGAAGAAAATGGATGTGAGGTATATGGGAACCTTTTGTACTATCTTCTCAACTTTTCTGTAAATCTAAAACTGTTCTAAAAAATGAAATATTGAAGCAATAACAATGAAAAGCAAGGAATCTGTCTGGTGTCAGTCAGTGGGTGCTAGAATGGCCAGCCTCATGACCAGTTAGTGGTGCGACCACTCTGTGACACAATTTGGGAACATGTGTGCAAAACAATAAAAACTTGTGTGCTACATACTCTGATTTAGCAATTCTATCTCAACCCTGAAAAAATAACAGAGGCTATGTGAAAAGACTTATGTGCAAATACAAACAAATATGATTGTCAGGGTATTTTTATAACAGTCAAAAGTTAGAGACAATATTAAAATATTTGGATCTGGCAAAACACATTGTAACATATTTATCTGATAAATGTTATTATTAAATATCACATAATACAAGAATGATTAGAAGTCAAATGGAGAAAAAACTAATAATATGATATAAAACCTACTGTATTAAAAAAAAACAGTATAGTTACACTTGCATTAAAATCGTCTCTGTTTTCTGGCATTTAGCTCACATCAGTAAACAGAACAATGAATAACTGAAGAGTAGGAGGCGATGGAGAGAGAGAGAATGGTGGGACTGGGCAGGTTGGCACCCCACTCCAGTACTCTTGCCTGGAGAATCCCATGGACGGAGGAGCCTGGTAGGCTGCAGTCCATGGGGTCGCTGAGGGTCAGACACGACTGAGCAACTTCACTTTGACTTTTCACTTTCATGCATTGGAGAAGGAAATGGCAACCCACTCCAGTGTTCTTGCCTGGAGAATCCCAGGGACAGGGGAGCCTGGTGGGCTGCCGTCTCTGGGGTCACAGAGAGTCAGACACGACTGAAGTGACTCAGCAGCAACAGCAGCAGGATCTGATTGTAAGAATTTGACTTTTATTCAGGATGAGATGTGGAGACAATGTTGGGTTTTGAGCACAAAAGTGACTTGTTTTGACTTTCACTTTAAAAAGATTCCCTGGACTACCGTTGGGAGAAGATAGTGGGGGTACAAACATATAAGCAGAAACTCTGTAGGAGTTCATTACAATAGTTCAGATGAAAAATAAGGATGGCTCAGTGGTAAATAAAAGGAACAATATACATCGGAATATGAGGATGGCTTTGTTGGGTTTGTCTTCTGTGCTTTCCTGAATTCTCCATCTTTTCTGTAATGAATATATATCACTTTGGTAAAGAGAAAGCAATGGTTTGATATATACATGTGACTTTTAAAACTTTTTATTTTGAGAAAATTGTACATTTTATATGCTGGAATAAAATTTGAAGCAAAGTTACTTTTGTTAAGCCATCTCTAGTATAAATTGCTACTATGAGGCATGTCGACAAATGTATGCCCTTTCCCCCGACTCTTCCAGGATAAATGGACAACTAGTGGCTTTAAAAGTCATCAGTATGAATGCAGAGGAAGGAGTCCCATTTACAGCCATCCGGGAAGGTAAGAACAGTAGAGTGGACCCAAGAGATGTTTTAAGTTTTTGATTTGATAAAAACACATTGAATCTATCCATTCAGCATCTAGCTTTTATAGAAGTAATGTTGTAATTGCAATTTTATTCTTCACACCAGTTTTCCAAATCATTTTATTACTTACTCTTGAAGAAATTAGAATTCAAAACTATTATATTAATTGACCCAAACTATGAACTCAGTGAGTATTTACTAAATATTGTCTGTGAGCTTGGTCCCATGCTGCGTGCTAAGGCCATATCTATAAAACCCTAGAAATATCCATACAAAGGAGAAAATTAATGTACTTACAAATCCTCAGTAAGCAGCTTACCTGAAAGTAAGTTCTTTAGATAGTATTTGAAAAACTCTCTGGAAAAACATGTATTTTTAGTGTTATGCCTATATTTTCTCTGAACCTCAGGTGGTAGAGCAAGTAGATGAGAAGTCTGGTGTCGGTAGGACTTGGGCTTGAATCTTAGAGGTCTACAGATTACTAGTGCTGTGACCATGGGTAGATTACTTTTCCTATGTAAGACGTCTATTGCAGAAAGACGATTTGTTGGTCAGTCTCTCAGTCGTGTCTGACTCTTTGTGATCCTGGGGACTGCAGCACGCCAGGCTTCCCTGTCCTTCACCATCTCCCGGAGTTTGCTCAAACTTCTCTCCATTGACTCAGTGATGGCATCCAACCATCTCATCCTCTGTTGTCCCCTTCTCCTCCTGCCCTCAATCTTTCCCAGCATCAGGGTCTTTTCCAATGAGTTGACTCTTCCCATCAGGTGGCCAAAGTATTGGAGCTTCAGCTTCAGCATCAATCCTTCCAATGAATATTCAGGGTTCATTGACTGGTTTGATCTCCAATACCTATTTCTTTGAGTTATTATGAGGGTTAAGTGACAATATGCATAAAAACACTAATCACAGGATTCATCTTCAGAGTTCAACATGTTGGCAAATATCATAACCTTTTTGCTCCTTTCTTTTAGTGATGTCTCGTTCGCTATCAAGATAACTAAAAATTTATAATTTAAAAATCAAGAAGCCAGTACAGTGAAAATAAATCATTAAAATGCAACTTATTAGCCTTCTTACATGAGCCATTTGAAATAAAATGATAATAGAATAGTATCTTTTTCATCAAAAACCCAGAGAAATGGCTCCTCTCTGGTCTTGCTTGTCCCCTTTTAACAACTTCATCTTCCCTTTTTTAATGAAGCACATACTGTACACAAAGCATACTGCAAGGTGTTGTGAAAGATGAGAAGAAAGATCTGATCTTTGCTATATATCTTTTCAGTTGTAACAGAGCAGATGGTTCAGGTTGTAAGCAGTGTTATGATGAAGGTAAAAAGGACCTTGTAAACTGAGATGAGAACCAATCAGTCTCAGTATGGCTAATTGAGTCAATAGATTTTGAAGTGAGCTTGGAGGATGGGTCATGCAAACAGGCTTGGGAAAAGCAATTCAGAAAATGAGTTTATAACTGAATTTGATGCCATTTTCAAAAGACTTCCAGAGCCCCTGGGAAATATGTCATTCTGAATTTCAGTAGAAGGACCAAATGGCTGTCTGATTAGCCGGGGCTTCAACCTGGTAGGATCAGGTGCATTCTGGAGGAAAGCGTGTTTTTAAGTGTTTAATATAATGGACTCTGTATTTACTGATGGACATATTAGTGGTCCCCATGAAAGGATGATCAGATTTAGAAAGAGATGTGTGGACAGGCTAAGGAGCATTTCTGAGCATAGTAGGCATCCTCAGGCGGCCAGCATCAGGCCTGGGTCTCTAGGCCCAGGTTCGCCCTCTTCTCACAGCGTTTCCTTTGCGAGGTGCGCTTGCCTGTTGCTACAGGCCTGCCTTGCTCAGATTTTCTCCGCAGCCAAGTTTTTTTTCAGGTTGACATTTGACTTTAAACAGCGAAAACTTTGCCAGTTTTGCTAACAGATGGTTCTCAGCATGGTTCAGAAATGCTGGATCTGCATTGTTCTGTATGCTAAATGTTTCTTTTATTTCTTATTTACTGAGAAAGTGCCTCTCCATCACAGGTGTTTGCAATTACATTTAGTATTCAACTGTGGACTTTCTTGGTTTGTTTTATGGACTTACCTTACTGAATGCTTTGCTTGTTTAATATGAAAAACCACAAAAGGATTTTTTTTGACACACTGGAGGTTGTTAGGCATCCAGTTTCCAACAACGCATGTTTCTTTTTTCACCAATGTAAATGCTGGGAGCCCTTGATAGAGGAGCCCTCTCTCTTCAAGAAGACAGAAGGCCTCATTTGAAAACTTTGGCACTGTCCCATTTTTCCTGTAAGAACTTTAAGGATGTGAGGCCAGGGAGACAGGAGGTTAAATGAGAAGGGCTGGAAGGCAAAAGAAGAACAGCTGGAGTTTGTTAGTTAAAATCCAGGGTCACTAGCTAAAAAGGCAACCGAAAGCCACGTGCAGAAAAACTAAATGAGCAATGCAGACTTCTCTAAAAAGCCTTGAAGTAGGAATTACTTTTCCTGAGCAGTTTGGCTGCTCTAATGGTGTATCAGCCAAAGATTCATTGAGTAGGATTTTATTCCATGTGCAGTCTCTATATGTATAGGTAGAAAGCATGTGGCAATTTATTAATCTGGTCATTTGGAATATTATTTGATTGTAACATGTAATATAATGAAATTAGCAAAAGTATGCACAGTACTAAGGGCAGTATACCTTAATACATGTGCCAAATATTTTTCATGTGTTAACCTCTTCCAGTCCTTTGGAGGTAGATATTATTATGATTCCTGTACAGAGCTGTGAGTCAAGCAAAATCTGAGTCAAAATCCATATGGGAGAGTGTATGGATTTTGACTTCATACACAAACACCTGGCCACCTACTATGGCTAGGTATTTTGCCGACTGCTATATACACAACAGTGGACACAATAGGCATATTGCCCATCCTTATTCCTTTGCTAGTTAAAAAGATTAACCACCTTCATTGAAACTTACAGAATCTTTCCCAATGGGCTCTATATTTTAAACATTTGTTTTTGCAACTAGGAGATAGCACTTTCATTGGAATAGGCTAATATGATGTTTTTATATAAGAACATGTTCCCTAGTTTTATTAACCTATGTATCAATGTCTTAATAATGTACATTATTTTAAATATCTGTCTATAAAAATAGAAACTGTTTAAAAAGCACTTCCAGGACTTTCAGCCCCTTAGCGGGATTCATTAGGAAGCATTCATAGAAATAATCTTTTTTGAGGACTGGGCACATAATATAATCTTCCCCCAACTTCAATCTTTTTTTTGAACCTTTACGTCAACTCTAGTTGGTAAAGTGTGTTTTTGTCGTAGTGATGAAGGAGTTTGAACTTAAGAGAGGTTAGATAACTGGTCAGAGGTCACAGAGCTAGTAATCAGAGGCATTACATATTCAAATCCATTCTATTCTATTCTAAAGCCTTTCTACTTTATTACAGTAAAGTTAGAAATCCTTAACTCAAAGGATTTTTTCCTTTTGCAAAAGTAAAACTAAAAAATCAAAATAGAAATCTATTTTATGAAGCATGTTGTATAAACATTAAGTAAATGCAAGAGAAACATTTTAAAGAAAATATACAATATTGTGTATTTATCAATTCTGATTCTTTCATATGCTCTATAGCACTATAATTCCAAATCTTTAAGTTAGAAAATGGTTTCAGCTGAGAATCTTTTAATATCATTCTCTAGTAGAAAACATTACGGAGTAATTATTTTCAGTCCATATATAAGAAAAAGCCAAAAACAGACAAAGGCACCTCTACAAGGTGATACAGTGAAGTCTTGTTTTTGCTCACTCAGTCGTGTCCGACTCTTTGTGACCCCACGGACTGCAGCATGCCAGGCCTCCCTGTCCTTCACCATCTCCCGAAGCTTGCTCAAACTCATGTCCATTGAGTCAGTGATGCTTAGTTGCTTAGTCATGACTAATTCTTTCCAACCCCATGGACAGAGGAGCCTGGAAGGCTATAGTCCATGGGGATTCTCCAGGCAAGAATACTGGAGTGGGTTGACATGCCCTCCGCCAGGGGATCTTTCCAACCCAGGGATCAAACCCAGGTCTCCCTAATTGCAGGCAGATTTTTTTTACCATCTGAGCCACCAGTTCAGTTAGTTCAGTCACTCAGTCGTGTCTGACTCTTTGAGACCCCATGAATTGCAGCTCGCCCGGCCTCCCTGTCCATCACCAACTCCCAGAGTTCACTCAAACTCAAGTCCATCGAGTTGGTGATGCCATCCAGCCATCTCATCCTCTGTCGTCCCCTTCTCCTCCTGCCCCCAATCCCTCCCAGCATCAGAATCTTTTCCAATGAGTCAACTCTTCACATGAGGTGGCCAAAGTACTGGAGTTTCAGCTTTAGCATCATTCCTTCCAAAGAACACCCAGGACTGATCTCCTTTAGGATGGACTGGTTGGATCTCCTTGCAGTCCAAGGGACTCTCAAGAGTCTTCTCCAACACCACAGTTCAAAAGCATCAATTCTTCGGTGCTCAGCTTTCTTCACAGTCCAACTCTCACATCCATACATGACTACTGGAAAAACCATAGCCTTGACTAGATGGACCTTTGTTAGCAAAGTAGTGTCTCTGCTTTTGAATATGCCACCTAGGTTGGTCATAACTTTCCTTCCAAGGAGTAAGCATCTTTTAATTTCATGGCTGCAATCACCATCTGCAGTGATTTTGGAGCCCAAAAAGATAAAGTCTGACACTGTTTCCACTGTTTCCCCATCTATTTCCCATGAAGTGATGGGACCAGATGCCATGATCTTCATTTTCTGAATGTTGAACTTTAAGCCAACTTTTTCACTCTCCTCTTTCACCTTCATCAAGAGGCTTTTTAGTTCCTCTTCACTTTCTGCCATAAGGGTGGTGTCATCTGCATATCTGAGGTTATTGATATTTCTCCCAGCAATCTTGATTCCAGCTTGTGCTTCTTCCAGCCCAGCATTTCTCATGATGTACTCTACATGTAAGTTAAATAAGCAGGGTGACAATATACAGTCTTGACGAACTCCTTTTCCTATTTGGAACCAGTCTGTTGTTCCATGTCCAGTTCTAACTGTTGCTTCCTGACCTGCATACAAATTTCTCAAGAGGCAGGTCAGGTGGTCTGGTATTCCCATCTCTTTCAGAATTTTCCACAGTTTATTGTGATCCACACAGTCAAAGGCTTTGGCATAGTCAATAAAGCAGAAATAGATGTTTTTCTGGAACTCTCTTGCTTTTTCCAGATCCAGCAGATGTTGGTAGTTTGATCTCTGGTTCCTCTGCCTTTTCTAAAACCAGCTTGAATATCTGGAAGTTCACAGTTTACATATTGCTGAATCCTGGCTTAGAGAATTTTGAGCATTGCTTTACTAGCATGTGAGATGAGTGCAATTGTGTGGTAGTTTGAGCATTCTTTGGCATTGCCTTTTTTTTGGATTGGAATGAAAACTGACCTTTTCCAGTCCTGTGGCCACAGCTGAGTTTTCCAAATTTGCTGGCATATTGAGTGCAGCACTTTCACAGCATCATCTTCCAGGATTTGAAATAGCTCAATTGGAATTCCATCACCTCCACTAGCTTTGTTCGTAGTGATGCTTTCTAAGGCCCACTTGACTTCACATTCCAGGATGTCTGGCTCTAGGTGAGTGATCATACCATTGTGATTATCTGGGTCATGAATATCTTTTTTGTACAGTTCTTCTGCGTATTCTTGCCACCTCTTCTTAATATCTTCTTCTTCTGTTAGGTCCATACCATTTCTGTCCTTTATCGAGCCCATCTTTCCATGAAATGTTCCCTTCGTATCTCTAATTTTCTTGAAGAGATCTCTAGTCTTTCCCATTCTGTTGTTTTCCTCTATTTCTTTGCATTGATCGCTGAGGTAGGCTTTCTTATCTCTTCTTCCTATTCTTTGGAACTCTGCCCATTCAGATGCTTGTATCTTTCCTTTTCTCCTTTGCTTTCTGCTTCTCTTCCTTTCATAGTTATTTGTAAGGCCTCCCCAGACAGCCATTTTGCTCTTTTGCATTTCTTTTCCATGGGGATGGTCTTGATCCCTGTCTCTTATACAATATCATGAACATGAATGTCCATAGTTCATCAGGCACTCTCTCTATCAGATCTAGTCCCTTAGTTCTATTTCTCACTCCCACTGTATAACCATAAGGAATTTGATTTAGGTCATACCTGAATGGTCTAGTGGTTTTCCCTACTTTCTTCAATTTAAGTCTGAATTTGGCAATAAGGAGTTCATGATCTGAGCCACAGTCAGCTCCCAGTCTTGTTTTTGCTAACTGTATAGAGCTTATCCATCTTTGGCTGCAAAGAATATGATCAATCTGATTTCAGTGTTGACCATCTGGTTATGTCCATGTGTAGAGTCTTCTCTTGTGTTGTTGGAAGAGGGTGTTTGCCATGACCAGTGTGTTCTCTTGGCAAAACTCTATTAGCCTTTGCCCTGCTTCATTCCATATTCCAAGGCCAAATTTGCCTATTGACTTCCTACTTTTGCATTCCAGTCCCCTATAATGAAAAGGACATCTTTTTTGGGTGTTAGTTCTAAAAGGTCTTGTAGGTCTTCATAGAACCGTTCAACTTCAGCTTCTTCAGCGTTACTGGTTGGGGCATAGACTTGGATTAATGTGATATTGAATGGTTCACCTTGGAAACGAACAGAGATCATTCTGTTGTTTTTGAGATTGCATCCAAGTACTGCATTTCAAACTCTTTTGTTGACCATGATGGCTACTCCATTTCTTCTAAGGGATTCCTGTCCACAGTGGTAGATATAATGGTCATTTGAGTTTAATTCACCCATTCCAGTCCATTTTATTTCGCTGATTCCTAGAATGTCAACATTCACTCTTGCCATCTCCTGTTCGACCACTTCCAATTTGCATTGATTCATGGACCTAACATTCCAGGTTCCTATGCAATATTGCTCTTTACAGCATCGGATCTTGCTTCTATCACCAGTCACATCCACAACTGGGGATTGTTTATGCTTTGGCTCCATCCCTTCATTCTTTCTGGAGTTATTTCTCCACTGATCTCCAGTAGCATATTGGGCACCTACTGACCTGGGGAGTTCCTTTTTCAGTATCCTATCATTTTGCCTTTTCATACTGTTCATGGGGTTCTCAAGGCAAGAATACTGAAGTAGTTTGCCATTCCCTTCTCCAGTGGACCACATTCTCTCAGCCCTCTCCACCATGACCTGCCCGTCCTGGGTGGCCCCACAGGCATGGCTTAGTTTCATTGAGTTAGACAAGGCTGTGGTCTGTGTGATTAGATTGACTAGTTTTCTGTGATTATGGTTTCAGTGTGTCTGCCCTCTGATGCCCTCTAGCAACACCTACTGTATTACCTGGGTTTCTCTTACCTTGGATAAGGGGTATCTCCTCACTGCCGCCCCTCCTGAGCTTGAACGTGGAGTAGCTCCTCTTGGCCCTCCTGCGCCTGCGCAGCCACCGCTTCTTGGACCTGAGGTTGCTCCTCTCGGCTGCCACCCCTGACCTCAGACATGGGGTAGCTCCTCTCGGCCACGCTTCTGTGAGGCCCATTGCAGCCAGCACTCTTCTGCCACCAGGGAAGCCCAAAAATACTGGAGTGGGTAGCCTTTCCTTTCTCTAGGAGATCTTCCCAACCCAGGAATCAAACCAGAACCTCCGGCATTGCATGCAGATTCTTTACCAGCTGAGCTACCAGAGAAACCCAAAGGGGCCTTTAGTGACCTAATAATAACCTGTTATTGAAGATACAAGAGCCAGTCCTCAGCCCTTCCCACTCATCCGGGCTCCCCAAGTTTGGCTCTCTCCTCTTTTTAACTTTGAATTTCCTCCTTTCCACAGGTTTTCAATTCTCCCGTTGTGAAATGGAAATCCCCTCCACTCTCTGTATTATGCTTCAGCAATCCTTCATTCCATGCTCCTGCCCTCCATCGATCACGTCCACAGGCCCTGCTGACCTCCTGTGGGACTTTGAACTTTAGAGTATGGTCACATCTTGCAGTCTTGCTCTAGAAGGCAGAACACCCCTTTCCTGGTCCTCCAATGGCCTCTATCTCTCCAGGCTTCCTCTCCTGTAGCTCTGAAGCAGAGTTGATAAGCTTTCCAGAGAAAGGCATATTCAAAGTGCTCTGAGTTGATTGGGAAAATGGAATCTTTTTTTTTTTTTTTGCAACTTCTCTGGCCTGTAAGAAAAATAAGTTACGTAAATGCAATCATTGACTGACCATTTACTAAATAATGAAGTTTTAAAAATAGTTTTAAATATTATTTCACAACAAGTTTTTTCCAGGCTTGAAAAATCAGAATGCTTGATTTGAAATGTTTAAAAAACAAATGGTGCTTGATATTTTTAAAGCAGTATTTTCATGATCAAAGATTTAATTAAATTTTTGTTTAATTTTTCTAGCTTCACTCCTGAAAGGTTTGAAACATGCCAACATTGTGCTGCTGCATGACATAATACACACCAAAGAGACACTGACATTCGTATTTGAATATGTGGTGAGTTGTCCCAGCATTTTACAAAGTGTAAGGGAAAAGCCTGGTGCTTATATGATGAATATGTTAATATTTTATGGCATGACAAAACTTTGATAACCATGTGAAAAGTGTCATGGAAATTTTCATTATTGGAAATTTCTCTATTGTTCTTATGCTTTTTTACTCACTATTTTTGTTGCCTTTTTCCCTCTCACGAACAAGAATAAACATTTCAAGTTTGCCTCCTAAATAAAACTTTTGCACTTATTTTTTAATCTAGTTTTAATCACTATGTGAGGAGAGACCAAAATTTTTTTCATTGAAAATAATGACATAAACCACAGGGTTTTAAAAAACTCCATATGAGTTTACTAAAGAATAAATCATTTTGTATTTTTGAAAGATAAAAACCATTCAAATATAACAGAAAGAAAGCATAAGGTATGTGTACACAACTTGCTTTTCAGGACACTTGGAGAGTACAAATATCCCCACATCATTGTGTTCAGTGGCAGTCATTTAAAATGAACCTCTCTTGTATGATTTCAATACCTTTAGGCCATGAAATTTTTACACCTTGTTTTACATTCCTGGATATGTTCCAGTGTCTCCAGTTTACAGTCTATGGAGATTTGAATAGAATTTGTATCCTACTGGTGTGTGAAAATTGTATAAATCTTAATTATGTTGAATTGGTTGACAGTGCTTATCAGGTCTACTATATCCTACTGCTTCTCAGTATATTCATTCTATTAATTTTTGAGTATGATATTGAAACTCCAACTAAAAATCTTCATTTATCTACTTTAAAAAATTATAATATATAGAGGAACTATATGTAATCTTGTTCTGTATTTTCCAAGTCTCCTATAAATGTGTTATCATACTTTCATAATTAAAAAAAATAATAAAAAAAAAATAAGTAAAATGAGCCTCTCTTGTGTCAAGAAACAGGGTTCCTTCTAAGAGCAGCTAATTAGAAAGACACACTGTGTTTGACTTTAACAGTGGTGTCTCAGAAAACCTGGTTGTGTACCTTTTGCACATTATTCTCAAAAATTCTAAACTTTGTAATGCCTCTGAGAGTCAAGTCTGTGGTCTGCTTTGTGACACTGACCAAGCACTACTAACATCACCCTCTCCACTATTTTGTGTAGCACACAGACCTGGCTCAGTATATGTCTCAGCACCCAGGAGGGCTTCATCCTCATAATGTAAGGGTAAGTACTTTGAGGGCTGGGACTCCCCTCTGGCTTGCCCACGGCAGGAGAATTTGGAAATAGACTGCCATCACAAACTGAAAGCCCATGATACTAGGTAAGAAGATGGACACCACTGATATTCTAGAGAAAAGTTTTAAAAAAAAAAAATCTGCCCTCAAGATATGGAGCAAAGTCCAGCTGCTTTCTGGGCAAGCTAACCCTGTCAGTCATCACCATCAAGCAAATGTGTCTTTAGAAGTATAATCCAATTAAAAAGAATCGCCTTAAAAGGAAAGAAGTGAAGTTAAGCTATCATAAAATAAATACTTTCTTCATAGCAGACTACTGTGCTCTGTGATAAAGTTCATGTTGCACTTAAAGTTCCCAACTAGGACTAGCAGACTACCTTGACTGGTTCTTTATCAGTTATCTGTTTGCCTGTTCTATAAAATCGTATTACATGCAGGACCAACTTCCATTTTTCCAGTTATTGGAATAGAAATAATATTAAACTCTTAACTAGCTATAATTCCACATTTGTTATAAATTTTAGAAACCATTTGTATACCATATTTTTCATTCTCTAAGGTTTTATTGGCATTAATTGATTGGCCCTTAACATAACCATATGAGATTTGTATATGATGTACCCATTCATTTAACTAATATTTATGTGTTCATTTATTCATTCATTCAAGATATATTAGAGTACTCAGTACCATATTAAATCCTAAGGTTTCAATAATGAAAAAGTTGTGTTTCTTATTTTCAATGAGCTGATGCCCAGCAAGATATATGGACTTAGATAGGTAGTGAGAAGCAAGGTGATGAGGGCTATGGCCAAGTTAATTAGGAATACTATGAGGACTCATAGTAAGGGGACTGCAGTCATGGAGGCAAGGGGAAAGGAAGGTTTGAAGACAGGGTTTTGAAGAGAATGAAAACATTTAAAAATACTTAGAGGAAACTGAAATAGAAAACTAACTAAGGAGACCAAGAAGGAATGTCTAGTAGTGTGTTAAGGACTCTGATGAGGATGGAATCCATTAAATTATATGCATGATGATGGGATTTCTTTTTTATTTTTTTAATGGCAGCAAATAGAGGAGCAGAGAAAGTAGAAAGTTGGACTGATTGAGACATTGGGTCTGTGCCAGACATGTGAGAGGAAAAGACAGTTGGGCCACATATTTGGAGACTATCAAGAGAGAGGCTAAAGGGATGGTCAGGGGCTTCTACGCTGAGTCCAATCTGAGGGAAGGAAGTGAAGACTGATAGCTAGGGAGAGAGCAGAAGAGTCAAGGAACCAGAAGTTTGATTAAATAGAACAGTTGGAGAAAGAGTAACTGTGTGAAAGATAGAACATTTTCAGACTTGAGGGACTCTTGTAGCAAGCACTATGCTAAGTGTTTAGCAGGATAGAAAGATGCAGAAGACATGATTCCTATCCTCAAAGGATGTAGAGCCTAAAACAGGAGGTAAGACATACACACCACCACTATTCCAGGACATTTGTGAATAATATCAAGTAAGAAATAAGACCTAATGTTGTAGATGTGCAAGGAAAAGATATCTTCTCATTTTAAGAGGTTTTGATAAGCCAGAACTTACAAGCTGCAATGCTTTTCAGAGGCTGGAATAGGGGAAGATGTTAGAGGAGGAAGGAATGTTTTCAGCGAAGGTTCAGAGCAGGGAAGTAGAGGGTGTGTTGAAGGAAGAAGATCCCAGCGCCACACTGACTGTTGGGGTCAAAGGGACTATCGTGTTTTTCACTCTCCAGGTGCTAGTCCATTAGTGGGTTATGAAATCAATTGGTAATCAGCAACCAGCATTTTTTTAAAAAAATGAAATGGAATGGGTAAGAAGAGAATGTGTATCTGTGTGCTAAATCAATTCAGTAATGTCTGACTCTTTGTGACCCAATGGACTGTAGCCGCCAGGCTCCTCTGCCGATGGGATTCTCCAGGCAAGAATACTGGCTTAGGTTGTCATGCCCTCCTCAAGGGGATCTTCCTGACCCACAGATCAAACCTGCATCTCTTACGTCTCCTTCGTTGGCAGGCAGGCTCTTTACCACTACTGCCACCTGGGAAACCCTCCAGAGAAAGGAATAGAAAATATTATAGTATGCAACACTTAGTAAGAACAAGTTTTATTTTGTGCAGATTCTTTTCCATTAGAAACTGTGCTCATTTCTATGCATGAATGTGGAAACTGGAAGCATATCTATTTCTTATTGTGCAATGCAGTAAGAAAAAAAAAAACTTAAAACACTGGGTTGGTCTAACTTCCTTATTTTGCAGAATTAGAATTCAAGTTTGAAAAGAAATATTTTTCCTGAAGTTATAGAACCAGCTTTTGCCATTGCTCAAAGAGATTCTTGGTTGAGGTTCTTTTCCACTACTGCCATCCTGAATCTCTGGTCCTGTTGGCCTGAAACAGATACTGTCTTAGTGACATGGAGTACATGAGTCTGGGGGAATAGATTGGGTAGGTGGCTGAGAGCCTTACTTTCTAAGATGTGGACTTTATTTCTTAGACAGGAGAGTCATTAAAAGGGCTTGATTGAAAAAGAATAGCATGATCAGAAGGAAATTTATGTAATTGTGGTCTGTGGGAGAGATTAAAGAGAGGTGACTGGAATCAAGGATTTCAGTTAGGAGTTTGTCAATGTGGGCTAGCCCAGTGCTTCTCAAGCTTCAGTGAGCACACTAATGACCTGGGGATCTGATTCAGTAAGTCTGATTCAAAGCTCGAGGTTTGTGTTTCTAACATACTCTAAGGTGACGCAGATGCTGCTGGTTGAGGACTAAACTTTGAATGGCAAGGTTATAGGTAAAAAGTGATAAAGGCCTAAATTAGGACAGTGAAGGTACGAATGGAAAGGACTGTGGAAAACAATAACAGAGAAGGGTTCGGCCAGGACACGAGGACAGCAGTGGTGTAGATGTGAATTGGTGGTGGAAGAAAGTGGACATATGGGCAATTGATTACTTCACCAGAATTGTTGGGAGATGGAAGAATCAACAGTGTTTTTTCTAGCTTTAATTAATTATGTGGATGATGGTACCATTCACTGAAATAGAGAAATAGGAAAATAGATTCTGGAGGAACACAGAGAGTTAAGTTCTGGCATACTGGGTTTGAGGTGTTATGGGATGTCCAGGTGAACTTCAGACTACATGGGTCCAACAGTTCCGGAAAGAGATCTGAAGTGAAGCTAAAGACTTTCAAATTATCAGAATACAGTCGTTAATTGAAGCAATGTTAGTGGATAAGATGGGTAAGGGAAGCATGTATGGTGATAAGAGAAGGTCAATGATGGAGCCCTAAGGAATATCACCATATTAGATATCAGTAGAGAAAGTGGAGCCTATGGAAAGTACAGTCAGAGAAGTAGGAGAAAAATTAAGAGATTTTGGTACCAAGTAGGGGTAAGAGCATCAGGAAGGAAGATAGAAGCAACAAAGCCAGATCCTGTAAAGTGAAGGATCCATTGGATTTTCGTAGCAAAGGACATTGGTGGGACTTCCCTAGTGGTCCAGTGGCTAAGATTCCAAGCTCTCAATGCTGGGGGCCCAGGTTTGATCCCTTTCGGGGAACTAGATTGCACATGCTGCAACTAAATTTCAAACATCACAGCAATGATCGAAGATCCTGCATGCCACAACTATGACCTGGCACAGCCAAAAAAATGAATATTTTAAAAAGACATTGGTGAGCACCGTGGAAACATTATGAATAAAGTGATCGCAGCAGAAACCATTTTGTAGGGGAAGGAATTTCACCTTTCAGAGGACAAACAGTTCTATATGATGGTGGGACCCAGTGTGTGACCATGGGAGCCAAGGGCTAAAGTGGGTTGGAGAAGCAGATCGTTGGAGCATGGAGGTTGGCTGGACATATTCACGTGAGCACTGATGTCAAGGGAACAACAGCTGTGATCCAGGTGTCCAAGTCTTGAGTGAATGATGGAGAGTGGTAGGAGTTGTGTGGATGACAGTGAGAAGAGGGGTAGAGGGGTAGAGAAAGATGGCATGGAAATCCAAGGACAAGGGCTTTTACATGAGGCTGGGTACACTGGAATCAAGTTGATGAACACCAGGGTCTGGTCTGAGAAAAGTGGGATCCTGGGCAGTTTGCCTCCCACGGCACAGCTGTGGCTGTGTGGGCTCCATACAGGTCCCATATCAAGGTCCCCAAGCCATTTAAGAATGTTAAAATTTTCTTGAGGCTCCTACTTCAGATGTTTGCTGCTTCTATGAGTCTTCTCATCACAGTTCTTTCTCTTTCTGGTACTTCAAACATACACACTGTTATTCATTTTTACCATTCACTTTTTATTCACTTGTTATTCATTTTTACCATCACTCAACTGTCAAGGCATAAA
Organism: Bos javanicus; assembly: GCF_032452875.1. Lineage (NCBI taxonomy): Eukaryota > Metazoa > Chordata > Mammalia > Artiodactyla > Bovidae > Bos > Bos javanicus. Next base: position 90,446,816 of record NC_083869.1, read on the forward strand.
AGTCCTATACCGACATGTAAACACATTCTTAAATGGCTTGGGGACCTTGATATGGGACCTGCATGGAGCTCACATGGCCACAACTGTGCCGTGGGAGGCAAACTCTCCAGGATCCTGCTTTGCTCAGACCATGGTGCATATCAACCTGATTCCAATGTGTCCAAGTCTTTGTTAGGTCATTACAGGTTCTATAAAAGCATCTCTGAAGTTCCTAGTTTCCAAGATGTGATGGAAAAAGTGAATTTATCTGCACAACTTTGTGTCTTCTATTAGGTCCATGTCCCAGAAATGCTGGGGCTGGATCTTTCTTTTCAAAACTGCCAGAACATGTTCTCAGTTGGCATAAGTCTTTGTAAACACTAACGTTGGTGTTTGCATTCTCAGTTGCCAGTTGCACTGGAAAATAGCAAAAGACACTTAGAATACTAAGCTTTCTTTTTTTCCCCTTAGGCTTCTATATTGGTGGGAATCTACTAATGTCTTTGGTTTCTGTGCCTTGTAATCACCAGCAATGTTTTAAAATTTGGATCCAGGATGTATTTTTCCTTTTGCTTCCCCCCACCTTTTTTTTTTTTTTATTCTCTCTACTATTTATTCCTTATTCTCTTTTGATTTTTTTCTTGGTCTGATTTATTTTGGTGTCTTTTCCCTCTGAATCTATACTGTATATTTCCCTTGTTTTCACTTTGAACTTAAGACTTTAAAAATATGTTTAAAAAGATAATGGTTCCTGTATTTCCTAACACCATCTAAGGATATACTTCCCAGTCTGGACTCCCTGTGTTCTGTTTTTAAAAGGGTTTTATATCAGAGAGCCTGGAAAACTTAAGCAGTTGTAAACCTTAGAATATCATTTCCAGGTCAACTTTGATCTTGTATGCCAAGTTCATTGGTGGGAAAAAAATTAAATCTTTCACATCTAAATCAATAACTAGTGTTCCAAAGGAAACTTCAAAGTTTCACTTTAGATTTTTAAGGAAGGGTAATTCCTTCAGTATCAAAGAAATGAGATGTCAGGAAAAACCAGAATCCTTTTGTTTAGGACAAGGTCTACTTATTTGACTTTCCTTGTCCTTTTTCTTCCTCTGTGAATGTAAAATCTTCTTTTTTTTTTTTTGGTCTCTTAAGAGACACTTTTACTATATTCTTTCAGATGACTGGTTTTGATTTAGAGGAGAAATCAACACATAATGGCTCAAATCTGCTTAGATAAGGTGTTCATTCCTTCCAGCTTTTCATGTTTCAACTTTTGCGGGGCCTGGCATACATCCACCACCAACACGTTCTTCACAGGGACCTGAAACCTCAGAACTTACTCATCAGTCACCTGGGAGAGCTCAAACTGGCTGATTTTGGTAAGTTACCCCCTGAGTCTCTTTCTGGGCTATGAACAATGATGCTTTTGTGAGCAAGTGTTTAAAGTATCAATTAGGCCTGGACTTTGAAAAGTGGGGACCAGGGAACTTGACATTTTTTAAGGATATCAAACAACCATACAGTAAGAGTGAGGCAAGACACTGAGAGAGACTGATCGCTTCTCAGGGTCCCATCAAGCCTCAGTGTAATCAGATCCTAAAATGTGGGCACCCCTATTACCTCACTGCTGTTTTTGATGCAGAGACTTTTGTAGAGTGAATGGTACTTCTTAGGTTTCCCTAAATCTGGGTGGATGTACAAATTCCATCAGACTAGATCAAAGTTATCCCAGGATGGCCAGATAAAAAGGTCACCCCTAGACTCTAGGCTGGACTCTTGCTGGAATGGAGGTTCCAGAACACCTATGTATTTATACAGGTGGGACTGTATGGTGTGTGTATGTGTGTGTGTTCAGTCGCTTAGTCCTGTCCAACTTTTTTGACCCTACGGACTGTACCCTGCCAAGCTTCTCTGTCCATGGAATTCTCCAGGCAAGAATACGGGAGTGGGTTGAATACAGAAGTGGGAGAATACAGAAATGGGAGTCTTCTGCATTGCATGCAGATTCTTTACCACTGAGCCACCAGGTACCTGAGGCTTTCATTCCCATCAGAGTGATGCAGACTTACCCTGAGTGTCACTGTATCTTTCCACTCTAGCAGTTATCACCATTTATAATTATACATATACACATACATACTTACTTATATGATGGTTTTGTCTCCTCCACTAGACTATAAGTGTTATGAGGGCAGCCTGGATCCATTTTTGTTTATCATTATATCCCTAGTGCCTGACACCATCACAGGTGCTCAGTAAATTTTTGTTGAAAAACTGGTTCCATACAAGCTGAGAAGACCCTCTTCTCTGTTTGGCAGAAGTCAAATGACACTGCTATAACTGCAGTAAGCATGTAACAGACATTCGTTTATCAAATTCCCTACAAAAGTAAACTCATCTATTGAGATTTCATACGGCTATAGATCATGTGATTCTGTGAGATAAATAGCTAACTGACAAATGTACTGTTTTGCAGAGGAGCGCTTGAGAATGACTCATCTAAGTTCCTGCCAAACTAGCTAATGTGGATTAACAGTCCCTACCCTTTATCTACTAAACTGGGGATTCCTGAACTGCAGAAATGGAGGGTGGTCACATTAGTCATGAATTGATCTTCCCTTGCTGTTATAGAAACCTCCAATTACAGAGGTGTAAACATGCTTGAAGCTTAATTTTCTCTCGTGTAACAGCTGACCTAGGCAGTCAGAGCTCTGTGGAAGCCCCCAGATGTCTTGGCTCATGCTCCTTCTGACACGTGAGCCCCACCACCCCTAGGTGTTGCCCGCTGGCATATTTCAAGATGGCAGCCGCCTCCTCCTCACCACAGCCTGGAGGAAGGAGAAAAGGGACCAACATTTAACCCCTCCAGGAAGTTCACACGTCACTTTTATTCGTATCAAATAGGCAAAAATTTAGTTGCCTTGCAACACTTAGCTGCCAGGAAGGCCACATCTAGCTGCAAAGTAGGCTAAATTTAGAGAAATTAATGCGATGAAGAGGTACACAAGAATCAAGATAGTTGAGTAGTTCTATTAAAAGCACTGAAATTTGTGTATCATTTTAAAAATATTGTTTACTCTGCCAGTTGCACTCTCCTTGGCAGACTGTATCACTGTGCCTCTCCGGGAAGTCTCAGGACAACAAGTTCTGTGCTTTCCCCCTTCGCTCAGGTCTTGCTCGAGCCAAGTCCATTCCCAGCCAGACATATTCTTCAGAAGTTGTGACTCTCTGGTACCGCCCTCCTGATGCCTTGCTGGGAGCCACTGAGTATTCTTCTGAATTGGACATATGGTAAGAGCAAGTGCCAAGAAAATGTGAGTCATCCTAGCCATGAAGATTGCTTTATTAACCGTGTTACATTTTAGATAGTCATTCTAATGGCTTCCCAGGTGGCTCAGTGGTAAAGAATCCGTCTGCCAATGCAGGAGATGTAGGAGACCCAAGTTCAATCCCTGGGCTGAGAAGATCCTCTGGAGAAGGAAATGGCAACCCACTCCAGTATTCTTGCCTGGAGAATCCCATGGACAGAGGAGCCTGCCAGGCTACAGTCCATGGAGTTGCAAAGAGTCAGACATGACTGAATGACTGAGTATGCACACACAAACATTCTAATGATGACAATCACATTTGTATACAGAAATATAAGGTACTTTCAATACATACCTCATTTGATTTTTACAATAAGTTTTAACAGTTAAATAAGTTGAGGCTCATAGAGGTCTTGCCCAAGGCATCTTCTGGATTCTATCCTTTTTTGTCAATGCTCCTTCTTCTAGCTCTTCTCTTAATCCTTTGTCTTTTCCTTTGTCTCCAGGGAAACATAACATATGCTCCCAAACCACAGATCTCACACACACACACACACACACCTGCTTGTCTACACATGGCCAAACACAGTTCAGAGCCTGATGGAAAAAAAACATAAATACCAAGATTCTGTAGACCTGATTTTCATGTCAGTTCTATTTCTAATCATTTCTTCTGGATTATGTTATCTTCAAAAAACCATGTACCCTCTCTGTGTTTATGTTTCTTTGTTTTTAAAATAAGGGCAATATACTTTTCCCATGAAGGTTAAGGGGGACTGTGGTGTGAATATAAGAAATCAGACAGATGCTGTCAAGTAGAAACACATTGTTGGGAGGCTCTGGGATTGAAGAGGTGCAGTGGTGAGTGTGGGATATCAGTCACTCAACATCCCAGACCTGCACTGTTATGTTGTCTGCTTCTGATTCCTGGAAATATCCCAGTCATTTGTGTGGTGAATTTACAGTCACAGCCAGCACCTCAAAGGTAACAGAGTATACGGACTTCTTTCAATTCTTTAGACGGTCTTATATACACTGAAGGCCCTGTTTAAAAACACTAAGAGGCGAAACTAAGCTTTTGAATTTCCCAAAGTCTTGAGAAAAGTTGAAGAAAATTTCCTGCAGTGTATCTGGAGTTGTTGATTTCCCGATACCCGGTACCATGTCTCAGAATATCACCTGCTAGTCAAAACCCCCCTGAAACTGTCAGTACTCACTGCTCCATGCTGTCACTTCAAAGGCTTTCAGCGGGCTCTGGTTTTCTCAGTTTTTAATGATCACTTCCTAGTTGTGCTTCACAGACAGTGAAACTTCTGCTCACCACTTTTAAACATTGCTTTATTACTGAGCATTTAAAACATTCAAAATACATAAACATATACATCAGTGATTCTTCACCAGGATCAATTTTATTTCCCAGAGACCTTGGCAATGTCTGAGACATTTATTGTCACACTTGGGTAGGGGCGGGGTGCTCCTGGCATCTAGTGGGTAAAGGCCGGGGATGCTACTAAATATCTTACAGTGCACAGGGCAGCCCCCCGCAACAAAGATGTATCCAGCCCCAAATGTCAATAGCGTCAAGATTGAGAAACCGGATGTAGATTGAAAGCATAATGAAGCGAACTCCATGAACCCACTACCCAACAAAACAACCAGAGCATGGTCAGTATTGCCACATTGGACTTCCCTGGTGGTCGGTGGTTAGGACTTTGCTCTTCCAGTGCAGGAGGTATGGGTTCGACCTCTGCTCAGGGAGCTAGGATCCCACATGCTGCATGGCACGGCCAAAAAATATATTTCCACATTCGCTTGTGTCTTTTTTCCATCCACCAGAGCCTGCCCCTCCACCGGAGGGGCTCTACCCTGAATTTTTATTCTTGTTGTCCATCTCTCACCTTTTTTTAAATAATACTTTTACATTTTTATGTATTTTAAAAATATTATTTTACCTACTCTTGAGTTTTTATAAAAATTGTACTATATTGCTTTTAGTTTTCTGTGATTTGCTTTTTTTAAACTCTGTGTATTTATAGGATTTATCCACGTTGATCTAAGTTACACTTTATTTTCTGTTGATGAACATTTCAGTTATCTAACTTGATGTTTTTGGTTTTGCTATTTTGAATATACTTGGTACTTATATTTAAGGATTTCTCTAAGAGTACTTCAAAGTAGATTTGCTGTGTCATGGGGTATATGAATGTTCAACTTCATGAAACAGTGTCCAGTTGTTTTCCAAGTGGTTGTAACAATTTATGCATCAGCAGTATATCATAGTCCCTTATCCACATCTGTACTAGCTTTATAAAATCAGATTTCTTAATTTTTGCTAATCTTGTGGGAAGAATGGTAGCATGCTGTGATCAAATGTGCATTTCCCTAATTACTAATGAGGTTGGAAGTCTTTTCATGGATTATTCGTGGGTTTTCTCCTATGAAATACCTCTGTGTGTCTTTCATTTATTTTCTTTTGGTCTCTATGTCTCTGACAGTCTCTCCCTTTCTTTCTTTATTGATTTATAGGAGTTCTTATACTCTGAATACTAATCTTTTATCAGTTATGTGTGTTGCAAGAAGTCTCCCCAGTTCCTGGCTTACATTTTCATTTTAATGTTGTCTTTTTAAGCAAGAGTGCTTTGTTTTAATATTACTGACCTTAGCAGTCTTTTCCTTTATGGTTAGTCTTTTTGTTCCTTATTTTAAAAATCCTTCTCTCCCTGAGACCAAAGTGATATTATCTAATACATTCTTTTAAAAGCTGTAGAATTTTTCCTTTCACTTCAAATCTTTAGTATATGGGAAATTGACTTTCTCTGTACTAACCAATTGTCTCACCTCAATTTCTTCAGTGATCTGCCTTGCCAAATATCTCATATATCAGGTTTCTAAAGATGCATAGGTCTGTTTCTGGGCTCTCTACTCTGACTGGGGTCAGTTTATCTGTCCCTGTACCAGTGTCCCACTGTATTAATTTCTGTAGCTTTCTAATAATACTTGATTTCTGCTAGGACAAGTCTCACCACTTACTTCATCTTCTTCCTCAGGAGTATCTTGGCTATTTTTCCCCTTTGGTTCTCCATATAAATTTTACTGAATGTAAAAACCCTAGTGGGATTTTCTTTAGAATTACATTGAAATTATAGAACATTTTGAGGATAGTTAACACCTTTATAATACTGTCTTCCAATTTTAAAACAGTATAGTTCTCCGTCTGTTTAGTTCATCTATAATACCTTTTAGTAAAGGTATTATAAGCTCTTACATATCTAAAGTAAATGTTCTTTTCTTGTAAGTTGATTTCTGTTGTTTATTGTTTCTTTTGGTTCTTGCATATGGTATCTTTTTTCCATGCGTATTTAGTTGATTTTGACAATGATATGCTAATTCTCCTTGGAATTTTATTTGTGGGATTTTTTTTTTTTTTTTGAGGGCTTGAATAAAGTGTAGTCTGTCAGAGAGGATTTGCATTTGATTCTGCTAGGTACATTTTTTTAAAATTATTATTGTGTTTTACATAAGTGTGGGTCTCCTACTAAGATATTATTTCTTAATACCATTCCCTACTGAAAATAACTATGCCTTTTTGGAGAAGTAGCCAGTACTGAGACTGGGGCAGGAAAAGTTTAAGATGAGCTAGGAACATCTTGTTAGGCCAGAATATTTTCTAATAAAGTGATCAAAAAATGATGGGAATATGTCAAAAGGATGTGGAAAGCAGCTTGAAGAGACTCCCACTGGCCAAAGCCAATACCTTCTGAGCATCCTAATAAATAGTGCGGACAATGTATTTTAACACTGAATAACATAAGAATATATGTCTATATGGAAGATAGACAGATAATAGATGGATAGATTGGATGGCATCACCGATTCAATGGACATGAACTTGGGCAAATTCCAGGAGATGGTGAGGAACAGGGAGGCCTGTCATACTGCAGTCCATGAGGTCGCAAAGAGTTGGACCCGGCTTAGCAACTGAGCAACAACAGATGGATGGATAGATGGGTGAATGGATGGATGGATGGACCCATAGATACATAGGAAGGGAAGCTCCTTCTTACAATATAATGCCAACTAATAACTGGGGAAGAAATGATAGAATTCAAAATATCACTATTTTGTAGTATATATAGTAGTAATCGGTTCAAATGAGAATCATCAATCCTAAATTAGTGGGGAAGTTTTCATGAGAAATAAAATATTTATTTACATAGTCTCAAAGTACCTCTATACAAATTATTTATAACAAAAGAAAAAATAACAACTTTATATCAGAGGAACTTGGCAAACACCACCTTAACCAAGTGATTAGAGTCAGTATCATTAATAATGGGACTGACTACAGTCCATAGGGTCACAAAGAGTTGGACATGACTGAGCAACTGAGCATACTGACATCATTTGCCTCCTAACACGAATCAGAGGAGACAGTATCACAAATGTGGTTTTCCTGAAAAAAGAGCATAACCGGAGTCAAATCATGAAGCAGCATCAGATAAACTCATTTTGAGGAACATTCTATGACATAACTATACGGTACTCTTCACTTTATTTTTTAATACTTTTATTTATTTATTTGGTTGCACTGGGTCTTCATTGCTGCTCCTGGGCTTTCTCAGTTGCGGGGAGCAGGGGCTGCTCTTTAGCTGTGATGTGTGGAGGGCTTTGGTTGTGTCGTGTGGCAGGCTTCTCGTTGCGGTGGCTTCTCTTGTTGTCGAGCACGCGCTCTAGGGTACATGGCTCAGCAGTTGCAACTCTCGGGCTCTAGAGCACAGGCTCACTATGTGTGGCACACAGGCTGAGTTGCTCCACAGCATGTAGGAGCTTCCCAGACCAGGAATCAAACCTGTGTCTCCTACATTGGCAGATGGATTCTTTATCACTGAATTACCAAGGAAGCCCCTAGACTATACTCCTTCAAAGAGCTGTAGAGGAAGAAAAAAATTTCTTCTATTCTCTGAGGTTCAGTGGATGGGTCTGTGAAATAAGCTGACAAAAGACAGATGAACAGAAGAAAAGCATACATGTTTTATTTTATGTTAAAAGTTTTATGTGACATGGGGTAAGTGGCTTCATAAAAAGGAGAGAAAATCCCCAAAGAAACAGCTAGACTTGGAGGCTTTTATACCATTCTGACAAAAGATGATATACTCCTCTGTAAAGAGAAGTAACAAGACAAAGGAAAAGGGCTTCTGAAATCTTTAGGGTGATAACTGTGAGAAGGTAAATATGTGTATGGGGAACCCTAGTGGTGGATAAGGGTAACTTATCAACAACTGTTTACATACATTCTTCTTGGTGCCATCTCTGCATCTGGTGATAAGGTTTTTCTCCCCTCCGGGGCTGGGAAAGGGGTCATCTTCACAAGGGGATTTTATGTCCTCCTTATGGGCTTCCCTTGTGGCTCAGATGGTTAAGAATCTGCCTGCAATGCCAGAGACCCAGGTTTGATCCCTGGGCTTGGAATATCCCCTGGGAAAGGGAAAAGCAAACCATTGCAGTATTCTTGCCTGAAGAGTTCCATGGACAGAGGAGCCTGGTAGACTACAGTCCATTGTGTCGCAAAGAGTCAGACAGGACTGAGCACCTAACACTTTCACACTTTCAGACAGCCCAAGAGAAGCAAAATCTCATCCTGTGTCTGCTTTTTCTCAATTGCCTTCAGCTCATACTAATCCTTATACCCGAATGGCATATTTTTGGGGTGGTATTTTCTGTTCCTATATAGAGTCAATGTTTGAATAGACAAAAAAAAAAAAAAATTTAGGGAAATGTTCCAGATTAAAGAGACTAAAGAAGCATGTCTACTAAACATAATGCATGGTCCTAGATTGGATACTGGGGGAGAAGGAGCTAAAGAACCCTCCTGGGACAATCAGTGGAACTTAAACATGGACTGTAGATTAGATAGCAGTATTGAGATCAGTATTAACTTTCCTGATTTTGATAATTGCATTGTTGTTGTGTAAAAGAATGCTTTTGTTCTTAGAAGATACATGTGGAAGTATGTAAGGGTGAAGAACCATGGTATCTGCCACTTATTCTCTATTGCTTCAGAAAAAAATTAGATAATAGATAGATGGATGATAGAAAAAATGATAAAACCAAAAAGGCAAAGTGTTGGCAATTGGGAATCTGTTTGAAGTATATAAGACAATTCTTTCTACTGTTTTTGTAACTTTAATTTTGAAATTATTTCAAAATTAAAGGTTAGCAAAAAAAAAAAAGTTGAAAAAAACCTGGTGTTTCACCAAAGAGAATGAAGTAGCACTGGCTTTGTTAGAAGCACTGGCCCAATACATAGTCAATATTTTCAGTTATTTACTATGTGTTTGAGAAGGATGTGTATTCCCAAATTGTTGGGTACAGGACTTTACATATGTTCAAAATTTCAAGGTTGTTACTTGTGTTATTCACAATTTCTTTATATAATTTTTGTCTGTTTAAGCTATCAGGGGAAGATATATTGAAGTTTTTGATTTGTCATATTTCTATTCATTTTTCCTTTATTTACTTTGAAGCTATTTTCAAGTGAAAATAAATTTAAAACTGTTCATCATCCCCTCATGCACTTCAAATATGACTTTGGAATAATTTTCCTCTTTTGATACAAACCCTTTAAAGCTTTCTTTAGTTGTTGGCCTGTTGGTGTCAAACTCCGCTTTTGTTTCTTAAGATAAACTCTCATTGTTAAAGGTATCCCATTGCTGGGGGTGTAATTCTAGATTGACATTATTTTCTCTCAGACCTTGGAGGATCTTTCCCCATTTCGTCTTCCAGTGCTGCTCCTGTGAAGATTGCTTTTAGCCTAATTGTAGGGAAGTTTGCTTTTGGCCTTATTGTCTTTCTCTTTTACAGGTGATCTCCCATTTTCTCTGGATATGATAAAGAATTGTTTTTGCCTTCATTATTACGCAGTTTTCACTATAATGTGTCCAATGTGGGCTTCTTTTTACTTACCCTGCTTGGTGTATATTGTGCTTCTTCTAATTATGAATTCATGTTTTCCATCAGCCATTTTCTTTTTAGTGTTGCCTCTATTCCAGTCTCTCTTTCTGGAGCTCCAATGAAAGATTATCTTTCTATCATCCTTGGCTCTTATCCTCTCTTTCATATTTTCAGTCCCTTTAACTCTCTGTGCTACTTTTGGGTAATTTCTTCATCTACCCATTCTTTAAACCCCTCTTAAACTATGTATCCCTTAGTTTTTACTGAATATACTAAAGTGTATGTTATTCCACTGATAAGTGTTTCATTAATTTAATCAGGAATAACGATGTGATGCTCACAGAATAAAAACTCAGTCATAAGTTAAAATTATTGTCATTACTGTTATTAATTTGATGATTGTTGTTTGTCCAGTAAAACTCAAAAAGTAATGTAGAAATAGAATAATCATTATCTTTCAGTATTTACTATAATGGTTTACTCTACATAACTGTTAGATATTAAGTGTTTACATTGGGAGGAGAAGGCAATGGCACCCCACTCCAGGACTCTTGCCTGGAAAATCCCATGGACAGAGGAGCCTGGTAGGCTGAAGTCCATGGGGTCACTAAGAGTCGGACACGACTGAACAACTTCACTTTGACTTTTCACTTTCATGCATTGGAGAAGGAAATGGCAACCCACTCCAGTGTTTTTGCCTAGAGAATCCCAGGGACAGGGGAGCCTGGTGGGCTGCCATCTATGGGGTCGCACAGAGTCGGACACAACTGAAGCGACTTAGCAGCAGCAGCAGCAACATTAGGAATCCTCTTCTATTTTTTTTCTTTTCAGGGTGAGGAAAATGAGCAAGGAAAAGATTTCCAATTCACAATGGAAGAAAAGGCCATGCAACCCCATAGGGTACAAACTGAACGCTTTTGTAAGGAAGCAGGTGACAGTGGTTGAGCATTAGAGCCTTTGTCCTAATGAAACTAATTTAACAAGAGCCTCTCATTCACAGTAAACCCTGGGAGCAACAGAGTCCATGGCCCAAAGCAAACACTTAAAATATGGAAAATACACCAGTAAGACACATTGGTTATTCCCAGCACTTACAACCAACATCCTCTAATCTCCCATCATCTTTTCCTCTCTTTCTGATACTTTTTCAGACCTAAAAAGATTTCATTAGCAACTTCAGTGGAAAAAAAAAAACAAAACACCTCAATGCTTTAGGATGATTACACTTTTTGTTTTTAATTTTTGTATTGTGTTAAAATATATATAACAAAAATTACCATTTTAACTATTTTCAAATGTACAGTTCAGTGGCATCAAGTACCACCACCTCCACCATCCACATCTCCAGAACTTTTCATCATCCCAGTATGACTCTTTGTACCCATTAAACAATCACTTCTTTTTGCTCCCTCCTCTCAGTCCCTGACAACCACTATCGTACTTCCTCTCCCTGTGAATTTGACCACTCTAGTACCTCATATAAATGCAATCATACAGTATTTGTCCCTCCATGTCTGGCTTTTTTCACTTAGCATAATATTTTCAAGGTTCATTCATATTATGCTAAACTGGGTTTTAAACAAGAATTTCCTTTGATAGTCAACTCCTCTATTCAAAACTAACTGCAGGCAGATGCTGGATTTTGAACTACAGAAAGTTATCAGTGCCTGAGGGATTCTTTATGGTCAAATCTCCTGCTGCAAACTGCCAAATATAAAGAGTGGCCCAGGGAAAAGCAAATAGAAATATCATGTCACTGCCATATATCAGGCTGCTCTGAGTTAACTTCAATAGTGAAAAGTGAAATATTGACTCACTTCTCCCAACAATGTTCTTATAGACTCCTTGCATCTCCCCAAACCTAAAACTCCTGAGATGGTTTATTTCTCCAGAGATTGCCTGAAGAATTTGAGGAATCTTTTTCTCTCTTATGGGAAGAATTTGCTCATGCTCAGAATAGAGAAAAGACCAGGAAGAAAGCCAGAAAAAGCAGAAAACATGTTAGCTGTTTCTTCTAACGTGACTGAAGAACCACAGTTGGAGCAATAAAATGACCCAGTGCATCTCTCCCTTCTGGAAGGATTCACTGTTTGATGTCACCAGCTCTTTTTTCCCCTGCGTGTGAAGTTTCCCTTCATCTACATGGGCTGCCCCAAGGGTATCTCCACAGAGCAGAAATCCTCTGAGAAGCCTAAAGATACGTAGGGTAATAAGAGCCACAGGAATGAAGATTTAAGAACAAAACAGAGGAATAAAAAGAAATAGGAGCTGGCTCCCTATCTGGACACGAATGTTCAGAATACTTAAAATGTTTGCTTTAAGACTAGTCTGGGGTGGACAAAATAGATGATAGCCACACAACTTGCTTAAGAAACAAATAAAAACAATGAAAGTCACACAACTTGTTCACAAAGCAAATTAAAAAAAAAACAGTTCTGAGGAATAAATGGAAAAAATAAGAAAGTGAGTTGTACATTTTTTAAAAAACAGTACTTACCTGAAAAAAATCTTTCCTTCTGCAAACTTAAGGTGCACAGACTTATTTTCTTTCCAGTGCACTGATATTTATGATACAAATAGTCCAGCTTCTGAAATACAATTGATTTAGGAATTTTGTTTGTCTTGTAAGTACTCTAAGTGCATAAGTGCATTGCACATGCACACACACACACACACACACACTCACACACACACACACATATTTTATTAGTCTGCCAGGCTCCTCTGTCCATGGAATTCTCCAGGCAAGAATACCGGAGTGGGTAGCCATTCCCTTCTCCAAGGGATCTTCCCCACCCAGGGATCAAACCTGGGTCTCCTCATTGTAGGCAGATTCTTTACCAATTGAGCCCCCAGGGAAGCCCTTATAAAAAACCTTAGACTCTAGATTGGTAGGTGAGGAAGGTTTAATCTGTCCCTAAGTGAAACTTAAAAAGAAAGACTCAAGAAAATGTCTATATGGCACCAACCGCACAAATGCAGATACAAATGGAATTTCAACCAATATTAGCATTTTATTCTTTTATGCAAACATCTCGTGTTATTTTGTAGTACTTACACAGAAGCCTTAAAGTCCAGCTTTCTCCAGTATATTTTACATAATTGTGCCCACTGTCCTAGTGGTGTAGAAGATAAAGGACACTAAGAAATTGTGTAATGAAAAGGACTTCCTTTTTGGTTCCTCTCAGCCACCATTATAAAAGGACATAAAAAGGCAACAAGCTCTTTCTTAGCCATGAAAGCCTTTTGAGGGGAGGGAAGGCTCAGTAAACTAGCAATGACTATGGTTTGAACCTTGTTTAGAACATCCTCAAGCCTTCTGGTAATTTGTGAGCTCCTGGGGTTTCTGGAGCTGTTGTGATACTGGATGGAGAGTTGGTTCAAATCTTCAAAAGCCAGTACATTTTCATTTCAATTTTGTGTCAGTTAATAAATAATCACTTGTGTTTTATACCCACAGATACACAAATATATATTTGTGTGTGTTTTTCTTTTTCACTTCAAATTGAAATGGCTTGAGATCTTTCAAGAACGCAGAGAAAGCATGAGGGGAAGTGGGTGGAGACCATTTGATGGTATTCACCATCTCAGTTTTTCAGCTGGCTTGTCTCATAGTTGACATTGCTAGCAACCAGGATGTTTTTAAACCATTTGACAGTTTGCTATTACTTTCATTATTCTCCATGTATTGTTTAATTTACACCTTTTATATCTGTTGCTTTAAAGACAAGAAGTAAAAAGAATATGAATATTTAAAAGCAAGCCAGTAAGGAGTCTTAAAATGATAATAAAGAAATAGAGGAAAACAACAGAATAGGAAAGACTAGAGATCTCTTCAAGGAAATTAGAGATACCAAGGGAACATTTCATGCAGAGATGGGCTTGATAAAGGACAGAAATGGTATGGATCTAACAGAAGCAGAAGATATTAAGAAGAGGTGGCAAGAATACACAGAAGAACTATACAAAAAGATCTTCACGACCCAGATAATCACGATGGTGTGATCACTTCACCTAGAGCCAGACATCCTGGAATGTGAAGTCAAGTGGGCCTTAGAAAGCATCACTATGAACAAAGCTAGTGGAGGTGAGGGAATTCCAGTTGAGCTATTTCAAATCCTAAAAGATGATGCTGTGAAAGTGCTGCACTCAATATGCCAGCAAATTGGGAAAACTCAGCAGTGGCCACAGGACTGGAAAAGGTCAGTTTTCATTCCAATCCGAAAGAAAGGCAATGCCAAAGAATGCTCAAACTACCGCACAATTGCACTCGTCTCACATGCTAGTAAAGTAATGCTCAAAATTCTCCAAGCCAGGCTTCAGCAATATGTAAACCGTGAACTTCCAGATATTCAAGCTGGATTTAGAAAAGGCAGAGGAACCAGAGATCAAATTGCCAACATCTGTTGGATCATCAAGAAAGCAAAAGAGTTCCAGAAAAACATCTATTTCTGCTTTATTGACTATGCCATAGCCTTTGACTTTGTGGATCACAACAAACTGTGGAAAATTCTGAAAGAGATGGGAATACCAGACCACATGACCTGCCTCTTGTAGGTCAGGAAGCAACAGTTAGAACTGGACATGGAACAACAGACTGGTTCCAAATAGAAAAAGGAGTTCGTCAAGGCTGTACATTGTCACCCTGCTTATTTAACTTATATGCAGAGTATATCTTGAGCAACGCTGGGCTGGAAGAAGCACAAGCTGGAATCAAGTTTGCTACGAGAAATATCAATAACCTCAGATATGCAGATGACACCACTCTTATGGCAGAAAGTGAAGAAGAACTAAAGAGCCTCTTGATGAAAGTGAAAAAGTTGGCTTAAAGCTCAACGTTCAGAAAACTAAGATCATGGCATCCGGTCCCATCACTTCATGGGAAATAGATGGGCAAACAGTGGAAACAGTGTCAGACTTTATTTTTCTGGGCTCCAAAATCACTGCAGATGGTGATTGCAGCCATTAAATTAAAAGACACTTACTCCTTGGAAGGAAAGTTATGACCAACCTAGATAGCATATTCAAAAGCAGAGACATTACTTTGCCGACAAAGGTCCGTCTAGTCAAGGCTATGGTTTTTCCAGTGGTCATGTATGGATGTGAGAGTTGGACTGTGAAGAAAGCTGAGTGCCAAAGAATTGATGCTTTTGAACTGTGGTGTTGGAGAAGACTCTTGAGAGTCCCTTGGACTGCAAGGAGATCCAACCAGTCCATCTTAAAGGAGATCAGTCCTGGGTGTTCTTTGGAAGGACTGATGTTGTAGCTGAAGCTCCAGTACTTTGGCCACCTGATGCAAAGAGCTGACTCGTTTGAAAAGACCCTGATGTTGGGAAAGATTGAAGGCAGGAGGAAAAGGGGACAACAGAGCTTGAGATGGTTAGATGGCATCACTGACTCAATGGACATGAGTTTGGGTAAACTCCGAGAGTTGGTGATGGACAGGGAGGCCTGGTGTGCTGTGGTTCATGGGGTTGCAAAGAGTCGGACACGACTGAGTGACTGAACTGAACTGAACTGAATTCTAAAAATTCACCTCAAGATACTATTCACCAGATTTTTAAGAGACATTCATCTCATCAAAATTCTGTTTTCCTTTTTTTGGCCATGTAGAACAGCTTGCAGGATCTTAGTCCTTTACCAGGGATTGAACCCGGGCCCTGACAGCAGAAAGGTGGAGTCTTAGCCACTGGACCACCAGGGAACTCCCAAAATGCTTGTATCACACATCAGGATGTCTCTTGTACATGAGAAATCAGTAAAACACATACAGTGGACATTTTATCCAATTAGTTTTTTTAGCAACTGGGGATAAAGACAACCTGTTGTTTGAGGGAAAGGATAAAAACCTACAAAACTCAGTCTGATACCTCTTATTTATGTGTACACAAAATTCTAAGAATAAGTTAATTGACTATTTTACATGCAAACCAAATATTAAGTCATGAAAATTGTCTCTTGAAATGGTAAGATATGTTTAAATGTGCATACTTTTAAAAATATATATATTCTCTCCCCAAACTAGACATAACATAAAAATTATTCTTAAGCTTATTTATCAAGAAATCTTATTTCTGCTACACAAAATAAATTAAATAGCATGTGTCTATAGTCAGATGGAAAAGCGGAAATGTATCATGAAAAAGTATTAGTCACTCAGTTGTGTCCAATTCTTTGAGACCCCATGGATTATATAGGGTTCTCTGTGCATAGACTTCTCCAGGCAAGAATATTGGAGTGGGTAACTATTCCCTTCTTTAAGGAATCTTCCTGAGCCAGAGATCGAACCTGGGTGTCTTGAGTTGAAGGCAGATTCTTTACTATATTAATTTGAATAATATTAAAAACCATTTAAAATTAATTTCATAATAAACCTTTAATAATATGATGATAATCAGTTCTGAATATTCATTGGATGGACTGATGCTGAAGCTGAAACTCCAATACTTTGGCCACCTGATGCGAAGATCTGACTCACTAGAAAAGATCCTGATGCTGGGAAAAATTGAAGACAGGAGGAGAAGGGGACGACAGAGGATGAGATGGTTAGATGGCATCACCGATTCAATGAACATGAGTTTGAGTAAGCTCCGGGAGTTGGTGATGGCCAGGGAAGCCTGGCGTGCTGCAGTCCATGGGGTCACAAAGAGTCGGACATGACTGAGCTACTGAACTGAACTGAACTGAATATGACGATCTATACTAAAATGTTTTACTTAAATTTTCTTCTTTATCATGCTACAGCAAAACATCAAGATGATTAAGGAAGTTTGCAAAATTATGTGTTATGGTGAAAGAGATTTGGAGTCAAAAATCAGAAAGTATTAGACCATGGGAATAATCTCTGTAATCAGTTATTTGAAGTAAGTGAAAGTTGCTCAGTCATGTCCGATCTTTGTGACCCCATGGACTATACCATGGAATTCTCCAGACCAGAATACTGTAGTGGGTAGCCTTTCCCTTCTCCAGGGGGTCTTCCCAACCCAGGGATCGAACCCAGGTCTCATTGGGTTCTGCATTGCAGGCAGATTGTTTACCAGCTGAGCCACAAGGGAAGCCCCTTGAAGCATTCTCAAAAAAGTTTTGTGAGAGTAAAAATGTGTGTTACCAGCAAAATCTTACTTCTTACTGTTCCTTAGGAATTACCCTCCAGTTTGACTAAGCAGAAAAGACAATTTATTTTAAGATGCATGTGCCTGAGTGCTAAGTCGCTTCAGTCATGTCTGACTCTTTGCAACCCTATGGACTGTAGCCTGCCAGGCTCATCTGTCCATGAGATTCTCTAGGCAAGAGTACTGGAGTGGGTTGGCATGCCCTCTCCAGGAGATCTTGCCAACCCAGGGATCAAACCCACGACTCCTGTGTCTCCTTCATTGGCAGATGGGTTCTTTACCACTAGTACCACCTGGGAAGTCCTTTAAAATGTGCATTCTCTGTTTAAATCAGGATGCATTTCAGTCAGTAACATCTTAGAATAGCCATCAACCATGCTGCAGTTGTGACTATAGTTACCCTTGTATGTGTGTGGACATCAAACATGTCAGCATCAAAACTTGCTGAATGGGAGTCAGTGCCTTTGAAGACAGGAGAGCTTTATTTCTTTCTTTATTTTTTAACTCTTAGGAAACCAAATGGTTGTGGAGAATAAGTGAATCAGACATATTTAGCAATATTTTTTAAGCTGGAATCAAAAGTGTAACTTGTAATTGCAAGGTCAGCCTAGGAGCCCAGCACCAATAACTCTTAGTTCTTTTATTTTAAGAAATAAGGATTATTTTAAGAAATGCTGTATCATCAAACTCCTGGACAATACCATCAAAAGACAATATCATGGATATAAACACAGACATTAAACAGTCTTTGTCAAATGCTGAATGTGAGAAAGTTTGATGAGTACCTGAATCAATTTCTTTCATTTAATATTTTTCATTGTACAAGTATGATAGTTGATGAAATAATCTATCTGATTAAATTTGTAACAGCCCTTTCAATGAGTATAAAAGAAACATTCTGATGATGTCATAGTTTAACTTGTGGGGGTTTTTTTTTTTTTTGGTTTCTTAAAAGTACATACAATAATGATGCTTCTTACAATGATAGCACCTTAGATTCAGTGAAAGAGGGTATTCAGTTTGGAGACTCAGTATTTTCTCCCTCTCTCATAAAATAGATAGTTAATGAGCTTGAATGAACTAAAATGTTTGCTATCTACACTGTGATCCTAAATGCCCAATGCGTTCCATTTTAACAAAAAGCTGCAAGCTGTTCTTATCTTTGTTTAACATAGGGACTTTTTTTGCCAAGACTTTTCATAGTGCATGGCCCGTATTTAATTATCCTTAAAATATTTCTTAAGGGATGAAATGCTAGTAGTTCGGTTTTGCATGTATGGTTTCCTTGAAAGTATTGGGTTGACTCTTATTTCCTTTGTTAGGGGTGCAGGCTGCATCTTTATTGAAATGTTCCAAGGTCAACCCTTGTTTCCTGGGGTTTCCAACATCCTTGAACAGCTGGAGAAGATCTGGGAGGTAAGAGAATTCCTCTTAGGAAGAAAAAAATATATGCATATAAAACTTTGAACCAAATTTGCGTTAGAAACAAATGAAGCAGTCCACCTGCTTTGAGAGATTAAGCCATATTTTGAGGTTGCGGAAACTGTGGTGTTTGCCAGGGGCTTAAGCACCTAGGGAATGAGTGGTTAGGAACCCCCCCCCTTTTGTCCCATGGATGCCCTTGAGTCCTCCTGCTCCTGATGACTATTATCTTAATGTCCCAGGGCAATTTCTGCCATTACTAACCTTCCCTGCAACCCCCAGGTCTAATTCTACCACATATTTGGCCATGGATCTTTGTCAACTGAAGATAAAACACTACATTTTCACAGAGCCCTGATAAAACAAAATGTTAGCTTTCCATGTTAGTGTGAGAGAAATATACTACTTATGCTCCAAAACTAGATTTCTAAGGTGACAGGATCCTTATGTATGTGTGTTTCCACTTCTTTATTCATTTTTTATCCCTCCCTCATTTGCACTATTGGGGCTTCCCTGGTGGCTCAGTGGTAAAGAATCTGCCTGCAGTGCAGGAGACTCGGATTCGATCCCTGGGTTGGGAAGATCCCCTTACGGCTGACATGGCAACCCACTCCAGAGTGTATTCTTGCCTGGAGAATCCCATAGACAGAGAAGCCTGGCTATAGTCCATAGATAGGGTTGCAAAGAGTCAGACACAACTGAAGCAACTTAGCACGCACATGCACGCAGTTGCACATTATGTACTTCATTTTTATGTCCCTTGTAGCTTATATTTTTGGATTTCCCTGGTGGTTCAGTGGTAAAGAATTTGCTTGCCAATGCAGGAGATGACAGTTTGATCCCTGGGTCAGAAAGATCCCCTGGAGAAGAAAACGACAATCCACTCCAGTATTCTTGTCTGGGAAATCCCAAGGATAGAAGATCTTGGCAGGCTACCATCCATGGGGTCACAAAAGACTTGGACATGACTTAGCGACTAAACAGCAATAGTGATAGTCATTTATATATGGCTCTCTTTTTCTGATGATTTTTAAATTGTGGTTAAATATATATATATAGCATAAAATTTACCATTCTAACCATTTTTAAGAGTACAGTTCATAACATTAAATACATTCACCTTGCTGTGCAACCATCACCACCATCCATTTCCAAAACTTTTCATCATCCCCAACAGCAGCTCTGTATCCATTCAATCAGCCCCCCATTTTCCTGCCCCTAGCCACTGGTAACCTCTCATCTACATTCTGTCTGCATGAAATTGCCCATTCTAGGTTTTCATATAAGTGGAATCATACAGTATTTGTCCTTTGTGTCTGGCTTATTTCACTTAGCATAATGTTTTCAAGATCCATCCATATTGTAGCATGTATCAAGTACTTTAAACTGGGGTGGGTAGGGTATTCCTTGTATCCTGGATTCGGATTCCTTTAAGTTTGCTTGTTTCAAGCAAGCATCTAGAGCATTCTTGCTAACAGCCTCCCAATCAGGTATCTGGGGAAATAATGCAAAGTGGGATTTTTGTGTGCAGGTGAGGAAACTTATCTTTTCTCAAACTCTTTGTGATTTTGACTTAATGTCATCAAACATTTTGCCTTGCAGGAATAATATAAAATTTCATTTTTGAATTATGTTTCCACTGCGGAGTCCTTCATTTATTAAAAATTTTAAAAAACTGGGGATTTCCCTGGTGGTCCAGTGGCTAAGACCCTGTGCTTCCAACACAGGGAGCCCAGGTTTGATCCCTGTTCAGGGAATTAGATATCACATGCCACAACAAAAGATCCGTTGTGCTGCAACTGAGACCTGGCACAGCCAAATAAAAATAAATAAATAAATATTTGTAAAAGCCCATGTAAAAAACACTTATATCATTTTTTTAAGTTGAATTTTACAACATGAAGGTGAAGATAATCCTCAGGAAACTTTAGGAAAAGGGAAGAGTTAGTTGCTAGTGTCTGGAGGGACAATGACTCACATTTATGAAGATATTCTGTGCAAACCAGTCTAGTGCCACAGATTCATGACCCAGAAAACACAGTGTGTTGTGAACACTAAAATAGAATGTCCTTTGTGAAATTCAGATGTTTTATAGAGATTAATCACTGCCATTAAGCTTTCTTTTGGAAACACGGAGGATATAATGGAGGAACACAGGACAAATTGGGAAACATTCACACACTAAAAAAAATTTCAAGCCAAAAGATTTTTCTTCCTCAAAATTTCCCCGCAAGCACTGTTTATAATAGCCAGGTCATGGAAGCAACCTAGATGTCCATCAGCAGGTGAATGGATAAGAAAGTTGTGGTACATATACACAATGGAGTATTACTCAGCCATTAAAAAGAATACATTTGAATCAGTTCTAATGAGGTGGATGAAACTGGAGCCTATTATACAGAGTGAAGTAAGCCAGAAAGAAAAACACCAATACAGTATACTAATGCATATATATGGAATTTAGAAAGATGGTAACAATAACCCTGTATACGAGACAGCAAAAGAGGCACTGATGTATAGAACAGTTTTTTGGACTCTGTGGGAGAGGGAGATGGTGGGATGATTTGGGAGAATGGCACTGAAACATGTATAATATCATATATGAAACGAGTCGCCAGTCCAGGATCGATGCACGATACTGGATGCTTGGTGCACTGGGATGACCCAGAGGGATGGTACGGGAAGGGAAGAGGGAGGAGGGTTCAGGATGGGGAACATGTGTATACCTGTGGTGGATTCATGTTGATATATGGCAAGACCAATACAATATTGTAAAGTTAAAAAATAAAATAAAGAAAAAAAAGAAGTTAAAAAAAATTTTTTCCCTGCAAGACTGATAAACGCTACTGATGAATGCTACCTTCAAAAATTATTACTGGATTCCATAACATCATCTAAGCTGGAGGTTCAGTTCAGTTCAGTTCAGTTGCTCAGTCGTGTCCGACCCTTTGCAACCCATGAATCGCAGCACACCAGGCCTCCCTGTCCATCACCAATTCCTGGAGTTCACCCAAACTCATGTGCCCCGAGTCGGTGATGCCGTCCGGCCATCTCATCCTCTGTCGTCCCCTTCTCCTCTTGTCCCTAATCCCTCCCAGCATCAGAGTCTTTTCCAATGAGTCAACTCTTCACATGAGGTGGCCAAAGTACTGGAGTTTCAGCTTTAGCATCATTCCTTCCAAAGAAATCCCAGGGCTGATCTCCTTCAGAATGGACTGGTTGGATCTCCTTGCAGTCCAAGGGACTCTCAAGAGTCTTCTCCAACACCACAGTTCAAAAGCATCAATTCTTCGGTGCTCAGCCTTCTTCATAGTCCAACTCTCACATCCATAATGACCACAGGAAAAAGCATAGCCTTGACTAGACGAACCTTTGTTGGCAAAGTAACGTCTCTGTTTTTGAATATGCTATCTAGGTTGGTCATAACTTTCCTTCCAAGGAGTAAGCGTCTTTTAATTTCATGGCTGCAGTCACCATCTGTAGTGATTTTGAAGCCCAGAAAAATAAAGTCTGACACTGTTTCCACTGTTTCCCCATCTATTTCCCATGAAGTGGTGGGACCGGATGCCATGATCTTTGTTTTCTGAATGTTGAGCTTTAAGCCAACTTTTTCACTCTCCTCTTTCACTTTCATCAAGAGGCTTTTGAGTTCCTCTTCACTTTCTGCCATAAAGGTGGTATCATCTGCATATCTGAGGTTATTGATATTTCTCCCGGCAATCTTGATTCCAGCTTGTGTTTCTTCCAGTTCAGTGTTTCTCATGATGTACTCTGCATATAAGTTAAATAAACAGGGTGACAATGTACAGCCTTGACGTACTCCTTTTCCTATTTGGAACCAGTCTGTTGTTCCATGTCCAGTTCTAACTGTTGCTTCCCGACCCGCATACAAATTTCTCAAGAGGCAGATCAGGTGTTCTGATATTCCCATCTCTTTCAGAATTTTCCACAGTTTATTGTGATGCACACAGTCAAAGGCTTTGGCATAGTCAATAAAGCAGAAATAGATGTTTTTCTGGAACTCTCTTGCTTTTTGGAGCCCCCAAAAAATAAAGTCTGACACTGTTTCCACTGTTTCCCCAACTATTTCCCATGAAGTGATGGGGCCAGATGCCATGATCTTAGTTTTCTGAATGTTGAGCTTTAAGCCAACTTTTTCACTCTCCTCTTTCACTTTCATCAAGAGGCTTTTGAGTTCCTCTTCACTTTCTGCCGTAAGGGGGGGGCGTCATCTGCATATCTGAGGTTATTGATATTTCTCCTGGCAATCTTGATTCCAGCTTGTGCTTCTTCCAGCCCAGCGTTTCTCAGGATGTACTCTGCATAGAAGTTAAATAAGCAGGGTGACAATGTACAGCCTTAACGTACTCCTTTTCCTGTTTGGAACCAGTCTGTTGTTCCATGTCCAGTTCTAACTGTTGCTTCCTGACCTGCATAAAGGTTTCTCAAGAGGCAGGTCAGGTGGTCTGGTATTCCCAGCTCTTTCAGAATTTTCCACAGTTTGTCATGATCCTCACAGTCAAAGGCTTGGCACAGTCAATAAAGCAGAAATAGATATTTTTCTGAAACTCTCTTGCTTTTTCCATGATCCATTGGATGTTGGCAATTTGATCTCTGATTCCTCTGCCTTTTCTAAAACCAGCTTGAACATCTGGAAGTTCACAGTTCACGTCTTGCTGAAGCCTGGCTTAGAGAATTTTGAGCATTACTTTACTAGCGTGTGAGATGAGTGCAATTGTGTGGTAGATTGAGTATTCTTTGGCGTTGCCTTTCTTTCGGATTGGAATGAAAACTGACCTTTTCCAGTCTTGGGGCCACTGCTGAGTTTTCCAAATTTGCTGGCATATCGAGTGCAGCACTTTCACAGCATCATCTTCCAGGATTTGAAATAGCTCAACTGGAATTCCATCACCTCCACTAGCTTTGTTCGTAGTGATGCTTTCTAAGGCCCACTTGACTTCACATTCCAGGATGTCTGGCTCTAGGTGAGTGATCACACCATCATGATTATCTTGGTCGTGAAGATCTTTTTTGTACAGTTCTGTGTATTCTTGCCACTTCTTCTTAATATCTTCTGCTTCTGTTAGGTCCATACCATTTCTGTCCTTTATCAAGCCCATCTCTGCATGAAATGTTCCCTTGGTATCTCTAATTTTCTTGAAGAGATCTCTAGTCTTTCCCATTCTGTTGTTTTCCTCTATTTCTTTGCATTGATTGCTGAGGAAAGCTGTCTTATCTCTCCTTGCTATTCTTTGGAATTCTGCATTCAGATGTTTATATCTTTCCTTTTCTCCTTTGCTTTTCTCTTGTCTTCTTTTCACAGCTATTTGTAAGGCCTCCCCAGACAGCTATTTTGCTTTTTTGCATTTCTTTTCCATGGGGATGGTCTTGATCCCTGTCTCCTATACAATGTCATGAACCTCCATCCATGGTTCATCAGGCACTGTCTCTATCAGATCTAGTCCCTTAGATCTATTTCTCACTTCCACTGAATAATCATAAGGAATTTGATTTAGGGCATACCTGAATGGTCTAGTGGTTTTCCCTACTTTCTTCAATTTAAGTCTGAATTTGGCAATAAGTATCTGATCCACAGTCAGTTCCCGGTCTTATTTTTGCTGACTGTATAGAGCTTCTCCATCTTTGGCTGCAAAGAATATAATCAATCTGATTTTGGTGTTGACCATCTGGTGATGTCCATATGTAGAGTCTTCTCTTGTGTTGTTGGAAGAGGGTGTCTGCCATGACCAGTGTGTTCTCTTGGCAAAACTCTATTAGCCTTTGCCCTGCTGCATTCCGTATTCCAAGGCCAAATTTGCCTATTACCCCAGGTGTTTCTTGACTTCCTACCTTTGCATTCCAGTTACCTATAATGAAAAGGACATCGTTTTGGGTGTTAGTTCTAAAAGGTCTTATAGGTCTTCATAGAATCATTCAACATCAGCTTCTTCACTGTTACTGGTTGGAGCATAGACTTGGATTACTGTGATATTGAATGATTTGTCTTGGAAATGAACAGAGATCATTCTGTCGTTTTTGAGATTGCATCCAAGTACTCCATTTCAGACTATTTTGTTGACCATGATGGCTACTCCATTTCTTCTAAGGGATTCCTGCCCACAGTAGTAGATATAATGGTCATCTGAGTTAAATTCACCCATTCCAGTCCATTTTAGTTTGCTGATTCCTAGAATGTCAACGTTCACTCTTGCCATCTCCTGTTTGACTACTTCCAATTTGCCTTGATTCATGGACCTGACATTCCAGGTTCCTATGTAATATTGCTCTTTACAGCACCGGACCTTGCTTCTATCACCAGTCACATCCACAATTGGGTGTTGTTTTTGCTTTGGCTCCATCCCTTCATTCTTTTTGGAGTTATTTCTCCATTGATCTCCAGTAGCATATTGGGCACCTACCGACCTGGGGAGTTCCTTTTTCAGTATCCTATCATTTTGCCTTTTCATACTGGAGGTAGCCTAATGTAAATAACAGCTTTTAAGTTGCACATTTGAATTCTAGCCATTTTCCAGCTAAATGAATGTGTGCAAGTTATATAGTCCGTCTGAGCTTCAGTTTCCTCTTCTGTTACATGGGGCTGGTGATAATGATTTTATAACCTTGCTTTGAGAATTTTAAAAGAGCACGTGAGTAACAAGCACCACGTGCCCTACGTGCTCAACAAATGTTTGCTGTCTTTCTCTTTCTCTCTCAGAAATTATTTTCATAGTGATGTTTCAAAGACCAACCCAACTGTTGACAGGCATTTCCTAATATTTAACCTAATTGTTCTATTCTCTCTGTTAGTTTCTTGTCCACATTAGAGGAAGCAGAATTAACCCTGCCTAGATCTGACCCTGTGCAGCTGCTGCTGCTAAGTCACTTCAGTCGTGTCCTACTCTGTGTGACCCCATAGACGACAGCCCACCAGGCTCCCCCGTCCCTGGGATTCTCCAGGCAAGAACACTGGAGTGGGTTGCCATTTCCTTCTCCAATGCATGAAAGTGAAAAGTGAGAGTGAAGTTGCTCAGTTGTGTCCGACTCTTCGCGACCCCATGGACTGCAGCCCACCAGGCTCCTCCATCCATGGGATTTTCCAGGCAAGAGTACTGGAGTGGGGTGCCATTGCCTTCTCCGTCTGACCCTGTAAAAGTGATCTTTTACACACTTGAAAAGTTTTTCCTATTCATTTAATCAGGAAGCAATATCATTGGGTACTCATTATCTTATAAGATGTTACAAAACATTGGAAAAATGGAAAGAATAGGAAAAACGCATAACCTGTGCTTTCAACTGTTGTTCAGTCTAGGTGGGGTGATGGGTGGTATATAAGTAAATACATGCAAAACAAACATGAACTATGTATAGATGCAAAAGATGTATGTATAACTAGATAGTTAACAACAATTATAATAGTGAGATAAGGTATGCCATTAGGATATTTGAAAAGTTGTATATAAATTGGTTTTTTAAAACATTACTTCCTATTTTTAAATGATTGTGTTCTTAAAGCAATCATTTTATAGTTCTTTGCATTTAGTGCAGCCTTTAGAAATCATAGAACACAAAGAATGAGTTACGACACTTCCCAGCATCTGATGGTTTTCTAGTTATTGGTTCAGGTTTCCAGGACTGGTCTTGGTGACTGTCCCTGACCATGTGAAGGATGTTTTAGGTATTAATAACTCGGTAAGTGAGAAGTTTGGACTTGTATCTGGACATAAAATACCCAAACATGAGTGATGCAACTAAAGCAAGCACATCTTAACAAATGAGTCCAACAGGTCTTACCCAGGAAGCCATGTTCATGTCTAACATTATGCTTATCACACTGCAATAAATCAGAAGGACTTTATTTTGACATTTATGACAACTCATTACACATTTAAAACAAGTAAACACATTAGAAATAACACTGGCATGATGTTAGAGTCGCGAGTTCAGAACTCAGCTCTAACTTTAGGTTAGGAGGTAAAGCAAGCCTCACAACCTAACTTCTTGGGTCTTTAGTGTCTTCTGGTGTATTTGGTTTTCTGACTCCTGAACTTGTGACCTCTTTGAACAAAGTGTTATGAGACTATTGTAGCGCCTATCATTTTTAATCATAACATTCTTCTCTGTTTATTAAGTCTCCCCCTCCTCCACTTCTGAAGTTATTTCTCAAGCTTATTGACTTGCCTAGCTCATTGTTGCACTCCAGTACTCTTGCCTGGAAAATCCCATGGGGGTCACGAAGAGTCAGACACGACTGATTGACTTCACTTTCAGCAACAGCAGCAGCTCATTGTTGAGCTTCAGACTGTACTGATGAGGAGATAGTTCCATATTGCTTAGCTCTCCTTACTGGGCACCAGGAGGTCAGATTCATTATGTCTCATTTCCCCCCTTCTTCTGTCCAAGCAGGTAGAGACCCCAGTTTTGTTACCACATCTATAGTTTCATGCTCTGAGAACAAGGAAGAACCATATTCATCAGTGTGTTGTCTATTATACTATTACATCCCAAGTAGTTTGGAAATTCAAACACTACAAATGGCTCCTGAAGTGTGTTTTACTAAAAATGGTGTACATAGACAAAAAAGGAAAGCTGCTTCAGGCTCTGTGATATTTGATGTAGGGACTAGTGGGTATCTCCCAACCTCTAATCACAACTTTTCTTTACATGTGTTCTGAGATCTCATTCTTGAGAAGTCCTGAATCTTTACTTATCATCTTTCTGAAATACCCCTAGGTGTGTATGTGTGTGTGTGTTTACACCTGAATGGCTGTTATTAATTTTTGATCAATTTTTTAGAAATCTAATTCTTTCAATAAGTATTTTTAGCAAATAATACCGGATGTAGCTCTAAAATCCAAATAAAATAAACTATGCAGACTTTAAAGCCATTAATCAAAATGCCTTCAGTTTCCATTTCAACAAAGGCAGAAAACAGCCTCTGCAGCCCACTGTGGTTTCAAACATAGCACTCACTAACTGCCTTTTAAGAGCCTTCAGGGAGAGAGTAAATCAACTATTTTTGGTTTTCAGTTTCCCAGTCAGTGAAGTGGAGATTTAGTAATTTTCTCAAGTGAAAATGAACTCAATAATTTTCAAATAAAAACTGAGCATCAAATTTCCAAATAAAGGATATTGAATTTTTGTTTAAACTTTTAAAATCTCAAAGCTTAAAGCTTTTAGCACAATCTTCTAAAATTGTTGGTATCCATTGTTGGCTTTAATTACACAATAATACAAAGTAGCCAACAATTCTGGTAACTTTTGCCTTAGAGAAAATATGGATGTGGTCATTTTTATTTCCTTTATTGCTTTCTCTTCATTATCTTTGCTTTCTTGTCATTTTCTTGCTAGGCAACAGAGATGTAGGGGTATTTGTGAATCATTCTGCCCACTTGTTTACACACACATCTGTGCAAATACATAAGATGGCAGTTTAGCAAAGAAGAATTAACTCTCCATCCTTTGGCCCTCTCCCACAAAAGAAGAATTAGTCCAGTTGGTTTTTCAAAATGGATTCCAGGATTCTCAGTGTTCCCTCTGGCTTGGGGTGGCTGATAGGAAAAGCTCACAATCCTCTCAGTAGCTTTTCAATTTGTTTAGGGAATGGATCAAAGAAAGAAGCTTCTACTGGGTGGCTTGATTTTTTTTTTATTATTATTATTATTATTATATGAGGGAAAATGGCACTTTGGTATCTTTTGTTTGAGGACAAGCTTAACAGGCACCACAAAGTATACTTGTCAGCCAGAGTCCTACTCAGCTAACTGGTGGTTATTAAGAGGCTTCCAGATTCCTCATCAATTTTCATCAGTCGAGGCTTCCCAGATGGTGCAATGATAAAGAATCTACCTGCCAGTGCAAGAGACACAAGAGACACAGGTTCATTGGTAAGATCACCTGGAGTAGGAAATCAGTCATTGTTGGGCAGTTGATTTCCTGCCATAACAATTGGGCCAGAAGATGGCGGAGGAGTAGGACGGGGAGAACACTTTCTCCCCCACAAATTCATCAAAAGAGCATTTAAACGTCGAGTAAATTCCACAAAACAACTTCTGAATGCTGGCAGAGGACATCAGGCACCCAGAAAAGCAACCCAACTCTTCGAAAGGAGAGAGAAGAAATACAGCTCCACCCACCAGAACACCGACACAAGCTTCCCTAACGAGGAAACCTTGACAAGCCACCTGTACAAACCCACACACAGTGAGGAAACGCCATAATAAAGAGAACTCCACAAACTGCCAGAATACAGAAAGGACACCCCAAACTCAGCAATTTAAACAAGATGAAGAGACAGAGGAATACTCAGCAGATAAAGGAACAGGATAAATGCCCACCAAACCAAACAAAAGAGGAAGAGATAGGGAATCTACCTGATAAAGAATTCCGAATAATGATAGTGAAATTGATCCAAAATCTTGAAACTAAAATGGAATCACAGATAAATAGCCTGTAGACAAGGATTGAGAAGATGCAAGAAAGGTTTAACAAGGACCTAGAAGAAATAAAAAAGAGTCAATATATAATGAATAATGCAATAAGTGAAATTAAAAACACTCTAGAGGCAACAAATAGTAGAATAACAGAGGCAGAAGACAGGATTAGTGAATTAGAAGATAGAATGGTAGAAATAAATGAATCAGAGAGGATAAAAGAAAAACGAATTAAAAGAAATGAGGACAATCTCAGAGACCTCCAGGACAATATTAAACGCTACAACATTCGAATCATAGGGGTTCCAGAAGAAGAAGACAAAAAGAAAGACCATGAGAAAATACTTGAGGAGATAATAGTGGAAAACTTCCCTAAAATGGGGAAGGAAATAATCACCCAAGTCCAAGAAACCCAGAGAGTCCCAAACAGGATAAACCCAAGGAGAAACACCCCAAGACACATATTAATCAAATTAACAAAGATCAAACACAAAGAACAAATATTAAAAGCAGCAAGGGAAAAACAACAAATAACACACAAGGGAATCCCCATAAGGATAACAGCTGATCTTTCAATAGAAACTCTTCAAGCCAGGAGGGAATGGCAAGACATACTTAAAATGATGAAAGAAAATAACCTACAGCCCAGATTATTGTACCCAGCAAGGATCTCATTCAAGTATGAAGGAGAAATCAAAAGCTTTTCAGACAAGCAAAAGCTGAGAGAATTCTGCACCACCAAACCAGCTCTCCAACAAATACTAAAGGATATTCTCTAGACAGGAAACACAAAAACGGTGTATGAACTCGAACCCAAAACAATAAAGTAAATGGCAACGGGAACATACTTATCAGTAATTACCTTAAATGTGAATGGGTTGAATGCCCCAACCAAAAGACAAAGACTGGCTGAATGGATACAAAAACAAGACCCCTACATATGTTGTCTACAAGAGACCCACCTCAAAACAGGGGACACATACAGACTGAAAGTGAAGGGCTGGAAAAAGATTTTCCATGCAAATAGGGACCAAAAGAAAGCAGGAGTAGCAATACTCATATCAGATAAAATAGACTTTAAAACAAAGGCGGTGAAAAGAGACAAAGAAGGTCACTACATAATGATCAAAGGATCAATCCAAGAAGAAGATATAACAATTATAAACATATATGCACCCAACACGGGAGCACCACAGTACGTAAGACAAATGCTAACAAGTATGAAAGGAGAAATTAACAATAACACAATAATAGTGGGAGACTTTAATACCCCACTTACACCTATGGATAGATCAACTAAACAGAAAATTAACAAGGAAACACAAACTTTAAATGATACAATAGACCAGTTAGACCTAATTGATATCTATAGGTCATTTCATCCCAAAACAATGAATTTCACCTTTTTCTCAAGCGCACATGGAACCTTCTCCAGGATAGATCACATCCTGGGCCATAAAGCTAGCCTTGGTAAATTCAAAAAAATAGAAATCATTCCAAGCATTTTTTCTGACCACAATGCAGTAAGATTAGATCTCAATTACAGGAGAAAAACTATTAAAAATTCCAACATATGGAGGCTGAACAACACGCTGCTGAATAACCAACAAATCACAGAAGAAATCAAAAAAGAAATCAAAATTTGCATAGAAACGAATGAAAATGAAAACACAACAGCCCAAAACCTGTGGGACACGGTAAAAGCAGTCCTAAGGGGAAAGTTCATAGCAATACAGGCACACCTCAAGAAACAAGAAAAAAGTCAAATAAATAACCTAACTCTACACCTAAAGCAACTAGAAAAGGAAGAAATGAAGAACCCCAGGGTTAGTAGAAGGAAAGAAATCTTAAAAATTAGAGCAGAAATAAATGCAAAAGAAACAAAAGAGACCATAGCAAAAATCAACAAAACCAAAAGCTGGTTCTTTGAAAGGATAAATAAAATTGACAAACCATTAGCCAGACTCATCAAGAAACAAAGGGAGAAAAATCAAATCAACAAAATTAGAAACGAAAATGGAGAGATCACAACAGACAACATAGAAATACAAAGGATCATAAGAGACTACTATCAACAATTATATGCCAATAAAATGGACAACGTGGAAGAAATGGACAAATTCTTAGAAAAGTACAACTTTCCAAAACTGGATCAGGAAGAAATAGAAAATCTTAACAGACCCATCACAAGCATGGAAATTGAAACTGTAATCAAAAATCTTCCAGCAAACAAAAGCCCAGGTCCAGACGGCTTCACAGCTGAATTCTACCAAAAATTTAGAGAAGAGCTAACACCTATCCTGCTCAAACTCTTCCAGAAAATTGCAGAGGAAGGTAAATTTCCAAACTCATTCTATGAGGCCACCATCACCCTAATACCAAAACCTAACAAAGATCCCACAAAAAAAGAAAACTACAGGCCAATATCACTGATGAACATAGATGCAAAAATCCTTAACAAAATTCTAGCAATCAGAATCCAACAACA
Source organism: Bos javanicus (assembly GCF_032452875.1). NCBI lineage: Eukaryota > Metazoa > Chordata > Mammalia > Artiodactyla > Bovidae > Bos > Bos javanicus. The sequence goes on from NC_083869.1 coordinate 90,478,503, forward strand.
CATTAAAAAGATCATACACCATGATCAAGTGGGCTTTATCCCAGGGATGCAAGGATTCTTCAATATCCGCAAATCAATCAATGTAATACACCACATTAACAAATTGAAAAATAAAAACCATATGATTATCTCAATAGATGCAGAGAAAGCCTTTGACAAAATTCAACATCCATTTATGATAAAAACTCTCCAGAAAGCAGGAATAGAAGGAACATACCTCAACATAATAAAAGCTATATATGACAAACCCACTGCAAACATTATCCTCAATGGTGAAAAATTGAAAGCATTTCCTCTAAAGTCAGGAACAAGACAAGGGTGCCCACTTTCACCATTACTATTCAACATAGTTTTGGAAGTTTTGGCCACAGCAATCAGAGCAGAAAAAGAAATAAAAGGAATCCAAATTGGAAAAGAAGAAGTAAAACTCTCACTATTTGCAGATGACATGATCCTCTACATAGAAAACCCTAAAGAGTCCACCAGAAAATTACTAGAAATAATCAATGACTACAGTAAAGTTGCAGGATATAAAATCAACACACAGAAATCCCTTGCATTCCTATACACTAATAATGAGAAAACAGAAAGAGAAATTAAGGAAACAATTCCATTCACCATTGCAACGGAAAGAATAAAATACTTAGGAATATATCTACCTAAAGAAACTAAAGACCTATATATAGAAAACTATAAAACACTGGTGAAAGAAATCAAAGAGGACACTAATAGATGGAGAAATATACCATGTTCATGGATTGGAAGAATCAATATAGTGAAAATGAGTATACTACCCAAAGCAATTTATAGATTCAACGCAATCCCTATCAAGCTACCAACAGTATTCTTCACAGAGCTAGAACAAATAATTTCACAATTTGTATGGAAATACAAAAAACCTCGAATAGCCAAAGTGATCTTGAGAAAGAAGAATGGAACTGGAGGAATCAACTTACCTGACTTCAGGCTCTACTACAAAGCCACAGTTATCAAGACAGTATGGTACTGGCACAAAGACAGAAATATTGATCAATGGAATAAAATAGAAAGCCCAGAGATAAATCCACGCACATATGGACACCTTATCTTCGACAAAGGAGGCAAGAATATACAATGGATTAAAGACAATCTCTTTAACAAGTGGTGCTGGGAAATCTGGTCAACCACTTGTAAAAGAATGAAACTGGACCACTTTCTAACACCATACACAAAAATAAACTCAAAATGGATTAAAGATCTAAACGTAAGACCAGAAACTATAAAACTCCTAGAGGAGAACATAGGCAAAACACTCTCTGACATACATCACAGCAGGATCCTCTATGACCCACCTCCCAGAATATTAGAAATAAAAGCAAAAATAAACAAATGGGACCTAATTAACCTTAAAAGCTTCTGCACATCAAAGGAAACTATTAGCAAGGTGAAAAGACAGCCTTCAGAATGGGAGAAAATAATAGCAAATGAAGCAACCGACAAACAACTAATCTCAAAAATATACAAGCAACTCCTACAGCTCAACTCCAGAAAAATAAACGACCCAATCAAAAAATGGGCCAAAGAACTAAATAGACATTTCTCCAAAAAAGACATACAGATGGCTAACAAACACATGAAAAGATGCTCAACATCACTCATTATCAGAGAAATGCAAATCAAAACCACTATGAGGTACCATTTCACACCAGTCAGAATGGCTGCGATCCAAAAGTCTACAAATAATAAATGCTGGAGAGGGTGTGGAGAAAAGGGAACCCTCTTACACTGTTGGTGGGAATGCAAACTAGTACAGCCACTATGGAGAACAGTGTGGAGATTCCTTAAAAAACTGGAAATAGAACTGCCTTATGATCCAGCAACCCCACTGCTGGGCATACACACTGAGGAAACCAGAAGGGAAAGAGACACGTGTACCCCAATGTTCATCGCAGCACTGTTTATAATAGCCAAGACGTGGAAGCAACCTAGATGTCCATCAGCAGATGAATGGATAAGAAAGCTGTGGTACATATACACAATGGAGTATTACTCAGCCATTAAAAAGAATACATTTGAATCAGTTCTAATGAGGTGGATGAAACTGGAGCCTATTATACAGAGTGAAGTAAGCCAGAAGGAAAAACATAAATACAGTATACTAATGCATATATATGGAATTTAGAAAGATGGTAACAATAACCCGGTGTACGAGACAGCAAAAGAGACACTGATGTATAGAACAGTCTTATGGACTCTGTGGGAGAGGGAGAGGGTGGGAAGATGTGGGAGAATGGCAATGAAACATGTAAAATATCATGTAGGAAACGAGTTGCCAGTCCAGTTTCGATGCATGATGCTGGATGCTTGGGGCTGGTGCACTGGGACGACCCAGAGGGATGGTATGGGGAGGGAGGAGGGAGGAGGGTTCGGGATGGGGAACACATGTATACCTGTGGTGGATTCATTTTGATATTTGGCAAAACTAATACAATTATGTAAAGTTTAAAAATAAAATAAAATTGGAAGAATAAAAAAAAAAATAAATAAAATAAAATAAAATAAAAAAAAAAAAAAACAATTGGGCCAGCATCTGTCTCCAGCATTTTACAAATGGATTCACTAGGCTTCTTCTATGAGAGATGCTTGTATTGAGGTATGCTTCCCAGAAGAGCTATATTGTAGTGGTGTATGAAAGCTACTAATGTTTCATTAGTATTTCACAAAAACAATATTATTCTAGCTCCCAACTGACATTGAGCATTTATGATTATCTTAAAAGAATGGTAAGGTTTTGTCTACAAGGGAACTCAGAGTAACAGAGTCATTTAAAATCTGAAGTATTTTGACTTAAATTCTAAAAGATTTTTCTTTTCTTAGTAATTAAAAAGTAAAGCTTCAGTTTAGTAATCCAAAGCATAAGTGAGCTCTTTTTCAAGCAATGTTGTTACTATTATGATCCACCAGTTAAAAACCAAACACTATATTCCAAACTGCTGGGCCACAGAGAAAAGAAGCAGATAAGATGAATTCAGTAGAAAAGACTAGAGTTAGGTTTCGGATCATTTTTAGCCAACATTCCACTGCCTAAAGGTCAGTAATCTGAATCCTTTTTAATTTGAGCACATTGGTAAACAGCTGAATGCCCATGCTGAGGCATAATTTAAACTGTCAAATGTCTCCTGTTGAGATATATATATATATACAGAGAGTTATCTGATGTAAGGCAAAGGGACACTTTGCCACTCACGTCTTTCTGTATTTCCAACTCCAAAGATAGCATCCCAATGTATGGTGATCATGCACTACATACAGTAGGCAAACTTCGTTTTATTGCGCTCTACTTTATTGCACTTTGCAGACATTGCTTTTTTAAAACAAATTGAAGGTTTGCAGCAACGCTGTCTTGTCAGATGATGGATAGCAATTTTTTAGCAAGGAAGCATTTTTAAAATTAAGGTATGTACATTGGTTTTTAAATTAAGGTATGCACATTGTTCTGTTACACACTTAATAGACCATAGTATAGTGTAAACATAACTTTTATATATACTGGGAAACCAAAAAATTTGTGTGATTCACATTATTACAGTATTAGCTTTATTGCTGTGGTCTGGAATTAAACCCAAAATATCTCTGAGGTATGCCTGTAGATATTTAGGGATGAGAATATGACTTTAAGTAAGGTTATATGATCTGTATTAGTCAGGGTTCTCCACAGAAACAGAACTAATGGGAGATATGGAGGGGTGTGTGTGTGTGTGTGTGTGTGTGTGTGTGTGTGTATACACATGACGGGAATTGGCTCATGTGATTTCATGGAGGCTGAGATATGTCCTCTGCAAGCTGGAAAACCAGGAAAGCTGGTGGTATAAGTCAGTTTAAGGGGGCCACTGGTATAAGTCCCAGAATCTGAAGACCAGAGAACTAGGAGCTCCAAAGGCAAGAGAAGATGGATGTCCCAGCTCAAAAAGAGAGACAAAAAATTTGTGCTTCCTCCACTCTTTTGTTCTATTCAGGCCCTCTACCGATTAGATGATGCCACCCAAATTGGTGAGGGCAGTTCTCTTTATTCCATCTACTGATTCAAATACTAATCTCTTCCAGAAACACCCTCACAGTCACACTCAGAAATAATGTTTTATTGACTGTCTTGGGCATCCTTTAGTCCAGTCAAGTTAACAAGTTGACACACAGAACAATGGAAATATACTGCAATTTTGCCTGGGAAACTACAAATGTTGGAAACACTAAAATTTCTTTCTTGTACACATCAGCTGGCACAATGTGATATACATCCAGTTTTTCCCTGTTCCTCCCCGATGTGTCCTCCATGTCTCCACACCTGCTCCATCCACTTCATCTCTCCCCGCATCTTTGTCTTTATATAGGTGCTGGGAGTCCCTACAGAGGATACCTGGCCTGGAGTTTCCAAGCTACCTAACTACAACCCAGGTAATACTGATTTGAGCTTCCAAAAGCTCTGTGAGTTATCAGTGTAAGAGCACTGGCCACACAGACAAGGTATTTTCCTTTAATTGTTAACAGTATAGACAGATATTTAGACTCTTATATTCCCTGACTAATCTTTTTATGAGGAAAACATTGAAATAGTAGTTGAGGTTAGATCAGTTTTCCAACTCTGTAAAACACAAGTAACAAGCGGAATAACAATTGGGAATGACTATTACTGTGGACTCCACATCCATTTCCAAACACCCAATGGTTTAAATGGAAAACTCAAAAGAAGGTCTCATTTTTGAGCCCAATGACTATCATTGAGTCTATTTGCTAGATTATTGTACTTCATAAAGTATAAAAAGAAAGCTATAGGAGAAGCAGAGGCTCCCTGGGCCTAGGACAGGCCAGGTAAGATGTCTCTAGATTATACAAGAGTTCATCCATTGTCTCTAGACCTAACACTTTGTCATTTTCTGTCCCATATTTGGCCCTCCAAGACTGGCTCCTGGGGGTGGATTTGGAAGTGTTGCAAGTATTCCAAGGGAGATGTTTTTGAGAAATGGTCCCAAGGACATGCCAGAGAGGTCAGATTACCTAGTTGTCACTTCAAGGACATTGAAATAAAAGAGAGAAGGCAAGCAATGAGCTATAGGATGAAGGACCACATCATGGCCATACCAGAGCTGGACTCTTGCAGGCAGGATTAAAGGGGAGGTACATATGTATAGTGTGGGAGACCTGGGTTTGATCCCTGGGTTGGGAAGATCCCCTGGAGAAGGTAAAGACTACCAACTCCAGTATTCTGGCCTGGAGAATTCCATGAACTGTATTGTCCATGGGGTTGCAAAAAGTCAGACATGACTGAATGACTTTCACTTTCACTTTCAGATATGTACACAATTAGGGAGAATGTGGCCCAAGTTTGATTTTCCAGTCTTTTATATCCTTCCATTGTCCCATAACTAAAAATGGAATTTCCCCAAATTGTTGTATTACTAACTTTGGTATGAGGGGGTTTTTATGAGAGTAAGAAATTGTAAGAAAATTTAAAAGGCAATTAAAGTGGAAAACAAAAGACATAGAAGGCTAATTTTCTTTTATTCCTCCAGCATCTAATACTTTTACTCAAACAGCTGTATATAGGGTTCAGTCATCTTGAACTGACTAAGATTATGGAACACCTACAGCAGCTAAAGACCAACTCTAAAATCATTTCAGTTGCTTTGTGAATGATCTATATGCATTGTTAGATGGGGTTTGGATCATTACAAATAGTTTGCCATTTCTAATTAGCACTTGAGAAAAATGTCACTCTCTCACCTCAGGGCTTGGAATAATGCCTTTTCCATTTGGTCTGAGACAGAGAGAAAAAAGACCAGGCTTCTCATAGAGATGATGGTCCAGTTGACAATAAAGCCTATCTCCAGGTGCTTCAGTTTCTAGGAGAACTGGGTCTCATCTTTTTCCACCCTGCCTGTACCCCTCCCTACCTACTCTGCTCTCCAGGTGAAAATGGGACCCCTCAGCTTCCTAAAGTAGGTGCAGGCAGAAGTTTAGGGTCACAGATGGGTTGTAGAAAATAATTGGAATGATCTCAACACAAAGCTGCCACGGTGAGCATATGCTATTCCCTCAAACTTGAACTATTTGGGTTTCAGGTTGATTCCAGCAATAAACAGTGATCCTTGGTGAGAACAATAATGAAAGGAACTTGTCCAACATGCTTTCCTGCCAGATTCTGTACTAGATAAGATAACTGGGTTCCAATAAACCAGCGAGAAATATGTTGCATTTTTCATTTTGCTGTCATTTCAAAGTAATATGCAATTTTTTATTTATGAAGAAAATTCTCCAGGCCCAACATCAATAGGGTTCATATTTTGCATTGTTTTTCTAGTAAGGATTCAATTTAATTCAAATAAGTCAAAAAGTTTTGAGCACCTACTATCTGCCAGGCATTGTGTTATATGCTGGGCCTGCATAGATGAATTTGACACATTCTTGGATCTCTAAGAGGTTGGGTTTGTAGTCACTCAACCACAGTCTTTCACCAGCTCAGCTTATGAGAGGGTGTTCATTTGCAAACCCCACTTCCATGGGCTTGGACAGTGTATAGACCATGGGCCCGGCTAGGCTTATGGAGGGAAGCAAATTGTAACCTTAGTCATAGCCAAGATGTGTAAACCTGAGCTTATAAATCTTAGAAGTCCAGCATATCCTGAGCGTGCAGTCAGTACTATTGATAGCTCAATCATAAGGAGTATGTTTTAAAACAACCACCCACATATGTGTTCCAAGAACATCCCCTTATGTGAATTAAGAAGTCCCTTCAAGACATACCCCTCCTACCTCCATCCCCAAGCCATTGCTGCTACTTGCAGGCACTTGAGCTCCAGTGATTAAGGGACCAGAAGAGGGGATGGGAGCCAGATAAACATCACAGAGAACTGTTAACACTGTTCTTGATGAGATTTCCATTCCTTTCCTTTTCATTCCATAGGCCCTCAAGCTTTGAATTCAGCAGTACGATCACTCTGAGGGAGCTGGAGAGCTCAGAGCCTAGAGAGCCATCCAGTGTCCATTTGTATCCACTCTGCCCTTTCCAGACCTTGTCCGGACTATGTATGAACAACACAGTTTCTGTTTATACAGGTTTTTTAAAAAACACCTGGTACTGACCCAGCTGGACAGGTTTCTCTGACCAGTTACCTCTTTTCTTGGGGTGCTGATAAGCAGGTTGTCAGTTTTCTCACCATCAATTCAGACTCCCTTGCCAGATTAAATCTGGCCGAGGAAAGAGAGGTATATAATTTTATACCCTAGCCTTTCTTTCCTTCTTTCTTTCCTTCCTTCTCTCCCCCACCCCACCCCCCATTTTAAGCAAGCTGGCTGAGAACTCCGTGTCTTCCACTTCAAAGGGCCAGTTGTCTTATTTTGATGTGGGCAGATTGAGAAGTAGGCTTTGAAAAGTAGGCTTTTTTTGTTTAATCTTTTCTCCTGGGATAGCTTTCAGAGCAATATATCCAAGTGTCAGTGAAGGGGTTCTGACGAGCACGGATTCCCAGACTCTCAGCAGGATCATTCTCTAACAGAAATATAAAAGTGAAATATTAAAAACCCTGGAACGTGAACTCCATCTGCAGAGTAGCCAGTGTCTTGCCTTGCTTGCACCATGGGAAAAAAAGATCTCCTTGAAAAAAGAGGGAGGAAGAAAAAAGTGCTTTGAGTAAGAGGTTTACAGGTTTAGTAGAGCATAGTAACATCCCCTCAAAGAAGTGGGTGTTGCTCCGTGACCCCCCAAAACGCTCCTCCTTTGACTCAGCCGCCAGAACACTCACCCTCCCCAGCAACACACCCCCTTTTCACATGCTAACTGAGACGCCTGTGATTGGCTGAACAATAAACTGGTCACACTTGCTAAAGGCCTGCCATCTTGCACACAATCAGCCAAGACACATTAATCAAACTGGCGGGAACAGGGGTCTGTGCCGGCCTCCTGCAGGGGGGGAGGGGAGAAGTTCAGTGACCCTTAGTAAGAGTCCACAGGAAGCAATGATAAAGAAGGCATGCTGGAGAAAGTCTAAAAAAGGTTAAAGCCCCAATTGATGCCATGTCTGGGATGCACTGGGTTTTTGACACAGAGGATCCCAGAAGCTTAACGCAAACTGGATATTGGGCTTGACTGAAGTCTGCCAATGCAACAGTAGTGTGAATTTAAAGGGTGGACCCCTATAGACATTCTTACAGAGCTTTCTCAGGCCTCTTAGCTTCCCCTCCGGCTCCCAAGAAAATACCCCTCCTGTTTTTAGCCTCAAGCACATTGGGCCCAACTTGACCCGGTAAAAATAAAATGTACGAAAGGGGTAGAGATCCCTGGGTCAGGAAGACCCCTGGAGAAGGAAATGGCAACCCACTCCTATATTCTTGCCTGAAGAATCCCATGGACAGAGGAGCCTGGTGGGCTATAGTCCATGGAGTTGCAAAAGTGTGGACATGACTTAGCAACTAAAATAACAACAGCGAGGAACAGATGAACCTTTCAGGAATAATTAAGAGAAAGTATTGACTGGCAAGGTATTGGTCCTAAATTAAATATTTGGAGGACATTAAAAAGAGTTAATTTTGAGAGAAAAAGAAAAGTTAACATTTGTACTTTCAGTGGTAATATCTTCTGACTTTTCCAAATTCCCTTTAAAAAGCTCTGCCAATGGCAGTATAGAGCCAATAAGATCATACCTTAAAGACCAGTTTGCTAGAGGCTCACATAAGGCTTTTAAGAGAATCAACTAAATATTTAGACATTTCTTAGGTAAAGTAAACCGAGGCCTTACTCCTCTGGACCTTGTCCAGTCACCATCTCATTAGATGCAAAGATCCTGTGATAAAGAAAAACTTTTTTTTTCCTGCCCACATGATTGCAGCCCAGTTGTGGTTTTTTAATGTGTCATTGATTGTTTCATCCAACTCCTTTTGCTCCCCTGAAAGGGTCTGTCGTGGCTCTGTTTGCTTCCTTAAACACGGTTTTTGAAAGCGCTCACGCTGTGTGAGCTCAAATCCTAGCATTAATGTACTGCTGGGTTCATTTCACCACGCTCAAAAGCGCCTAGTTTAAATCCCTCTCAATTCCATTTGAGGCACCAGAAGACTTTATCCTTCTCCACTAATGGTTCCAAGTTTACATCTAGATACTGGGGGTCAAGGACAGGAGAGGATTTAGAAATAACAGTGCATGACATTAGTCAATGCATTTGCCAAATTGGCAATTAGTTCCTGATGTGCGTGCAAAGCATTTTATTCCTGTCTCTTTGATGCCTGTTCCTGTTGAGAAGGGAATAGAATCCACAGAGGCCTTCAAACTTTTAAAGAAATATCTGCTGAAAATCATGCCTGATTTGTGACATGAGCTCAGCTACAGGGAAGCATCCGGGATTATCCTGGTTCTTTCAGCCCCAGGAAAGAACGCCGCACATGGAAAGACTTTCCACTGGAAGAACTTGGTAGAAATCAAAAGGCAGGAAAACGGTTCTAAAAGCCCTGCAGGGACCCAGATTCAGATGTCCTATAAACGATAGGCAAATGGATCCTGCTGACACCTAGTTATTTTCAGTACGTCTGCTTTTTCAGTTTTTGACCACCAGGTGGAAGCAAGAACTAACATGGACGGAATACTGGCATCAGACAACATGAAAACAGCCATCTAGCCCCACCTTGGGAATGTTTTCTTTTGACCTGAAATCCAGCGTGAGCACTTCACTTCATGTGACACCGCTACAGGACAGAGGATGATTAAAAGTTTAAAATGATCTTTGTCCGTGTTGCGGTGACCAAAAGCTACCATGCTTTAGGCTCAGTAGGTCTTTGTGTGTTTGCTATGAACACAGCCTAAGCTGTGTGCATCGCATCCACTCGATTCAGTGAACTGTTAGACAAGAGAGTTGCTCAGTGGGCTGAACTAAGGGGAAGGATACTGATAAGAGAGATTTTAATTATCAGCATCAGTTCCAGGAGTGGCAGGTCCACGCTCCATCTGGCATCCTCTGGGGGTGCTTGAGGAAGTTATTCTTTTCCAGTTCCCTAATGTGTAAAAGGAGAAGGCAATGGCACCCCACTCCAGTACTCCTGCCTGGAAAATCCAATGGACGGAGGAGCCTGGTAGGCTGCAATCCATGGGGTCGCTGAGGGTCAGACACGACTGAGCGACTTCACTTTGACTTTTCACTTTCATGCATTGGAGAAGGAAATGGCAGCCCACTCCAGTGTTCTTGCCTGGAGAATCCCAGGGACGGAGGAGCCTGGTGGGCTGCCGTCTATGGGGTCACACAGAGTCGGACACGACTGAAGTGACTTAGCAGCAGCAATCTGTAAAAGTGAGAAAGATCCTATGATTTAAAATATGTTCCTCCTGGGTTGGGAAGATTCCCTGGAGGAAAGCATGGCAACCCGCTCCAGTATTCTTGCCTGGAGAATCCCCATGAACAAAGGAGCCTGGTGGGCTACAGTCCATGAGGTCGCAAAGAGACAGAGAGGCTAAGCACAGCATAGCACAGCATACTGTCTGCTGGGGTCCATGCTGGTCAGAATAGCATAGTTTTACACCTGAGGAAAGAGCAGCTTTCTCCCAGGTCCACCCAGAAGTATTTCCTAGGCTGGGAAATGGGTCCATCCAAAGCCAAACCTTGTTCTCCTTCTACTAACTATGTTATGTCCCTGTCTCATTTTGCAGCCAACATAATGATTTGATATGTGTATATATTGCAAAATGATTACCACCATAAGTTTAGTTAACATCCACAATGCCTAACTTTTAGGCAGTGCCCACTAAAAGGTAGTTCCCATCCTTTATTTTTTTTACACAGTGTGGAAGTTCATTCAGCTGCTCAGTGACGCGCCAGGGTTTAGACCCAATGACAGGTGTGTGAGAGATGATGCTATGCCTGTTTCTTTCTGTTTGTATGTGTGTTCAGTTGCTCAGTTGTGTCCAACCCTGTGACCGCATGGACTGTAGCCGGCCAGGCTCTTTTGTCCATGGGATTCTCCAGGCAAGAATACCGGAGTGGGTTGCCATTTCCTCCTCCAGGGGATCTTCCCAACCCAGGGATCGAACCCACATCTCTTATGTCTCCTGCATTGGGAAGTGGGTTCTTTACCACTAGTGCCACCTAAGAAGCCCCCTCTTTCTGTTTAGCTCCCTTAGAGTTCTGGACTTCCTTCTAGATGTCAGGCACACCTCCTAGGCCAGAACTGATTTGATTTTTGCTTGCTTGGGCTTAAACACTGCCTGAATTCACACACTGTAAGAGTTGACCGGCAATTTTCCAACACCTACCTGAGTCAGTCTGAGCACCTGTTAAAGCTGTCCCTTCTGGTGAAGGCTCTTTTCTCCTCATCCTGAACCACTGTGAGAGGCCAGCCCATGCTGTGGCCACAGGGCTCTTCCCCTGGAGACCCTTATTATCTTGGTGGGTGTCCAGTAAGGACCGCTACATCACAGACGGCAATCATGTTGTCATTGTTGGTTTCACCTAAATCTTGATACAGTGGAAAGAGCACTAAAGGTTTCTGCAATGCAAACCTGACCACTTCCAGTGTTTCTAGTATCTTACACTTGCCCCTGTAACTGTCACATAAGAGTAAATAGATATCTATTAAATGAAATCAATAACCAGAAGTGAGGAAACCTGGGTTCCAGTTCCAACTGCATCCTCTGAACTAATAATCCTTGTTCTGCCTGCTTTATCAAGGAAGTACATGTAAGTTACTATTCACCTTTTGCTGGGTAAAATAACTGTTGCTTATCTGCTAACATGGTTAGCAGAAGGAGAACAAGGTTTGGCAGTGGACTGACCCATTTCCCAACCTAGGAAATGCCTCTGTGTGGACCTGAGAGAAAGCTTCTCTTTACTCAGGTGTAAAACTGTGCTTCTCTGACCAGAATGGACCCCAGCAGACAGTATAAGTTAGTATGAGTTAGGCACTTTACTGTAATATTGAATGATTTGCCTTGGAAAAGACCCAAGATCATTCTGTCATTTTTGAGATTACACCCAAGTACTGCATTTTGGACTCTTTTGTTGACCATGAGGGCTACTCCATTTCTTCTACGGGATTCTTGTCCATAGTAGTAGATAGAATGGTCATCTGTTCACTCTTGCCATCTCCTGTTTGACCCCTTCCAATTTACCATGGTACATGGACCTAACATTTCAGGTTCCTATGTAGTATTGTTCTTTTACCGCATCGGACTTTACTTTCACCACAAGACACATCCACAGCTTGGCATTGTTTCTACTTTGGCTTAGCCTTTTCATTCCTCCTGAGAAACCTGTATGCAGGTCAAGAAGCAACAATCAGAACCGGACATGGAACAACAGACTGGTTCCAAATTGGGAAAGGAGTGCATCAAGGCTGTATATTGTCACCCTGCTTATTTAACTTATATACAGAGTACCTCATGCAAAATGAGCATAAGCTGGAATCAACACTGCCAGGAGAAATATCAATAACCTCAGATATGCAGATGACACCACCCTCATGGCAGAAAGTGAAGAGGAACTAAAGAGCCTCTTGATGAAAGTGAAAGAGGAGAGTGAAAAAGCTGGCTGAAAACTCAACATTCAAAAAACAAAAGTCACAGCATCTGGTTCCATCACTTAATGGCATATAGATGGGGAAACAATGGAAACAGTGACAGATTCTATTTTCTTGGGCTCCAAAATCACTGCAGATGGTGACTGCAGCCATGAAATTAAAAGGCACTTGCTCCTTGGAAGAAAAGCTATGACAAATCTAGACAGCATATTAAAAAGCAGAGACATCACTTTGCCAGCAAAGGTCTGTCTAGTCAAAGCTATGGTTTTTCCAGTAGTCATGTATGGATGTGAGAGTTGGACCATAAAAAAGGTTGAGCATTAAAGAATTGATGCTTTTAAACTGTGATGTTGGAGAAGACTCTTGTGAGTCCCTTGGACTACAAGGAGATACAACCAGTCCATCCTAAAAGAAATCAACACTAAATGTTCATTGGAATGACTGATGTTGAAGCTGAAGCTCCAATACTTTGGCCACATGATGTGAAGAGCTAACTCCTTGGAAAAGACCCTGATGCTGGGAAAGATTGAAGGCAGGAGGAGAAGGAGACAACAGAGGATGAGATGGTTGGATGGCATCACTGACTCGATGGACATGAGTTTGAGCAAGCTCTGGGAAATGGTGAAGGACAGGGAAGCCTGGTGTGCTGTAGTCCATAAGATCACAAAGAGCTGGACATGACTGAGCAACTGACCAACAAGGCACTTTACATACATAATTCTACTTGGCTTCACTACAGCCCTATCAGATGGGGCAGTGCTATCATTTCTACTTTACAGATGAGAGAGCTGAGGCTTGGGGAGGTATGTGACTTGCCCAGGGTTACCTGGCCAGGGTGACCCAGAATATCCAATCTGTTGGACTCCAAGTTGGTGCTCATAGGTGATTCCATAAGCAAATATAACTTCCAAGGACAAATATAATTTGGTAATAAAGCAATGCCCTAGGCTGACATTAGCCAATAACATTTTTCCATGTTCATTTTCAAATGATTATGTCCTTTAACCCAGATTTGCTTTTAGAATCTGTGAGCTTGGCAATAGGTTTCTGGAGTGTAATATGAGTGGAACCCTTGCCCTGGGACCCCAGGAGGCAACCCCTCCACCCCTCACTGCAGCTAACGAATCCACGATGTTCACAGAGTCTGAATCACCATCAGGCTAATCGCTGTCACGCTTCTGGAGTATGGCAAAAGCTCCTGGGAGTTACAATTAACATCTTTATTAACCTGTCCCCCAAATAAGGCAGTGAAATTCGTTTATATACATGGCCCACTTTGATCTTCATTAATAGTCTCTACATTTATTTTTAGTTTTCTCATCTTTAATTTATTTTATTTCAATAATTAGTTTTTATTGGGGGAACTGGATGATCTCAGAGTAATTAAGACTATGAAAAATTGCAAATGAAAGAAAGCAGGTTAAAAAGAATTTTTTTCCAAGCAACATCCTGCTGTGTTTCTTCCCAGTTCAAGAAAAAAGCCTTAAGGTCATAAGTATCTTGGATCTGGTTCAAAACAGGCTCCTTCCCCAGCCCCATAGCCAGTGCCTGGCATTATGGATCTCTGTAAGATATACAGTGGGAATCACAAGTGGGCTGTCTTGAATTACTTTTACATTTTAAAAATAAGGTTTAGTAAATTTATCTCACTTTTTATTTTTTTACCCAAGCATCGATTTTTCATTTGTTCAACAAATATTTATTGAATGCTAGATGCTGGGACTAGGATTCAGAAATAAATAAGACATTGATACCTGCCTTCAAGGCATACAGTCTAGAGGGAGAAACAAATAAATAATACAATGTGGCAACTATTACTATAACAGGGTCCCCTGAGGACCTCTAGGAACACTAGGAAAAAATGCCTTGGTTGTCTGGGGAATCTAGGGACTGTTTGGGAGAAAGAGACATGCACTGGGTTTCAGGAATCATGAAATGGGCTTTCTCTATGTGAGCAAGAGGGGAAGGACATTCCAGACAAAGGAACTCAACAGAGGAGTAGGGAAGCAGGTTTACTTAATATAAAAGTAGGTGAATTGCTCAGGGAAGCTAGAATGTTGGCTTTTTGGCAACTACTGCTAGAGATTGGAGCTTCCCAGGTGGCTCATTGGTAAATAATCCACTTGCTAATTCAGGAGACAGGTTTGATCCCTGGGTTGGGAAGATCCCCTGGAGAAGGAAATGGCAACCCACTCTGGTATTCTTACCTTGGAAATCCCACGGACAGAGGAGCCTGGCGGGGCTACAGTTCATGAGGTCACAAGAATCAGACACAACTTAGTGACTAAAACAACAATTGCTGGAGATTAACCTGGAAGGGTAGACAGCAACCAGACTGGAAAATTATTTGTAAACATCCTAAGGATTAGATTTGACTAATAAGCAAAGAGAAGGCATTGGATGGTTGTTCGTAGGGAAGAGATACGGCAGGATTTAAATTTTAGAAAAAATTGCTTGGAAGGCTATATGTAGAATTAAATTGGTGGTAGTCAGTATGGCAATGCTCTAGATTCTAGAAGATAAGTAGGAAGTCTCAACCAAAGCAGTGGCAATGGATGAGGAATGTTGGGACAAATCTAAAAATCAAGAGGGAGGTACAGTCAAGGCGAGATTGTAGCTGACTGGATTTGACCTGTGAAAGAGAAACTGAAATCCAGTGGGTGAGAGAAGGATAGTGCCATTTACTGGCACAGGAAATAAAGTGGGGAAGGAACAGATTGTGGAGAACGTAATGAGTATAAGGTTTGAACATTTTGAGTTTAAGCTATCTGTGAGACCACCAAGTGGGGATATCTAAAAAGCTATTATAATAGAAAGACAAGCCTGTGGGGACCTCCCTGGTGACCCAGTGTTAAGGACTCCATGTTCTGACTGCTTAGGGCCCGGGTTCTATCCCTGATAGGGGAGCTAAGTTTCCCACAAGCCACTCAGCATAGCAAAAAAAAAAAAAAAAAGAAAGAAAGAAATAGAAGCCTGTGATTATAGAGGTCTAATATAGAAATACAAAATTGGAAGTCATCGGCTTAAAGTGGTATTTAAAACTCCAGGTGTGAATTTAGTTGCCCAAGGGAGAGTGTGTAGAGAAAGACTACAATGGAATTCATGGGAACCAATACTGAAGGATCTGGTAGAGGGGATGGGTTCTTTGAAAGCTGAGAAAGAAGAGCCAGAGGGGCTGGCAAAGACCATGATCCCATGAAAATCATAAATTAGGGGGGAGCACCAACTACCATGTCTGTGCATTTCCAGCACTGAACACAACAGCTGCATGTGGGGGCCCGTAAACGTTTGTAGAGACTACAGGGGAAATGATACATGTTGCCAAATGATGAATCATTAAATACCATAAACACTGAATGGCATGATCAAGCTATAGCTCAAACATCGATTTTGAAGGTGGACAGACATTAAACAGAGCACTGCCTCCAGGAGAGAAGAGACTCCTGACACCTTCTGTCACCTCCACCCTCTCCATCCACGCACCAGGAGCAAAGCCTAGCTTCCCCTTCTGCTATATAGACCATTACCTTAGGAACAGGCTTCTGAGGATGGAATACTTTCTTAGAGAATCCACAAAAAGTTTTGATGCATGGTTAGAATGGTGGGTAGGGCTTCCCTGGTGGCTCAGACAGTAAAGAATCCACCTCCAATGCTAGAGACCTGGGTCTGATCCCTGTGTTGAGACGATCCCCTGGAAAAGGAAACAGCTACTCACTCCAGTATTCTGGCCTGGAGAATTCCATGGACAGAGGAACCTGTCAGATGACCCCTGACAGTCCATGGGTCGCAAAGAGTCAGACACAACTGAACGACTTTCACTCTCTCTCTCTAGAATAGTGGTAAGCCTCCAATGCAAATTGAAGTGCCAAGTAGCGCCCTGCATGAGAGCACTGACTTTCGGTATCCCAATGATTCTCAAACAGGAATTGAGAGCCTGGTAATGCAAAGCCAAACTCAGACGTCTTGAGCAAAAGACTAAGGCAATTTCTAAGCCAGCCACCTGAGAAAGGAGGGCGAGCAGTTGGGAGGGTGTGAGTGTGTGTATATGGGCTGAGGCTGAGGGTGAAACAGAAGAGCTACAGACTTTTTGCAAAGCCACTTTAAAGTTCCTGCTGGAGATACCAAAATAAGGCTAACAGCATTATCAACTATCTAAATATATGGTATCTTAAGAATGCACTGGGTTCGGGAAATTCCAGAGGTGTAGATCAGTAGACCGGGCTGTAAGATAAGCGTAGGGTAATTGTGCTAAGACTATAGTAACTAGAAAATGTTTCACTTTGAGCTAAGGCTCCAAATGGTCATGGTGATATTTTATCAACCAACCAACAAACCTCTATTGACTTGAATCACTTGTGAAATGAGCTTTCTTAAAGGTTTATGAAAAATGCATTATTTTACTGTGGTAGCAACAGTTGGGCCCTCATTTTACTTTTATTCCATTCAGTTGGGAAATTAAAATGTTCAGCTTTTTTTAATTTATTTGCCACTTTACTTTTTAATTGAAGGATAATTACTTTACAGAATTTTGTTGTTTTCTGTCAAACATCAATAAGAATCAGCCATAGGTACACCCATGTCCCCTCCCTCTGGAACCTCCTTCCCATCTCTCTCCCCATCCCACCCCTCTAGATTGTCACAGAGCCCCTGTTTGAGTTCCCTGAATCATACAACAAATTCCTATTGGCTATCTATTTTACATATGGTTTGTAAGTTTCCATGTTACTCTCTCCCTATATCTCACTCTCTCCCTCGTCCCCTTCCCCTCGTCCCCCTCCCCCATCCATAGGTCTGTTCTCTTTGTCTATTTCTCCATTGCTACCCTGCTAATAAATTCATCAGTACCATCTTTTTAGATTCCATATATATACATCAGTATACGATATTTATATTTCTCTTTCTGACTTACTTCAATCTGTATAATAGCCTCTAGGTTTGTCCATCTCATTAGAACTGACTCATTACAACTGACTGCGTTCATTTTTATGGTTGAGTAATATTCCATTGCATATATATGCACCACAGCTTCTTTATCCATTCGTCTATTGATGGACATCCAAGTTGCTTCCATGTTCTAGCTGTTGTAAATAGTGCTGCAATGAACATTGAGTTACATGTGTCTTTTTCAATTTTGGTTTCCTCAGGGTATATGCCTAGGAGTGGGATGGCTGGGTAATATGGTAGTTTTATTCCTAGTTTTTCAAGGAATTTCCACACTGTCTTCCATAGTGGCTGTATCAATTTACATTCCCACCAGCAATGCACGAGTGTTCCCTTTTCTCCACTGTCTCTAGCATTTATTGTTTGTAGACTTTTTGATGATGGCCATTCTGACAGGGGTGAAGTGATATCTCATTATAGTTTTGATTTTCATTTATTTAATAATAAGTGATGTTAAGCATCTTTTCATTTATTTGTTATCCATCTGTATGTCTTCTTTGGAGAAAAGTCTGTTTAGGTGTTTTTCCCACTTTTTGATTGAATTGTTTGTTTTACTGATATTGAATTGTATGAGCTTGTATATTTTGGAAATTAATTATTTGTCAGTTGTTTCCTTTGCTCTTATTTTCTCCCATTCTAAGGGTTGTATTTTCACCTTGTCTATAGTTTCCTTTGCTGTGCAAAAGCTTTTACGTTTAATTAGGTCCCACTTATTTATTTTTGTTTTTATTTTCATTAGTCTAGGAGGTGGGTCATAGAAGATCTTGCTTTGATTTATGTCATTGAGTGTTCCGCTTATGTTTTCTATGAGTTTTATAGTTTCTGGGCTTACATTTAGGTCTTTAATCCATTTTGAGTTTATCTTTGTGTATGGCATTAAGAAGTGTTCTAATTTCATTCTTTTGCATGTAGCTGTCCAGTTTTCCCAGCACACTTATTGAAAAGGGTATCTTTGCCCCAATGTATATTCTTGCTTCCTTTGTCAAAAATAAGGTACCCATAGGTGCATGGGTTTATCTCTGGGTTCTCTGTCTTCTTCCATTGGTCTGTATTTCTGTTTTTATGCCAGTACCATACTGTCTTGATGACTGTAGCTTTGTAGTATAGTCTGAAGTCAGGAAGGTTGATTCCTCCAGCTCCATTCTTCTTTCTCAAGACTGCTTTGGCTACTTGGAATCTTTTGTGCTTCAATATGAATTGTGAAATTTTTTGTTCTAGTTCTGTGAAAAATGCCATTGGTAATTTGATAGGAATCACATTGACTCTGTAGATTGCATTTGGTAGTATAGTCATTTTCACAATATTGATTCTTCCTACCCAGGAACATGGAATATTTCTCCATCGGTTTATGACAACTTTGATTTCTTTCACCAGTGTCTTATAATTTTTTGTATGTAGTTCTTTTTTCTCCTTAGGTAGATTGTTTTCCTAGATATTTGTTGTTGTTGCAGTGGTGAATGGGATTGATTCCTTAATTTCTCTTTCTGATTTTTCATTGTTAGTATATAGGTGTGCAAGTGATTTCTGTGTATTGACCTTGTATCCCATGACTGCTGATTTCACTGATTAGCTCTAGTAATTTCATGATAGTTTCTTCAGGGTTTTCTATGTATGGTATCATGTCATCTGCAAACAGTAAGAGTTTACTTCTTTTCTGATCTGGATTCCTTTTATTTCTTTTTCTTCTAATTGTCATAGCTAGGACTTCCAAAACTATGTTGAATAATAGTAGTGAGAGTGGACACCCTTGTCTTGTCCCTGATCTTAGAGGGAATGCTTTTAGTTTTTCACCATTGAGAATAATGTTTGCTGTGGGTTTATCATATCTGGCCTTTACTCTGTTGAGGTAGGTTCCATCTATGCCCATTTTTTGAAATGTTTTAATCATAATTGGGTGCTGAATTTTATTGAAGGCTTTTTCTGCATGTATTGAGATGATCATATGGTTTTTATCTTTCAATTTGTTAATATGCTGTATCACATTGATTGATTTGCATATACTGAAGAATTCTTGCATCCCTGGAATAAACCCAGCTTGATCATGGTGTATGAGCTTTTTAACATGTTGTTGAATTCTGTTTGCTAGAATTTTGTTGAGGATTTTTGCATCTATGTTTATCAGTGATATTGGCCTATAACTTACTTTTTTGTTGTCTTTGCCTGCTTTTGGTATCTGGGTGATTGTGGCCAGAATCTGGGTGATTGTGGTGTAGAATGTGTTTGGAAGTGTTTCTTCCTGTGCAATTTCTTAGAAGAATTTCAGAAAAATGTTTCATAGAATTCCCCTATGAATTCTGAAGCCATCTGGCCCTGGGTTTTTGTTTTTTGGGAGATTTTTGATCACAGTTTTGACTTTGTAATTGGCTTGTTCATAATTTCTGTTTCTTCCTGGTTCAGTCTTAGAAGGTTGAACTTTTCTAAGAATCTATCCATTTCCTCTAGGTTGTCTATTTTATTAGCATATGGTTGCTCATAATATTCTCCTATGATCATTTGTATTTCTGCATTGTCTGTTGTAACCTCTCCTTTTTAATTTCTAATTTTGTTGATTTGATTTTTCTCCCTTTTTTTCTTGATGAGTCTGGCTAGTGGTTTGTCAATTTTGTTTATCTTCTTAAAGAAAATATTCAACTTTCAAACTTGCCTCTTGCAATGTACTTTGCTCCTCCTGCCTCAAATTCCAATTGAACTCAAAGGAGAACTCCTTTAAAGAGAACTGCAGAAGGAGGAGATGGAGGAAAGAAAAGTGAAAGTGAAGTCATTCAGCCGTGTCCGACTCTTTGTGACCCCATGGATTGTAGCCCATGGAATTTTCCAAGCAAGAGTACTAGAGTGGGTTGCCATTTCCTTCTCCAGGGGATCTTTGTGACCCAGGGATCAAACCTGGGTCTCCCACATTGTAGGTAGAGGCTTTACCTCTGAGTCACCAGGGAGATGGAGAAGAATATGGTCTAATGATTTACCATCATCTTTGGAAGGAAAAGGATAATAAGCTACCTACAGATCTATGATTTGAAAGGTTATTGAAACCAGAGAAACAGACTTGTCTTGAAATGGCATTGGATAAAATGACTGTTTTCCAGTAGTCATGTACGGATATGAGAGTTGGACTATAAAGAAAGCTGAGTGCCAAAGAATTGATGCTTTTGAGCGGTGGTGTTGGAGAAGACTCTTGAGAGTCCCTTGGACTGCAAAGAGATCTAACCAGTCCATCCTAAAGGAAATCAGTCCAGGTGTTCATTGGAAGGATTGATGTTGAAGCTGAAACTCCAATAATTTGGCCACCTAATGTGAAGAGCTGACTCATTGGAAAAGACCCTGATGCTGGGAAAGATTGAGGGCAGGAGAAGAAGGGGATGACAGAGGATGAGATGGTTTGATCACCAACTCAATGGACATGAGCTTGGGTAAACTCCGGGAGTTGGTGATGGACAGGGAGGCCTGGCATGCTGCGGTTCATGGGGTCGCAGAGTCGGACATGACTGAGCGACTGAACTGAACTGAAAATGACTGTTTGCGGATCACTCTCTCATTGATCGCTTGCAGTTTAACTACTGGGAAAAATCAATGGGGGCAAGGCAAGGTCACTCAGCAGCAAATTATCTGCATAAGCGTGGAGGGCTGGCCACAGACAGGCACAGGGCTTGCCTTTATAACAGCAACCTGGCTGACCCTGGACCCCTCAGCCCCTCTTTATGGGCTCACGTAGCTACAGAAGAGATGTGGGGAGAGAGTCAAGCCCAGTCTACACAAGACACAGAACTTTAAGTTCAATGTTGTGTCATGGCCTCCTGGGGCCACTCCTACAAGTCATCCTCTACTTTTTAGGGGCTGATTTTTCTCTCATAATGCTTCCTTTTTCACATCCTTGAAAAACATGTGAAGTAGGCATCAGACATGATGTTCGGTAATTTTTATGTCCATTGATTAGTTGAATTTTCACAAGCCCACGTAAGGAAATGGGCCTCAGAGAAGTGTGTGGGAGTTGCTGGTGAGTGGTCCACCCTGCCCTCCTTACTAGACCAGTGTCCTCTCCTTCATTTAGTGCTACTCTATAAACATCTGGAGGTCATTAAACGTTGTGCATTTGTGTGTGCTAAGTCACTTCAGTTGTGTCCAACATTTTGTGACCCCATGCGCTGTAGACCACCAGGCTCCTCTGTCCATGGGATTCTCCAGGCAAGAGTACTGGAATGGGTTGCCATGCCCTCCTCCAAGGAATCTTTCCAACCCAGGAATTGAACCTGTGTCTCTTATGTCTCCCACATTGCAGGTGGGTTCTTATCACTAGCGCCACCTGGGAAGACCCCATTAAATATCATCATAACACAATAATGGACCGATGTGGGCCTCCCAAGGCTCATTGACGCAGGCTCTGTGGGGTGAAGCTGAGGCTTCCTTTTGGTTAAAAACTCTCCCAGGTGATGCTAGTGTGCTGCTTGGCTTGAGGACCACTGTGTGAGACTAGGTGTCTCTTCAAAATGAAAGGTAGAACCAAGGAGAAAAAGTAAAAGAAATAAGACTGATGTTGATTGAGCACCTACTACAGGCCAAGTGCTTAATCTTGTCTTATCCTCCCAGGCATCTGGAAAAGGGTTCCAACTTTACAGATGAGAAACTTCTGAGTCACTTAACTGTAGAGGTGGAGTAATTTCCCCCAAACCCCAGAGCTCAGAAGTGGCAGAAAGGAGATGTGTGAGCCCAGGCTGTGTTCATGTTGCTACACCACAAAGCTAAGGCACACACCTCCGGCCCACACCAAAGACTCAGAAATTAAGCCAGGCTTGTAAGAACTCAAGCTCGGAACACATTAGAATTTCAGTAGACTGAAACAGCAAGTTATGGGTTTCCAAGGAGAACAATAAGGCAGAGATACCTGGGAGGAAAGAGAAAGATGTGATATGCCACATGAGAGAAAGAGGCAGAAAGAAAAGCAGCAAAGGGTAAGGAAATACTTATACTACACTCACTGTTCTAATTCTCACAATAACCCCATGCAGTAGGAGCTCTAATTGTCTCCTTTCTACAGATGGGAAAACTGAGACCCAGTGAGCAACACCCTCAAGTCACACAGCTGGTTAAGTGGCGTGTTGTTGCTCAGTCACCAAGTTGTGTCCAACTCTTTGCAACCTCATGGACTGCAGCAGGCCAGGCTTCCTGTCCTTCACCATCTCCCAGAGTTTGCTCAAATCATGTCCATTGAGTCGATGATCTATCCAACCATCTCATCCTCTGTCGTCCCCCTCTCTTTCTGCCCTCAGTCATTTCCAGCATCAGGGTCTTTCCCAATGAGTCGGCTCTTCTTCACCTCAGGTGGCCAAATTATTAGAACTTCAGCTTTAGCCTCAGTCCTCCAACAAATATTCAGGGTCGATCTCCTTTAGAATTGACTGGTTTGATCTTGTGGCATTAGTGTGGATTCAAAACACAAGTCAGAGTCCCAACTACATACAGTTTACATTTCCCATCGCTTTTCAAAGGAAGAGAAAGAAGGAAAAGCCAAGAGGATTTATTTTGTTTAATGCTGAGGCCAGCACATTCCATTCATTATCTTAATATATCCATAAATTCAACAAATCACTTTGTCCTTGTGAGGTGACTATGACTTCCAACTTGAGGTACAGAAACAGGCTGGCCATAGTGAAAATGTCTTGCTTAAGGTCTCCATGAACCTGAAGCAGCAGTTTCAAATCCATGCTCAACAAGAATACTAAAGCCAGCAATTGTATTAAAAAACTAAATACCCAAACCCCAGCACCTAGGGCTCATCTAAGGGATAAATACAACATGGGAAAGCTTTGAACTGGATTTCACTACACTGATTGGAAATTGAGATATGACTGGTGAGGACATATTTTAATTTTGTTTGGCCAGGGAAAACTATTAATAGGCAGCAGAAAGTGGTTTGGAAATGAACGTTCTGAATGAATGCCAGGTATTCTGATCTTTACTGGTTATTTGAATTTGGGCACAATCACCCGAGAGAAAGTAAATAACCAGTTTAGACAAGGACTTCCCTTAGTGCCCACCTGGGACTGTAAAATGACAGCACAGTGGCTCACTTTTCTTTGAGTGGGGAAGGTATCCTTGCTTTATAATGTTGTGTTAAGTCTCCACTGTACAATGAACTGAATCAGCTATTTGTATGCATAGATCTCCATTTTGGACCTCCCTCCTAGCCCCAGCCCCCCACTCCACCCCTCTAGGTCAGCACAGAGCACTGAGCCGAGTTCCTGTGCTATACTGCAGCTTCCCACTAGTGATTTGTTTCACACATGGCAGTGCACAGAGGTCAAGCTCAATCTCCCAAGTGGCTCACATTTGATTGTATCTGATCTTGAAAACTCAGCTTAAATCATGTTCTTTGATCATGCCTCTCACTCCCCAACTCTTAACACCATAAAGTCCATCTTTAATTGAACTTCCTTTTGAAGTTACACAGTAATATGTGATTTTTGTTTAAAAATAAATGTAAGAAAATAAGCGTAGAAGTGAATAGGGTAAGCCCCCATAACCATTATCACAATCAGGTGAGTGGTCTTCCTGGGTTCTTTTCTGTACACTTACAGACACCAATAGGTTGGTATTATCAAAACCATTTTTTGCCCGCTACATTAGATTCTTTTTTGAATAAACAGTCTTGGTGTATCCCAATCCTATAAGAGTTGGAAGAAGAAAACTTTTAAAACCAAAATGATTACATTTCAGACCCAAGGAAAGTATAAAGCAAAGATATAATTGTGGATGAGAGTTGAAATACTCTTTTCTCAATTTGGAGTCAGAAATAGGATTGAAGCAGCCCCAGCTTGTGTCATTGCAGCCCCTTTTATCACTTTACACAGAGTAAGCATTTAATAGTATTTCTTGAATGAATACAAAGTCATCTCCTTTTATAGATTTCATTTTGGATTAAACAGTGTCAATACAAAAAAAAAAAAGAAAACCATGCATCCACATGTAAATGTAGTAAGGAGTGCTCCAATGAAAATTAAAAATCTTATTATCATCCATGTTGGATTATTCAAGCCAGGATTCACTTCTGTACGTGAAGTATACTGTACGTGACATATAAAATTAGTCCCATTCCTTTTTACCGTTTTTGAGTCTTTGAGACTTTGCCGCCTCACTTGTCACATGAATTTTCTTGGAGGGGAGCACTTTTGTTTTCTCAAATGAATTATAAGCTTGGTAAGAGTGGGCAAGTTTCTCACGATTACCTGTGTGTTCTCCCAGCACTCACACGTGTTCACACACCAGATGTCGAGTATTGTGACTGTATTAGTTTAGTTTGCTAGGAATGCCATAACGAAGTGCCACAAACTGAGTGGCTTAAGCCATGGAAATGTATTGTCTCACACTCTGGAGGCTAGATATGAAGCTGAGGTGTTGTCAGGATTCCTTCCTTCGAGGCTCTGACAAAAGGATTTGTTCAGGCCTCTCTTCTTGGCTTGTAAATGGCTGTCTCCTTCTGTCTCTTCATATTGTCTTTGTCTTCCTCCATACATGTCCATGTCTGTATCCAAAGCTTCCCTTTTTATTTGGACCCCGGTCATATTGAATTAAAGCCCACTCTAATGACCTCATCTTAATTAATTATATCTATAACAATCCTATGTCAAAATAAAGCCCAATTCTGAGGTATTTGGGGCTAGGACTTTGGCATATGAATTTGGGAGAAGGACACAATTCAACCCAGAATAGTGACCATCCACAGAATCATAAAATTTCAGAGGGAGACAAGCCCTTAATGTCATTTAGTTTGCCCATCTGATGACTGGATTCTGTCTTACCCAAAGCCAAGAGGAGCGTTTAGAATTTTAATAGTATTTTTGGCAACAGGATTTTAGGATTGTTTTTGTCTTTTAACATGTCCGTGTATGTTTTTCAGAATGGTTCCCACTGCCTAAGCCTCAGAGCCTTCAGAATGTCTTTAACAGGTAAGAACTGCCTTGGAAAGCTTACCTTTCAGCAGGGCTGAAGGGACATTTCACTCAGCCTCAGTCCACTGAACACTCAGCCCCTGAGCACCTTGATCTGGGGGCCCAAACCCCATGAAGATGCCTCTTGAAGAGGCAGCCACCTGTGAGTCTGTTAGTTTTTCTCTATGAACCATTTTACTTTCAGTGAGTTTGGTCATTAAAATTGTTTTGTGCCCCTCAACCATGCCCGAGGCCCTGAGAACGAGGGAGTGTTGGCCTGTAAGAAAACCTCGTGGGTTTATTATTCTTCGACACAGAGAAACCAAATAACATCATTGAGTGGCTATTGGAAGAGGGGGGCAACGTGATTCATGGAGGTCATGCTTTCCCAGGCCCTCTCTACGCAGTCTCAGCTCAGACCAGGGCAGACTTTTATTACCAGCTTTCAACAAATCCCTAGTTTCTTTTGCAAAGTAAAACAGATAATAGAGACATTCCCGGAATAGTTAGCTAACTAAGCTGTGCCAGGCAACCTCAGGGCTAAGAAGAACTCAGTGTTTTCGGACAATGACCAATTACAATAACCAGTATTATTTGATCTGAGAGTAATTAGCCAAGGCTCTGTTCTTTTTGCTTCAGTGAGGAGGCAAAAAGGGCAGTGAGGAAAACATCAGAGACAGGGGAAAGGAGCTCAAATGTCAAAGAAAAACACACTCTCGCAGGTGGGGAGAAGGGAAAGACATCCCAACAGAACGTTTGAACGCTGTCCTTCCCTGAAAATGTGGTAGGGTTTAACCCAGCCAAAGTTTGTTTGATTTTTTTTTTTTTCATAGTTACTGTTCATGTGCTTTAAAAAAGCCTCATAGAGAGTGAATATCAGAGCACAAAGAGTAAAATAGGTCGGAACACAGAACTGTGGACTAGCAAAGGATCTTTTTTTGGGAGGGACGATTCTCCCCAGGGTATCCCCGCGCTCCACTCTTATTTTCAAATGCACTATATCACCTGAAACTCTCCTGTTTGGAGACAGGTTCCAGGGAACTGCTGTTTATCATTTCATCCAAGAAGCGCAAACTTTCTCTTGCTAGCATAGTCAGGCTCCCCAACCCCTAGCTAGAGAAATCTGGACTTTAGTGCTGTCCTGTGGCTTTCTTCCATTTCACCACTGGCTTCCAAAATAATGGTAGCTCCAAACCTGCACACCATCTTACTACTCTATGCTGCTGCTCTTGGAACCGTCGCATGGCAGGAACATTGCTGCAAGCCCCCCGCAGTTACCCTACCAGCCTTTCCTTCCAGGCTGAGTGGGACTTGGATTGGCCCAATATCCCTCTGGCTTTTCTGACAGTACGCAACACCTCTGCCTTAGCCCAGCTGCCTTAGCTCAGACTGTCTTTGCTCAGATTCTCAGAGTAAGGAGTAATGTCTAGAGATGCGCTATCTCATACCATAACCACTAACCACATGTGACTATTTCAATTTAAATTATTTAAAGTTAGATAAAAAATTGAGTTACTCTACAGATTGATTGTATAGCATGAGAAATTATATCCAATATCTTGTAATAAACTAGAATGGAGTAAAATCGTCAAAAGAAAACCCCCCAGACTGAATCACAATGCTATACACCTCAAACAAGTGCAATTGTAAATCAGTTATACTTCAATTCAAAAAAACAAAATGAGTTGCTCAGTTGCACTAGCCACATTTGAAGGGCTCACTAGGCACACGTGAGTAGTGGTTACCATATGAGATGGGGCAAAAATAGACTATTTCCATCATCATGGAGCAGGTGGCACTGGCAATAGGAGAACTTGACTGCCAGTGCAGGAGACACAAGAGACGTGGGTTCAATCTCTGAGTCAGGAAGATCCCCTGGAGAAGGACATGGCAACCCACTCCAGTATTCTTGCCTAGAGAATCCCATGGACAGAGGAGCCTGGCAAGCTACAGTCCATGGAGTCACAAAGAGCTGGACATGACTGAAGCTACTTAGTTCATCATCACCAGAAGTTTTGTTAGACAGCACTGGCCTAGATTATCACATGAGAAAACTCTTGGTTTTGAGAAGGGTTTTGTCGTGGAAAGGGGACTAACATTAGGACGGATGCCCTGGTTTGAGCACATATCCAACTCCACCATCCTATAGTGAAAATGGACTGCCTAAAAATTTTTTCAGAAGATTTCCCCTGATTCTCCTTTGAGACTGATACTGAGTCCTACTGATTTGTACCCGCTTACCCACTCCAGACTCCTATTTCATTGACCTGAAAACCTGTGCCTGGGCAGGACACCCGTGATAGAGAAAATATCCGCCAACCCTTTGGGTTACAGTCTCTTAAACCAGCCTCCACCTCTGGTTCCCTTCTCTCCTTACTGGCCTGGAAATTTGCAAGGACTGGGGGTTTGAAAATTTCTTCTCTGCCTTAAGTCTGTGAAGCAATTACTCTTGAGTTTGAGAGTAAAGTTCTCTGGTTGCAGAAACAGCTTTATGTCATGGGAATCAAATACCTGAGTTTTTATGCAAATCTTATGCAAAAATTAGGCAAATTCCAAGTCAGGGTCAGGGCTTCCAGCATCGCTGCATCATGGTACCTGGGGAGGAAAGGGTATCTGTTGATGACTTCAGGTTGGTGTGTACATTCAGCATTAAGAAAGCCCATCTGTTTTTGTTTATTTGAGGAGTTGCATGGCAATGCAACTTAGTTCTGAAAGTCAGGCATTAGTTCTGCAGCTAACTGCCTCTCAGAATCAGCAGTTTTCTGTCTTGTGCTTTCCACTTGTAAACCTGTCTGTGGCCTCTAGAGATGGGTGTACTTGAATGATTGGCACTAGATTAGCAAAGACTTTCAGACTTTGTAAGTAAATAGGAAGCATGAAGACCCACCGGGCTTGCAGGGTCAGCCCCTGCCACTCTCCATGGCTTCATAGCAAGCCCGTCTTCTCTTTATCCCAGGCCCACCAGCTGGCCTTTCTTTCTTTCTTTCTTTCTTTAAAATCACTTTTCTCCATCTCACGCTGGGGGTCTGCAACACCTGCCCCTCCCCCGCCCCAGATCCTCAGTTCTCAGCCCAAATGCTGCTTCCTCAGGAGAGTCTTCCCTGACCCCCTCCTAAGTCAAGTATCTGGACCTTCTTCACAGTTGTGTTTATGCATCTGTATGACCATTTAATTAGTGTCTGATTCCTCTACTGGATTAAGCTGCCAGAAGAGAGCATTCCTGTATCTCCCAGATCCAACCACCTACATAGTAGTTGCTCAACTAATGGATTTGCTCTACTCCAAATTTATAATTCAGCATAAGGTCAACTTGAGGACTTGTCCTTACTGTAATTTGGGTATTTAATTATCTTTCTTGCTTATGCTCTATCTTAGGGGAAACCAATAGAGCTTCTTAGAGAAAGCCCTGGGAGCTGAGCTTCAAAAATGCTGTAAACAAGCCTTTTTTCCCACTCAAGTTTCACCTTCCAGGATCTCTTCTCTCCTTCCTCCCATTCCAGAATTCTGTGCTCACCACCGTTGGAGCCTATTTCCAACTGGGCTTTTCTGCTTGCAAGGGGCTGCTGTATCCCTCAAAGAAAGAATCCTTAATTATATATTTCTGTTTCTATAATTACAATTTTCAGGTCTTTTATGTATACAGGGTACCCAGAGCCATCGTGGAGGGGATGGGCTGGGGCCTGAATGATGGAATGCTGAAGTTTTGCCTTCATCTTAGTCACAGGACAGGTAACAGTTTCAGTGTGGGGGTTATTTTTCCATTGCCATCAACTTTACTAGTCCCAGGAAAACTCTATCTATCTGAAATTTTTCTAGCCACCTTCTTTTCTTTACTATTCTTCTTTCCCCCCTGACTTTTCAGAAATGAGGCCTCTGGAGAAATTCTGTGTCTCTCTCACTTTTCCAGGCTAGGCAGGGCTCCCGAAGCGGAAGATCTGGCCTCCCAAATGCTGAAGGGCTTTCCGAGAGACCGTGTCTCAGCCCAGGAAGCGCTGGTTCACAATTATTTCAGTGTCCTGCCGGCTCAGCTGCACCAGCTTCCAGATGGTGAGTGAAGGAGTGTGTGTGTGTATGTGTGTGGTGGCGGGGGGTGGGGTATACATGGACGCACATAAGTCTTGGTGTCTGTTTTCTTGAAGCACTGGAGAATCATAGAATTTGCAACCAGAAACATGCTTAGAGCTGGGAAAAGCAAGATGGGACAAAGTCTTGCCCAAGTTTTGTTTGTGGTTTTCTAAAACTCAAAAGTTGAGAGTTGAGGTGACACAGGCCTCCTTGTAACCATCCAAACATTTCCCCTATACACACACCTAGAAAGTAGAAGAGATGAAAGTTGCCTTTGAGTTTGCTTTCGCTAGCATCTGCCAGGAGAAGCCAAACCAAAGTTTCTAACAACCCCCTTTGCTCTTTCCGTTGAGTAAGATGATAGGTGACATGGATACATCAGGGGAGGAGAGCTGGGCCTGTCTTGATTGGAAATCTGATGCTGCCCAAGGAAGTGCGGGTGGGGCATGGGGAGCGGGGAGCATCCTCCCAGGCTGGATGCACACGGAAAGCACAAGTTACTCTGAAATCAGCCTTGCTGCCTGGGCCTGAAGTCATCCTCCAAATCTGAAAACTGCTGAGGGGTCATGTGGCTGGAGCGCTCCTCATGTTTCTCAGAATGTGGCAAGGAAGGGCTGTGCGGAGGTTGTGGGTACTGCAACCACGGCCCTGGCTGTTTGCCTGGGACCCTCCTTAGGTGGGATTGCTTTCAAAACACCCACCAATCAAGTGAAAACAGTTTTTAGAAGTCCTGAGCCAGAGAAAAGAAAGCTAAGGAAGGTTGTAGGGGCTCTGACTGAGAGGAGGGAACTGGGATGGGGTGTGGTCAGGAACTACTGTCCAAGAGGCTCAGATGCAGGGTCTGACTGATGTCTCCAGGATTTGCAGGCACAGCTCCACAGTATCTGGGATGTGATTTTGCATCTGTCCAAAGCTTTTAATTTGGGGTTTCTCAAGGTATTTTATTATTAAAGTGAGTCATTTAGAATCTCCAAAAATAACCATAATCATACAACCAGGGTTAATGTCATACTTAACCCTGTAAGAAAAATCGGTCATCAGTATTTATTAAGTTGCCATTAAGTGTCGAGAACATATTAAGTGCTATAACATTTGAGCGAAAAAGGAGGCTTGTCCCTGACCTCAAGGAGCCTATGAAGTGGGAGGAAAAGAGGGTGAGGAAGAGGAAACAGGACACCCTCGTACACATATTAGCACAAATCATATCTAAACAGCTAAAGTCTGTGCATAATCAGCTACAGATGTTCAGAGAATATGTGTGCACTGAAGGCAGTCCTCGGAGGAACCGCTGTAGAATAACTCCGGTAAGACAGATGAGACTGGAGGTGACTCCGGAGAGGAATTTGGAAGGAGGGGAGGGACACGGCTTGGCAAATGGGTAGACTAAGAGACATTCCAGGCGACTTAACAATTCTTACTCCCTTCTTGGTACCTCCTCCCAAGCTTTATCCCCACCCCCCACTCCCATCTCAATACCCTCTTCCCAGTCTGAGCCCCAAGATCCCCCCTTCTTAGCCTTCTCCTCTTGAGATTGGGACTTTTCTAACTCCCACTTCATGCAAATATACACGCTGGGGGTGTGCACACACACATTCACACCCCTTCTCTCCACTTAACAACATATCTCCCATGAGAGACATATATAAATAAATAAATATAAATAAATCCTCCTCCAGGATTTATTATTCTAGGTCCTGAGAACTAATGAGGACCTTCAGAGTTTTCTGGGTACCAGCTTTTCCTTTAGAGTAATTAGCAGGAAACAATCACTGTGCAAACGGGATGTGTTTGTTAGAAACTCGGGTTTTGATTCTTCCTGGTCATCTGAAGCAAAGCCACCAACAGAGGGGCTCCATTGTACGTGTGTGTGCCTGTGTGTGCATACACGGGCACAGGAGAGGGACCCATCTGTATTCCTTCTCTGTTCACCCAGCCACAGAGCCCAAATCTACTTTGACACTTTTAGAAAAATGAAAAGATGGAATCTTGCAGGAGCCTGCCTGCGCTAAGGGGGGAGATGAGGAGTGCTCACAGCAGGAGGGAAGTTGACTTTTCTTTATACATATAGGGGTTTTTCCATGCAGAGTTTAAATTATGCCTGATAAAAGGAGTTTCGTGGATGTTTCAGTTCTTTCAAATTCTCCTGGCTTCCTCCCAATTAAATGAGGTTTGTCAAAGCCACAGGGCTCTGCTGCTGCTGCCTCGGCCGACAAGCACTTCCTGCAGCGACATCTCGAATCCCCAAGGGAGAAGATGAAAGGGCCAGCGCCAAGAGACAGGGGAAGGGGGGCAGATTGTGTGTGTGTGTGTGTGTGTGTGTGCGTGTGTGTGTGTGCGCGCGCGCGTGCTTGTGGGGGTGCAGTGTGCAGAAACAGGTTTAGATACAGATTGACAGATAGGACGTGGACAAGAAGGTGGGGAAAGCACAACTAACTACCAGAGAAACTGGAAAGAAAAACAGAGGAAGAGAGAGCAGCACTGAAGCCAGTTTGGGCACCTTGAGAACAGTGGCCACCACCACGTGTGACATGACGTCACCATGTCTTCTAAGGGTGCCCTCTCTTGGCCTGGCAGTGCCAGTCTACGTTTTCATTGTTCATGGCAATGAGCCTTTATTAAGAGCCTCCTTTGCAGATAGGGTGCACCAAAGGGTCCTCTCAGTTCCCAACCCTCAAGGACCCAGAGTCTCCATCCCAGGGGCAGGCTGTTCCAGGCATAAGGACTGTGCAAAAGTCAGATATACTCTTGTGAGTGCTTTGTAAAGAGAGTTTCCCTGCCATAATTATGCAAGAAATTTTGCTCTCTGGTGGCAGTATGGAATCACTTAGTGGGTTATATTTGTATCATTTTATTATTCTGGCTTTATTCCGGTTGCAGGATAACAAAGTTGTCACTTTAAAATATATTCTGTTTCCCCTTTGATCTGGGAGATGCCAGCTCTTATTGTCTGCCCTCTGACGATTTAAGCATGAAGCCTGAGTCTGGGAACTGTGAGAAGAGTGGAAGGACAGCCTACATCCCAGCAAAAGCATGGCACACGAATCCGCCCCCCAAACGCCAGGGCTGTTCCTATCCATCCATGTGTGTTTCCATGAAGCTGAGAGGTCCCAGATACCACTGTCCCGAGGCTGTGCCAGTAAGCTTATGGCCAGAAGAAATCGAAGGGGAAGGAGTCACTTGTCACAAAATCCAGGAATTCTAGGCTTAGTTCTCCTTCGGAGAGCAATCTTAAGTGGAAAAGCGTGATTACTAGAATGGCAAGCATGTGGAAATTTCTGCCAAGCACTGACATCCTCCCTTATTGACTCTTGAACACCTGAAGAAACATTTGTGGAAGGAGAAATTATTGGTAGTCTCTCTCAAAACACACCCAACAGCAAGCTAATTGCTTTTGCAGATGGCCGGGGAGACGTTGTACCCACACAGCCATCGGCTTATGGCCACACTTGTGGTCCTCACAGCTGAGCCAGCAGTGCAGGACGTCAGCTGGGGCAGCTAGGACCTAAAATTAGGCCCTTGGCAACTCTCTAATCTTAGCTGCAGGTTCAGCTTCTTCGTTTAATTCCCTTTGCCCTCAGCATGAACTTGGGCTCTGGGAAAAGAACGCTGCTTAACAATTTGAAAGTGAGGGGAGTAGAAAATCATTAAGCTGCCCCTTCTAGAAACTGGCTCCACTCAGTTCTTGCCAGGCTTCCAAATGTTACCCTTGGAAAGTTAAAACTAATTTTGGAACGGAGCCATTTGGAACCACAGACACTGATCCAGAAAAGTTTTTTTTTTTTTTTTTTTTATCTCGGGCAGTAAATGCCACGTGATTTAAGAGTCTGGTGCTTAAGCCATGGTCCTTGATCGTCAGAACATCAAAGGCTGTCTCTTTCTGTGGGTTGGTCCCATTTTGCTTTCCAAATCCCAGGCTTGAGCCTCTCCCATTCCTTCCTGGACTAAATCCCCCTTCTCCTTTAAAACAGGTTTCAGCATCTTAAAAAAAATTAAAACTTAAAAGTTTGCAATTGTTTCACAAGTAATTTTGCAAAAACAATTTACCAGAGTCCTTTTTGTCATCACATACTTTGGTACCTGTAGGCATGGCATTGACCTCTACCCTGGAGAAGGAAATGGCAACCCACTCCAGTATTCTTGCCTCGAGAATTCCATGGACAGAGGAGCCTGGCAGACTACAGTCCATGGGGTCTCAACGAGTCGGACTCGACTGAGAAACTAACACTTCATCACATCACTCTACTATCTATACTCTGGTAATTCATCAGCAGGCCTTATTCATTTTGCCCCCTTAAAATCTGAGAAATTTTTTGTTTTGCTCCAATAAAAGAACTTCCAGCCTTCTTTTAATAATATCTCCTTAATATATTTGAAGGTTCCTCAATATCATATTATAAAGCTGGGTTCCCTTGACCTCTCTCTCCACATACACAAACCCCCAATATAGATTCTGTTTCTTTTACCTTTTAATTATTTTGTTTCATTATTCTATTCTGAACCTATTCCAACTATTCTGCTTATCTCGAGACTATGAACCCACCATAGGCTCAGATTTCTAACAGAGTGGGAGAATTATTTTCATTCATGGAAGATTATTTTCATTTTCATTCATTCATTATTTCATTCACGGAAGATTTGCTGAGGGTCTATTAGATATGAGGGGCTTCACTGGTGGCTCGGTGGTAAAGAATCCACCTGCTAATACAAGACATGTAAGAGACTCGGGTTCAATCCTTGAGTCGAGAAGATTCCCTGGAGAAGGAAATGGCAACCCACTCTAGTATTCTTGTCTGAAAAATCCCATGGACAGAGGAGCCTGGCAGGTTACAGTCCATGCAGTTGCAAAGAGTCATACAAGACTGAGCGACTAAGCACTTGAAGATTAGATAGGAGATTGAAGGACACAAAAATGAATTAGTCTTAGACTCTGTCCTCAAAGAGCTTACAGTCCTTAAGGAAATGAGACAAGAAGATAAACAGCCATAGACCAAGTGTGAAGTGCTCTGGGAGTTCAAAGGAGGCGAGATTAAACTCCAGCTGTAGAGGCCCAGGATGGGTTGGTGAGGTCTTGAAAGATGATAAAGTGAAAGTCGCTCAGTTGTGTCCAACTCTTTGTGACCTTGTGGACTATACAGTCCATGGAATTCTCTAGGCCAGAATACTGGAGTGGGTAGCCTATCCTTTCTCCAGGGGATCTTCCCAACCCAGGAATCAAACTGGGATCCCCTGTATTGCAGGCAGATTCTTTACCAACTGAGGATCAGGGAAGCCCTGAAAGATGATGGGGAGGAAGGATATCCAGGGAGAGGAAAGTCATCCTCCTCTGAATGCCATCTAATGTCATCCACAGGTGTCTTCTTTGTTAAAATAGTGCAATCCTGACTCATATTCCATCCTAAGTTTTACTCTTTGTCACTGTATGCCTTCTTGCAATGACATTCAATTTAAACATTCTTTAACATGTACTAGAAAAGCTTAGTTTAACTGTTTGTGTGCTAATGATATCAAATCTTACTCTGTTTATTGTTTTTATTGTCTAGTCTAGTCAAAGTTTAACCAGAATATTTTGTCATTCCACAGGTCAGGGTTTAGAGGCTGGGTTTGGTGGGGAAGGGAGATTCCAAGCCAAGTCTCTCAATCCTATTCTGTTTCTAGGAGTTTGTAATTTAACTCAGACTACTCTGTCTACACCGTTTGGAAAAGACTCTGATGCTGGGAGGGATTGGGGGCAGGAGGAGAAGGGGACGACAGAGGATGAGATGGCTGGATGGCATCACCGACTCGATGGACATGAGTTTGAGTGAACTCCAGGAGTTGGTGACAGACAGGGAGGCCTGGTGTGCTGCGATTCATGGGGTTGCAAAGAGTCAGACATGACTGAGCAACTGAACTGAACTGACTCTGTCTACTTTTTAAATCCTCCACTAATCAGTACTTAAAAAGCAAGTTATCCTCTATAACACACTTCTCCACCTTCCATGCTCAGTGTTGTCCCCAGCCCATTTTAATACACTAGAATACAAGTTGTTGGGTTGTGATTTGCCTTATGTGTTGTGTAGAGTTGCCTTGGTAGGAAAAATCTGACTTAACCAAGTTCCTCAGCTCTACCAAGCTCTTAAGTTGGTTACATTTGTTAGCATCATGAACTGAATCTCCAAATAAAGATAAATGCTTCAGGAAGGAGTCAGAGACCTTTTGACAAGAAAAGGATCTTGGGACTCACTGTTCCGTATCTTCATTATATGGATGAGTCCCTAACACCCATAGAAGAAGAATAGTGTCTGCTATTTCTTGGACATCTATGTGTTTTACATAAATTCTCATTCAGATAGTAACTGGCAAGGATGGAGCTGTTTTCCTAATATTACATATTAAAAAATTGGGTCCAATTACTTAAAGTTACACCGCTAGTAAGTGGGAGAGGCAAGATTTGACTGTAGGTCAGCCTCCCAAGCCACTCTCTTCCACTCCTCATCCTAGGGAAGATGTCACATGCCCCCAGGTAACATATTTAATATCTCACAACTAAGAGGACTCAATCTTATCTTTAATAAAGACTCAAACCCCTGATCTCTTCCTTAATCTTTAATGTCATCTTGTCTTTGTTAGGGTTTTGTTTTGTTGGGGTTTTTTTGCGTGGGGTGGTGGTAGAGAATAACACAGTCACCCTTGGGTTTTAAGATTTCTTAATCAGTGGTGGTTATTATTTTTTCCTTACTATTACTTATTCGGAGAAGGAAATGGCAACCCACTCCAGTACTCTTGCCTGGAAAAGCCCATGGATGGAGGAGCCTGGTACGCTGCAGTCCATGGGGTCGCTAAGAGTCAGACACGACTGAGCGACTTCACTTTCACTTTTCACTTTCATGCATTGGAGAAGGAAATGGCAACCCACTCCAGTGTTCTTGCCTGGAGAATCCCAGGGACGGCGGAGCCTGGTGGGCTGCCATCTATGGGGTCACACAGAGTCGGACACAACTGAAGCGACTTGGCAGCAGCATTACTTATTCAGTTTTGTCAGAAAAATATCAGGAATCAAATCCAACAGAAAATTGGGCAAACATATAAAACAGCAAATTACACAAAGGAAATGAAAAGAGCACACTAACACGTGGGATAAATAGGCAGTCGAACTAGTGATTAAATAAATACAAATAACTGTTAAAGTAGTTATTTTTCCCTTCAACTTAATGACTCCCTGTGCTGGGAAGGTTGTAGTACGATGATTCTCTGCAGGCGGTGGTTTTAGTTGGGGCAACCTTTGCAAAGCATTTTGCCATACCTACCAGGAGCCATAAAAATAACATTCAACCTTATACTTAGGTTCCTGGAAATCATCCAAAGAAACAATTGAACAGGGGAAAAAAAAAAACCCTAGATGCATAAAAATGTTCATTGCAGTGTTGTCTATAATTTTTTTTAAATAAAGAAACTAAATATTCAACAGAAGAACTGGTTGGATAGATATTATTATATTGACTCAGCATACAGTACTATGTAACCATTTAAAATGGTAATTCGCAGGAGTGTAGAGTAGTATGGAAATGTTTATGCTAAAAGAAAGTGGGATACAAAATTGCATATTATAACGCACCAGTGAAAATGTATTATGCATATCAACAAAACTGGAATGTAGAGTACAAAAATAAAAATGCTCTTCTAGTTAAAGGGAATGGTGGGTAATTTTTTCCTTTTTTCAGTTTTCTTTCATGTGGATGTTATATTGCCTTTAGTGTTTAAAGGAATGAGGTAAGACAAATGGTACAGGGAGTTCAAGCTCTGAATTGAGAGCTAAAGAACCTAAGTTTTCTTCTTTTCTCCTCCAGCATCACATGTATTATTGGCCTTCATAAATCTCAGTTTCTCAGTCTGCACAATGGGTTAACATTAGTTTCCTGTACCCCAGATTAACAGAATGTTTATTTTATACAGCTTTTAACTCACTGAATTCAAGAGTTCAATGTAAATGTGGTCCTGGGAGAATGAGAGGAGGGAGGGAGAGGAAAAGATAAATAGGCACTAATTAATTTTAAAAGGAAAGATCATCTGCTTTAATCGGAAATGCATATGTGCTGTGCCCCTAGTCAGAGTTTTAAGTGCACTCCGTGTTAGTTAGCAACTTCAATTTAAAGTACTGTGTGATCCTTTGGGCTTTGAAGATATGAAGCCTATATACATACACATGAGCTAAAATTACCGCGCAGTCAGGGAGGCTGTGTGCACTCTGAATAATTAAATGCACTAAGCAACTCCAGCTGATGGATTGATGATGTGTAAGAGCAGCGCAAAAACCACGTGACAAGGGAAATTACAAGACATTTAGAAATGATGGTTTAATTTCCAAGCTTTCTTTTCTACTTGTGCTTTCTCTTTCAGCCATTACAGGCTAGTAGAAGAGATTTGATTATCTTGTTTCCTGTGAAAGGTTATTTAGCCCCTCAATCCCATTAAGTCACTCTCTGCACTCCAGTGCACTGAGACTCCACCAGGTTATCAGCCCAGGAAGAGTAAATGGAGACACCAGGATCAGATTTCTAAAGGAAGGAAAGTTAAAGCAAAGTTTGAAAGCGGTGACAGCCAACAGCCAGGAGCTTAGAACTCAATTAGACTGAAAGACAACTATGGCATTATCTCATTCCGAAATGATCTAAATACATAAGAATCTAAAAGTTTTAAATAAACTTGTCGTACTGTCTGGATGACTGAATTTCCCTTCTCAAAAAATTTTTAAACACTCACTTTTGTATTTATTTATTCTAAGTGCAAAGCAGCTTCGATAATTATGCTGTCAGATTCAGTAAGCTAATGAGCAGTCAGCGAATGGAAGGTTTTGCATTTGTGAGATTGCTACAGGAAAACCACTCGGCTGCTTTTTTCCTTCTTTTTTTCTTCCCTCTTGTTTTCTTTTTCTTTTTCTATGAGTTGGGAAGGAGAGTCGGGCAGTCCATGGCCAAATTGGAATCCCTTTGATTAACTGGTTGCTTTCCCAGCACTGTTCTGCTGCACGTGTCCCCCCCACCCCCATCCTCCTTCCCGTCTCCTCCCTCCCTCTCTTTCTCTTTCTCTCTCTCCCTCCCTCTCTCTCTCTCTGCCTCTCTCTCCCTCCCTGTCTGTCTCTCTCTTCCTCTTTCTCCCTCTCTCTCCCTCTCCTCCCCCTTTTTCTGCTCTCTCTCCCCCATCTCCCTCATTGCCGCTGAGGAACTGTTGCTTTTGAGGGACATTTTTCATGTCACTGTCCCCAAGGCAAGAGGATGTATCTCCCTGAGGGAAGCTCCCAAAATGGTTTGGACTTGAGCCAATTTGAGAGTTATCTGTAAAGTTTAATATGCACTGCTTATTTGAACTGTTTATGCTACAACAGGAGCTAAAAAGAAAGTAGAATACAAAATTGCACATTATAATGTGCCTGGGAAAATACATTATGCATATCAACAAGACTTGATGCCTCCCCTTTCCAGTCTGGCAAATATGTAATTCCAAACCCAAGGAGTCAGGGTTTACCCCAGGCAGCCAAGGCAGAGCAGGCATTGCAAGTTTATTTCTCCCCTTTTGGTGTGAGGAGCTTCGAGCAAACAATATTGATGCATTTTATGCTTGTGGTGCACCAAAGCTGGAGCTTCTCTTTTTGTGAAATTGTGCAGTATTTAGAGCAACCGCTTTGTGCAGCTTGTGAGCCTTGAAAAAGTGATGCCCAGGTAGAAAGATGTCCTGAGCAGGTTTTATCGACGTGCTTTCGTGACACTGTGGCTGTTGTCCCTGGATATTTTTCTCAGATGGTATCTGTGCTGATGCTACTAGCTAATAACAGTGGCTAGTTAACTAGTTAATAACTAGTTAATAACAGTGGCTACTAGTTATTAAGAATACATGGTGTGGGACTTACTTGGTGGTCCAGTGATTAAGACTCCATGCTTCCACTGCAGGAGCCCAGGTTTCATCCCTGGTCAGGGAGCTAAGATGCCACAAGCAGCAAGGTATAGCATGTGTATCTTATTTCACTACTCTGGAAACCCCAATAAAAACTATAATAAGGGAATTTAACTTAATTAATTATATACATAAATGGGCTTCCCAAGTGGGCCTAGTGGTAAAGAACCCACCTGCCAATGCAGAAAGACGCAGGAGACATGGGTTCAATCCCTGGGTTAGGAAGACTCCCTGGGGGAGGGCATGGCAACCCACTCCAGTATTCATGTTTGGAGAATCCCGTGGATGGAGGACCCTGGTGGGCTGCATTACTTAGGGTCACAAAGAGTTGGACATGACTGAAGTGACTTAGCATACACACACACACACACACACACACATATATAGTATCAGAACAACCGAAGATGTTTGGCATGTATTATCTTCTTTAAACTTACAGCAATCTGCCCAGAAGTTTTATTATCCCCATTTTGCAGGTGAGCCCCTTAAAATGTTAACTTTTAGGGAACTTGGCCCACATCTTTAGCATAATAAGCACCCAGGAATAATATCCACTTAACAAACAAACAAATATTACCCATTTAACTCATTTATAAAAATGCAAACTGCCAGCATTCTGAGCTAACCAAATGTATAATATACATATATTCTGCCCCCCCCCATTTTTTAATTTATAAAAGTTGCAGTTTAGAGTCTACTTAAATAGATTGCCAAAGCAATCTAATGTAACAGAAATTTGAAACTTTCCAAAATGTATCTGACCTAGCACCAGGCTCACTGCCTGTTGTCGCTGGGACTCCTTGGCTTGATTTTGGCCCTTGTTGTTAGTGTGTGTGCGCCTCCCAGTTCCACTCCTAGTTTTACCACCTTCAACACCAAGCCTAGTGCCTTACCCAAGTGTTCATTTGGTAAATATGCATTGAAATGAATTGAATTGAACAGAAGGCACTTAACAGCTATTCAGTAAAGTGAGTTATCTGTGAGTCAGTATAAGTTATTGGTGGATAAATCTGGCTCACATTTTGACATCTCTTTGGGTGACAAATATTACAACAGACATAAAAAAACACACCGTGAAAGATTCCCAGGAAATAATATGTTGGTGCTTTTCTCTTTTGTTCCCTACAGAGGAATCATTGTTTACAGTTTCAGGAGTGAGGCTGAAGCCAGAAATGTGTGACCTTTTGGCCTCCTACGGGAAAGGTCACCACCCAGCCGGGTTTAGCAAATGCTGGTAAAAAGAAAGGGTAAGATTACCAAGATCTTCCAGGTAAGTGGTTCCAACAGTGTGGGTCCTAGGATGGAACTGAAAGTTATTCAATATCCAGTGAAGACCTGGTTCCTGGGTTCAGAGATCTCTGTCCTGTGCCTGGCTCTTCATTCTCACTCTGGGCACAGAGGCCTAAGCTCCACAGGCTGTGAGAGGAGGTGGCATCAGTGTGCATCAGCTCCCCCTCCTAGGGGAGGGACAAGACTCCTAAGATGACCCGTACATGTCATTGTAAGGCCTTGAGCTGGTGCCCCAGAATACAGGACTCCATTGGCATGTTGCTGCTGCTGCTGCTGCTAAGTCGCTTCAGTCGTGTCCAACTCTATGTGACCCCGTAGACGGCAGCCCACCAGGTTCCTCTGTCCCTGGGATTTTCCAGGCAAGAACACTGGAGTGGGTTACCATTTCCTTCTCCAATGCGTGAAAGTGAAAAGTGAAAGTGAAGTCACTCAGTCGTATCCCAGTCTTTGAGACCCTATGAACTGTAGCCCACCAGGCTCCTCTGTCCATGAGAGTCTCCAGGCAAGAATACTGGAGTGGGTTGCCATTTCCTCCTCCAGGGCCATTGGCATGTTAAGTTCCCTGAACTATGTAATTCTCACTGTCAGCTGACAAGACAAAAATCAGATGTCAGGGTGACCAGCTTTCCCCATTTGCTCGAGACCAAGGGGTGCCCCAGGATGTGGGATGTTCAGTGCTAAAATTGACACAGTCCTGGATAAACCAGGATGGTTGGTCACCATAGCGGTGCAAATTACCACCTGGCTTGCCCCCAAGTGCCAGAGAAGACCTGATTCAGAGTCTAGCCCCACCTAGGAGGTGGTTTTGAAGGATTGTGAAAACCCAGTCATCACCGCTACAGGCTTTTGCACCACTGGTTACAGAGTGTCCTCTCCAGGGTGCAGTCTGGGAACCACCAGGACCTCATGGTCCTGGGAGACAGGAGCCATCCACAAATGTCACAGACTCAGCTGCTCTCAGGAGTAAGGCAGCCCAGGCTTCCAAGGCAATCCTGAGGGAGAAGGGTGCTGTCGAGGTTTTTCCCAAAGCTTCCATACCCTAGAGTTCTGCTGGCAGGCACAGGAAGCCAGGAGGGACAACTCCTAAATCCACCACAGTCCAGACATTCGTAGATCTTATAAGAGCATTTCCACAGTGAGTAGAGGGGACAGTAATCCAG
The DNA here is from genome assembly GCF_032452875.1 of Bos javanicus. Taxonomy (NCBI): domain Eukaryota; kingdom Metazoa; phylum Chordata; class Mammalia; order Artiodactyla; family Bovidae; genus Bos; species Bos javanicus. The sequence goes on from NC_083869.1 coordinate 90,520,330, forward strand.
ACAGAGGAGTCAAGGTGAGACCCATGCACAGAGCCAGCCATCCCTGTAGGTGACTCTGGCTATATCCCAGACCACAAACAAGCCTAAGGTTTGATCATACATCAGGCAACTACAGCTTGTCATGCTTCCCGACAGAACTTTTGGGGTCTAGATGGCAATGACTGGCATGCTCCCTGCACCACCCTCGCCCCAACGTCATTCACATAGCAGGATTCAGTTCTTTGCCAGTTTCTCTGTTAAAGACATATACACATCAAGAATGTCTGCCTTTCGGATTTTCTAAGATCATTGTGTTTAGAAATTTGGGGAGATCAGGGAAGTTTAGAATTATAGTTCTTCCTCAGGTATAATTCTGAAGTTTATATTTTGACAATATACAACTGGAATTACAATGGGCAATACAATAATAATATGGTATTTTGATAGTAAAATATTTCTAGAGCAGAGATTTTACTATGTAATTATGCCATTTTTAAACCCACTAGTTATGAGAGTAGGATGTACTTTAGCTACATTCTATAGCATGAAAGATTTGCCCTTGATAAAATTATCAAAGACATTGATGGAAATGGTCTTGGATGGTAGTGCTGCATAAGAATTAATAATTATTTCTATTGAGTTGTTATTCTGTTTTACTAAGCAACCAGAAGGTAGGGAGATAACCCGCCTCTCTGAACTACAGTCAAAGAATTGTTACCTGTAGGTGTAAATTGGTCACAATAGAAAATCAATTAAAAGCAGCATGACAAATTTTGTGATGCCTGTGCCAGCAATTGAAGAAGGGAGAAGGCAGGCTGAGTATGCATTGGAGTAATCTGATGTCCCTAGGCCTCTGGTACTAATGCAAGGAGATAAACCCGTAGGAGATGAACCACAATAAGGAAAAGCTGGAGCAATTAAACTGTTTAATAAATGGCTTGGGATGATCAAAATCTGGAAGTGCCAGAGTGAGGGACTAAAAGTGGGTATCACATGGACACTTGGGGCCTGTAAATCTTTTCCACTAAATTAAATTTATGTTAAAATATTCACTTTTCAGGAGATTCAAAATGTAAATTGGGATATTAGGACTTATAACTAGCAGCAATGCCTGAAAATTAAGACTCTGAAAAGATCCTCAAAATGTCAGTTTCAGGTATGGAGAAAATGTACACTAACATCTACAATAGAGAAATGGGACTAAACTCTGCTGGGAACATAACATGTGCCAAGCACTTTACAAATAGTTTCAAAGCTTTGTGCGTTTTGAACAGTTAGGGTGTGGTGAGGTGTAACTATAGTTTGTACATTTGGAGATAAATTTTGATTATTTTTAAAGCTTTCTCAGGGAAAGCTTTCTTAGTTCTTATTACCAGGGTAAGATGCTACCTCTGTTCATATCTGTTATCAAGCTTTCTGTCAATATCTATGTAATTCCATCAATAACTTCGCAACAATATTGCACAGAATTTCCCCACTCAATCTGTAAGATGTTACTCATGATTTTCATTTTTTTATTCTTCATTCACTTCCAGGGCTATTTTACTGTTGCTTCAGTTTTAATTTGCTTCAGCTTACTAAGAAGCTACAAATCTAACTCCACACTGGACCAAGGGTTTTATGCCATCACCTGTGATGTGGAACATTTTAAATACAACGTCCTAGGCAACAGCGCATAATACTTGAAGAAAAAGCAGTGAACAGTTATCGCTATTGTCATTTGCCTAGAATTTAACAGGGATTGGCTCAAAAATGAGACATAGACAGAAATCATCTGAGAAGAGAACTTCTGGATAATTTCATCCATTTCATTATTTGATAGAGAGATCCCTGGGCCAGAAGGAGCACAGGACAGATGGGGACAACAATTGAAAGACTTTGGAGACAGAGCTCAGGCTTAACAGAGGCCTGTCACTCCTGTGTTCACTTACAATTTTCCCCAACAAAAGGACTTCTGTGGCCAAGGAGAGGATTAGGCTAAAGTTTAAAAAAGCCTCCAGGGAAGGTGGTTTCTTGGATAAAGTTGTCAACAAAAGTACTTGCTGAAGACTCTTTGTTATGATTTCCTAGGGGGCGCCTCTTCCTTTGCTAACTGGATTATCAACACACATTACCACTCCATCCCAGCCAGACTTCAGTAGGAGTTTGGATTGAGATGCTGGTTAGAATTAAATTTCAGGCTGTCCTCTTCTGCTGAACTCTATTGTCTGTGATGATAGCAAAAGTGATGAGGAATCTCAGCTCTGATTTGATGGCAGAGATACCGAATAAAGGCCAAGAGTTCCAAAGTAGTAATTCAAGTCCTATTGCACCATCAGACACACATGCATGTGTGCACACCCATAAGCCTCAAATGAAATGAGAGACCTGTCTCAGCTAACACGTGTTTCATTTTCTACAATGGGTCCTGCTGAAAGAAGCTGGGAAACTCAAATTACTTCATCTGAGGATCATCTACCCAGGAAATGTAGTAGCCTAGAAACCAAAGACTTCTATATGGCCTTTAGAAGAACAAGGCGGAACTAATTAAGAGAGAATTTAAAAATAGTACCTATGCGCTCAAAGTCTGAGATGAAACTATATACAGATAGTCCAGAGAAATCTTCCTTACTGAGTATTCAATTTTAGTGAGGCATTTGGTAAAGCCTGCTCAGATATACCTGAAAGAGGGAACTGTGTGGGCTGGATGATGGGGTGTGTGTGCTCAAAGAACAGTGGCCTTGCTGGAGAAAGGCTGGCAGTGGTGTGGTATGAGGTTCAGCCCTGAGTTCTATTCTGGTCAAATGTTTTTATTAATCACTTGAATAAAATCAGAGAAGGCATGCAATTTATTCATACAACTCATTAAAGTAAGTACTGTGGCCATTCATTTATTACTTCCATTTTACAGAAGAAGGAAACTGAGGCTCAGAGAAGTTAACTAACTCCTCCACAGTAGCACACCAGAGTTAAGGTACAGATCTTAGGCCTGGCTGTCTCCAAGGTCTATGATCCTTCCAGTCATCATGTATCTATCAAATCTGTAGAACACACAACTCTGGAAGAAGCAGCTGATGTTTAGCATTGGATCATGATTCAAAAGACTGAGATATTGCCAAAAGCTGATGTGTACACTACACATTCGTCCTGGATTTAGAATGATCAAATTCCAGAACACTGACAGCACCAATGCTGTGTGGAGCAACAGGAACTCTAATTATTGGTGGGAATGCAAAATGGTAGAGGCCACTTTAAAAGGCTGTTTAGCAGTTTCTTACAAAACTAAGAAACACTCTCTAAGATCCAGCAATCATGCTCCTTGCTATTTACCCAAAGCAGTTGAAAAATTATGTCCACAAAAAACCTGCACACAGATGTTTATAGCAGCTTTATTCCTAATCACCAAACCTTCGAAACAACCAAGATGTTGTTCCGGTTGAGGATCATCTACTCAGGAAATGTAGTAGCCTAGAAACCAAAGACCTCTATATGGCCTTTAAGGCCATATGCCGTTCAGTCACAACATATGAATAAAACAGACTGTGGTACATTCAAAAAATAGAGTATTATTCAACAGGAAAAAGAAATGGAGCTGTCAAGTCATGAAAAGACATGGAAGAAGCTTAAATGAATATTACTAAGTGAAAGAAGCCAATCTGAAAAGGCTACATCGTACATGAGTACAAATGACAATCTGAAAAAGGCAAAACTATAGAAACAGGAAAAAGATTGGTGGTTGCCCGGGGTTAGGAGGAAGGGAGTGATGAATAGGCAGAGCACAGAGGATTTTTAGGACCGGGTAACTACATATGACACCATAATGGTGGATACATGTCATTCGTTATAAATTTGTCCAAACCCAGAGACTATCACCAAGACTGAATCTAATGTGAAACGGACTTTAGATGACAATGATGAGTGTGTAGGTTCATACAGTGTGACATATGTAGCATTCTGTGGGGGATGTTGATAATGGGGGAGGCTGTGCATGTGTGGGGGCAGGGTGTATACAGGAAATCTGTAACTTCTGTTGAATATTCCTCTGAGCCTAAAGTTGCTCTGAAAAGTATTAAAAAAAATTTTTTTTAATAAAATAAAAAAACCTGATGAACAGCAAGCCAATACATTTCTACCAAATTTCATGGTTTAATTTTTAAACTTTAGGTTTAAAATGTCAACAAGTTAAATAAAGTTGTGACTTAGTGGATATTGGATGGTGGATATTGGCTTAGTGGATATTTATATTTAAAGTATAATATGAATTAATAGTATGTTTGTGTGTTTGTGAACTCAGTTGTGTCTGATTCTTTGTGACTGCATGGACTGTAACCCACCAGGCTCCTCTGTCCATGGGATTTTCCAGGCAAGAATACAGAAGTGAGTTGACACTCCTACTCCTGAGGATCTTCCCAACCCAGGAATCAAACCCGTGTCTCCTCTGTCTCCTGCATTGCAGTGGATTCTTTACAACTGCGCCACCTGGGAAGCCCCAATAGTAGGTTTGACTGACCACAAAAATAATGCTAATGCTTGTAGGTGATTGGAGAAGGAAATGGCAACCCACTCTAGTACTCTTGCTTGGAAAATCCCATGGACGGAGGATCCTGGTAGGCTACAGTCCATGGGATCATAAAGAGTTGGACACGACTGAGCGACTTCACTTTCACTTTCACTTTTGTAGGTGATATAAATAAAGGAATAGGATGGTGTCCCAGAGAAGGGAATTAGTCAGATCACATCTAAATTATTGTTTAATTTAACTCTATTCATCACACTTTAAAAAAAATATTAATTTGGCTGCTTCAGGTTTTAGTGTGGCACATAGGGTCTTCGTTGCATGATGTGGGACATAGAGTGGTAGGATTTTCATGAGAGTCGGTAATGTTGTCTTCTAACTTTTCTTGGTATTTTTCAGTTCAGTTGCTCAGTTGTGTCAGACTCTTTGCGACCCCATGAACCACAGCACGCCAGGCCTCCCTGTCCATCACCAACTCCCAAAGTCCACCCAAACCCATGTCCGTTGAGTCGGTGATGCCATCCAACCATCTCATCCTCTGTCATCCCCTTCTCTTCCTGCCCTCAATCTTTCCCAGCATCAGGGTCTTTTCAAATGAGTCAGCTCTTCGCATCAGGTGGCCAAAGTATTAGAGTTTCTGCTTCAGCATCAGTCCTTCCAATGAATATTCAGGACTGATTTCGTTTAGGATGGACTGGGTGGATCTCCTTGCTGTCCAAGGGACTCTCAAGAGTCTTCTCCAACACCATAGTTCAAAAGCATCAATTCTTCGGTGCTCAGCTTTCTTTATAGTCCAACTCTCACATCCATACATGACCACTGAAAAAACCATAGCCTTGACTAGACAGAGCTTTGTTGACAAAGTAATTTCCCTGCTTTTTAATCTGCTGTCTAGGTTGGTCATAATGTTCCTTCCAAGGAGTAACCGTCTTTTACTTTCATGGCTGCAATCACCATCTGCAGTGATTTTGGAGCCCAGAAAAATAAAGTCTGACACCATTTCCACTGTTTCCCCATCTATTTGCCATGAAGAGATGGGACCGGATGCCATGATCTTAGTTTTCTGAATGTTGAGCTTTAAGCCAACTTTTTCACTCTCCTCTTTCACTTTCATCAAGAGGCTCTTTAGTTCCTGTTCACTTTCTGCCATAAGGGTGGTGTCAGCTGCATATCTGAGGTTATTGATATTTCTCCCGGCAATCTTGATTCCAGCTTGTGCTTAATACCACCTTGGAGTTATTCTCAAAAATTTTTGCCTTTTTTATAACAAGATACCTGGGAACATCCAATAGAGGTTACCTCTGGAAGAAAATAAATGACTCTGAAAAGTTACATTTCTTAGAACCAAAGTGCTTAGACTTTCCTGAAGGTTATGTTGACTAACACCTTTTTGTTACTCTCAATGCCCTTCATAAATAAATTCCCAAGAGTAGTTTTATTTTAGTTCTCTTCTCTAAACCTATTCACATTTTCTCCTTCTAACTCCTCTCCATCCCTAAGTAGGTTCATGGGCACCTGGTAAATGATCTGACATACTAGATAATGAATTCATTCAAGTTTATTAGCATCCTTGTAAACAATTGTTTCTTTTGAAAGAATTTTCATTGGGTATTACAAGAAAATATTGTGGGAGCCCCAAGCTGAACTGAAATATAAAACTGAACCATCTATTCATTGATTTATTCCACAAACATCTGGACAGTAGAAATATAAAAATTAAGGTTCCCCCAAGGATCTTGTAGTCAAATGGGACATTAGCTGGAAATCAATACAAGATCTAATGACATTTCAGTCTTCCCTGTCATAAAGGAGATGACAATTAATCTTTGTCTTCAAATAAAAGTTGGCCAGGCAGGCGATTGGGAGTAAGGGTGAAAACAAGAAAGGACAGATGGTTTTGGCTGTAAGGAATAGAAAAACCCCATCCAATGGCTTAATCCATGAGAATATTAGTTCACATAAGAAGTCTAGAAGTATATGGTTCAATGATTGATTAATTGATGGGTCAACGACATTATCAACAATCCAGTTTCCTTCCATCTTTCTTTAATTCATCTTCATGTCCTTTGTTGCCTTAATTCTCAGGCTGGTTCCTATCATGGTTACAAGATGCTGCCACAGTCCCCAGGGATCATATGTAGGTTTGACAATGCCCAGTTGAAGAGAGGGTGTCTCTTCCTGTCTGCTGCTTTTTCAAAGAAAGCAGAACCCTCTTCATATCTTACTGATCAAACTGTCACATATCCACTCCTAAACTGCTAGCAACAGAAATTAGATGACAGCTTTAAAATAGTCAGGATTTGCTACTCATCTGAAGCAGCGAATCACCTTTCCTGAGAGGCAAGTTCCTGAATAATCAGTTTTCTTTTAGTTGGAGAGGAGGGGAGAATGGCTATTGGACAGTCAACCAAAGGAACTGCCACAACATCTAATTGGCTGTGGCGTCTAGTGGTACAGGCAGCAGAGGAAGAATGATCGCAAGGCTTCCAGTCTGGGAGCCTGGATGACTTGTTATATCATCTTAAGTCAAGCAATTAGTTCAGCAGAAGAGGCTATGAGCTCATTTCTGGACATCTTGAGTTGTAGGTGTGCATCAGATAATTGGAACTGCTGACCTGGGACTAAGGAAATGAAGAGTAGCTACATGTGGTTGTCACCTACATGCACGTCCCCGAAGTCCCAAAGATATGAGTACCCCAAAGAACATACACAAAGAGAAGAAACACAAGGGTGGGAGAAGGAAGAATCTGCAAAAGAGACAGGATATTAATGGCTAGAAACTGGAGGGGCAGGGCAGGCAACTAGAATCGTTCTGAGTGACAAGAGTCAAGAAGACTGTTTCAGTCTACAGTTTCTCTGTAGACTGCGGGGCCTACAGAGAAAATATCAGGAGGGTGTAATCCAAGGCAGTCCATGGATTTTATGGCTACTGGTCAGGGTTACCTCAAAGGGTTGGGGGGCAGTTTCCATGGAATTGTGGTCGCAGAAAAATGCAATGGATTAAAGAAGGAGTGATAAGAAAGTAGCAGCAGGACATATCTTTCAGAAACTGTCATGAAAAGATAAATAAGATGGAGTACTAGGTAGAATACGAAAGCACTGAGAGGGTCCTTCTTTTTTCTAAGCACAGGAGAGATCTCTGCACTTTATGAAGTGAAGGAAAAAGAAAAAAGTTGGGAGAACCAGCAGCTAGTCTAAATACACAGATGTGCTCCCTCCTTAGGCTTCTGCCTGGCTCCTCTGTCTGGAACTCTTTCCCGCAATTACCCACGCAGTCAGTGCTCTTACCAATTTCAAGCCTTTGCCCCAATGCCATCTATTAGTGAAGCCTACCCCGGCCACCCTGTTCAACACCCAAGCCGCCTGCTCACAAATCCCTCTGACCCTGTCCGGTTTTTCTAAAGCAAGTTATCACAGGATTTCATACTCTATAATTTATGGTTTACTTATTTATGGTGTTCATTGTTTTTCTGACCATTGCTAAAATGTAAGCTTCATGAGGATAGGAGACTTTGTTTTATTCACTGATGTATTTTGATCACCTTGAATAGTCTCTTGTACATAGTAGGTCCTTGATAAATATCTTTTGCATGAATGAACTCCTCTGCCACTTGTTTAATTGTGACCCCACCCTTCTTTAGCCCATTGACTCTGGGTTTTTTCCTTATATATTGCACATTGATGTTTTATATTTATTGTTTACAAGTGACCCTTGAAAAACTCAGGGGTTAGGGGCATCAACCGCCCCCCCACAGTCAAAAATTTGAATAAAACTATAGTCAGTCCTCTATGTTGGTGGTTCCTCCATATCCACGGATTCAACAAACCACAGATCTTATAGCACTATACTATGGACTACTGAAAAAAAAAAAAAACCAGTCTGCATATAAGTGGACCCATGTTCGAACTCAGGTTGTTCAAGGGTTCTTTCTCCCCCTACTAGAAAATGAGTCCTGCAGGAGCAAGGATTTTAATGTTTTGTTCACTGATGTATCACAAGCATCTAGAATTGTGCATGACACATAATCTGTGTTTAATAAATATTTGTGGAATATATAACGAATGAATCAGTGAAGAATCAGAGATTGAAGGAAATGAGATTAAGAACTTACATTTGCCTGGAAGAGGATAAGAGACATGTATCCACTATGACAGGGAAAAAAGAAAAGTGCATGGGTGAAGATTGAGAAAAGACTGAAGACTACTCCATGTGGAGCAGGAGTAAGAGCCAGACTGCTTTTGGATCTGGCTGTGTGACTTTGAACAAGTTCCTACACTTCTCTGTGCTCTCATTTCCTCCTTTGTAAAATTGGGATAATAATAATGTTTATGTCACAGCGTTGCTCGGGAGGATCCAATGAGTTGATACATTTAAAGTATTTTAAACAGTGCCTGGCAGACAGTAAACACTATGAAAATCAGCTAACTTGTGGTGGTGGTGCTGTTCAGGGATGGTGGTTGTGATGGATGTCAGGTTGGTTCCAATTATGGTCATAAGAAAGTGGAAGATAAAAGGACCAGGGAAATGGTTGAAGGAAAGTTTCAAAGCCATAGGGTTCTAGCTAGCAAGGTGATGCAGGAGGCCAGAAGGACAATAAGAAACCAAGTAAAAGAGGTTTCTCATTCCTCTTCCCTGAAGGTCCAGTGGCTAAGACTCTGAGCTTCTAATGCAGAAGGGCCGGGTTCAATCCCTGATCAGGGAACTAGGTCCTACATGCAGCAACTAAAAGACCCTACATGCTACAGTGAAGAGCAAGTGCAGTCAAATACATAAATAACAAATAAATATTGTTTAAAAAGAAATCAAGTAAAAGAGTTAAATTGGGATTTAGAGTGAAGTTGGGGGAGGAAAAGCCACAACACCCAGCGCTGGTTTGTGACTGTGGTTCTCTGTGGGAGCCTTGCTAGTTAAAGCCGCAGGCATTCTAAGAAGTGTGTGTGTGTGAGTTGCTCAGTCGTGTCCAACTCTTTGCGACCCCATGGACTGCAGCCCGCCAGGTTCCTCTATGGAATTTTCCAGGCAAGAATATTGGAGTGGGTTGCCATTCCCTTCTCCAGGGGATCTTCCCAACCCAGGGATCGAACCCAGGTCTCCCACGTTGCAGGCAGATTCTTTACCATCTGAACCACCAGGGAAGCCCATAAACAAAGTGCACTTGGGTTTTGTTAACCCCCTGCTCTAATAAACATTCAGAAATGAAGATTAGTGTTCTACAATTTGTTTCTCTCCAAATTCCAAATCCTGATAACTTGTATGAAATATAATAACAGGACTGATGTGTTTTGCCCTCCCTGAGATTTTTTTTTTTTTTTGTCTTTTAGGTTTGGAGGTTTTTTGTGATTTATCATATTTAAATAAGGTTTGAGGAGACATCTAGGGGATTCAAGGCAGGAAATGCAAAAGGCCAGGCTGATGGCACTGACAGAACCCACTACAATGGCCACCACGGCCACGCATCTCTGGAAAAGACAATTCCCCACAAGGGTGGCTGGGGAAGGCAGATAAAAGACGGAAGTTGGGTCATGTGACAGGTGTCACTTGAGTAACGGTACTGGGGCCAGAGATAAAAGCACGCTCCTCTTGGTCACGTGATGCAGCTTCATTACACTCCCAGCAGGGGGTTAGAGAGTCTGGTTGCCATTTTTACTTATTTATTTATTTGTGTTTTTTCCCCCCTTATTCTGTGATAATGAGAAAATGTTTAAACTCCCATCTCTGTGTTTAAACATTCTCCCTGCTGACAGCAGCGGGATACCCCTTGATCAACTGTCAGATTGGAAAGTGCAATTTCTCTGGAAAGTAAACAGCATGTTAGCTGGTTGGAAATAATTTTCTGTTTATTGGTAGCTGTTAGGCCAGGAGTGATGGAGCTCTGTGACAGCACTTGTCAAGTAAGGAATAAGAAACAAGTTTGGAAATACCTTTAAGGACAGAGCACTGACAATAGGGCCTTACTATTTTTTGATAGAAATGTACTCTGAAAAAGTTAAAGTCATATGGGCAAAAAAAAAACCCAGAAACTTTACCAGTGTTACCAGCTCCTGGAGATCCTTCTGGTAAAATTGACACTGACTCAAAGGAAAACTGGAAGAACACTGGAGTTGAAAAGCATCCTTAGCCATTGCTGGGCTTCCCAGGTGGTACTAGTGGTAAAGCTCATGCCTGTCAATGCAGGAGACATAAGAGACATGTGTTTGATTCCTGGGTCAAGAAGATCCCCTGGAGAAGGGCATGGCAACCCACTCCAGTAAATCCAACCCACTGAAGAACTGAGGCTCAGCCAAGGGTCCTGGATTCTGCTTGCAAATGAGAGGAAAACATAAAATTACCAATATAATAGAGAAATAAAGGGTTTTTTTTGTTTGTTTGTTTGTTTTTGCTTTTCACATTCATGTGTGAAGATAAATACAAAAAAATTGAGGGAGGTGGTTTTAACTTTTGACTTAGGCATATTTAACTACCAGGTTTAATGGGTTTTGCGTAATGTGGGATCTTTGTTTTTATAGAGTGGTTCCAAAGACATCACCACTGTCTTTTATTAATTAAACATAACCAGAAAAAAGTGGCTCCAGTAGAAGTAGTATATACTCTCAAGCAATACAGAGTCAACAGTTCATAACTATCTTGAATTAGGTTAAATCTGAGGTCCTGATTTGTCCCAGAATTTGCCTCACTTCTTCCAGATAGCTAGAGAAGTATTCCCAGCTGCTGCCTAGTTGCCTTCACCTAGATCTTCCCAACAAATAAGTCTAGTCCTACACGTCCAATCGTCTTCTCTCCCATATCATAAACAGAACAAAAAGGCTTTCTCCACTCCCATTTTGGTTAGTATCAGTGCCTTACCATCAGATGGTTGCCAGATCCCCCTCTCCCTGCCTCCAAAATACCTCCCAGTCCTTTTTCTCCTCTCCATCCCACAGCCTGGCCACAGACCTGTGGTTCTCAAAGTGAGGTCCCTGCACCAGCAGCATTGGCACCACCTGGGAAATGGCTAGAAATGTAAGTTCTCTGGTCTCACCCTAGACCTCCTGAAGCTTGGGGCTGGGGCTTAGCAAATTCACAAGGCTTCCAGGTGATCCTGATGCACTGAAGTTGGAAAACCACTGCCCTGGAGCAGTTCTCCAGGCCTCCAGTAGTCCCCTAACTGGCCTTCTTTCTTCTTTGGAGTAATTCTCCACACCAGTAGTTTTCAGCCTTGGTTGCACATTGGAATCGCCTGGAGAGCTTTTTAAAACTACCGAATACCTGAATTCTACTTCTGGGAATTCTTGCTTAATTGAACTGATGTGCAGCATTTGGCATCAGGATTTTTTTTTTAAAGCTCCCCATGCTATTCTGATGTGCAGCCAGGACTGATAAACACTGCTCTGCACTGAAGCAAATCAGATGATGTCACCATCCCCCCGGGAAAAGACTCCATCAGTCAAAAGATAAATTCTGAACGGGACCCTTCAACACCACCCCTTCCAACCTATCCATCTGGCTCCTCCATCCTCACGGCTCATTCACTCCCTCCATGCTCAACCAAACATGCTCATCGTTCCCCAAATGCCGTGTTCTGTTCAAATCACTAGGCTTTGTATTTTCTGTTTCCTCTGCTTGAAGCATCCCACCTCTTTCTTCTGCCTAATGAATTCTTCCTATTTATCCTTCAAAACTCAGCTCAAAGGTCAACTTCCCTGACTACTCCAGCCCAGAGTTAGTTGCTGCTCTCTCCTCTGGGATCCCAGAGCACTCTGTTCCATTTTGGTGTAATCACTAGCTGACATTTCTTTTTCTCCTTTGCTAAAACCATCTGCACCAGGAGCAGGAGAGAAGATTACTTAGTTTTAAAATTTTAGACACTGAAAAGATGCACAATAAACGTTGATTAAGCGAATGAACTGAAAATAAAATCAACCACATTTGCTGCCTTTCACTGAGATGGAGTTATGGTGTCATTTGGCTCTTCTTTCCAGAATCAGTAAAGCTCATATAGCTCTTCTCACATCTGTGGACGAGGAGTTAACCAGACACAGGTTCTTGACCTTTGTTTTCTAACCTTTAATAATAATACTTTGAAAGTGAGTATGAGGACTCATTGTACAACACCCATCAGATTGCTTGATGCAGAGAAGGCATGAAATAAATTAAAGCGTTTATTATCATAATAAGTAAAACTAACTGAAAAGAAAGTCGAACTGAGCAGCACATCTGTTTACACATCTGTCTCCCCCTTCAGAGCATGAGCTCCTGACAGGCAGAAACTGTCTTATTTATCTGTGTGTTCCCTGGGGCTGGGAACTCAGTAGGTATTCATTAATTAATTCAGTCCCTCACTCAGCAGCATTTATTAAGCTAATGAATGCAATAAATGGTATTTGGGTTAGAATGATGGCTTGCTGTGTGAGGGCAGAGAAAGACTCACACATTCGCCCATCTTATAGAACAGAATCACAATCTTGGCAGAGGGAAGGTATCTTAGAAATCACTTTAAAGCTCCTTATTTACAGATGAGGAAATGGAAATACCACCACAGGGAAGCCATTTTCATTTCAATATTTAACAAAGACTTCCTGGGTTACAAATTGGTGCTGACCCTGCAGCAATATGTCTGTATTCATAACAGTTGATGCTCACGGTAACTTGTTGAGTGAGCACTAGGACTAGGACAGCACCTGATTTTCCATGAGGTGAGAAACTGACAGATGGAGAAGAATTTCAGAAGAAAAATCATGGGTGGCACCTCTGAGTATGGTCAGTTCCAGATCATATAGTTGCTTTCCTGGAAAATAAAGCACATTTACTCAATATGCATTTAAGTTTGTGACTCTGACCTTTCAAAAGGCAGGCAGAAAGTCCAGTTTGGGTCATTTGCTGCTAAGTCACTTCAGTCGTGTCCAACTCTGTGCGACCCCATAGATGGCAGCCCACCAGGCTCCTCTGTCCCTGGGATTCTCCAGGCAAGAACACGGGAGTGGGTTGCCATTTCCTTCTCCAATGCATGAAAGTGAAAGTCAAGTTGCTCAGTCATGCCCAACTTAGCGACCCCATGGACTTCAGCCCACCAGGCTCCTCCGTCCATGGGATTTTCCAGGCACGAGTACTGGAGTGGGGTGCCATTGCCTTCTCCACTGGGTCATTTAACAGGTTCTTATTCAAGCAACAACAAAGAATGGATAAAAGCAATTAGCAGATAGGATCATGTAAATAAGCCTCTTTTTGTAAAAAAAAATTAATCACTTCAGTAGAGTGTCCTGGTCTGAGTCACTCCCAAGAGGTCTTGAAAGCCACTTTCAGTTTTCAGGGCAGTCTAGTGTGGAGTTACCTGGGTGAGCCGCCTTGGACTGGCTTGGAAGTCAAGAAGGCTGCTCAGCAGGTACAGACAGAATGCCCTTTGTTAGGATGCCCTAACAAAATATCACAGGCTGGGTAGCATAAACATAGGAATTTATTTTCTCAACAGTTCTAGAGGCTAGTAACCCAAGATCAAGGCATCTGCAAGGTTTGTTTCTTCTGAGGCCACTCCTTGGCTTCCAGAAGATATCTTCTCACTGTATCCTCAGCCTTTTATCTGTGTCCTAATTCCTTTTGCTTATAAGGACACCAGTTATGGTGGATTAGGACCTACCTACATGACTTCACTTTACCTTAATTACCTCTTCAAAGGTCTTATCTCTGAATACACTTACTTTCTGACATATTGAGAATAGGACTTCAACATGTGAATTTGGGGGAGACACAGTTCAGTCCATAATAGGCCTCTTAGCTGCAAGATTGTTTGCTGACTTCTCTCTTGCATAAGATGAATGAATGAATGAACAAATGAAGACCAGCGGGACAATAAGCTGCAACCGATGCTACGTTTCCTCTGGCCACTCGGGGTTTTTCTTATGTCACCGTGTGAGAAGGGACTACATGAGGAGGTGGGGGGCAGTTCCAGGCAGGAATGGGGGTGGGCAGCCAGCAGCCCCCTCCACCCCAGATAACAAACTGCTCTCCAGGAACATGTGTTAGGAAAAGTGCTCGATCAGAGTGTCAACTTGTGGGCCGAGAAGGAACACTAAGTGGTTCTGTCTGTCACCTCCTCCGCCTCCACTGGAATTTGGCCACAATCTGATGGAAACACTTTGCCCACTTTCAGGAGAATTTCCCACTATCAGTGAGGCTGTTTTCCATACTTAGGCTATCACCAGAGGCTTTCGGAGCAGCGATACTGCTCTCTCCCTGGAAGGTGTGTGTATCTTGAGGGTAGCCTCCTATTCAGATGAAGAAAATGAAGCTCAGAGAGGATAAGTGACTTGCTTGAGGTCATACAGCTGAAAAAGTATGGAGCTGAACTTTGGTTCCAGGATTGACTTTAGAATCTGTGCTTTTACTCACTAGGATGCAATGTCTCTTTGAAGTAATAAACTTTAAGACAAATTCTAGAAGTTACTACTCTCAACTGTGCACAAAGTCTTAATGAAATCACTTTGAAAAGTGTCAAATAACCCCCTCAATGAGGCCATTGTTCTTACTCAGAGCCATCTACAATCCTCAGGAGAAAACTAGTCTCATTCAATTATATCAGACTCATCTTTAATCTAAAATGGTATAACTTCATTTGATTAGTCAACTGATTTCCCAGACTTTGATACAAATGAGTTTTGACTGTTGGTAAAAATCAAATCTACCTTTAAAGGATAAGCATTTGCCTCCATCAAGATACTCCAAAGTATGCACTTAAGTGTCTAAAAAGAAATGATCCAGATTGTATTTAACAGTATCTTTGGAATAAGTGATTCATCTTCCAAGGGGACTGTGTTAAAGGAGAGAGTCATGTGGGATGCATATGCTCTGGTATGTTTATTTAAAACATATCTTAGATTTCCTTATATATATTCACAAGTAACTTGCCTGGAAGCCCCAGACATTCAGCTCCGCTAAGGCAGAGGAACCTGATCAGATCATCCAGCCTTTTTCAACTTCATCTTGCCTGGACTTTTAAGCTCTTATTTAGTGGATTATAAATGTGAACAAAAGGGTTCATTAAGGAAAGGGACACCATCCTCATACACACCTTGAACCCGCTCTCTGTCCTGCAATGCTGAGCCCTAATAGACGGGGAAACAATGGAAACAGTGACAGATTTTATTTTCTTGGGCTCCAAAATCACTGCAGATGGTGACTGCAGCCATGAAATTAAAAGATGCTTGCTTCTTGGAAGAAAAGCTATGACAAACCTAGATAGCATATTTTAAAAGCAGAGACATTAATTTGCCAACCAAGGTTTGTCTAGTCAAAGCTATGGTTTTTCCAGTAGTCATGTATGGATGTGAGAGGTGGACCATAAAGAAAGTTGAGAGCCGAAGAATGCATGTTTCTTAACTGTGGTGCTGGAGAAGACTCTTGAGAGTCCTTGGACTGCAAGAAGATCAAATCAGTAAATCCTAAAGGAAATCAAGCCTGAATATTCATTGGAAGGACTGATGCTGAAGCTGAAGCTCCAATACTTTGGCCACCTGATGCCAAGAGCCAACTCATTAGAAAAGACCCTGATGCTGTTGAAGGTGGTTGAAGGTTGAAGGCAGGAGGAGAAGGGGATGACAGAGGATGAGATAGTTGGATGGCATCACCGACTCAATGGATATGAGTTTGAGCAAACTCCAGGAGATGGTGAAGGACAGGGAAGCCTGGCATGCTGCAGTCCATGGGGTCACAAAGAGTAGGACATGACTAAGCGACTGAACAACAATAAGCCAGAGATGGCAGTTACTAATAGTAACTAGAGAGTCTTGGGCTCTAAAGACACAAATAAGAGTATTGGAAGTCAGCAATTCTCTCACTGATGGAGCTACCCTGAATTTAAGTGCCTCCCAATTGCTAGAAATCTGGTGTTGCATCTGATCCCAAACAGTGCTGGTTAAATTTAGACAAGATTTCTTCATGTGGCTGGCCCATATGACAATCAGTTTCATGTCAGACAAAGGGTACCATCCTTCCATAGCCTCTCTCAGCCTCCAGCTCTTGATAAGTCAGGATAGCTAACATAGCCCAAAGACATAACTGGGCTTAGCCATTACATTAGACTCTCCTTTCAAATATATTCAAAGCACAACCTTCTAGTTTTTTGCGTTGCATAAGCTGGGTACCTTCAAGCTTTTGTCACTTTTAGTTTTGCCTATGCTACTGCCCACTTCCTCCCAAAGCTCCCCCTCTCACCAGACTGTGCTTCCCAGATGTTCGTAACCTTGAAACATCCCAGACGACAAAATGTATACACATTGTAATTGCCCAAGTAAGTCCATCTTGGCTCACTTTGCTCTGCTTCCCATTTGTCTTATCAAGTTAAACAATAAAACTTTGATTGGTGTGGTAGACAGAATAATGACCCTCTAAAGATGTCCACATCCTAATCCAGGAACCTGTGAATATGTTACATTACATGACAAAGAGGAATTAAAGTTTCGGATGGAATTAAGGTTGCTAATCAGTTGACTTTAAAACAGGGAGATAACCCTGGATTAACCAGGTAGGCCTAAATGTTATCCCAAGGTCCTTAAAAGTGTAAGACAGGCAGAAGAGGAGGTCAGAGTGATGTCAAATTTAAGTAGATCCATTACTGCTGGCCCTGAAAATGGAGGAAGAAGGCCAAGAGCCAAGGAACCTGGGCAGCTTCTAGAAACTGGAAAGATCAAGGAGATAGATTCTCCCCTAGAGCCTCTGAAAAGGAACAGAGTCCTGCTGAGACCTTGATTTTAGCCTGGTGAGACCCACTTCAGACTTACAGACTATAGAATTTAAAATAATAAATGTGTGCTGTCTTAAGCCACTAAATTGATGGTGATATGATTTGTTACAGTAGCAATAGGAAACAAATGCAGATAACTGAGACCTAAATAACCAGAAAATACAATTTACTAATATTTTTTTCTGCTTACCACTTTTAAGAGAAACATACAAATCTCAAGAAAAATTTAAATCAACAATGTACTTTCAAGCAAGATCTTAGATTGAGATAGGCTCTCAACTGGAAAAGTTGGGGGCCACAGGTTTCCTGGGGAGAGCACTCAGCAAGTACACCTGTAAGGGGTAAACTCACAGCAGAAGGAGACACTGACCTGCTTCTGAGGCCTTAGCTGATCCAACAGGCAACTCAGGAGCTGGGGCAGCCCTTCAAAATTGTACCAAACTGAGGCAATGGGACTGAATTTTTGTCTCTAGGTCCTCCAGCCTGGGAGGGAGTATAACCTTGGGCCAGACAGTGCCTGATGGCTATGGGCCGTATCCAGCCAGGAACACAACTGTGAATGGTCAGCAGCTGATGTTCCCAGCTGCGAAGGACAGGTGGCCAAACCCTGAGGAGGGGATCTGGGCAAGCATTATAGTATTCACTACCAGCAGTCAATATTTCTAGGGTAGGAGAGATCTATCTGAGCTCTATTTGCATTCCATCCTATCTTGACACAATAGATAAGAAGTCTGATTTGTTTGGTGCTTCTTATGTAGCAGATTGAAGGCAAAAAGAGAAGAGGGCAGCAGAGGATGAGATGGTCACATAGCAGCACCGACTCAATGAACATGAATTTGAGCAACCTCCGGGAGACAGTGAAGGACAGGGGAGCCTGGCATGCTGGAGTCCATGGGGTCAGAAAGAATTGGACACAGCTTAGTGAATGAACAACAAAGGCATCAGGTACTATGATTAAGGATCTACACTCATCATCTCTAATCCTAGCCAAGGAACTACTATCAGTTCCATTTCACAGATGAGAACACTAAGGCTCAGAAGCTCAGCCTGGTGACACAGCTTGCCCCAGGCCACCCAGCTTGTTTGAGTTAAGCAACAGAGCCATAAGCAACAGAGCCAGGTTTTGACATCAAAGCCAGTCGCCTTAATCCCCAGTCCACCACGGAGTTCAGGGAGCAAAAGAACATGTACAAACATCAGTCTGACACCGCAAGATCCTTGGCCATCAAAGAAAGATAAGATTATAATTGGTAAACTCTGCTTCCTAAATAGGAAAGGGGGCCCAAGACCAATCTATAAGGTATTAAATGACTGAAACAAAAAAGAACTTCTGGTGGCCCAGAAAGGTTGAGTAGATCGAAGTTTGTACTACACGCAATAAATCAAAGTTAATTACATTTTTGCTCCACACTGTACATGGTGAATTGGGTCATAATTTTTACGTATGCTTCAGTGTTCACTTTCCAAATGGAAGCTCCTAAGGGAAAAGCCTCGAGACGGTCTACCTTTCCTCATATGGCCCTTAGCACCACGTCAACACGGGACCGCACATCATAAATACCATTCGATGATTTTCTTGCCTGACTGCCGAGGCCCAGACCCCATCTAACGGCCTATAATGCAATACCACTCCCTGTAGCGGTCTCCCTGCGGGTTGGGTCTAGAAAATATGGTGCTCTGGAAAATGCTGTAAAAGCTCGCTCTTTAATAAGGAGCCCGGTGTCCCGTGATGGATGCTATAAAGTTTGGACCGGCTGGTGTGTTCATAGCCGTGTGGGCCCATTAACAGTGTCTGGTTCTGCAGTAACATACTTCATATCCTGGGAAGGGGAAGGTGGTCACCAGAGAGCAAAAGCGAAAGCATTTATTATAAATAACACTAGGTGACCCTGGAGTAAACACAGCTGTGCCCTCACAGTGTCTTGTCGGGCTGCTCCCTCAACAGATTAAAGAAATCCATGTTTTATGGGGCCATCACTTATTCTGTATATACACCACAGAAGGCGGCTTTTCCATCAGACCTTGCTGGCTGTGTATAAGGTTTCAAACCCTGGAATTGTATGAAGTGGAGAGGCTTCATGAAAAAAACTTATTCTTGCCTGTTCTAATATTTTAAAAGGGGGATGAGGATCACTTCCTATTTGTTCCTAAACGATTTACATGGCATTTCTGGCTCTGGACAACTTGTAGATGCCCTTCTGATTTCTCAGGCTCTTCTCACTCACCTCTTGCCCCTGTCCCAGCACGCTTCCCTGCAGCCAGGGTGAGCAGAGTGAGCAGGAGACTTTATCTAGGAGGGGTTGGGGGAATGGGTCTGTCATCCCCCAGCTGTGAGGCTTGGGCGATTCCTTCAACTCACTGAGACTTATTCTTCTCATCCTCAAGTTGGGAGAAGGAACTCTGCTTCCTAGAATTGTGCTTAGTTAGATCAGTTGTCCCCAAATTGGAGAGCAGAGTGGGAAGGGAGTAGCAACACAGAGAAAGGCTCTTTAAACTGCTGGGAAGAAATAGAGTCACAGATTAAAAAACAAACTTATGGTTATGGAGAGAGGAGAGGAGATGGGGAGGATAAATTGGGAGACTGGGATAGACATGTACACACTCCTATATACAAAACAGATAACTAATAAAACCTACTGTATAGCACAAGCAACTCTATAAAAATGCTCTGAAATGACCGATATGGGGAAAGAAACTGAAAAAAAAGTAGATACATGTATCTGTGTAACTGATTCACTTTGTTGTACCACAGAAACTAACACAACACTGTAAAGCAACTATACCCATATAAACTGCTGGGGGAAAAATTTAAATGTACAATAATGTAAGAGTCTGAGTGAACTCCGGGAGTTGGTGATGGACAGGGAGGCCTGGCGTGCTGTGATTGATGGGGTCACAAAGAGTCAGACATGACTGAGCAACTGAATTGAACTGAACATTACTATATGATTATATACATGTTGCTGCTGCTGCTGCTAAGTTGCTTCAGTCGTGTCCGACTCTGTGCAACCCCAGAGACGGCAGCCCACCAGGCTCCCCTGTCCCTGGGATTCTCCAGGTAAGAACACTGGAGTGGGTTGCCATTTCCTTCTCCAATGCATGAAAGTGAAAAGTGAAAGTGAAGTCGCTCAGTCGCGTTCGACTCTTAGCGACCCCATTAACTGCAGCCTACCAGGCTCCTCCGTCCATGGGACTTTTCAGGCAAGAGTACTGGAGTGGGGTGCCATTGCCTTCTCCATATACATGTTAATAAATATAAATATTTATTGGGTTTCCCTGGTGGCTTAGATGGTAAAAAAAAAAAAAAAAAAAATCTGCCTGCAATGCAGGAAACCCATGTTCAATCCCTGGGTTGGGAATATCCCCTAGAGAAGGGAATGGCTACCCATTCCAGTGTTGTTGCCTGGAGATGAATTTAAAATCACACAAGGGCTATATAGATATTGTGTGTGTGTGTGTGTGTGTATATATATATATATATAATACATATACATGTGTGTGTATAAAACCCTCGAGTGATTTCACACGTATGCAATTAGCACAGCAGTACACACAAGACTTACAAGTATACATGCCCTGGGGTTAGCTGCCAGGGGTGCCACACAGCACAGATGTGGCAGAACATTTACACTGCCCACTGTGGTGGTGAGTCAATGTCCTTATGGGGGTTTTCTCTCAAGTTTCCATTACTTCTCCAACCGCTTCCTCCTCACTGGTCAGAATTAGGCCCAGAGAAGCTGGACTGTCTTCTCCACCTTCCACAAACCATGTCAAAAGGAGGAGACATCCTTAACTAGGTATGTGAAAGTGAAAGTCGCTTCAGATCAGATCAGATCAGATCAGTCGCTCAGTTGTGTCCGACTCTTTGCAACCCCATGAACTGCAGCACGCCAGGCCTCCTTGTCCATCACCAACTCCCGGAGTTCACTCAGACTCACATCCATCGAGTCAGTGATGCCATCCAGCCATCTCATCCTCTGTCATCCCCTTCTCCTCTTGTCCCCAATCCCTCCCAGCATCAGAGTCTTTTCCAATGAGTCAATTCTTCACATGAGGTGGCCAAAGTACTGGAGTTTCAGCTTTAGCATTATTCCTTCCAAAGAAATCCCAGGGCTGATCTCCTTCAGAATGGACTGGTTGGATCTCCTTGCAGTCCAAGGGACTCTCAAGAGTCTTCTCCAACACCACAGTTCAAAAGCATCAATTCTTCAGCGCTCAGCCTTCTTCACAGTCCAACTCTCACATGCATACATGACCACAGGAAAAACCATAGCCTTGACTAGACAAACCTTTGTTGGCAAAGTAATGTCTCTGCTTTTGAATATGCTATCTAGGTTGGTCATAACTTTCCTTCCAAGGAGTAAGCGCCTTTTAATTTCATGGCTGCAGTCACTATCTGCAGTGATTTTGGAGCCCAGAAAAATAAAGTCTGACACTGTTTCCACTGTTTCCCCATCTCTTTCCCATGACGTGATAGGACCGGATGCCATGATCTTAGTTTTCTGAATGTTGAGCTTTAAGCCAACTTTTTCACTCTCCACTTTCACTTTCATCAAGAGGCTTTTGAGTTCCTCTTCACTTTCTGCCATAAGGGTAGTGTCATCTGCATATCTGAGGTTATTGATATTTCTCCTGGCAATCACTTAGTGGTGTTCAACTCTTTGGGACCCCATGGACTATACAGTCCATGGAATTCTCCAGGCCAGAATACTGGAGTGGGTAGCCTTTCCCTTCTCCAGGAGATCTTCCCAACCCAGAAATCAAACCCAGGTCTCCCACATTGCAGGCAGATTCTTTACCAGCTGAGCTACAAGGGAAGCCCAAGAATACTGGAGTGGGTAGCCTATCCCTTCTCCAGGGGATCTTCCTGACCCAGGAATCAACCGGGGTCTCCTGCATTGCAGGTGGATACTTTACCAATTGAGCTATCAGGGTGGGTAATGTATCTATAATTTCACACAACTGGATTTTTGCAGAAAAAAGTTATCAGAGATCACTGGAACAAAAACAAACTCTCAAAGGTTCTGTTTATGCTTGAATTAGGTTGCCTCTCCTCCATTCCAAAAGAAAAAACCCAGCACATTATCTACTCAGATAATGCACTTTCACTGTCACGAGCTCAGGGCCATCAAGTGTTATCAGTCTGCCCGTGCTCTGAAGGCCCACTCTGTGTCAGGCATGCTGCTAAGCCCTGGGATTTCATAAGTCTCCACAACATCACCCCTGCCCTTGATGGGGAGGAGGCAGACAAGTCCATAAAGCATGTGTCAGCGATGAGATCTGTACAGAGTTATGGGCACAAGTCGGTTGTCTGGAGATCCAGAGAAGACTTCGTTTCCTAAGAAGTGAGTTGCATTTTACCAGATAAAGAACAACAGGGTGGATGGAGCAAGGTGTAAAGGACAGGGGGAATCTCATCTCTGAAGGCACGAAAGTGTAGAATTGCTCAGGTGGACTGCAGAGCAAGGGTGCGCCATTCTGAATGACAAGAGAACAGAGGGTGTTAGAGAAGGCATCAAGAGATGCCCTGCTGCTGCTGCTTCTAAGTCTCTTCAGTCATGTCCGACTCTGTGCGACCCCATAGACAGCAGCCCACCAGGCTCCCCCATCCCTGAGATTTTCCAGGCAAGAACACTGGAGTGGGTTGCCATTTCCTTCTCCAATGCATGAAAGTGAAAAGTGAGAGTGAAGTTGCTCAGTTGTGTCCGACTCTTAAAGACCCCATGGACTGCAGCCCACCAGGCTCCTCCGTCCATGAGATTTTCCAGGCAAGAGTATTGGAGTGGAGTGCCATTGCTTTCTCTGCAGGAGATACCCTACTTTGTTGAAGAAGGGCAGCTTGTTGAGAGCTGCATATGTTCTGACTTTATCTTACAAGCCAAGGAGAGGGGTTAAAGTCTTATAAGGAGGAGACAGGCATGATGTTGGGGGTTAAATATATATATATTTCTCGTTTCTTGTCAGTAAATGAAAGGCATAGGGTATGGATTGGGACCCATTAGTCAAGCCTTAAAAAATCAGAATAGTATCTAGCCATGTTAATTACTGGAAGATCATAGGACATTTTGTAGGACGCTATTCTATTATTGGGCTTCCCTGGTGCCTCAATTGGTAAAGAATCCTCCTGCAATGCAGATGACCCCAATTCCATTCCTGGGTCAGGAAGATCCCCTGGAGAAGGGATAAGCTACCCACTCCAGTATTCTTGGGCTTCCCTTGTGGCTCAGCTGGTGAAGAATCCACCTGCAATGTGGGAGACCTGGGTTCAGTCCCTGGGTTGGAAAGAACCCCTGGAGAAGGGAAAAGGGTTCTCTCCAGTATTCTGACCAGGAGAATTCCATGGACTATATAGTCCATGGGGTCGCAAAGAGTCAGACACAAGTGAGCGACTTTCACTTCACTTCATTCTATTATCACTGTTAGGACACATAAACACATCAACGTACAAACACAACCTTTAACTTGTCACATGAAGATTTCCTCAAAACTGGAAACTGCTAATTTTATTTTTAAAGTTTTTAATATGACAGCTTTGCTTTTTAACAGCTTTTTTGGATATAATCCACGTATCATACAATCCACTCATTTAAAGCATACACTTCAATGGCTTTTGGCACATTGACAGTGTTGGGCAACCAACACCACAGTCCATTTTAGAACATTTTCATCACCCCAAAACCTTGTAGCCCTTAACCATCACCCCCAAACCCTCCAGCCCCCTCAACCGTAGGCAACCACTAATCTTTCTTTGTAGATCTATCCTGGATATTTCATATAGATGAAATCACACAGTTTGTGGTGTTTTGTGACTAGCTTCTTTCACTTCGTATGAGGTTTTCAAGGTTCATGCATGTATATACTTAATTCCTTTTTATAGTTGAATAATATTCCATCTATGGATATAGCACATTTTGTATTTATGTATTCATCAGTTGATGGACATTTTGATTGCTTCTACTTTTTAACTATTATCAACAGTGCTACTATGAACATTCATGTACAAGTTTTTGTATGAATGTATGTGTCTATTTTTCTTGGGTATATACCTAGGAGTAGAATTGCTGGGTCACGTGGTAACTCTGTCTTTAACATTTTGAGGAACTGCCAGACTGTTTTCCAAAGCAGTAGCACCATTTTACATTTCCACCAGCAGTGAATGAGAACAACCTATTCATTTTAATGCCAAATTCTCATTAACTCCTATAGGAATTCCCTTTGGATAGAAGGACTGGCTCCCAGCCTTCAATGCTGAAGGAAGAAGTATTTGCTGTGGCTGCCTTTGCTTTCAGCCCTGCTTGGAACTTATTTTAGAGTATCCAGGCCACCCTCCTTGGCTTCATGCAGACTCAACCTCTGGGACGGTTAGGATGGAATGCTTATTTTCCTGTTTCTCAGGAGTATTTTCAGGAGGGAAATTCTTTGTGATCCTTGGAATGGAATAGCACAATTTTGTAGAGTCTGTTGGTGGTGGTTGCCACAACAAAAGGAATAGCTGTAATACTTAACATCATTGAACGTTAGCCTTGGAAGGGACAGGCAAGAGATCATTTAGGCCAGGCATGGTAAATAAGCTGCAACAATCAGCTCAATTGTAGGCACATGGGATTATGAAGCCTGTCCAGGCTCAGGAGAAAGGCTGGGATTGATTAACGATGTCTGCCCTGGTGACAGGAGGGCACCAGTCATGGCACATGTGCTACCTATTTGCTTTCCCTGATTGAAGCCAGCCATAGTACAGCTGAGGCTGCAGCCAAGGTCACACAGCTGGTTAATGACAGAGTCAGGGCAAGAAATCATTTCAACATTTTTTTCCTCTGAGCCATACAGCCCCCAGTTCTGAAACGTGTCTCATAAAGGGACCTGCATAGGGACAGGACCACATCTACCAGTCAGCAGATCAGTTTCCACCCTGCTATATTCAGACAGTTCTCATCAATGTCTGCAAGAATTATTCCATCAATATGAAAAAGGATATATATGTGTATAAGTGAGTCACTGCTGTACAGCAGAAATTAACACAACATAGTAAATCAATTACAATAAAATTTAAAAAAGAATTACTCCAAAACTCAAACTAGTTAATGATTATAAAGGCTTAGTAAATGCTAACTAATAAAGAGGGGCCATTCCCACCTCCTGAACCCCCATATCTCCAGCACTCACGTGGAACGCCCTTTGAAGTCCACAAATTTGATGCATTTGTACACAGGGAGTGTTGAGGGGGATGGGTTTGGACCAAAACAAAGAAGTTAAGCCACTTCTGATTTGAAAGGCAACAATTGTGTGTGCGCTTTCCACTTGAACAAAGAGAAAGAAGCTCCATATTCAGCCCTTATTCAGTAAGGATCAAGGTGATTCTAAGGGAGAAAAAATGATTTTTTATAGGGAAGAAATGAATATTATCTATAAAAGATAACTGTTTTTAAAATCCTCAAATCTGTTCACTTCATTAGGATGTAAAATATATCTTTCTCCTTTTCCACTTTATTAATGAATTAAATTAGATACCAACAAAAAATTACATGGAAGAAATCAGAGACCTTTTGTAACTAATTCCTTTTCCTTTTAAATATCATTATATAAAAACAGATATAATACAAAAATGATCTTCCTTCTCCTTCTGTCCCTCTACCTCTTTTTTCCCTTTTCTTCCCATCATCACTAGAGACCCACCATATGTCCTGTATCCCACCAGGATTCAGGGGAGTGAGCCACAGTCTCTGCACCTGAAGAGCTCAGTCCCATGGGGCCTGTGCTGCTTCCCAACCCAGGGGGAGGCAGTAACCAAGTGGTTCCAGGGAAAGGCTCTGGAAGACCAGTAGGTGGTCCATGGGCAGAAATGCAGGAGAAAGCATTCCATGATGAGGATGCACAAAGGCATGGAAGGCTTCCAGAAATGCAAAAAGGTGAAGATGCTAAAGCAGAAGATGTATGTGGAGGAGGGAGGACTTTAGAGGAGGGAAGGTGGCCTCTCCTCTCAGGCTCCTGGAGAGAACCTGGCTCCAAACCCTTTATGTGGAGAAGACTGATTTTTTCATCAAATGGTTGAAATTAAATGCTGAATGCAGGCAGGTGTGTATGTGAGAGTCTAGAGAGGAGAGAGACTCATGTTTTATTTATCCATTCATTCTTTGATGGACATTTGGATTGTTTTCCCTTTTTTGGCAATTATGAGTAATGCCGCCATGAACATTCACGGGCAAGTTTTCAGGGGACCCTGTGTTTTCATTTCCTTAAGTTATAGACGTAGGAGTGGAAATACTGGGTCAAATCAACTCTGTTTGACATTTTGAGAAATTGCCAAACTGTTTTTCCCAGATATCTTTTAAATCTGAATTTAAAAGATAATTTAAAACTTTCGAAATACATGACTTTCCTCCAACAATTATATAGCTGTGCTTCTCAAGGATTATGTGCATATTATTGTCAAATGACAAAACTAAAACAAGTTAGTAATGAGTTTGATGTCCTTTATTCAAGGGAAAACAACCCATGCCTTGGAGGAATACAGTGCTCTTCTCAAGGGATTTTGGTCAAGAGTGAGGCTTTAGTCTATTAGAGGCAACAAAGGAGCGACTTGGAAATAGGGCATGACTGGCTGGGAGGTTGGGGCATTTCCTTATAAGGCTCAGGCCTGATTTTCCAGGGTAAGGTGAGCCAGCTGAAGCTGAACTGGGGGTTGTGATTGGTGATAGCTTGCCTTGATGGAAAGGTGTTTCCTGTTAAGTGCAGGTTGATTTAGGGTTGAAACTCCTGGCTTGAGCTGGGCCTTGGGTCAGCCTCCATTCTGTGAGTCCAGATCCATGAACTAACTTTATCATTATTTAAGCAGGGTGGGGTTTCCCAAGTGGCACTAGGGGTAAAGAATCCGCCTGCTAATGCAGGAGACATAAGAGACCAGAGATATTAAGAGAAGCAGGTTCGATCCCTGGGCTGGAAAGATCCCCTGGAGGAAGACATGGCAACCCACTCCAGTATTCTTGCCTGGATAATTCCATGGACAGAGGAGACTGGCAGGCTATGGTCCATAGGATCACAAAGAGCAGGACACAACTGAAGTGACTTAGCACACATGCACAAGCAGGACATTTAAAAATATTTATTATTTGTTTGGCTGTCTCGAGTCTTAGTTGCGGCATGCGGGATCTTCATGCGTGGCCTGCAGACTCTCTAGTTGTGGCTCACGGGCTCAGTTGCTCTAAGGCATTTGGGATCTTAGTTGCCAGACCAAGGATTTAACCAGTGACCCTTGCATTGCAAGGCAAATCTTTACCTACTGGACCAGGAAGTCCCAAGCAGGGCATCTCTTAGACCTGCAGTTCAAGGCTAGAGCAAATGAGACTCAGGGGGACTAGGACTAAAAAGATCTCCATCCTACCAGGAGATCACAGGTCAGTGCCTCAGACTCGTGCAGGAGTGGCTTTCTGCCTGCCTGGCTAAAACCTCTTGCTTTTATACAGAAACAATGGCTTTGAGCAATGCTCATATCTCTTAGATCTCCCTTTCTCTGTAACTGACCAGAGTCTATGGGATCAATTAGGTTGAAGGCAAAGGCCTTCAACTTGTGGGGCTTTTGAATTCCCACAGCAACTTTGTAAACACCAAGTGAAACCCTCATCATGACCGGAAGATCCAAGCAACAGTTCCTTTCCTGGGTCCCAGGAGCCCACATTGGGGAAGGCAATGGAATGAACAAAGGGGTCATTGAGCCTAACAGCAATGGGGTAGGGAAGGGCCTAGCCCAAAGAGCTACTCCGAACCATGTGCTCTGGGTCCAGGTGCTTATTTATTCCTCTTTTTATAAAGGAGGAAACTGAGAGCTCGGACGCCCCACAGCAGTTAAAAAGGCAAGACAGAAATGAAGACAGAGTGGGTCTGCATCCCACCTGGGCCACCATAGCTGTGATCTGGGGCCTAGAGGCTGGAACAGGAGCGAGGGCCTGGCATCCACGCCACATCATTCAGGGGCCTTCCAGCACCAGCACCTGATCCAGCCCAGCAGAGCGGCTCTCCCTGATATTTTGGAAGCAATCATATATTTTTAATGACCTGCAAAATCTCCCTGTGAGAAGGGAGGGAGAGTTGAAATTACAGCCAAGCAATTTGCATTGCGAATAAGTTATCCTGCCTCCTGCTCTCCAAGAATATGCAGAAATAAATGCCTCCTAATGAACCCTGGGGGGCTGAGGCTTTGATATGAATTCTGCTGCAGGGGTAAAGAGTTCTAGCCAGACTGAAACTCAGCGTGAAGTTGGAGCAGGAGGGCTGGGGCAGTCCCCTTCAGAGAGAGGGAAAAAAGAAATTGGATTATCTTGCTAGCAGTTGGTGTTTTTCTATCTCTTAGAACCACAGATTAGTGCTCCCCTCCTTCAGATGGTTGGGGAGGGTGGGGAGAGATTCCATTTAGCCCTATTTCTCCAGCCAGCTGCTCACCTGCTTGTAACCCTTCCACCCTGGCCACTGTCAAGCTCCTTCTAGATTCCCTGGACATACAGAGACCAGGAGCTCCAAAGATTTTGCCTTTTCCGGAACTAAAAAAGACCTATTAAACATAGATGGGCTTCCCTGGTGGCTCAGACAGTAAAGAAACTGCTGCAATGTAGAAGACACAGGTTCCATCCCTGGGTCAGGAAGATCGCCTGGACAAGGGAATGGCTACCCATTCCAGTATTCTTGCCTGGAGAATTCCATGGACACAGGAGCCTGGTGGGCTGCAGTCCATGGGGTCGCAAAGAGTTGGACACAACTGAGTGACTTTCACTTTCGTTTTCATTAAACATAGATAGATGGATGGATAGATAGATAGATGATAAACAATCTTTCTATCTAAAGTCAGGTAACCTTTAGTTCTGGCTGCCATAAGGAAAACACCAGCGCCCACCCCCGACCTCTCGCCGCCCTCCCAGAGCCTACAGGGTCTGTGTTTATTCTGCACAGTGAAGTGTGTGTGTGTGTGGAGCGGGGACAAGTACGTGCTTGCAGGCCTGAGCTGTGTGGGGGCTGGCCTGTGAGCTGAGTGGTGTGGATCTGAGGGCATGTGGATGTGGTATTTGTGTGGGCTTGAGAGGTGTGGTAATGATAGTTTGTGTGGACTTGTGAAAGAGAGGAGGTGGGGAGGCCTGTTCACAGCCTCCCTGGGGAGTTGGTGGGGCTGGGCAAAAGCCCAGGTCGGACAAAGGGAATCCATTCGCAGCAGACCCAGAACTCCGTGCTTCTCTGCAGCTTCCTTGTCCTCACCTCTCCCCAGGACTGCAAACACATTCGTGACCCAGATTCTCACCCTCCCCTCTGGCCCTGCTCGAGGAGCTTGGAAGCTCAACAAAGGCCCTGAGACCTTGTGCCATGAAACAGGGCCCTTCAGAGGTTAAGAAGTGGGTGCATCCATCAGATAATTTGATTTCAAAGCCCACATCCACTGATCAGAAAGAGTAGACCATATTCTTCTATCCCTCTACTTATTTCCTCATCTGGGAAAACAGAGATGGTAGAGGATGTGGTAAATGCTTTATTGTTCAGTCGCCATGTACTAATAAATATGAGTTATTGGGGTGAATGGGTTGGGACTAATCAGCAGTGTAGAATCCTATTATTGCAACCAGTGTTGGGGTAAGATGATTTAACCTTCCTTTTTTATTGAATGAAAGATTTGTTCAATTCTGTAGTGCTTTACAATTTTCAAAAGCTTCACACACATGATTTCATATAATGCCATAATAACCCTTTTTTAAATTGTATAATCTCCTATCCCTATATGGCCTCCCCTCCCCCCCATTAGTCTCTTCTCTGTTTCTGTGATTCTGCTTCTTTTTTTTTGCTTTATTCACAAGTTTGTTATATTTATCTATCTATCACTATCTATCTATCTATCACTATAGATCTATCAATAGATAAATATATCGATAGAGCGAGCTGTCTATACACCTAGCGATCTATAAATCTATCACTATCTATATGTGATAGATAGTATTTGTCTTTCTTGGACTTATTTCACTTAGCATAATGACCTCCAAGTCTATCTGTGTTGCTGCAAATGGCAAAATTTTGTTCTTTTTTATGGGCAGGTAACATTCCATCGTGCATATGTGTGTGTGTGCAAATATATATACGTCATGTCTTCCTTATCCTTTCCTCTGTGATGGACACTTCTGCTGCTTCCATATCTTGGCACTGGAAATAATGCTGCTATGAACACTGGGATACATTTATCTTTTTAAATTAGTGCTTCTGTTTTTCAGATATATACCCAGCAGTATAATTTCTGGGTCATATGGTAGTTCTATTTTTAGTTTTGTGAGAAACCTCCATACTTTTTTCCACAGTGGCTGCACCAGTTCACATTCCTACCAACAATGTAGAGGAGCCCCCTTTTCTCCATACCTCGTCCATGTTTGTTATTTGTGTTCTTTTTGATGATGGCTATTCTGACAGGTGTAAGGTGATATCTCATTGTATTTCCCTGATGATTAGCGATATTGATCATCTTTTCACATGTAATTTAGCCTTTTTAAGATACTCTGAGGGACAGCAGGCAGAGGTTTGTGGGTTAGGGCCATACCCAAGGACATAAATAACCCTTGTTATAGGAAAGATCTGTGCCGGCAAGGGTGTTTTCAGTGTATCCGTGCTGGTGATGGCACAGTGTACATTTGTTTCAGGAGCTTGTCTACATCAAGATGTCCCTGGAAAAAAAAGAGGAGCCATTATAGATTAAAAACAAACTTGAGCCATATTAAATCAAATGAACTTGGGAGCACTGATTAGATCCTGATTTAAATGAATCAAGTATTTAAAAATTATGAGACAATCAAGAAAATATGAACATTGAATGGATATTAGATAATATTAAAAACAGATTGTTATAGAGAACAGACTTATGGACACGGGGGCAGGGGTTGGAAGGAGAAAGTGAAATGAATACAGAGAGTGTTTGGAAACATATACACTAACATAGCTAAAATAGAGTGGGAATTTGCTGTATGACTCAGGGCACTCAAAGCAGGGCTCTGTGACAACCTAGAGGGGTGAAATGGGGAGGGAGGTGGAAGGGACGCTCAAGAAGGAGGGGATATATGTATACCTGTGGCTGATTCATGGTGATGTATGGCAGAAACCAGCACAATATTGTAATTATCCTTCAATTAAAAATAAATGAAGGGAAAAAATAAAAACGTATTGTTAATATTTTTAGATGTGTGCATGGCATTGTGGTTAGACTAAAAGGACAGACAGTCTTTATCTCTTAGAAAATATACTGAAATGGGTGGAATGATAAAATGTTCGGGATTCAAGTTAAAATAATCTATCTTGAGGTTTGGGAAGCAGGGAGAAGCAAATCAAATGAGATTGGCAAGCTGATGGTTCAAGGGGTTCCACTATACAATTAGATTTTCTCTAATCTCGTGTGTTCAAACATTTCCAAAATTAAAATATTAAGAAGGAAAGAAGAAGCCCTTTCTGGAGTTGCCACTTGGAAGGTGGCTTCTGCCCTCCCCCAGTGTCACCAGGACAATTCAGGCCCTTGACCAACAGGGAGGGGCACAGCTGAGCAGGGCATCCTAAGCCCTATAAATCAACAAGCACAGCTGAAGCCATTTAGTAGGAAGCTTGTTAATAAGAAAAATCTGGTTTAAATGGGTCATTTTATTGGGAAGAGGGAACAGAAGATGATGGATACCAGGGCCGCCCTGGCAGTGGGGAAGTTTATACTAGTGCCAAGCTCTTCCTCACAGGTTCCGATTGGATTGCATTAACTCCATCACCACCCTGAACCTTTTCCAGGATGGTGAACCCAAAGTGGGAGCAACAGGAGTGGGGGCTGGGCCTGGAGCATGTACAGGGGAAGGTACTGTTGGGTGATCAACTTCCTCATAGATGGGGGGTGTCTCCCAGGGGTGCTGGGAGTTTTCATATTCTAGAGAAGCCACATCTGGAATCTAGCATAGACTCTCATGGACCCAGGGCAGAAAAGTGAAGGAGAAAACAGTCAACTCGAAAGACAAGAAGGTTTTAAGTAGAGCACGTGCTCAGTCACTTCAGCTGTGTCCAACTCTTTGCTATAGACTGTAGCCCACCAGGCTCCTCTGTCGGGATTTTCCAGGCAAGAATACTGGAATGGGTTGCTGGTCCCTTCTCCAGAGGATCTTCCCAACCCAGGGAACCTGCATCTCCTGCATTGCAGGCAGAGTCTTTACCACTGAGACAGCAGGGAAGCCCATAAGTAGAGTAACCTGAGCCAAAGACAGAGGGAAGGCCTCCTGTAGGAGTGGGACTTTGAAGGGGGATCTTAATGGAAATAACCCAAGAGGGACCCTGAGAAATAATGTAGCCAAACCCAGGTGAGGATACTTGTGGTTAAATTGCACTGGAAAGTGGTTTTGATGAAAGAGGCCTTGGAGGGTCACATGACTTGGCTTGCTCAGCCCAAGGCCTAAGAAGACCTAAGCACCTGAATCCAGGGCTTTTAGGTAGTGACAGGCCGAGGCAAGGGACCCTGGAGGAACCAGGAACTCAGCTTTCTATCCTTTCTGAATTTGCCAGCAACCCAGGGCTGCTGCAAGGGTCAGAGGAAGAGTGCTGAATTTGGAGTTAAAACACTCAAGTTCCAGCTTTGCTATTTCCCAGTGGCAAAACTTTGGGAAAGTGGCAAATCACTTGCATTCCATCAGCCTCAATTTCTCTATTGGCAACAGGATGAATGACATGTTTTGTTTTGTTTTTTAACTTTTTATTTTATATTGCGATATAGCCAATTAACAATGTTGTGATAGTTTCAGGTGAGCTTGAAGGCACTCAGCCTTGCACACACATGTATCCATTCTCCCCCAAGCTCCCCTGGCATCCAGCCTACCACATAACATTGAGCTGAGTTCCATGACCACACCTGTTTTACAGGTTGCTGAAGACAGTTATTTATGCAGTAAAAAGTGCATAGGATTTGAAGACAAGCTGTGGAGGCTCAAGCGCAGGCCTCACCAACCATGAGCTGTGGGCCTCTGAGGCCCTATTTCCTCATCTGAAAAATGGGAGAAGAATACCAGCTTAACAGGAAGACATATAGGGGAAATGTAATCAATTTATCACAGTGCCTAGCTCCGGAAAACACTCAATAATATTAGCAATTGGCATTAATAATATAATACACAAGAACAGAAAAGAGGTTAAATGTAGGTAGTCTCTAAGAATGACATAGAGAAAGCACCCTGGTTGAGAGAAGGAGCTCAGATCTTCCCAGACTTCGGGCATCTCAGCATTGACTTCGGGCACTTTGCTTTTATCTTTTCACAAAGAGCACAGGGACCACCCTGTTATAATACAGGCATCCTTCTGCATTGACAGGTAGCAGACCTGGAAGTGCCTATTAGATCAATAAAGTCACTTGATTGATCTGAGATCTTTCTCCACAGGCAGAAATGTACAGAAACTGTAGCCTGGGCATGATCAAGGTTTAAGAGAAGAGATAGGGAGCTTCAAAATTGGGAAAATAAAGGCAGACTATTGTTTTAATCTTGAGATTAACTGGGTGCCTTCAAAAGAAACTTTAACATGAACAGTGATTTGTAGGTCAAAAATCTTAGCATGAAGCAAAAAAAAAGAATCTTGTTTGCATTATTCATACTCATGGGGGGTGTGTGTGTGTGTGCATATATATATATATATATATCTTTAAATAAGACGTGCAGTCATTTTTCCCAGAGTTTGTACCTTGTGGTTACTAAAGAGACAGTTATGACACTTCCTTTGCTAAATTAAACCACGTCCACTTCACCCACATTTGTTCCTGGCTCTGCCACACAGTAACACCCCTCCGTGTCCTGGCCAGGCCTCTGCCTGGGCTGGTCCCCACCCCTCCCACAGAGCCGGAGGCAAGCCCAGCCGATGGCGGGATGTTTTCCTTCCCGTCTGCCCCACGGTTCCCTGATGGTAGACGCCTAGGGTGTGAAAGTGCACACCTCCAAAGTCAGCCTTCTGGTCCAAGAGGCCTCAGGAGGAAGCCAGCAGTCCCTCCATTTCCTGTGGGTGAAGGATTATGTGATGGAAACAGATCGCCCCCCATTCCTCTTCCCAAGTCACACACGCCCAGCCCAGCGCCTGAGTTAGCAAACAAATGACATCCAATTAAGGCTGGACTAAGACCCCAGAATTTAAAAATAGGTGTTTGGACTTTCAGGCTTTTTTGTCTCCTTCCGGCTCCATTGCCACACTCTTCTCTGTAGGGAGATACTGAGCTGGGAACAGTCCCTGCATGCACAAAGGGTTACTCCCCTCGTGGAGGGGGGCTGGAATTCTACACCCCCACTGGTTTGCTTGCTGCTGTTTTCCTGTTGCTTTTCTTCCATTTTTCTTCTATCTTGAAGGCTCATTAGGAACTCTGTGAGTTAGAAGACGTTTGTGTCACCAGGCTCTGCACTGCCAGCTGGGCACCAGGCAGGGTATACGCACCCTGTTGACACGGGCCAGCACAGGCCAGGGGGCCTCACAGGCCCGCAGCACTTTTTACATGGAGATGAGCTGCCACTTGGCTCCTTCTGTAACTAATCACCAGTGTTGTTGAAATATTACTACTTCTGTTACAACCACTAATGCCCCAAATGAGGAACAGGTGCTTTAGGGTAACATCAAGCACGGATGTTACTTCTCATTGGGAGCTCCAGCCCGCCCAGTGAATATCCAGGGAACCCGTTTGATTTCAGGGCCATGTTGCTGCCTCTGTTGACAGAGTTGGAACAGTGCTGGGATCGGCAGATACAGGATCCCTGTATCCTGTATAAACCCAGGCTGCCCTGAGGAAGGTTTGAGGAGCACAAGATCTAAAAATAAAAAGAGAGAGACACAGGAGGAGGGAGTGCTAAGGGCATGAGCCTTGGAGTTCACCCAGCCTCAGTTTGAGTCTTAGCTTCAGCCTTCATTAGCTGTGAGACCTTGGACCACTACTTTCCCTCTCTGAGCTAGTCGCTTCATTCAAAACACAATAATATCAGGGTTGTTATGAGGGCTCAAAGTAATGTAAGCAGGTGGTGAGCACAGTGCCTGGCACCCAGTAGGGGCTCCATAATGGAAGCCGTTACAGTTACATTGCGCCGGGTGGCTGATGCCTTTCACAGAGCCCGTCCCCTCCTCCACACACACACACCATGCCTGACATGCCCAGGGTCCCTAGCAAAGTAACTGGCTTATGATTTATACTTCTCTCCATGCTGACCCCATATCCAAACCAGATGGAGATCATAGTCATGCCAACAACCAGCATTTGCGTTTCCCTTCCTGGCTTATAAAGCACACACATCCACATCCCACTTCTCCATTCTCAGAGCTACCTTGTTGGGTATCTGTGCATCCATACTATTTTCAGAAGAGAAAGTGAACGCTTAGAGAGGGTAAGCGAGGTGCCCAAAGTCACACAATGTACAAATGGCAGACCCAAGACTGAAGTTCAGTGTCCTTTCTGCCACTGCAAACTCCCTGTTGCTCAGCACCCTGCCATGAAAGGAGGAAAACATACCCATCCCCTCTCCGAGACAACACTTCGCATCTCTCCAGGGCTATCTGCTAGGAAATTAACCAATTTACCTGTGACAATGCAGAAGCAGCTGTCAATAGCTTACCCTTCCCAAGGTAAATATTTGTATTTGGATGAGGATCTTTTATTGACTGGAAGAATTGATGCTTTTGAACTGTGGTGTTGGAGAAGACTCTTGAGAGTCCCTTGGACTGCAAGGAGATCAGCCCTGGGATTTCTTTGGAAGGAATGATGCTAAAGCTGAAACTCCAGTACTTTGGCCACCTCATGTGAAGAGTTGACTCATTGGAAAAGACTCTGATGCTGGGAGGGATTGGGGGCAGGAGGAGAAGGGGACGACAGAGGATGAGATGGCTGGATGGCATCGCTGACTCGATGGACGTGAGTCTGAGTGAACTCCGGGAGTTGGTGATGGACAGGGAGGCCTGGCGTGCTTCGATTCATGAGGTCGCAAAGAGTCGGACACAACTGAGCGACTGAACTGAACTGAACACAAAGGAATTATTTTCTGGTCTTATGCTGAGGGAATTACAATAACCCTCTAGGTGACTGCTTTTCCTTCTCTGTGGAAGACGTGTTACACACGTTGAGGCTATGACCACATGAAATGAAGGGAAGATATCACACAATTATAAAGCTGTCAGCAGGAATTCCCTGGTGATCCAGGGGTTAGGCCTCCACACTACCCCACTGGGGTCCTGGGTTCAATCCTTAGTCTGGGAACAGCAAGCAGTGTGGCCAAAAAAAAAAAAAGTTAGTAATCTTTAACTCAGTAAAGCATAGCCCAATAATTGGATCACTCTATACTAGATTTAATTCCATCTTCTCCCCCAACTAGACTCAGTACTGGGCTCTGGCTGAGTGGCTCTGGCCAAAGAGTACCAGTTTAACCTTTCTGGGCTGAGCTGAGGGAACCGCGAGCTTTTCAATGACATCCACATCTCTGATGTTAACAACACCCTGTGAGGCTGTGTGAGGTAGGTGCTATTTTCCCTTACACAGATAAGGATACAGAGAGGTTCCAAAGGCATGCCTGAGGTGCCCAAGATCCCAGGCTAGCATGCAGTGGTACCCGGACCAGTCCTGCCCTTTCAGAAGGGTGCCTCTTCTACTTCTTCCTGCAGACCTCGTACCTCCTGGGTGTTTGTGAAGTGAAGCAGCCACAAGTTTATTCTCCCACGTTACTCGGCACTGGCCATCTGCAGACGAAACAGTGAATCATGGAGACAAGTAGAACCCATGGAGGCCACCCTGTCCACCACCGCATTATATCTGAGTGTGGACCCTGGAACTCCACTGTGAGGTGGGTTTGAAGAGTGCATGGAGACAACTCTCTCCCCAAATAGAAGCCATGGGAAGTAAGCCTTAGCTGTCTTGTTAGCTAGGGTCGGGGGTTAAGGGAGGTTAGAGGTTGACTTAAGACATACTCTCTAAGAATGTGAAGAGTTAACTGTGTCTGTCATTTTCTTAGGACAAGGCAAGAAGTTGTGGGTTTATGTCATGATGCAAAGAAATAGGGTAGACATTAGAAT
The DNA here is from genome assembly GCF_032452875.1 of Bos javanicus. Taxonomy (NCBI): domain Eukaryota; kingdom Metazoa; phylum Chordata; class Mammalia; order Artiodactyla; family Bovidae; genus Bos; species Bos javanicus. The sequence goes on from NC_083869.1 coordinate 90,557,566, forward strand.
GGTCTGACCATGAAGACCACTAAAATAGACTCATTCAAAAGAGGAGAGGATGCTGCTTCTTTGGAGATTTGTAGCAAGTTGGTTAGTTGCTGGGTAGGGTAGCATACCCATCATGGAGATGAGGAAACTGAAGTTTAGGATTATTAGATTTCCCTTTGAGCCTTATGGCCAACAACTGCTAGAAGATACCATATAAACAAAAAGCATAACTCACTTATTTTTAATTGAATAATCGTTACTTCTAATTTGGGATGATTTCAACAATGATTCTTCTTGTACTTCTATTTTGGCTCTCTAGGGGCAATTTGAAGTTTCCTGGTAATTTATCATTTTAACCACAGTTTTCCTGAGGCAGTAAGTTTATATGGGAAAAGAGTTTACTCCAAATCTTAAAGTTTTTTCCTACAGTATGATTTACCCTCACACTAAACACACATGTCATTATCTCATAAGCTCATAATTGCCTACTCCTCTAACCTTGACATCTCCAGAACAGGTAGCCTTCTTCAAAGAATATATCATCGTAACACCAGTACAAAATGCAGATGACCCTGCATGACAGATAGAGAAGTTTTTTTGTTTTTTTTTTTAATGGAAATAACACCCAAGAAAGAGAGAAATAAAAGGCGCTCTGTGACCCTGACTTTATACTTTGTCCTCCATGGATTGGAAGTTCCTGCCCTTCGTACCCACAGATGAGGAGGCTGATCTGTACCCGGAGGGCAGGTGCTCCATAGCCTTTCTGGGAGGTGATGGTTTACACAGATCCAGACACACTCTGGTCCTCCCTCCCTCATTCGTGTGAGACAGCTCCCTGAGGAGCAAGTGGGGGACTAAACTGCCAGCCTTTGGGGCTGAACCTGTGGCTTTATTTTATCCTGTGCTCACCAGACAGCATGAATGATATAGAAACGAATCGAATCACTGACTGAAACTCTGGTACACAATAGAGCAGCGTCTCCCAACCTTTCTCACAAACAGGCATATAGAAACAATCACGCACCATAACAATAACATGATAATAATCCAGAGAAAGCAGATAAGATTGCTAGCAAGCAATTGCATGGCTCCTGCCACTCCAGGACGTTCCTGACCTGCAATGGGTGAAGGGCCAGTATTTTGTGCCACCTACTGGGAGGCTCTGGAGAGAGCACAATGGTTAGAGCAGAGTGGTACCAGGTGGGAGACGGCTGTGCAGTTAGATGAGTTGGATTTTTTTTTTTTTTGAAATATAGTTGACTTACAATGTTGTGTTAATTACTGCTATACAGCAAAATGACTCAGTTACATAAACATATACATACATTCTTTTCCATATTCTTTTCCATCATGGTTTATCACAGGATATTGAATGTAGTTCCCTGTACTATATGGTAGATCTTATTGTTCATCCATTCTGTATATACCAGTTTGCATCTGCTGGGAGGTATTGGGGGCAGGAGGAGAAGGGGACGACAGAGGATGAGATGGCTGGATGGCATCACTGACTCAATGGACGTGAGTCTGAGTGAACTCCGGGAGTTGGTGATGGACAGGGAGGCCTGGCGTGCTGGGATTCATGGGGTCACAAAGAGTTGGACACGACTGAGCGACTGATCTGATCTGATCTGAACCTCAATCCATCCATCTCCCACTCCCCTCGACAACCACAAGTCTATTCTCGATGTCCGTGATTCTGTTTGTTTCATAGATAGATCCATGAATTTGTGGCATATTTTAGATTCTACATATAAGTAATATCAGACGGTGTTTATCTTTCTCTTTCTGACTTGCTTCACTTAGTATGATACTCTCGAGGTCCATCCATGTTGCTGCAAATGGCATTATATCATGCTTTTTTATGGCTGAGTAGTATTCCATTGTATATATGTATCATCTTTATCCATTCCTCTGTTGATGGACACTTAGGTTGTTACCATGTCCTGGCTATTGTGAATAGTGCTGCTGTGAAATAAGGATGCATGTATTTTTGAATTATAGTTTTGTGGATATATGCCCAGGAGTGTGATTGCTGGTTCATATGGTAATTTTATTTTTAGTTTTCTGAGATGGGTTAAATGTGAGTCCTGGCTCAGTCATTAATGGTCTTAGGTGAGTTGTTTAATCTCTCCTTGCCTCAGTTTCTTCACAGGTGTAATAGGATGAATAATAGTATATACTTCGTGGGACTATTTTAAGGATCAAATGAGTTAATCCATGTAAAGTGCTTACTAAAATGTCTGGCACAGAGCAAGCAACTGGAGAAATGGCATCTGCTGCTGTTACTGCTGTATTCACTCCACAGTCCCAGGGTCTGCTTCCCAGCAAAGAGCAAGCATAAACAGTAACGTGCTCCCAATCCAGTTAGAAATCACACTCAGATGATTCATGGTTTTCTCAAAATCTGTACCTGCTTTTTTCTTCTCTATCAGTCCATCTCTAATATGGCCATAGACGTCTAAGAGGGAGCAGTAAAAAAGGAAAGAAAATGGACTTGGGAGCAGGAATTTCACATCCCAGTCCTGGTTCTCCTGCTGGATAAATCACCTCACCATTCTGGTCCTCAAACTCTTCATGGATCAAGAGATGGTGGTTGACCAGATGACTGCAGAGATCTTTCCTGCTCTAAGATGTCATGGAATGCTTTGTGAATTAGAATTGGAGTATGAGGTGTGTGTGCTTGGTCACTGGTGCCTACATCTGCATCACTGATTTCCAGGAAGATTAACACAAAAGGAGTTAATGTTTTCTCTGAGTCAAAACACCCAATACATCCCACCTGCCATAAGAACATATCTTCAACTCACCGTGGTTGCCCTCCCAATAGCTGAATTCTAAATTAGAGGCTTTTATAACTCAAGAATGAATCCGTAAATATGTCTCCTAGGTAACATCTTGTTAGCTTCATTGCTCAAAGCCCTTGAAAATAATAGAACTGCATTTCTTTTTAAAAATAGTAACTCAGACATCTCATTTAGGCCTCCCACCCAATTAGTCTGAATTAGTAAAATGTGTTCATTTCTTTCCCGATGAGAACATTGAATAAAAACATTGGATGAATACATTGTATTCATCCATGAGAAATACATATAAAATGTGATTTCCCAGCACCTAGGATTGTTCTTACCTAGCTCTGTTTTTTCAGAGGTGGTTATAACATGTACATCCTTCTTGCTATTAAAAATTAATATCTCAGCCCATATAGTCACTCAGAAATAACAGCCAGAGCAACATCTCAATTTAATCCTGGTCCTGACAAGAACCATCTCCCTCCTGCAGAGTTTGAGGAGAATTTTCTCTCCCTTTCTTTTTCCCCATCCTTCTAGAAAGGATGGCTCTCTGAAGCCATTTCTCCGACCACCTGTGTACCAGCTGTACTGCTCCTGCTGAATGTCAGAACATCCCAGCCCAGTGAAGAGGGGAGGTGGGGCAGAGCTATGTGGCCTGAAGGACTTGGCAGAACAAAGCCCCACTAAGCAGGGCCCTGTGTTTTCACTGACATGAATGCCCAGTGAAATGCTCTGGGAAGCCCAGCCCAGGCCTGTGTCAGAAAGACTTTCCTGGAGTTTGAACACATACCACAGGCTCAAAAGACCACCAGTCTCATCCAACCAGTAGAACAGTGTTCTACTGAGCCTTGGAGAGAGCTCAAACCTGCTGCTCAGGATGGGCTGGTAACCTGAAGTGGAGCCAGGCCAACAACTGGGTGTCCTCAGAGACGTCAAAAGGGTGTGGGAGAGCCACAGGGCCTGCAGGGGTGGCACTCATATGAGGACCAGCATCCAGGCGTGGGGAGGAGTAAGATGAATGTGGCCAGGACGTTTACTGCCCACTGCCTTTGACAAATGACGATGGTCAGCAGAATGAATTCACCAGCAAAGAAGACACAACTCACAGGGCAGCCACGGAGCCCTTTAAGAAGTGCCTTTTTTCTCCCCTAGTGGTGTGGCCATCACCAAGGCAGAGAGAAATAGGCCCCCAAGAGTGGCCTGGGTCAACCAGACTTCCCCATGACTTGCTTCCTGTGATAGGCAGAAGGGTGGCCCCCAAAGATATCTAGGTCCTAATCCCTGGAACCTGAAAACATTCCCTTACCTGGTGAAAAGGAATCTGCTGATGCAATTGAACTGAGGCTCTTGAGATGGAGAGATTACCCTGAATTATCTGGGTGGGCCCTGAATGTCATCACAAGTGTCCTTATAAGAGAGAGGTAGAGGGAGATTTGACTACAGAAGATGAGAGGGTGATACGAGGCCTGAAGCAGAGATTGGAGTGACGCTTCTTGAAAATGGAGGAAGGGGACTTCCCCTCCCATCTAGTAGTTAAGACTGCGCAGTCCCACTGAAGGGAGTGCAGGTTCAATCCCTGGTCAGGGAACTAAAATCCCACATGCCACATGATAATGGCCAAAAAAATGGAGGAAGGGCTACAGGCTAAGGAGTAAGGCAGCCACTGGAAACCAAAAGGGTAAAGAAGTAGATTCTCCTCTAGAGCCTCCAGGAGGGCCCAGCCCTACTAACACCTTGATTTCAACCCAATAAAATTGATTTCCCACTCCTGGCCTCTGGTAAGTACTGTAAGAGTATAAATTCATTTTATTTTAAGCCACTAAACGTGTGGCCATTTGTTTCAGCAGCAATAGGAAATTGCAAACGTTCCCAAGAGTAGGGGATGCCCCAGTGGCAGGACCTTCTTTTATGGCAGAGAAATTCCTGAAAGACAAAAAGGAGAGTCAGTGCACTTTTGGGCAGATACACCCCAGCCTAAACACCATGCCTCTTTGGCCAACGCTGGGAATGCCTGGGGCAGGGGTGGAGGAAGAGAACTGGCGTTTATTGAGCACCATATTTAAGCCTCACAGCAGCCTGGTGAGGTAGATGTTAGGACTCCAGGTTCTGGTGAAGAGCACTAAGCTGACATTTTGGTCATTTGTCCAAGGTCACAGCTCATCAGCTGCAGTTCCCCAGGGAAGTTTGCTCCCACTCCTCTGCCCTGTGTGCCCTTTGCTTAAGGATCCTCCACAGTGAGAGATGGGGGCAGGCAGTTGCTGTGGCTACAGTTTCAAGGAGCTCATTCATTCATTCATTCACTAAACAGTTAGCCAGCACCTCCCAGTTGTTAGGTCCTGTGCTGGAGGAAAAGAAGCGACCTTCTGCTGCAGGCCACTTACAAGCTGCTGCTGCTTCAGTCGTCTTCGACTCTGTGTGACCCCACAGACGGCAGCCCACCAGGCTCCCCCATCCCTGGGATTCTCCAGGCAAGAACACTGGAGTGGGTTGCCATTTCCTTCTCCAATGCATGAAAGTGAAAAATGAAAGTGAAGTTGCTCAGTTGTGTCCGACTCTTCGAGACCTCATCGACTGCAGCCTACCAGGCTCCTCCATCCATGGGATTTTCCAGGCAAGAGCACTGGAGTAGGGTGCCATTGCCTTCTCCGACTTACAAGTCAGGAGCAGACTTTTACAACACAAGTCGTGTTGTCATTTCCCTCTGAAAACCCCACGGCCCACCTCAGGCAAGGACGGTTGGCACAAAGGCTCACTCACAGTCCACAAGGAGAGTTCTCTTGTTTTCCCAAGAAGGAGCCAAAACTTGGCCTTGTTGGTGACTTTTCAGAACAAGGAATGCCCCTGTCTTGCACTCAGGGCACCTTCCTGGGGGTGCACATAGGTTTTCACCCCCACCCACCAGGGGTGAGTTCTGACTAATGATCAGTTTAGGGACACAGTCTGTGGCCAGTGGATCACACCTGCTACACTTGATCCAGAGTTCACCCGGCCTTATTCTATGACTTTAGGCTCTATGGGAGACCACTGCAGGGCCTAAGACTTGCAGTTGCATCAACTGCTCTGTCCCTCAGGTGTGGACCCGGAAGGCTCTGCTGAGTTTTGACTGGACGTCTCTCTCTCTTTCGTCCTCTCCCATCAATGGTGCTGACTTTGTGTCCTGTTTGGTCTTCTCTTGTTGGTTGTTTCACATAGGATATTTTCAGTCTCAAATAACAAAATCCAATCCAAACTGTCTCAAATAATCAAGGTATTTTATTGGCTCCATTTAACTGAAAAAGTCTAGAGGTAGGGCTGGTTTCTAGGGAGGCTTGTTCTAGTGCTTCAAGCAATGCAGCCAGGCCATTTGTTTTCTCTCCATTTCTCAGCTTTGTTTCCTCATCAGACTCTACCCATATGAAGTTCTCTTCTCATGACCCCCTAGAGTGGCTGGCAGTACCCAAAACTGAGTCTGGTTGGCTCTTATGGGCAGGCTAGGGTGACGTTGCCAACTGGGAGCCAGTCTAGGCTAGGAGAATTGTTATGCACTGATGTTTTAGAGATGATCACATGCTCCCTATATAGCACTAGGGGAGGAATCATAGCTGAGAAGGGGAGTGTGATTTCCCACAGGAAACTGGGGCTGTCCTGAAGAAAGGGAAGAGAAGAATGGATGATACTGGAGATCCAAACCAGAAAAAAAAAAATGTCTATGAAATGTCTACAAAACTGATAGGATTTTGTTGTTGTTTTGATCTTAAATGAACAAATGTTCTACCCTTCTTAATACTTCCTTAGAGTAAATAATCTTGCGAGGTCTTCCTTAATTTAGTACTTATAATATCACATACTCCATAACACCCTGGTGACCAGATTTCTTTTTCATTAGGGCTACTAGGCTTTTAGATGCCGACTCTTCCCTCTGTGAGCTCTGCATGTCCCCTAAAAGAAGCAGTGCTGAAATATTGCCCTTGATTAATCACAGCCCAATTATCTAGTTTGTGGATTATCAGGGCTCCTCCTTTTTTCTTCCCACATCCTGCCTGCCTTTTAGTCAACCCCTGCTCATTAACAAACCTGCCTGAAAAGATAGGGTAAAAAAAAAAAAAGAAAAAGAAATGGAAATGGAAATGGAACTCTAAATCAGCCAGTTTAGCTTCTTACCAACCCTGGTAAAAATGTTTGAGGAGGAAGTTGAAAAGAAGTGATGGCATGAGATTTACCTTAAATTTCCAAGATCTGTGATAACTTTGTGAACCCCTTCCACCCTTTTGTGAGCCTCTTCCACCCCTTACCCGATCCTTCTTAGAGATATTGAAAACAGCTGAATTCTCAGAAAAGGCACATTCCTCAGATACCCAGACATTTCAAACGGCTCCCAAGTATCTCAATAACTTTTTAAAATAAACTTTCTTTTTAAATCAAGATGATTGGTTTCTCTCTCTCTCCTTCACCGGAGTGTAGTTGTTTTACAATGTTGTTAGCCTCTGCTGTACAGCAAAGTGAATCAGCTATATGTATACATATATCTCCTCTTTTTTTGGATTATCTTCACATTTAGGTCACCACAGAGCACCGAGTAGAGTTCCCTGTGCTATACAGTAGGTTTTCATTAGTTATCTATTTTACATGTAGTATCAATAGTGTATATACATAAACCCCAATCTCCCAATTCACCCCACCACTGTCCTTTCCCCCTTGGTATTCATGCATTTACTCTCTGTGTGTGTCTCTATTTCTGCTTTGCAAATAGGTTCATCTATACCATTTTTCTAGATTCCAGATATATGCATTAATATATGATATTTGTTTTTCTTTTTCTGATTGAAGGGAAGACCTGTTGAAAGGATAAGAGCTCAAATCCACTCCCAGATGGAGAATTCAGACCCCACAGCTCAGTTTCCTAGTGTGTGGGAGTCAATAACACTTGTTTAACCTGGTAACCAAAGTAAAGGGGGTCGGGGGCAAGGTGGAGCTAGCAGGAACCCCTTCCAACAAACCAGAGTCCTTCTATCACCTTCACTGAGCATCTGATCACTATTTCTACCTGCCACCCTCATCTAGCTGATTTCTCCTAATTCTGGAGGGCTGGATAAGGATTGATGACCACCTCTGGGTTTTCATGTCTCCTTAGCAAATTCAAACAAAAGAGAAAAGGACATCTATTTTTTAAAGAACATTCTTTCCCAATATCTAAAAACAAGTCATTTTCCTTTGGACTTATCTTTCTCCTGACCACTCCTGGTGGAACAGACTTCCAATTCGACTACTACTGGAATTGGTAGGAGAGAAGAGCCAAGATTAGAAAGACCCAGCTCCCTCATGTCATCTTGTGAGAGTAACTCAGTGGCTTGAGGTTCAGTAGTGAAACTGGGGGAAATGTGTTCAAGTGTAGTCCACGCATCCCACATTCAGCCTGTAGGTCTGAGTAGACAATCAGGGTTGGGGGCCTGTTTCAGTCTATTCAGGCTGCTGTAACCAAATAGACTGATGGTATATAAAAAACAGACAGTTGTTTCTCATAGTCCTGGAGATTGGAAAGTCCAAGATCAAGGTTCCAGCAGATTTGGTGTCTGATGAGGACTGATGCGTCCCTGGTTCATAGATGGCTGCTGGTCTTTTCACTACATCCTCACGTGGTATAAGGGGACAGTTCTTGAGGGGGTCTCTCTTTTTTTTAATTAAAGAAAATTTAACAAATTTCTACATTCAACATGGTCATGCCATTTTATAAACATACAAACATTCCATTCAGTAGCTCAGTCGTGTCCAACTCTTTGTGACCCATGGACGGCAGCATGCCAGGCCTCCCTGTCCATCACCAACTCCCGGAGTTTTCTCAAATTCATGTCCATAGAATTGGTGATGCCATCCAACCATCTCATCTTCTGTCGTCCCCTTCTCCTCCCTCCTTCAGTCTTTCCCAGCATCAGTGTATTTCAAATGAGTCAGTTCTTCACATCAGGTGGCCAAAGTATTAGAGTTTCAGCTTCAGCATCAGTCCTTCCAATGAATATTCAGGACTGATTTCCCTTAGGTTTGACTGGTTGGATCTCCTTGCTGTCCAAGGAACTCTCAAGAGTCTTCTCCAACACCACAGTTTGAAAGCATCAATTCTTTGGTGCTCAGCTTTCTTTATACTCCAACTCTCACATCCATACATTCCTACTGGAAAAACCATAGCTTTGACTAGGCAGAACTTTGTTGGCAAAGTAATGTCTCTGCTTTTTAATATGCTTCCAGGTTGGTCATAACTTTTCTTCCAAAGAGCAAGCCTCTTTTAATTTCATGGCTGCAGTCACCATCTGCAATGATATGGAGTCCAAAAAAATAAAGTCTGTCACTGTTTCCACTGTTGCCCCATCTATTTGCTATAAAGTGATGGGACCAGTTACCATGATCTTCATTTTCTGAATGTTGACGTTTAAGCCAACTTTTTCACTCTCCTCTTTCACTTTCATCAAGAGGCTCTTTAGTTCTTCTTTGCTTTCTGCCATAAGTGTTGTCATCTGCATATCTGAGGTTATTGATATTTCTCCCGGCAATCTTGATTCCAGCTTGTGCTTCTTCCAGCCCAGCATTTCTCATGATGTACTCTGCATATAAGTTAAATAAGCAGGGTGACAATGTACAGCCTTGACATACTCCTTTTCCTATTTGGAACTAGTCTGTTGTTCCATGTCCAGTTCTAACTGTTGCTTCCTGACCTGCATACAGATTTCTCAAGAGGCAGGTCAGGTGGTCTGGTATTCCCATCTCTTTCAGCATTTTTCACAGTTTGTTGTGATAAACACAGTCAAAGGCTTTGGCATAGTCAATAAAGCAGAAATAGACATTTTTCTGGAACTCTCTTGCTTTTTCCATGATCCAGCGGATGTTGGCAATTTGATCTCTGGTTCCTCTGCCTTTTCTAAATCCAGCTTGAACATCTGGGAGTTTATGGTTCATGTACTGCTGAAGCCTGGCTTGGAGAATTTTGAGCATTGCTTTACTAGCATGTGAGATGAGTGCACTTGTGTGGTAGTTTGAACATTCTTTGGCATACAAACAATATCTTCCATTAAATTACAATGTGCTCAGAGACAGTCATGTGTCTGAGTCATGTGGCCTCACATGTGGGGTTTAGGACAGCAGTTTCCTCAGAGGAGAAATTCAAATAAATGGTCATAGAACTTGACAATTATGGAGCTCTAAGGCTTCATAGAGGAGGAAAAGGAGGAAGGAAGGAAACCATATATGAGGGAACCTTTGAAAACATCATGGAAGCTCACAGTTCTGTTGTCATAATCCATAATCCAAGTCTACCCAGAGGCCATTTCACATATTGAATTAAAGGTGGGGAGTTTGTGAAAAGACTATAATGATTATTCACCTTCCTAGAAAACAGAAGAAATGCTTCTTCAAAATCAGTACTGATATTAGTATGGCTTATCAAGATGTCTCTACAGACTCCCAGAGTCCAGTTGGAGGAGTGTGTCCAGTAATACCTCTGGGAGGTGAGGACTGAGCTCCTTCCTGGGTCTATTTTATGAGGGCACTGATCCCCCCTGTGAGGGTTCCACCCTCATGACCTAATCCCCTCCCAAATGCTCCACCTCCAAATACCATAATTTGGGGGATTATGCTTCAGCATATGAATTTTGCTGGGACACACATGTTCAGTCTACGGCAGGGCTGGCACTTTCTTTCACCAGCAGTGGAGTTTGGTGACTTGCACATTTATGGACAGAGAGTTAAATCAGACATTGCTGGCAACTTCTCCCAGCAATGTTTAGAAGGGTCATAAGCAACCCATGCCCTCAGCAATGTTAGAGGTGTCTGTCATCATGATAGCATGATGCACTGCTGGACTCAGAAAATAATGGACTTCAAATCCCCATTTCTCACCCAGGCCTGTGGCCAAGTGAGGCAAATAATAACCTCTCTGAGCCTCATTGTCTCATCTGGAAATGTGAACTTCATAGGTTGTTCTGAGGATCAAATGCATTCATGGACATAGATGTGTGCAAACCACACTCCAAATCTGGATAATGATAATGACAATCAGGATGCCTGGATAGATGCCGTCCTCCTTATGGCCACAGTCAGTAAGTGAATAAACTTGGGAGGAGGGATGTTCCACCTGGACCACCCCCAGATGCCTTCCCTTGTGACAGTAATTGTCTCCTTAAAAACTCAAGCTTCAACTCTGCTCCAGCTGGGTTGACTTCACAGCTGCCTCCCATCCTACTAAGAGACATGCCCTCTCCCCACTGCCCATCATTTACAGTTCCCTCCCTGGTGGTAAGATGATAAAGAATCCACCTGCAATGCAGAGATACAGGTTTGATCCCTGGCTTGGGAAGAACCCCTGGAGAAGGAAATGACAACCCACTCCAGTAATCTTGCCCAAAGAATTCCATGGAGAGAGGAGCCTGGCAAACTACAGTCCATGGAGTTGCAAAAAGTTGGACACCACTGAGCGACTAACACTTTCACTGCCCACTGAGGGCTGAAAACATCTGCCTTGGGCAACATGACTTCATTTGCTTATCCAGTCTCATCACTGCCCTAGTGATGGGCACCAGGAGTGTCACACATAGACAACATTATGTAATCCTTATTTGTAGGTGACAGTATAGTAACAGTTGTTATTATTACCCATTTTTACATGGGAAGAATCTGAGACCCAGAAAAAGATTAGGCTGCTTGTCTTGGACCCTAACAAAGCTAGAGCTTCCCTCCAAGAAGCTGACAACTCCTCTTTAGGATGGTTGGTCCTCTGAGCCCCTGGAAGTTTCCTATAGGACCTCTGGACTTAGCTCCACTAAGTTCCATGCAGTTGTACCCTGGCCCCCACCCAACAACCTCACAAATGAACAGATGCCCATGAAGGAAACAGATCCTACTCCAGCTGGGTCTCAGGAACCTGAGGATTAATTTCCCTGCAAGCCAGTTTGTTAGACACTGTGTTGGCAGATGAGGAGAGAAGCTATCCGTTCAATTCAGTTGCTCAGTTGTGTCCAGCTCTTTGCAACCCCATGGACTGCAGGATGCCAGGCTTCCTTGTCCATCACCAACTCCTGGAGCCTGCTCAAACTCATGTCCATCGAGGCAGTCATGCCATCCAACCATCTCATGCTTTGTTGTCCCCTTTTCCTCCTCCCTTCAATCTTTCTCAGCATCAGGATCTTTTCCAATGAGTCAGTTCTTCACATCAGATAGCCAAAGAATTGGAGTTTCAACTTCAGCAACAGTATCAGTCACCCAAAAGATGCTATAGAATCAGCCAATTAAGCAGCCAATGGTGCTGAACTAAATGTGACCTTATATTTAATTGTGGACGTTGTTTCTCAGAAGTTTCTCACTAGTCTGGGTTTGGGGGAAAGAATGGGACAGTAAGGGGAGTGTGAGGGTCAAGGGGAGAATCCCATTTATAAGGACACACGTCTGCTCTGCTCATGACTCTCATTTCTTTCTTTCTTAAGGGGACAGTAGTATCAAGGATTCAGTGATCTCTACCACAGGGAAGTTGGGGAGGTATAGCCAATCTCTCAGCTGTAACCCAGGGGCAGCAGGCAAATGACAAGGGGACGAGGCCTCGTCAGTTGCATGAAACATTTACCTAATAGGCCGGAGACCCAGTTGCAGAAGCACATCTCTAACAGGGGTTAGGGGACAGTAGTAGAGGCAGGAGCCTGGGCTGTACTCTGCAGAAGCTCACACACAATTTGAAAACTTTTCTTTGCTGTGTACTCAGGCCACCAGCTTCGTGATTGGGGAGCCCTGTTGGTCCCCTCCACACTTTCTCAGTAAAGTACTTGGAGCACAATTTCAGAAAATACGTGAGCCTAGAGAACAGTGGAGTTGAGGGTTCAGAGGGAGAATAAGACAATAGTGCTTCCATAGCTAGCTGGCACGAGTCAATCTGGCTGCTTCCCCAGGGCCTCTGTGGCAGCAAGGGTTGCCCGCCATTCAGGTCTCCCTCCGAGAAACAACTTGCCATTCAGCTGTAGGGAGTGCAGTGAGAGGACAGGTTCCACCTGTGAGAGCTTCAGGCCCCACCTCAGTTCAGAGGCCATGCTCCTCCTGGGGCACCCCAACCAGTAACTGAGCTTGGAGGAGCACAGGGGCCTGAGGGATCCTCTAACAGGCAGTCTTGGCTCCAGAGTATGAAGCACCAGATGTATAACAATGGTGCTTGTTGTACACAAGGGAACTCAGAAGAGTGAGAGATTAACTCAGCTCAGGGGGACTCTGGAGGACTTCTTAACAGGCAGTATTAGTGTTCAGCCTTGGATGGTAGGAAGGGTGAAGTATTATAAGCAGAAGGAGGGGCAGAGATCCAGGGTCAGCAAAATTCAGGAGGATTCCAGGCACAGTGACCAGCCCTGAAGCATGGAGTGTATGGTGTTTTAAAATGGATATAGTTAAATTATGGAAAAATTCAAATGCTAATGTATTTGGATTTTATTCTGTTGATACTAGGGAGTCATGAAGAGATGCCACCATAAAAGTGACCTGATCAGATCAGAATTTTAGAACTATATGTTCTTGACAGGACAAAAATGCAGAACTTGGAGATGGGTAGAACAGTTAAAGACTGTTCTAACAGTGAGAGCGAGAATGATAAGAACCTGACTAGGTCAGAGGAGTGACCATGGAAAAGAAGACTAAGAATGAGATTTATTGTAGAAGAGAATGAGGAGATGCAAAGAAGACATTGGGGTCATGAGTCTGAATTTTCTACAAAGTAACCTTAGAATGGGATTGAGTCAGAGAGAAAGAGCATGGGTGTCTCTAATAGGCTGAGGCTGAGCTAGAAGCAATTCTAGAGTTTAGGAGAATGGTAGGAGTAAAGATACAATTCTGGAAGTCATCTCTACTATCATCTTCCCATTTCTGGTCCAGGTGCTGAAAAAGAGAGAGAGTGAAAAGAGAACAGAATTAAAGACCTAATCTTGAGAGGGCCTCCATTTATTAAAGCATGAGTACTGGGAATGATTGAGATGACATCCTCAGAGTGTGACAGGGCAGATCTGCAAAGAGCTCCAAGCAGAAGGTGATGTTCAACAGCGTCAGGGCTATAGAGAGATCTTGTCACCAAGGATAGGGATCTGGACCACCGAGAGACTGTCAAGTGGAGAACACTAGGGTGGGCGTGGGACCTTCAAGAGAGTACTTATAGCAGAGAGCTGTGGGCAGAGGACAGCCTTAATCTAAACATAAACCTTTTTATTTGAAAATAATTTCAAACGTGTGGAAATGTTGCAAGAACATAAATTGAACATAGAATGTCTATTTACTTTTTACTCAGTTTCTCCTATTGTTAACATTTTACCCATTTGTTTCATCATCTGCTCTCACGCTTTCTCTCCTTTATATATATATATATTTATTATATATATGTAAATTATATGTTTACATGGATATATATGCACATATATGTAATATATTTTTCTGAGTCTTTTGAGAGTAAATACATGCGTATGAAAGTGAAAGTGAAAGGCACTCAGTTGTGTCTCTTTGTGATCCCATGGACGCAAGACCCCTGCCTGCCATGTTCCTCTGTCCATGGAATTCTCCAGGCCAGAGTGCTGGAGTGGGTTGCCATGCCCTCCTCCAAGGGATCTTCCCCACTCAGGGATCAAACCCATGTCTCCTGCATCTCTTGCATTGCAGGTGAATTCTTCACCGCTGAGCCACTGGAGAAGCCCAAATACATACATATATCACAGCCTTTTACCTCTAAATATATTAGTGTATATTTACTCAGAATACAAAGCTTCTCTTACATAACCATAGCATATTATCAACTTCAGTAAATTTAACATTGACACAATTCTTTCTCCAATTGACCCAACAATGTCCTTTTTAGCACTTCCTCCCCCCACCAAACTGGGTGAGTGTATAAGCTGTCCTTTGTTCTTGGGTTCTCAGGAGCTGTGGCCCCAGGGGTGAGGTGAGGTCTAGGTAGAAGGGAATGGTTTCCTCCATTAGCACCTACTTAAGCCACATGTCAGTTACCAACGGCCCTAGCTCCCAAGGACAAGGCAGGATGCAGGTCTACATAGGAGGTTGCTGCTGCTGCTGAGTCGCTTCAGTCGTGTCCGACTCTGTGCGACCCCATAGACGGCAGCCCACCAGGCTCCCCCGTCCCTGGGATTCTCCAGTCAAGAACACTGGAGTAGGTTGCCATTTCCTTCTCCAATGCATGAAAGTGAAAAGTGAAAGTGAAGTCACTCAGTCATGTCTGACCCTCAGTGACCCCATGGACTGCAGCCTTCCAGGCTCCTCCATCCATGGGATTTTCCAGGCAAGAGTACTGGAGTGGGGTGCCATTGCCTTCTCCCATGGGAGGTTGAGTACAGGTCAAAGAGCAGACTTGTGTAGATGTCAGTCAGGCTAGCTTCCACATGGGCTAAGCTCATGGCCTATGTGTTAGAAGAATTCCTTGCTAATTTCCTTCTCAGTTTTACACAAGAAAAAACATTTGTGAGTCTTCTAAGGCTTATTCAGCAGGGTAAACAGTACCTGACTTTGGCTCTATATTCTCTCTGGGCCAAGGAGGCATTTTTGAGCCTGTGTTAATACATCTATGTCAATGAAAATGACTTGTTCATGGAATCCAATGGCATCTCAAGGACTTTATCACTTGCTTAAAGGAGATTCCACTGAAGCTTTTTTTGGGGTGATGGTATGTTTCTCTTCATGTTCCCACAGTCTCTGGCCCAAGAGGGATGCATACGGTTTTCATCCTTTTTGAGGCTGTTTACTTCCTGGATTGGCTATTTCTAACTCTGAGACAGAACACACCTGGTGCTAAACCAACTATAAACACAAAAATCAGCCTGAGAGGGAGGCACTTACAGGGGAGTTTCTGACCAGAATACTTTTACTAGGGTTCTTTGGCAACACAAAACTTTGTTCTCCTTAATAATTGTCTTCGTGGGTCTTGGTAATTCCCATAATTCCACTCTGGTATTCATCTTTTTACCAGATAAAATTATACAGCCACTTTGGGTTTCCTATTTTGTGTGGGTTGCCAGAAATCCCAGAACTACGTTCAGTATTCAATTACAACAAATATATCAGCATAGATTTTTCTTATATTTATATCTCCATTTACCATATATGTGTTATGGTTTATGTTTCTTAAATATATATGTATGTATAAATAGTAAATGGAGAATATGTATGATATCTACACATAGCATTTACTATTTTTCTGTGGGTTTCTATGTACGACTATCTATTTACTATGGTTTTATTGTACGTATGTCTTTAACATTAAACATCCTAAAATCATTTTGGGAAGCAGACAGGCCATGACTCAGGAATATACAGTTCTTTACAGGACACTTGTTTCCTTCTGGCCACTTATTCTAGCCATTCCACATATAAAAGCAAGTCCAAGACATTTTCTCTTGAGCCTGTTAACTACCCTCTCTCTCTTCCCATTATAAATGGCCTTGCCACAGAAGGCAATCCAGTTTGGGGTAGGAGTTCTTAGTTAAAATAGAAACTTCTCCCATTGGATTACATCCTGAGTTCTTGTGTTTATCCAATTTCTTCGGGGAATTCAAGTCTGATGCCGACAAAAGCCAAAGGGAACGCTGGTGCACAGGGGCACCGCCTTCCCAAGCTGACTTTTGTAGGAGATAAAGTCTTGCCCTGGGGAGACCTGTGCTCCCCCAGCCATGGCAGAGGAAGTGGGGAGGGTCGGAGGACAGAGCCTCCTCTCAGGTGACCTCAGAAACAATGTGGACTCCTACTTGATTATCCACTCAGGCCTACAGAGTGGGACCAAGAACCAGGGACAGGCGGGTCTGTGAGGAACTTTCAAGGCACTTCTCCCCGTGACACCGGAAACATCCCAAAGCACAGAAGATGCTTTTTCTCACAGTTGATTCTAGAGCCAAGTCTATGCTGGCTTTCTACTAAACACATATTTCTAGGAGGAACAAGAGAGGCTATAGAATATATACATAGGTGAAGTCATTTTACCTTTTCTCCACCATAGAAAAATATTGAGTTAGCCAAAAAGTTAATTTGGGTTTTCCTCAATAATAAAATAACCGACACTTGTACAAACTATCCAAGAGCCAGGCACTGTTCCAAGAACGTGTGCGCACACACACATCATCATCATCAACATCGTCATCCATAAAATAGATATATTATCATTATTCCCATTTTACAAAGAAGGAAACTGAGGCTCAGAGAGGGACACAAGTTGCTCAAGGTCATGCATCTAGTAAGATGGCAGAGGGGGCTCTTGTACTCCAGGAGTCTGGCTTCTGAGTTTATATTTCCTACCATCTACTCTACTTATCTAGTGGCCCCTGTCCCATATAAGCCATAGGGAATAGACCCCCTGGGACCCAAATAGGGTATAATATTGGTCTCAAGGCCCTGAAAATTCCAGAGAAGATTTGTTTAGTCGGACTGTGTCAACTTATTTCTTATCCACTGGCCAGAGATAATATAAAGTGTGCCCACTTAGAGTCTATATCTCTTCTGAAGAATTTCAGAAATACAACTCTTCAACTTCTAGAAGAAAGAAAGAATTTAGCTCACTCACCCACCCATGTTCACCACATGCAATGCACTTTGCTGGGTTCTAGAGAGATGATGATTCAGCCTCAGTGGTCCCTACGCTGTGAGAAAGGTGGTCCCTGTTAGTCCCAGATGTGACATAATGGGGGAAAGATGGAAGGATGCATCACCAGGTGAGGGAAGGCCTGCGGTAGGGAGACCCTCCTGCCCTTCACCTGCTGTGTAACCTCACGTTAACCCTCTGGACCTCAGTTTCCATGGCTGCAAAGTGAAGGGGTGGTTCAGGAGACTACTTAAAGAGTGCTTCTAGCTCTAAAGTTTGATGCTAACAGTGGTAGCTGTTAATGCTATAAAACATTTACATCTTCTGTACCAGCCATTGAGACAGGCTCTGTCCATATATCTCTTATTTTTCAAACAGGCATGAAATGCAGCAAACAGTGAAGATGATTCTACTCAGGCTATTGCAATAGGAAGAACATTCATTAATGAGGAAGGTACAAAAGAAAAGGAAGGACCCTGAGGTTTTATGGAGGCAGGAAGACAAGGGAGTCATCGCCAAGTCTTTTGGGAGTCAGATGAAAGAATTACCTTGGAATATTCCATGGCAGACAGACGGTCTTTTGTAGTTACCCATTTGCAGAACAAACAGGGTGAGGGTTTCCTTAGCTGTTGCTGTTTTCCAGAAATGTAGAGCTTATGTACTGTCTCAGGGGCCACATACTTCTGTGATGCACAAATGTATAACCCCATGGTAACTAAAACCACAAAATAAACATGGAAAATCTTCCTAAAGTATCTATTTTTACTTAAAACTGTGGGGGCAGTATCAATATTTTATATAAAACAAACGCCTTAAAAAGGAATGAAAATACGTACAATTTTAAAGTTTAAATCTTAAAGAGATTTTATCCTTAAATAGGGCCCCTTCTCTCTCTCTCTCAGCCATCGGTGTACCTCTATGAAAAAGTTTGAGAAGCACTGGTCATTTATTCTCTGACTAAATTATCAACAACAGCTCTTAGGTCATACATATGTTTTTTTGTCAGTACTTTGTGGGGGTGATGATGTTATCTTTTATGTGATGTTTTGTTTCTTCATGTGCCTCTATAACTTTTTCCCTAACCTCATAATTTTTTTAATGATGTTTTATTCTGTAATATTACAGAAATGTTGCAAGAATAGTACAGAGAGTTCCTGTATACTCTTTACCTATATACTCCTTTTCTGCTAATGTTACCATCTTACATAACCATGGTATTGGATTGGCCAAAAGGTCCATTCGGGTTTTTCCATCTCAGCTTATGAAAAACCCAAATGAACTTTTCGGCCAACCCAATACACTGGTTAAAACTAATATAATTAACATTGGCCATTACTTAGGTAAACTACAGACTTGATTTAAATTCCACCAGTTATTCCACTAATGTTTTTTCACTGTTCTGGTATCTAATTCCACATTGCACTTAATATAAATGCCTTTTGATTGACTGAAAAAATCTCATGAAGCCTACTAAGTGCCAGTGGGCTTCCCTGGTAGCTCAGATAGTAAAGAATGTACCTGCAATACAAAAGACCCGGGTTTGATTTTCCTGGGTTGGGAAAATCCCCTGGAAAAGGAAATGGCAACCCACTCCAGTATTCTTCCCTGGAGAATTCTATGGCCAGAGGAGCCTGGTGGGCCACAGTCCATGGCATCACAAAGAGTTGGACACAACTGAGCAACTAACACACACACAAGTGCCAGGCACCACCCTACGTCTTGGGAACCAATGAAACCAACCGTCCTGGGTTTATAGCATATAAAGGACACTCACCATGGGGAAAGCAGCCCCTTGTGGTTCTGTGTTACACAGACCTGAGGAATCTTAACTATCAAAGACTGTGTGTGTGGATCTGAAACCATCTGCAAATAGGTGTGCCAGCTCTGGTACACACCCATGGGTCTTCACATAGAAGGCCCCGGGTGCTGACAGCAGTGGGGTTCCCCCAGCTCCTGCTCCCCAACTCCAGGCAGCATTTCTGAGCCATAATGTGACCCCCATTGGTCTCTGCATTGGGCAGCCCCCTTGGAGCCCAGTGCTGAAAAGTTAGCACCTTTGAAATCAGATAAAGCGCATCAAGCCACAGCTGTGTTTGTTTTATAAATTAAAGGGCGAATCATTAAAATAATTGTTTTCCTGAAAATAAAGAGATTAAACAAGTCTCCCTTCTCCCCTGCAGCCTCCCTCTTCTTTTCCCAATTTGTCTGCAAAGGACTCCAACTTCAGGTTAAAGAGCAAAGAATTATCTCTGTTTCAATCTTAGGGACTGGACTGGCTCCATAACAGTTATAATCTCTTATCTGAACCCGCCTGGAGGCAAGGGGCCCACTAGAGCTGAATTCTTTTCAGCATTAACTGCCATTCAAATGGATTCAGAATAGTTGAGCTTTTCCTTTAACGATGGGGGCCCTCAAGGTGATTCTCAAACTTCCCTGTTTAGTATTGCTTTTCCCCTAATTTCTCTTCTGTAGGAGGTTTGGTACATGTTGGGGATTTAAGATTTTCATACAGAAAAGGAGAATGCATGTAAAAAGGGCTTAGAAAATCATCTAACAAGTAAGTGCTCGATAAATGTTATTGTTACTACGTGGGCTTCCCAGGTGGCTAAGCAGCAAAGAATCCAACTGCCAATGCAGGAGATGTGGCTTCAGTCCTGGGTTGGGACGATCCCCTAGAGAAGGAAATGGAAACCCACTCCAGTATTCTTGCCTGGGAAATCCCATGGACAAACGAGCCTGACGGGCTACAATCCATACGATTGCAAAGAGTCAGACATGATTTAGCAACTGAACACACACGCATTGTGACTCTATCGAAAAAGATCTATGAGAGACATTTGTACCTAATTTGGAAGTCAGTGAGGAGCCTTCAGGGTTTTTCAGGAGAATGATACGGTTGGATCAGGTAGGTGGTCCTTAAGGAGCTTAAAAACTAGTAAGGTCTTGGGATTTCTCTGGTGCCTAAGACTCTGTGCTCTCAACGCAGGGGTCCTGGGTTCGATCTCTGGTTCAATTCAGTCATGCAGTCGTGTCTGACTCTTTGTGACCCCATGGACTGCAACACGCCAGGCCTCCCTGTCCATCCCTGTCCATCCCTGTCCATCACCAACTCCCGGAGTTTACTCATGTCCATAGAGTTGGTGATGCCATCCAACTATCTCATCCTCTATCGTCCCCTTCTCCTCCTGCCTTCAATCTTTCCCAGCATCAGGGTATTTTCAAATGAGTCAGTTCTTTGCATCAGGTGGAGTTTCAGCTTCAGCATCAGTCCTTCCAATGAATATTCAGGACTGATTTCCTTTAGCTTTGACAGGTTGGATCTCCTTGCTGTCCAAGGAACTCTCAAGAGTCTTCTCCAACACCACAGTTTGAAAGCATTAATTCTTCAGCGTTCAGCTTTCTTTATAGTCCAACTCTCACATCCATACATGACTACTGGAAAAACCATAGCTTTGACTAGGCAGAACTTTGTTGGCAAAGTAATGTCTCTGCTTTTAAATATGCTTCCAGGTTGGTCATAACTTTTCTTCCAAGGAGCAAGCCTCTTTTAATTTCATGGCTGCAGTCACCATCTGCAATGATAGGGAGTCCAAAAAAATAAAGTCTGTCACTGTTTCCACTGTTGCCCCATCTATTTCCCATGAAGTGATGGGACCAGATGCCATGATCTTAGTTTTCTGAATGTTGAGTTTTAAGCCAACTTTTTCACTCTCCTCTTTCACTTTCATCAAGAGGCTCTTTAGTTCTTCGCTTTCTGCCATAAGGGTGGTGTCATCTGCATATCTGAGGTTATTGATATTTCTCCTGGCAATCTTGATTCCAGCTTGTGCTTCATCCAGCCCAGCATTTCTCATGATGACTCTGCATATAAGTTAAATAAGCAGCGTGACAATGTACAGCCTTGACATACTCCTTTCCTGATTTGGAACCAGTCTGTTGTTCCATGTCCAGTTCTAACTGCTGCTTCTTGACCTGCATACAGATTTCTCAGGAGGCAGGCCAGGTGGTCTTGTACTCCCATATCTTTAAGAATTTTTCACAGTTTGTTGTGATAAACACAGTCAAAGGTTTTGACATAGTCAATAAAGCATAAATAGATGTTTCCGTGGAACTCTCTTGCTTTTTCAATGATCCAAGGGATGTTGCTATTTGATCTCTGGTTCCTCTGCCTTTTCTAAATCCAGTTTGGACACCTGGAAGTTCACGGTTCACATACTGCTGAAGCCTGGCTTGGAGAATTTTGAGCATTACTTTGCTAACCTGTGAGTTGCGTGCAATTGTGCAGTGGTTTGAGCATTCTTTGGCATTGCCTTTCTTTGGGATTGGAATGAAAACTGACCTTTTCCAGTTCTGTGGCCACTGCTGAGTTTTCCAAATTTGTTGGCATATTGAGTGCAACATTTTCACAGCATCATTTTTTAGGATTTGAAATAGCTCAATTGGAATTCCATCACCTCCACTTTGTTTGTAGTGATACTTCCTAAGGCCCACTTGACTTCGCATTCCAGGATATCTGGCCCTGAGAGATCACACCATCATGATTATCTGGGTCGTGAAGATCTTTTTGTATAGTTCTTCTGTGTATTCTTACTACCTCTTCTTAATATCTTCTGCTTCTGTTAGGTCCATACCATGTCTGTCCTTTATTGTGCCCATCTTTGCATGAAAATTTCCCTTGGTATCTCTCATTTTCTTGAAGAGATCTCTAGTCTTTCCCATTCTATTGTTTTCCTCTATTTCATTGCATTGATCACTGAGGAAGACTTTCTTATCTCTGGTAGGGAACTGTTAAAAAATCCTGCATGCTGCAACTAAGACCTGGCGAAGGCAAATAAATAAAGATTAAAGAAAAAAAAAAAAAACTAGTAAGATCTAAATCATGCATACATAACAAGACATAAAGCAGGGAATCTAGTAAATATCTAATAATTATGCATTCATTTCACCTGCGTGATGTCATTTTAGCCTCATATCAAGCCTATTCAATAGCCGTTATTTTATCCCCAATTTACAGATGGAGAAATGGATGTTATGAAACTAGAAAAAGTAGAGCTCTGAGCTCAGGTGGTCTCCACATTTTCCTTTCTCCCAGAGAGGTGTGGTGGGAGTCCTCCGTCCCCATCCACTCTCCACCCAGCTCCCTCACAGCAGCATCTGTTGGTGTCTCTCTTCCCTCCAGACTGGAAGCGATTTAAAAGTAGAGTCTATGTAGTCCCATTTCACCTCGAGGGGCTAGCACAGAGTCCACCTCATGTGGATATTCAATAAAAAACAGCTTAAATAAACAGGCAAAGGGATGCGAATCTCCGGCATCTCTGCCTAAGAACTCCTTGTGTGCTTGTTGTGTTGATTCATCTCATGCTTCTGTTCTCACTTCTAGGACAACAGACTCTGTGGCCTATTTTACCAAAACGTCATGGACAATTAGCAATGGGAGCTCTAAAATGCTCAGAGAATGCAAAAACACAGCCAGGGTAACTAACTGTGGTCAGTGCCTCGACCTCTGTCATGAAAGAAGATCCTTAATTTTTTTTAAACAGGAAAATAAAGAGCCTTCCCCTTCAAGGAAGCATGGAGGTTCTACCCCATGAGCAAAGGCTGATGTGGCCTGGGAGATGAAGTCTGAGAGTCAACTTTAAGCCTGGAGGTCAGTCTACAAAGAGAATGTGCTCTGAGGGTCATTCTTGTGCCCAGGTGAGACTTAGAGAATTGGGGTAGACCTCAACCACAGCCGCTCTTCTCCAAAACAAGACGTCACACTTAACATTGAAAAAAAAAAAAAAAAAGAATAAACAACCACAAACCTGGTAGGGTAGGCAGTGAATAGAAGAAAATGAACTCTCCCAGGCAACATTAACAAAATGGACTCTTCCAGTCAACGTTAGAAATTCTTATGGGAAGATCCAAGACTGAGCTCAATTTCTGGAGCCCCCTCCAGGCCTCCGAATGACCCACCAAAACATCCCTAGGGAGAAATCACAGGAGCAAAATGACAGACTGACAGAAGAAGGCCACTTTGCATGGTTAAATAGCAACAAAGCCCTCCATTTTAAAGGTACAGCACTCAAGACTTCCCTGGTGGTCCGGTGCTTAAGGCTCCCCACTGCCAACCCAGGGGGCAGGGTTAGATCCCTGGTCAGGGAACTAGGATCCCACATGCCCTGTGGTGCCGCCAAGAGATACAAATAAGTAAGGAAATTTGGAAAAAGGCATATAAACTTGACATTATAGATTATATGATTGTACACCTGAGATAAGCAAGAGAAATAAATGGGAAAGCAAGAAGCATGGAAACACCATGGGAACAACAACAAAAACCACTTCTGAAGGACAAAAGACGGCATCAGCAAATGGAAAGGCATAGTATGTAGGACAGGAAGACTAAATATCAAAAATGTAAATTCTTCAAATTCCCTCTGTAGTATGAGTCCAATAAAAATACCAAGAGGACTTTAAAAAAATACAGTACTCAACGTGCTCAAAGTGAAAAACCAAGCAACCCCTAGAAAAGGCACGAAAACCAGTCTGAGCCAGACCAGACTTCCTGGGGAGGAGGCAGCCCGAGGTACCAGCAGCTGGGTGGGAGCCTGATGTCCCACTTCCTTTCCTCCATTTGCCCCTCAATTTTGGCTTTATGGAGATATAATTGAAAAATAAAATGGAAGATATTTAAAGTGTACATTGTGGGGGGGTTGATAGGCATGTAAATGGTGAAAGGACGGTCCCGATCTAGTTAGTGAACACATCCATCACCTCACCCTCACATAGTCATCTTGTTTGTAGTCACTCAATCATGTCTGTTTGCAATCCTATGGACTGTAGCCCACCAGGCTCCTCTGTCCATGGGATTCTCCAGGCAAGAATACTGGAGTGGGTTGCCATGCCCTCCTCCAGGGGATCTTCCCAATCCAGGGATCAAACCCAGGTCTCTCTCATTGCAGGCAGATTCTTTACTGTCTGAGCCACCAGGGAAGCTCCTACTCTCTTAGCAAATTTCAATTATACAATAGTGTTATCAACTGTAGTCACCATGTTTTACATTACAACCTCATGATAACTTTCTTTTAAGAAGTGAAAAATATCAAACATTCAAAAAAGTAGAGAAAAGAATACAATCAATCCCCATATACCCCTCATCCAGATTCAACAATTATCAGGATTTTGCCACATTTGTTCTGTCCCTTTATTTTGTTTCCCCCTTTGCTAAAATGTTTTATTTAAAGCAAATCCAAGAGAGCAAGTCCTTTTATCCTTCCATGCTTCAATATGCGTCTCTAAAATAAAATAAAGCTGTTTCTGACACAACCACAACACTAGTATCATGCCCCCCCAAATAAACAATAATTATTTGGTATCCTCTAATACTAAGCCTCTCCTTGTGACTAGAAGAAACGACACCTCAGATCAGAATCAGGGCTAAGGAAAAGCTCTCCCCTCGACCCCCAGGCATGCTGTTTATGGGAGAAGAGCCACTAGCCACATGTGGATTCTCCAAGCCTCAATCCAGAGTCTTTGCCCTGGTTTCACAGGATAGACACTTCCCAGGCAAGTGGGATGGCTCTCTTTAGATCAAGAATTATTTTGTATTATTTATTGTTATTTATCTACTAATTTGGCTGTGCCAGGTCTTAGTTGCGGCATGCAGAATCTTCCATCTCTGTTGCAGCACTGGGTCTCTAGTTGCAGAATCTGGTTCCCTGACCAGGGATCGAACCCAGGCCCCCTGCATTGGGAGCATGGAGTTTTAGCCACTGGACCATTGGAGAAGTCCCTAAATCAGGATTTTTGCCCCATGACCTGACCTCATCCCTGAACCACTGTGTTTGTTCCTCAGAGCAGTTGCTGTCCTGAACTAATGTTAGGCCTAATTCCCCACTTCTTTCAAAGGAGTTGCTCTTGGGTCTTGGATCCCTTTCTACACTGAATCCCTAGCTGACCAGCTGGTGAGTGAGCCAAATTCATTAACCTATCAACCCCCAGAGGAGGCCCTGCAAAGATAGACAGAGTAGGCATGAAGGCCCCACACTGGGTGCCTTTATCCATCCATCCACCACCCAAATATTCACTGAGGGCCAATGAAGACGAGGTACTGTTCTAGTTACTGTAACACTGCAGTGAGCCAAATAGACAAAATCTGTCTACATGGAGGTTACATTCCACTGGAGGATACACACAATGAACGGGTAACTGCATAAGACCCGAATGAAAGGGTCCAAACAATGCACTGCGTAAAATGTGGGTTATTGTGGAATTAATGAAGTGGAGACAAACGTGCTATGGAGGACAGGAACCAATCCCCAAATGCTCTGTCCAGGTCAGGTTAGAGCAAGATGTGAGTGTGATTAAAAGGCCTGACTGAATATTAAATAACGTAAACGAAAATACTGAGAAAAAATAATAAAGCAAGGCAGAAGGATATAAAATGTCAGGGGAGGTTAACATTTTAAATAGATTAATCTACACAGTAAGTAGAATGCCTCACTAAGAATGTAACTGGAGGATGGGAGCATACCTCCCCAGTGACAAGAGAAACCCAGAAACACTGAGGAGTCGGAAGAGGAAATGGAGGGTCTCTGAAAAACCTTCAGCAAGCAGAGTTAGGATTTCAGTCTCTAAGGGACCAGAAACTGATCCTCCAGCCATTGATGCTGTCCTTTCAGGCATCCTTTCAGAGTCAGGGGCTTCCCTGCGTGTCACCTGGTAAAGACTCTGCCTGCAGTGCAGGAGACCTGGGTTCAATCCCTGGGTCGAGAAGATACTCTGGAGAAGGGAATGGCAACCCACTCTGGTATTCTTGCCTGGAGAATTCCATGGACAGAGATGGGCGACTGTCCATGGGGTCGCAAAGGGTCAAACATGACTGAGTAACAAATACTTTTTTTCAGAGACAGAAGGAAGGTGACACTCCAGGTAGGTGGAACAAGACAGGAGATGGTTCAGAGGTAAGAAAAAGCAATGTGTTTTCGGAGGATACGCTTTCTGGACCGGGTCTTGAAGCAGGGGTTAAGCTAAGCCAGGGAAATGAAAAGTGTGAAAATCCAAGATCAGGAAGAACAATTTTCTCTTTGGAGAAAAGTCCTTGGACGCATCACAGGTTTGAGACGTGTAAGAAAGCCTGGCCAGAGGACTGCTTCTAACGAGCTGGCTGTGGAGGTGGGAGGGCTGGGCAGGGTGGCAGCAGGTGCTGGGGGCCGCCCTGGCCCCTTTGTCTCTCCAAAGATTCGTGGGAGGCAGCGAGGGCCAGAGGTTTGCTCAGCTCCTGAGCATTCCTGTTTATTCTTCTTCCTTTAATAATACAATGAGCTCATGGTCCCCAGAGGTGCCAGGAATGAATTAGCCATTCAGCTCACTGCAGCAAAACCACGGAGCATGAATGTCCTGCAGCAGGTAGGTCCCAGCTGTGTGTCTGAGGACAGCCAGGTGACACCACGACATACACACACACACACACACACACACACACACACACACGGTCTCTGCCTTCCAGGAACCAACAACCTACCCATTGGCTCTACCGGCCAAGCAACAGGGGTGGGGCAGGGGTGGGGTCATGGCCGCTGGGGGAGGGAGAGGGAAGCCAGGTTGGCTGTTCAGACTACCAGGGAACAAAATGTTCCACTCCTCTTTGGAGGAAAATAATCCAGGAGATTCATTTCCTCTTTCTTTTTTTAATCTTCTTGCTTGCTATGGCACAGCCTCAGACTCTCCGAGGAGAGACACACTTACATCACCTCTTTCTTTCCTACGTCTCAGCTCTGTCCACACTCCCTGCATGTATGTGAAACCCCCACGCTTACCCGCAGGAATCCTCATTCCTAGCCAGCTCTGCTGAATCTTGACCTGCTCTTATCTAGGGGTTCTCTTGAGCCCCCACCTTTCCACAGCACCCTGTGGAAACCCACTCCATGGTCCCTTTATTCTGAATTTTCCCCTCACTTTAACCCAAACCTGCTGACACCGGTCACCATCCTGCCACTCACCACCTTGCCTCCTCGTGGGTCCCCAAGACAAAAGGGGAAGGAAGAGCAAGTCAAACCTTGCCGAATGGTCACAGTCACTAGGTCCTTATCATCTGGTCACACCATCTTCTCTGGGTCCCCACCACTTCCTGGTTTCCATTTTCCCTTTAAGCATCCTCAGTGACCTCAGCCTTCAGGTCAATGGCCTGTTCAGTACCCTGACCACTCTCTTCTCTGCTCTACTCTACCCTGGTGACCTTGTCCCATGGGATGGGGGCCACAGCCAGACCACGTTTCACAGTCTGCCTCCCCTCAAGACCTGGAGAATGGTGCTGTCTTTTAAACCACAGCTTCCTCACCTGCTGACAGTCCCCACTGCCTCGCCCTTCCTAGACCAGGTCTTATCCTCACGGAGTCCTCTCATTCCTTGACCCTTCATAACTCACACAGTCTGACATCCCTCTTTTGTCTACACCTCAACACACACACATGTCCGCACACACCTCTCTGGGCTCTACCATGCCTTCTCTCCTGGTCTCCTTCCTTGCCACTGATAAACACTGCTGAACCCAAGGAAGAAATACTCTATGCAAAACTACCTTCTCTTCCCAAAGGATATTGATATGTATTGTGCCCTGACTACTGCCTAGATACTATTTTGTTCCAAGCTTTTCTTGTGGATTGTTTCACTTAATCCTCACAATAACCCATGAGGGTTATACAGCTAATACTCCCATTTTACATGGAAGAAACTGCCAAGCACAGAAAAGGAAATGAATTTGTCCAAGATCATGCAGTTGGAGGCTTTTTTACTACCATCAGCCACCTCTAGCCCCCACGATATTGTTTTGCCTTAGTAAAATGGCAGTAATCTTGTGCCTACAGATTTCTTGTGACTCATTCAAATCTGTTGTGTGCTTCACACAGTGGAGGAATCAATAAGGACATGTTGCTGCTGTTGTTGTTAAGTCGTTCAGTCGTGTCCAACTCTTGGTGACCCCGTGGACTGCAGCCTGCCAGGCTCCTCTGTCCATGGGATTTTTCAGGCAAGAATACTGGAGTAGGTTGCCATTTCCTTCTCCAGGGGATCTTCCTGACCCAGGAATCAAATCCAGGTCTCCAGCTTTAACAGGCGGATTCTTTACCACTGAGCCACCCAGGGAAGCCCCTAAGGATATGTTGGGAGTATTTAAATTACAAAAATCTGACTTGTGCATAAAACTTTAGATCACTCAAGTTCATGAAATGACTTCCAAAAGTGGGATAGCTAAAAAGAGGGATGTTTGGATGAAAGGCATAAGCATGCATATTGGGAAAAAATGTTTCTATTATACTTGGATTATCAGACTGTAAAATGTTGATGACATTTTAATGCTCATTCAGACACAAATTTCCAAGCGTTGATACACATAGATCCATTTAAAAACAAAATCAATGCTTGGAATAATCAGCTTTGCAAATATTATCAGAAATTTCTGAAACTTGATTCTTTATGTGATCCCAGGAAATGTGACATTTTCTGTCTCTAAAAACTGACCCCTGGAACAAGATAGCCAGAGATTTTAAAAAAAGAAAAGGAAAAAAAAACTGTTATGCTCAGTTAACATAAGCATACAAATGCAGGCTTTAGTGCTGAAGCAAAGGATATCTGAGAACTATTGGGATCTTGATTGGCTTGTGGTTTACCAGGAAGTCGTCATTCTCCCTGCCATGTGGAACAATGGCATAATGACATGCAGAAGCTCTGTCATCACACTGAAAAATACCCTCGACCACTGCAAGAGAAAGTTTCAACTGGATACGTGTCTAGAATTCTGTCTTCTCTCTCTTCTCTCTCTAGTAATTCCTCCAACATCAAGGCAATTACAAGTATACAGCAGCTGCTCCCTGCCAGCCAGGTAACCAGAGTGACCCAGCTCTCTGAATTGGTCAAATTTACTAGCATCTCACATGCTAGTAAAGTAATGCTCAAAATTCTCCAAGCCAGGATTCAGCAAGACGTGAACCGTGAACTTCCTGATGTTCAAGCTGGTTTTAGAAAAGACAGAGGAACCAGAGATCAAATTGCCAACATCCGCTGGATCATGGAAAAAGCAAGAGAGTTCCAGAAAAACATCTATTTCTGCTTTATTGACTATGCCAAAGCCTTTGACTGTGGGGATCACAATAAACTGTGGAAAATTCTGAAAGAGATGGGAATACCAGACCACCTGACCTGCCTCTTGAGAAATCTGTATGCAGGTCAGGAAGCAACAGTTAGAACTGGACATGGAACAACAGACTGATTCCAAACAGGAAAAGGAGTACGTCAAGGCTGTATATTGTCACCCTGCTTATTTAACTTCTATGCAGAGTACATCATGAGAAATGCTGGACTGGAAGAAGCGCAAGCTGGAATCAAGATTGCCGGGAGAAATATCAATAACCTCAGATATGCAGATGACACCACCCTTATGGCAGAAAGTGAAGAGGAACTCAAAAGCCTCTTGATGAAAGTGAAAGTGGAGAGTGAAAAAGTTGGCTAAAACCTCAACATTCAGAAAACGAAGATCATGGCATCCGGTCCCATCACTTCATGGGAAAGAGATGGGGAAACAGTGGAAACAGTGTCAGACTTTATTTTTCTGGGCTCCAAAATCACTGCAGATGGTGACTGCAGCCATGAAATTAAAAGACGCTTACTCCTTGGAAGGAAAGTTATGACCAACCTAGATAGCATATTCAAAAGCAGAGACGTTACTTTGCCAACAAAGGTCCATCTAGTCAAGGCTATGGTTTTTCCAGTGGTCATGTATGGATGTGAGAGTTGGACTGTGAAGAAAGCTGAGCACCGAAGAATTGATGCTTTTGAACTGTGGTGTTGGAGAAGACTCTTGAGAGTCCCTTGGACTGCAAGGAGATCCAACCAGTCCATTCTGAAGATCAGCTCTGGGATTTCTTTGGAAGGAATGATGCTAAAGCTGAAACCAGTACTTTGGCCACCTCATGGGAAGAGTTGACTCACTGGAAAAGACTGTGATGCTGGGAGGGATTGGGGGCAGGAGGAGAAGGGGACGACAGAGGATGAGATGGCTGGATGGCATCACTGACTCGATGGACGTGAGTCTGAGTCAACTCTGGGAGTTGGTGATGGACAGGGAGGCCTGGCGTGCTTCGATTCATGGGGTCCCAAAGAGTCGGACACGACTGAGCGACTGAACTGAACTGAACTGAACTGAAAAACCAAACACAAAACAAAAAGAAAACTAACAAAAAGACAGTTCAAGGGTAAACACAAGAAATAGGGGAATATTTTCAGAAGTGGCTGAGGACCAGTGACTGCACAGAGTCAGAATAAGGCACATTGGAGCGTGTGCACCAGTAAATGAAGAGAAAGAACCACCTTTGCAACAGATGGGGAGTCAAACCCAAGTTCCAGAGATCATGGCAGTTGCAGCTCTGGCAAAACCTGTTATGCCCAAAGCAGCTTCACTTGTCTTTTAAGAACAGATGTCTCTTAGGAGTCAAGTGTCTGAAGGCAATTAACTAATCCTAACTCAGTGGGCCACTTAAGTATGTCTGCTTGGCAAGCAGCAAATGCTTCCCAAAAGGGTGATGGCAGAGTACAGTGGAAAGAAAATAAGCCGGAAACTGCAGAGGATGTGGGAAGACGGGCTTTCCAACCCTTTGCTGGGGAAGGTGGACACCATGACATGTTTGGCAAGAATCAGGCAGTACCTATTAAAGTTCCAAATGCACAAGCCCTTGGTACCAGCATTCCCACTCTGGGAAATTGAGCCTTCAGAAATGAAAGCACTCAACAGTAATATCATGTGTACAAGGCTACTGAGCGAGTGTTGTGTGCACGACCAACCAACTGGAAACAGCCAGTCTCTCGGTATAGGACTGACTGGGTGTGTGATGGGCCTCTGTTGGCTGCCAGCTCATCACCATCTGTCCCCTTCTTCCTTGCTAACAGAAATTCAATTTCCTTTAGGTGTTCATTCTCCAGGAAAGGGGACCTGCAGGCCCAGCCCCAGGGGAAAACCCATAATAGTCCAAAGTGAAAGAGATTTGAGATCTGTGGCTCCACTCTTGTCCCACCACTTCCAAGCCCTATGAGCTGCGTGTCTTCTAAGATTTGTACCAACTTAAATGGCAATCCACTCCAGTACTATTGCCTGGAAAATCCCATGGACAGAGGAGCCTGGTAGCCTACAGTCCATGGGGTCGCAAAGAGTCGGACACGACAGCGACTTCACTTTCCTTTAAATGATTATAGATTTTGAAAATGGCTCCTGTGTATATATGTTAAACAGGCCCACAGTCACACTTGCTCCTTAACCCCAGACGCAGCCCACCAGGTCCCGAGTATGCCTATGGGCCACCTGTCCCCTTCCTCATGAGAATCCAGTAAACCAGCACTTTACCTTCTACATAAAAAATGCTAACGGCTGTAGGACCAGCTGCTCTCGCTTTGGAAGGGATTTCTCTGCCTTCCCAGAGTTTTCATTACGAAGATATTCCATGCGTATCTATCACCTTTCCAGAGGGGAACATTTAAGATTTGCTTTCAGATCCCAGTCACCGTCTCTGCACTTATGACCACAGCTGCTGATGTAATTTGAGGAGATGTAAACACTTGCTGGCCTTTCTCCATTTATCCCCATTCTTCTCTCACTGTCCGTTTCCTCTCATACCCCTATGATTTTCTCCTTTTCCTGACATTAACTCTCTTGCCTCCACTGCCCCGTGCTCCTTAGTTGTCTCTGAACACTTGGTTTTTCTGAAATGCACTTTTCCATTCTCTGTTCATACAAAACTGATGGCTTCTTCTCCAGTGAGCTAGGAATTAGCAAAATGTGCCCCCAAAGCTGCTGTTGCATTTTCTTTTCTCCAGAGATGTCATTCTGGTATGTTTGTGTGTGTGGGGTGTGTGTGTGTGTGTGTGTGTGTGTGTGTGTGCATACACATGAGTGTATTTTTAAAGACCTGAGGCTGCATCACTTGAGGATGAGCTGGTATAATGAACTCGCAGAACCAAACTTGATCTATTCGGTTATAACAAAAAGTTGTTTTCTCCCAAGAGTAGCTTTGAGGCCTGGACAGAGGAACAACAGATTGGGGAACAAGCAGAGATGAGAGGGGATCCCAGCAGACCTGGGAGAAACACTGGAGGTGGCCAAGGTTAAAAAGAAATGGGACTTGTTGCCACTTTGCTCTTGGGATGCAGGACTCTAGGACTCCTGCCCTCAGCCACCCTTCTCCTGCCTGGCTTCACGTTCTCTCCAGAGTCTGAGGCCAATGACCCTCAAGGAAATGTCACAGAGAGCACCTAGGTGGTGGAGTCAGACAGACCTGGGCTTGAATTTTAACATTGCCCCTTGCTATGGCCTTGGGAAAGTCACCTCTCTGAGCCCCAGGGGCCTTCTCTGTGAAGGGGGAATGAAAAAGAAAAAAAAAAAATTTCATATGGAGACCCCTGCTCCAGGAGTTATGGGCTCGGCTGCACAGGCCTCAGAATAAGGGTTTGCCAAAGGCTAGGGGCAGCTCATTCTGCCCTTAAGGAGACAATTAGCCCTGTTAAAGGGAACACAAAGCCAGCCCTTCACAGTAGGCATTAATTGCAGCCCTACCGTAGGAACTGGCTGGTGCATCGCTCTGCCCTTTGACAAGTTTGTTCTATTTTTGTCAGGCTCCGGTCTAACCCTCTGACTCTAGGTCTGCATTTCTCCCTGGATGGACAGTTATTTCTTTTTTTAAGAAGGCATTTGTCATTTGGTATGCGCTTAAGCGAGAGAAAACAATTTGTCTCCATCCATTCACATTGCAGAAGGGGCCCAGCTTAGCCTCCCCCGCATTATGGCCTGAGGTTCCCTGAGGATTTCCATGGTGACCTGGAAGAGAGACTGGTGTCTCAACCCAGATGCTGCGCTACTTGTGTGACCACAGACAGGGGAGTGACCCTCTGCTTAGGGCCTTGAGTGTTCACATGAAATGAAGCATTGGAAGAGGAGCGGTCTGCAGTTTCTTCCATCACAGGCCAATCTTGCCACATCCAGGCTCCTCCACTTCTCCACGAGATGACTGAGTCTGGGTTGCTTCCATGTAGAAGGGCCTCTGCCCTGCACTCCTATTTCCTCCTTATCTGTGACTGTGTCCGGAGAGCTAGGTGATCATGTATTTTAGAGAGAAAAGAACTCGCTCAACCACGCCTCCCAGGGGTCGCAGGAGGCCAGGCCAACCGTGCTCCTGCCCGTTCCCTTATAAACACGGAGCTCAAGTGGCAAGGGGGTCCTCATGCTCCACTGAAATTCACACAGACCTCCCTGCAGCCTGGTCTCAGAAAGTTAACAGCCTGTATCCTCTGCGAACACCTGATGCCAGCAGGGCTTGGAGCAGGAGGGGCGGGAGGCAAACCTTGCCAGTACTCTCTCTCAGAGCCACAAAACTTGTAGCAGGAGGGCTGAGAAAAGATAAGCATAACGTTTTCATGGATCACAGGGCAAGGGGGAGAAGACATGGCTCCTCCGTTGTGTGCTGACAGCTAAACTACCCTGTCCCACCACTCCTCAGCTGGTCCCACGACCCGGGCCTCTGTCCACGGCCCCCTTCCCTTCAATAGTCGGCATTGTTGGGGGAATCTCGTCCTTTTGTTTTTCCATCCATTTGTACCTCGGCTCATTTGTTTTCCATTCTTGAGAGCAATTCATCTGCTCCTGGGCCCCACAAGGTCTTTCTCCCCTTGATTCCTAGACAAGATGCTTGGACAGGTCCATTGTCTTAACAGTGACCGACTCGCGGCATTTAGTAAAAGTCGTGTTTTAAAAAGAAAACCCAATGGAGATTCCAGCTTCTATCCATGGTAACTTCTGGGCGGTTCGGTGCTGCCGCTGCGTGGCTCAGCCTTTGTCTTCTTGTCTTCATCTGGGCTTTGGCATAGACCAAGTTCCACAGGGAAATCTGGGGAGATTCCCATGATGCCAGGACAATGGGCAGAGTTCTCGTCTGTTCCTCTCTGCCATCCCACGGCATGGTAAAGGCATCGGAAAATTATTCCATATTGAGAATGAAGGGGAGAGGGTATGAGGTCTTCTCTCTGCTGCCCTGTGGACAGACAGCCCTCTGTGTCTGTTCAAGAGAAGTGGATCAGAGGACAAAGAGAAAAAGCCAGTGCGGTTCAGGACGGTTTGGATCCAGTTTATACAAGGGAGAGGCAGAGGCTAAGAAGAGGTGTTGCAAAGACCTGGCCCAGAGATCCCAGAGACGGCCTTCATCGTGCAGGGTTTTGTCAGAGCGCTAGCAGGTTTTGCCCTGGGTGCCCCAGAGAAATGACTGTTGCTGGGATGATTATGGGTGCAATTATCCCAGTTATTAATTCTCCAATGACTGTGGGAGTGGAGGGCGTGTCCTGCCCCATCCATGGGCTCTTTTGCTTCAGGTTTCCATTACCCCGCAGAGCAGGGGGCCTCTCCATGATCCCAGAACTGTCAAGACCACTAATGGCACCTCTTATCCCCAACAGAAAGTCTCACAGAATTACCGATAGAGGAAAGGATGCTGAAGAAGTGGCCAGAAGAGTCTTAAAGATTGGTTCTTCAGGAATAAAAGAAAAGAAAGGAAAATAAGAAAGATATAGCCCAAAGGGGAATTATTCTTTACCTAAGCCTCTGGTTTTCCAGGTGAAATAAGCTGCAGATAAGGAAAGCATTTCTAAGCAAAGCTCTAGGGTAGCAGAGAAAGGGTCAGATACACTGCCCTCCGCCTAAGGCTTGGGGTTCATGATGTGTGGTGTAAGTGCACACACACACCTCGGTTCAGGTCCCAGGTCTCCGCGGTGGTCAGGAGATGCCACCAGCCTCGCTGATGTGTGGGGAGGCTGTCTCGGGAAGGCAGCCGGCACAAAGTTGCCTCTGCATCATGGCGGAGACTCAGCACTCTTGGCAGAGACACCCAGTGCTGGCAGGAAATCTCAGCAGGGCGGCTTGTTTCCGCTCATCAAACACCAGTAGCTTTCACCGAGAGCAGCAGAAAATGGGAGAAATGTGTCTGATCGCATCCGGGCTGTGTGTCAGCACTTTTCAGAGGCAGAGTTAGTTGGGAGCCTAGCTTTGAAGAAGAGGTTGTTACTCTCTTCTGTCCCACAGTATCAGCCAAGGAAACAGTTGGCAGGAACTTGCTGGAAACTCAGCTGCCCTCCGCCTACCTCTGAGCAAACCGAGAGGGTCAGTTACTGAGATACAGGAGGTAATGACAGCCTTCACTCTCACCCTGCTCATCACGAAGCTTCCAATTACTCGAAAGGAAGGACTGCCCAGGAACAAGTGACTCAGGTCTCTCCTGCACCTTCTCCATGACCATCTTCCACTCCACCTCCTGACTGTTTCCCTCTTGTGGGTCACACCAAAGGCTGAGAAAGGACCCCTTTCATCAGTAGGGCTTGCACGTGTGTGGCAGCTCCCCATGGGAAAACTCAGTGAGACAATCTGAGAATTATCAGTGAATCAGTTTCCTGAAGATGCCCAAGCGTCCCCCCAAAAGGAAGTGTTCCTGTAACCAAGGACCCACAGCTGCTCCCCTCATAAGAGATCCCATGAATCTTCTCCCTGCACAATTTCCTGCTCAGACTAGGGAAGAGAGTGGCTGTGTGGAGGACAGGATTTGTGTGCCAGAGTTGGATTCACTCCTGAAGGCCCAGCTCATATATCCAGCCATATAAAAGGACGTCTTTAGAGGGTATTATGCCCCACATGCTCCAGAATGCTGCCTTGGAGAGTCAGAACTCTTTTTTATTTTTTTAATTGGAGCCTAATTACTTTACAATACTGTGGTAGTTTTTGCCATATATTGACATGAATCAGCCATGGGTGTACGTGTGTCCCCCATCCCAAACTCCCCTCCACCTCCCTCTCCATCCCATCCTTCTGCGTCGTCCCAGTGCACTGGCTTTGAGTGCTCTGTTTCATGCATTGAACTTGGACTGGTCATCTATTTCACATATGGTAATATACATGTTTCAATGCTATTCTGTCAAATCATCCCACCCTCACCTTCTCCCACAGAGTCTAAAAGTCTATTCTTTATATCTGTGTCTCTTTTGCTCTCTCACATATAGGGTTGTCGTTACCATCTTTCTAAATTCCATATATATGTGTTAATATACTGTATTGGTGTTGAAAGTCATAACTCTTAAGAAGAATGAGTTTAAAGAGATGACCAATCAGGGTGATCTCTGAAGTACCCTCTTACACATCCTGAAGTCCAAAAAGGTTATCACACAAGGAGCATCAGGACAAGCAATTCATGGGCCTCCCCAGCAGTCCAGCGGTTGAGATTCTGCCTTCCACAGCAGGGGATTCAGTTTCAATCCCTGGAGAACTAAGGTCCCAGCTGACAAGGAACCTTAAAATTAAACCAAAAAAAAAAGACAAGCTATTCAAGACAGTGGTAGAGGACAATGTTCACCCTGTTTTATGACTTATTGTTTGTTTTCTTTATGCTTTTTACTTTTTTTGTTGTTTTTTTTGAGGTAGAGTATATACATTAAGGAGCTTCCTCGGTGGCTCAGTGGTAAAGAACCTGCCTGCCATGCAGGAGACACAGGTCCAGTTCCTGGAAGATCCGCGGGAGGAGTGCATGGCAGACCACTCCAGTGTTCTTGCCAGGAAAATCCCGTGGAGGGAGGCGCCTGCAAGCTACAGTCCATGGGGAAGCACAGAGTCGGACATGACTGAAGTGACTGAGCACACGGGCACACACACATATCAAAGTGCACAAATCTAAACTAGATAGTGACGGACTTTTTACAGATACACACAGGCCTGTACCCCCACCCACATCAAGCTATAGACCTGCCCCAAGAGACTCTCTCAGGCCCCTTCCCCGTTAACCTCTAGCTCCAACACTTTGGCCACCTGATATGAAGAGCTAACTCATTGAAAAAGACCCTGATGCTGGTAAAGATTGAGGGCAGGAGGAGAAAGGGGACAACAGAGGATAAGATGGTTGGATGGCATCATCGACTCAATGGACCTGAGTTTAAGCAAGCTCTGGGAGATGGTGAAGGACAGGGAGGCCTGGTGTGCTGCCATCCATGGGGTCACAAAGAGTCGGACAGGACTGAGCGACTGAACAACAACAACCAGGAGGAACTGCTTGTCTGCCTTCTGTCACCATGGGTGGTGCTGCCAACCCACCCCACAGAAGTGGACTCAGGACACTCTTTTTCATCTGGCTTCTTTTACCCAACAGTTTGCTTGTGACGCTGGCTCGTGTGGTTGAATGGAGGGGCAGCTCCGTCTTCCTCATGGTTGAGTTGTATTTGTTGTGTGAAATACCTTCATCTGTGTTAGTCCCTCCTGGCGTGAGTAAGGGAGAGCTGTGTGGGCCCAGGGCTTCTCCTGGCCAACCCAGAGATGGAGGCTGGAATCCAGGCCTTGGAAAGAGGAAACAGAAGGAGAAGACTGGCTGTAGAATCCTCAGGGAGGAAGGAGGGGAGCCAGCATGCGGTCTTGGGCCCTTTGTCCTGGGTGCTCCCACAGAGCTAGGAAGGACAGTTTCGGCCCAGCCTCTCTCCTGGCCCTTGCTCCTCGGCCATCACCCCCACGCCCACCCAAAAAGCCAGCTCTCCAAGGGCAGGGGGGATCCAGAGCCTTAAAGACTGCCCCACAAACCAGTATAAGGAGAGGCTCCTTATTTCATTCCTTTCCTTCTGGCTGACTAGCCAAACCAGTCGAGCATGACAACAGTCTGCCCATTAATGCCAGTGCCAGCCCCAAGCATCTGTTTCCATTTCTCTCCCATTTCCCGTGGGTGGTGGGTGGGAGCTCACTCCAGCTCCTCTCCACTTTTCCCTCCTAATCACAATCATTTGTTTTAACAGGACTGCCAGCGACTGTAGTACAAAACCCAGGCTGTGCCCACACAAAGCAGCGAGCACCAGCCGTGCCCACATCCCCAGGTTGGCCTCAAGTGAAATGAAAACAGCCCACTCTGCCATTATCCTCCTTCCTGCTTGTCCTTCAGGCCCCTGGCTAGTTTTAAAGTTTTCCCACTGCCTGATGTGGCCTCCACATATCTGACCATCCCGCCTCTGGTTTCCAAAGACAAGTGCCAGGACCTAGTTTACACATGCCCAGTGCCTAGAAGGTCTGAAGACCAAGGAATGATTCTTTGCAAGGCAGCTTACCACAGCTGCTCTGGAAAGCAGGAAGCTCTCTCTGGGTGTGGGTTTTCTGAGGGAGTCTTGGCCTCAATCGAAACAGAAGGGAGCTTCTGAACATGTGAAAAGAGGTTGATTGCCTGATGGCAGAGCTGCCCCAGGCCACCCTTGACTATCCACTCTATCTGCCCTTTTCCACCCCAAACGATAGCCACCCAAACCCCTATCAAGGGGTCAAACACCAAGTCATCAGCCTGGTCCCCTAGCCATTGCCACACACTGAGTCTGATCCCAGGCCTAGCCTCTAAGCCTCTCTCCTTCAATTTTCTACCCATCATTCCCCCTACACACACACACTTGGCCCATAAGGCCATGCTTTACCCTTGACCTCAACCTGTGCATTCATTCAGAAGCAGAGCCACTGCTGGTGATTCATATGTGAACTCAAGGATGTTGGGATGCAGGATGCTCATGCACCTGGATTCCTAGGACCAGTCCTCCTGACTGATGTTCACTCTCCATGTGACTTTGGGCTCAGTCTCTGTGCTGAGCCTATGTTTTTACATATGCAAAATGGTGTAGAAATCAATGGACTTCCCTGGTGGCTCAGACAGTAAAACATCTGCCTACAATGCGGGAGACCCGGGTTCAGGAAGATCTCCTAGAGAAGGAAACGGCAACCGACTCCAGTATTCTTGCCTAGAAAATCCCATGGACAGAGAAACCTGGTAGTCCATGGGATCACAAAGAGTAGGACATGACTGAGTGACTTTGGGCTCAGTCTCTGCACTGAGCCTATGTTTTTACATATGCAAAATGGTGTAGAAATCAATATCTTCACAACCTACTCCATAGAACTGTTTCTCACTGCAAAGTAACACATTTGTTGTAAATGATGCAAACAACCACAGCGTTGGGGAGTTAGGAGGTATGTAGGGGTGAATCTCAATTGTTGCTTTTTTCATCACTGGGTCCAGGTAGCTTCTGCCTGGCCAATTCCCTCCTTCACTGGAGGTTTGGTCCTGACACACAGTTCTTGGCTGTCCAGGAATAATAGTCAAGTTCCCAGGCATCAGGTCCTTACTGTATGCCAGGCACCATGCCAAGCAATTACATCCTCATCTCATTTAATTCTCACAAAATTTCTTTGAGGTAGGCATTGTTAATCTCACTGAATCTAGGAGGAAACTGAGAAGCACAGAGAGGCTAAGCAACTTGTCCAAGATCACACAGGAAGGGAACGGAGGAGCCAAGATTTAACTTTAGAACAACTTCTTTCAGTTACCAGGTTATACTGCTGTTACGAGATAAATTTATCCTCCCAAAACTTTTAAGTTGAAGCTCTAATCCTCAGTACCCCAGTCCCTCAGAAAGTAACTATATTTGAAGATAGGGCTTTCAAGACGTAATTAAGTTATAACAAGGCCATTAGGGTAGGCCCTAGTCCAACCTGACCAGTGTCTTTATAAGAAGTGGGAGAGACACTAGGGATACCCTTACACAGAGGAAAGACCATGTGAAGATGCAAGCCAGAGAGGCCTCAGAAGAAACCAGACCTGCAGACACCTTGAACTTGGACTTCCAGTCCCCAAAACTTCCATTATTTAAGCCACCCAGCCTGTGGTATTTTGTTAACGCTAGCCCTAGCAACGGAGAAGGCAATGGCACCCTACTCCAGTACTCTTGCCTGGAGAATCCCATGGACAGAGGAGCCTGGTGGGCTGCAGTCCAGGGAGTCGCTAAGAGTCGGACACAACTGAGCGGCTTGACTTTCACTTTTCACTTTCATGCATTGGAGAAGAAAATGGCAACCCACTCCAGTGTTCTTGCCTGGAGAATCCCAGGGACGGGGGAGCCTGGTGAGCTGCCGTCTATGGGGTCGCACAGAGTCGGACATGACTGAAGAGACTTAGCAGCAGCAGCAGGAGCAGCCCTAGCAAACCAATACAACTCCTTCCTACATTTCGAGAATGTCCTGAACTATGGTCACTGCTCTAGGTGGCCCCACAGACCAATCAGCACTCAGAGGAGGAACGGAGAAATCTGGGGAAGGAAAGAAGGAGGAGGAAGGAAGCCACGCCGGTCTCCAGCCCTGGGCCCACTCCCACTGTCCTGAGCCCTTTTCCACCCAAGTGTCCCTGGGGCAATGTGACCTCTTGGTGAGTCCCTGCTCAGTGGTGGAGTCTCTCTGAGCCCCCTGACTTCCCCTGATGCAAGAGGACTCCCTGTATCCTAGCCAACAGGACCATGGATGCGTATGGTCACTTGGGAACAAACATTGTGGG
Organism: Bos javanicus; assembly: GCF_032452875.1. Lineage (NCBI taxonomy): Eukaryota > Metazoa > Chordata > Mammalia > Artiodactyla > Bovidae > Bos > Bos javanicus. The sequence continues at coordinate 90,598,275 of NC_083869.1, forward strand.
GGGATCTGTACTGAGGCAAACAAATCTCAGCACAAGGAGATGGTGTGAAGTCCTGGAACGGAATGTGAAGGAGAGAGACCATTTCAGAGAGCTGCTACAGGCACTGGGGAAGCCTCTAGAAAGGCAGAGACAAGAGAGGCTCCCTGGGCTGGTATAGGAAGCTCTGAATAGGAACAGGCTTCAGAGCTGCCTCTGTGGCCCCATTTCAGCCTATCCACCACATTGGCTTTCTCTCTCCCCTTCCCCACTTCCGGACATTAGCCCAAGGCCCTGGGGCTCACTGATTTAACCCAGCCCAGCAGGTCAAGAGCCAGTATTGTAAAGCTCCTCTGGTTCATGGCAACTTGTACAATCATTTCCTCTCCTCTCACTCCCGAGACCCTGTCCCAGGCCCTTATACCATTTCCCATTGCTGCTGCAACAAATCAGCACACATCTAGTAGCTTAAGACAACACACTTTTATAATCTTCCTCTTCTTTAGTCAGAAGTATCACATGGGTCTCACTGGCCTAAAACCGAAGTAAGGGTGGGGCTGCGTTCCTTTCTGAAGGCTGCAAGGCAGGATCCATTTCCAGCTTCCCACAATCCTTGGCTTGCTCCATCTTCAAAGTCAGTGGTGGCTGGACTTTCTCACATTGTATCACTCTAACTCCACCCTGCTGTCTCCCTCTATTACTTACAAGGACCCTGTGATTACACTGGGCTCCCTCAGATAATTCAGGATTATCTCTTTAAGTCAGCTGATTAGCAACCTTAATTTCCCAGTGCCAAGTAACATGACATACTCCTGGGTTCTGGGAATTAGGACTTGGACATCATTGGGAGGCCATCAGTCTGTCTATTATACCCCTGAATTTACTCACTCCCCACAGAGGCCAAGGTACTATAATAAATGTATTCCACCTCCCTCCCCTTCTCTGCCATCTCCCACCTCACTTTCCCTTCAGAATAAACTCTATCGCTTAGCCCACCCCAGTATGGAAACAGCATGTCCGGGCTCTGTGTGTCCCTCTGGATCCACTGGGCACTTCCTTTAGGATGCCTGTCCATGTGGTGTGTTGTCCAAATCCAGGACTGGCCGCAGGAACAGATGGCTGCTACCGATGGCTAAGGAGGTCCAGCTAGTTCTCCTGGGCCTCCAGGTCTTACACCTCACAGACAGGATGTCCCACTGGGTTAGGAATCCCATTTCTCAACCCTTGTGACCATAACAGTCCAATCATCCAAAAGCAATTAATTTCTGAGAGACTTAAATCTGCCAAAATGTCAGGTTTCCAATCCCAGAGGCAGGGCAGGGCATTCCTTCTCCATCTTGGAGCTAGAAGACTGGTTAGCACAGAACCGTAGGAAAAAGCACTTCAGTTGTCTGGAGGGTATGTTTCCATCAGATCATGGAAGCTTGATGACTCACATTTTCCCAGCATCCAAATACTCTTGTTAAGTGGCCTGAGAGTTTCTTACTGAGTGTTTTAAATGAGTGCATCAAATATACAACCTCTTCCACCCTCACAACTCCAAGATAACCCCACATGTGTGATTTCTTCCTTCCGAGCCTATCAAAGGGGCTTCTCAGGTGGCACTTGTGGTAAAGAATCTGCTTGTCAATGCAGGACACTCAGGTTCAATCCCCGGGTCAGGAAGATCCCCTGGAGGAGAAAATGGCAACCTACTCCAGTATTCTTGCCAGGAAAATCCATGGACAGAGGAGCCTGGAAGGCCACAGTCCATGGGGTTGCAAAGAATCAGACATGACTGGGCACATACTATGAAAACCCCTCACAACAGGCACCCAAGGGCCACATCCTCGTATGCTGAAGCTTTATCTATCCCCAGGTGTCTGAATGAGCTACCAGCCTTTGGTGCAGGTGGACAAGCAGATAGGAGAATGGGGGTGGAGGGATGGGATTCACCTTGTCCCTATTTGAGAACATTTCTGGTGTGCTGTGAGGTAGAACTACAGAATGGGAAAGTTGGAAGAAGAAAGAGAGATCTCAAAGCTCACCTAATTAAACCCTCTCTTTTTAAAAATATAAGAACAGTTTGAAAAGCTAAAGCTTGTAAATGATTATTGCTCTTGTCAATTTCCTCACCATCACCACTGTGAGAGAGCCTGGATTCCACTATGCGCTGAGAATCACTTTATTCAGGGTCTTTTCTAGGGAACTGCATTTTCTCACCTCCCCTGATGTAGAGTCACTATTAACCCCTCTGGCTTTTAAAGGCAGAAGGAAAATAGGCTCACTTTTAGGAGCTTCCCAGGTGGCACAGTAGTTAAAGAATCCCCTTGCAATGCAGAAGACTTGGGTCAGATCCCTAGGTTGGGAAGATCCCCTGGAGAAGAAAATGGAAGCCTACTCCAGTATTCTATGCCTGGGAAATCCCATAGGCAGAGAAGCCTGGTGGGCTACAGTCCATGGGGTCGCAAACAGTCAGACATGACTGAGCACACGCATACACACACACACACACACACACACGAGTTGTCAGAGCACTTACTCTTGGGTGGAGCTGCTATGGGCATGCACTGGCCCCTAACTCCCCTATTCTGAAAGGCTGAAAAGTCAGTCTCAGTGGGTTTATGACTCTATAGACCAATGTGGAGAAGGCTGCAGGAGTGAACGTCTGTGGGGCGACTTGAACAAATCACTCACGTGTATGGACCCCTGACGGAATTCCACAATTCCAGATCCTGGCACTTTATATGCAACTACTTCATTTGATCATCACACCGACCCTTCATAGTCACCCCGGTTTTGCAGATGAGGAAAGTGAGGTACCCAAAGAATAAGTAACCTTGACCTTTCCAAGGTCAAGAGGATGCCAAGTTGCAGATCCAGGATGTGAATCCCAGGTCCAATCCCTCATCCCCATTGGCTGGGTGCAGAACATTCTGGGACCCCATTTTCCCACCCCTTCTCCTTGTTCTCTCTCACCCCGGATCTGCCCTCCTCACAGAGCTGCCAGCAGGGTGACTCATATCCATTGCCTTGCCCAATGCCCTCCCCACCCCCAACCCCCACTCCCAGGCCTGAAGTGCTATTTCTAGAGGGAAGAATCTAGGGAGGAGCACAGGAGTGGCTGTTTTCAATTCTAAACTCTAAAGCACCCAGCATAGTGTTCTTAAGTGAAGATGAAGATGCTGTTGGCGGTGATGACAGTTAGAGGGGAGCAGGAGGCTGAAACATTAGGGACAGGGCAGGACAAATTCAGGGAGACTATCATTTGCTAAAAACCTACACCAAAATCTATGCCACAGAATTGCTGTGTTCATGACTGGACTTCCATTCCAACCCAAACGTCCTGAGCAGCCATCTGGGGGCCTCCCACCATCCTGTGGATGGAGCCAAAAGATGGCTGGGGCTCTCCGGTTCTCACAGAGCTGACGCCCAGAGCGCGGATGCTGCCTCCTCTGGGAGGCTCCAGGGAGCCTGGAGTCGGAAGCTAGAGAGAAGCTCCCCACCCCTTGAACCTGTCTCCAGCTAGAGACGAGGCGCTTGTCAAAGCCCCTTGGAATTGCCGGGGTAGGCACAATATAAACATTCATGTAGTTACAGGATAATAATTACAGCTTCCCTGTACATAACACCTCTCTTCCCCAGAGCAGCCGGCTTCTCCCATTATCTCATTAATCCTCCTGTCCCTGGGAGGCAGGGAGGGCCCCAGTGTGATCACCAGCGTTTCACTGAGGGAGAAGGGAGGGAGGAGGAGCTTGCCCGGGGTCACACGCTTAGTCATGTGGTTTAAGTGTAGTCTGTGCTGGGGCCCTGACCAGAAGTCAGAGAAATAGTAATAATGGCAGCCCTTGGTTGAGTGCTTTAGTGAGAAGACACCAGACAGCCATGGGCATGGTTTCCCTCTGTCCTCCAACAGCCTGGTAAAGCTGGGATTATTATGGTCCCATTTTACAGATGGGGAGACTGAGCTCCTCACTAGGTATCAGAGGCATACAACCCCACACACTTAACTCTTCTCTTCAGCAGACATCTAACAGTCTGTTCCTGAATCAGGTCCCCTTCCCAGAGCAATAATAGGTAAACAAAAGTGGTGTACGTTATTCAGGAGAGAGGGTGAAACCCTCCTCTCATCCCTGGGGAAGATCAGAGCTGTGGCTAAGCAAGCTGCTGCTGCTGCTGCTAAATCGCTTCAGTCGTGTCCGACTCTGTGCGACCCCATAGACGGCAGCCCACCAGGCTCCCCCGTCCCCGGGATTCTCCAGGCAAGAACACTGGAGTGGGTTGCCATTTCCTTCTCCAAGGCATGAAAGTGAAAAGTGAAAATGAAGTCGCTCAGTTGTGTCTGACTCTTCGAGACCCCATGGACTGGAGCCCACCAGGCTCCTCTGTCCATGGGATTTTCCAGGCAAGAGTACTGGAGTGGGGTGCCATTGCCTTCTCCAGCTGAGCAAGCAGGAGGCTGCAAAAGCAACTCGTTCTGTAGCTTTATGGAATCAATAGAAAAGCCTCAATTGACTGAGAGCTGCACCCCACCCCCACCCTCCTCCAGTTCTATGCCTGTTTCCTGGCTCATCCTTTTGACGGGAGGACAATTACCACTATTCATATCCAGCCGGAGGCCACCTGCCAAGGACCCATTCTCATGCACATCGAGCTAAAGATCAAGCACAAAGCAGGACAATCTGGGGTTTTCCACCAGACCTGGGAGTGGACCCTCTGTGCTTACCCGCCTTGAGGCATTTAGGGTTCTCTGCAAATTCCAGGGACCCAGCCCACCCCGGGAGACCCAGTCAGAGATGCCTCAGGCTAGCTCACTCACACCAGGGCCTCAAAAAACTGAGAGCTTCAGCCCATAAGAAACTGGTCTTTGGTGTTAACTTAAGCCGCTCAGTCGTCACTCTTAGTGACCCCATGGACTGTAGCCTAGCAGGTTTCTCCATCCATGGGATTTTCCGAGCAAGGGTACTGGAATGGGTTGCCATTTCCTTCTCCAGGGGATTTTCCTGACCCAGGAATTGAACCCAGGTCTCCCACACTGCAGGCAGGTGCTTTACCCTCTAAGCCAGAGGTGATTTGGCCACTTGATGGGTAGAGCTGACTCACTGGAAAAGAACTAATGCTTGGAAAGATTGAGAGCAGGAGAAGAGGGTGACAGAAGATGAGATGGTTAGATGGCATCACTGACTCAGTGGCCATGAGTTTGAGCAAACTGGGAAATGGTGAAGGACAGGGAAACCTAGAGTGCTGCAGTCCATGCAGTCACAGAGTCAAACGTGACTCAGTGACTGAACAACAATCACAATGAGACTGGAAGTCCTGACCCCCATGGAGTGTCCCTGAGGTGGCTTTGGAGCCAGCTCATACTGACTCAACAGAGCTGAGTGTTAGTTTCAAGAATTTTGTGAGATGCTTGATGTCATATCAGTCAGTCAGTCAGTTTAGTCAGTCAGTCGTGTCTGACTCTTTGCGACCCCACGAACTGCCAACATGCCAGGCCTCCCTGTCCATCACCAACTCCCAGAGTTTACCCAAATTCATGTCCATTGAGTCGATGGTCCCATCCAACCATCTCATCCTCTGTCGTCCCCTTCTCTTCCTGCCTTCAATCTTTCCCAGCATCAGGGTCTTTTCCAATGAGTCAGTTCTTTGCATCAGGTGGCCAAAGTATTGGAGTTTCAGCTTCAACATCAGTCCTTCCAATGAACACCCAGGACTGATCTCCTTTAGGATGGACTGGTTGGATCTCCTTGTAGTCCAAGGGACTCTCAAGGTTGTCTCCAACACCATAGTTCAAAAGCATCAATTCTTCTGCGCTCAGCTTTCTTTATAGTCCAACTCTCACATCCATACATGACCACAGGAAAAACCATAGCCTTGACTAGACGGACCTTTGTTGACAAAGTAATGTCTCTGCTTTTTAATATGCTGTCTAGGTTGGTCATAACTTTCCTTCCAAGGAGTAAGCTTCTTTTAATTTAATGGCTGCAATCACCATCTGCAGTGATTTTGGAGCCCAGAAAAATAAAGTCAGCCACTGTTTTCACTGTTTCCCCATCTATTTGCCATGAAGTGATGGGACTGGATGCCATGATCTTTGTTTTCTGACTGTTGAGCTTTAAGCCAACTTTTTCACTCATTAAGAGGCTCTTTAGTTCTTCTTCACTTTCTGCCACAAGGGTGGTGTCATCTGCATATCTGAGGTTATTGATATTTCTCCCAGCAATCTTGATTCCAGCTTGTGCTTCAACCAGCCCAGTGTTTCTCATAATGTACTCTGCATATAAGTTAAATATAGGTGGCTTAAAATCAGTCCTGGTGGGAGTATTAAGATCATGTTAATTGACAAATGCTATGAATCAGCTCCACCCCTCCCCTGCCAGTTGTTAAACATTTACCAACACACCCTCTGCCTAGTGGGAGAAGCAGGGAGCTTCCAAGAACATCTAAAAGTGTTATCAGAAAAATGAAGGCCAATCTCTCATGGAGGCCGAGTGAACGGTGTTCTTCTTTACAGCGTGGACTGCCTTTCTCTTTGCCATGTTTCTGGGCATATCTTGCTACCCAGATCGTTGCACAGTCACATTAGGCCAGAGATTGAACCATGCTTTCTGCAAGATTATTGCAAATTTTTTGGTGTATTAGAATAAACTGAATTTTTTTTTAAGTTTCAGTTTCCCCTATCGGAATCTATAGAGGATCTTCTATAGATCAATCTATAGGTGTCAGAGACAAAATTTTTGTAAGGAAAGGTTTATCTGGCTACTTTTATCAGCTGTTGCCTTTGAATTTGGAATAACAACAAAGCCTTTCCCAGCTCAGCCTTGAGAGCATTGCCTATAGCCCAGACTTCAAATGGACCTTCTCAGAGTGTGTCTCAGAGTGACACTCAGTAGCCCAGCTGATTTTTATCAAAACAATCACAATCACTTCATATGAGAAACAGACGGGCAAGAGAGACTCCTCCGTGGGTGGCTTGGAGGTAATTTTCACGGTGAAATGCCTTGTGAATAAGACAGTGAGGACAGTGACAGCCTCCTGGGGTTGCTGCTTTATGTCCCAGTATGAAGTAATTAAGAATGTGAATAAAGCCCAAGCTTGTGCCAAAACCTCCAAACACCATCAAGTGAATGTTCAGTGAAGTTGTTACAACTGCTATCTCTTTGCGAGGCATCTATTTCACCTTATTCCCAACTCTGCACCACTTCATCCTCACAGATTCCTCACATCCCTGACCCAAATCCCAAAGGCCCCTGCAGCTCCCACACGCTGTGGTTGTACAAGGAAAGCATCTCACATCCACTGGGCTTTTCTCAAGGACCCCAGACCTCCGCAAAGTCTCCCTGCTCAAAGCTCCTTGAGCCCTGGCTCTGAGCTGCCCTCTGGACGTTGTATCTCTTCAACTGGGAAGGAGGAGCCTCAAGTGCCATTCATTCATTCAACAAATGTTTACTGATCACCTACCACATTCCAGGCCTGGTTCTTCGATGGGGGTACATCGAAAAACAATGTGGACCTATCCCTGCCCTTGGGGAGACAGCTGAACAAACAGAAAATTGGGGGCACATCCAGGAGGGCTCCCTACCCAGTGTTGGTGCATCAAAGTCTTTCCGGAAAGCAACAGGTCGGATGTGAGCTAAAGGGTGAGAAGGAAATATCGAGATCAGGGCTCTGCAAACTTTTCCCATCAAGTTCCGTCCAGTCCTGTGATAGTATGACAGCCCATTTGCAAGTATTTCAAGCTTTTTGGGCTCTATGGTATCCACTGTAACTCTTGCACAGCAGTTCAAAAGCAGCCACTGGCAATACCGAAGCCAATGAGTATGTCAATGTCTCAGTAAAACTTTATTTATGGATGCTAAAATTGGACTTCCATATAATGGTCAGAGTTACACAATACTCTTGCTTTGATTTTTGTTTTGTTTTGTTTACTGTTAAAAAACATAAAAACCAATCGCTTCTCAGCCTTTTGGCTAAGAAACCATTCTTAATTCATGGGAAGATTCAGTCCCCAGATGTGGATGGAGGGTGTTGGTGAGAAGGTAGAAGTGGGGTTCAGGGTTTTTTAGGCTGAGGGCCTGGAGGTGGCAGAGAAGAAGGTGAGCCCAGATGGGACCCTGTTGGCCCTAAAAAGAAATTTGGATTTACCCTGTGAGTCAGAGATGGGTATTCAGAGGGGGAGTCACTTGTTAATGAAATATTTATTACATGTCTACTGAATGCCAGGCACCATCCAGAGGGCTACTTGTAGACTGGGTAGTCAGGAAAGGTTTTCCAAGGAGACAGCATCTGAGCTGAGATCTGAACTACAAGACCAGGTTTATGAGGTGCTATAACCCTTAATTCTTACAATTAACTGCAAGGAGAGATTAACTGATGTTCATTTTACAAGTGAGAAAATGGAGACTCAGCAAGGTTAAGCAAGTTGCCCAAGGTCACAGAGCTGAACGATGGCAGAGAACCAAGATTTCAACTGCTCTGCACACAAACCCTGCCTCTAGCCTTTATTAACCATGTAACCTTGGCTAGTGACCTCATCTCAGAGTCCCCATACACCAGTTATGAGCGCCCTTCTTTCTTCTATCAGTAAGTATGTTTGTAAAGCCTGTGCACTCAAAAAATCTGTATTGAGGGAATTCCCTGATGGTCCACTGGTTAGGGTTAGGCACTGTCACTGCCAGGCCCCGGGTTCAATCCCTGGTTGGAGAACTAAGATCCTGCAAGCCTTGCAGCCAAAAAGAAAAAAAAAAAAAGATGTCCTGAGGGCCTACTACATGCCAGGACTCTTCTAGGTGCTTGATAGGGATAATGAACAAAAAGCTCTTGGGGCAGTGAACAAAACAAAGATCCCTACACCCTCAGAGGGCAGCTATAGGGTTTGGATTGAGTGGTCAGGGTAAACCTCACTAAGGATATGACTTTTGAAAAGACTCAAAAGAGAGGAGGGACTTTGTTATAAGAGAATTTTGGGAAAGAGTTCCAGGCAAAGGAAACAGCCAGTGCAAAGGCCCTGAGGCTGAAAGCAGGATGGAATGTTCAAAGAACAACTAGGAGGTCAGTGTGGTTGGAGCAGAATAAGGGGTGTGAAAAGTGGTAAGATGTGATGTCTGAGAGGTAAAGCGGAGAAGCTGAGGAGGGGTTAAGAAAGCTTACCGTGGTTTTACTCTAAGTTTGCAGTTCAAGCCTCAAGCATCTAGATGTCCCCCAGGGCTATGATTTCATGTCTCTGTGACAAAGAATCTCTACCCATCACCGCCCACTGTGATTGTCAGCCAGGCTTCTCTCTGCACGAAGCAGTAACAGCAGGAGAGGTGCTGGCATTGGACAAGGACCAGGAGGGACTTTCCATCAGATACCCAGATGGAGAGGATTAATTCATTCTCTTCAGTTCTCTGCAGTATGAGATGGCCTAGGTTACACAGAGCTCCCTAACTTCCCAGCCCTTAGAGAGTGGGCTATGTTACAAGGGACAGGTTGGGTTTGGGAATAATGCAGGAAGGTTTCAGAGGTTTTCTTTTTTCTTTCAAATCCTCGGTATTCTGCAAGACGCAGGCGGCTCTAGCCCAGTCTTAGGATGATAAGAACACACTGAGAGGCAGGCTAGGCGCCAGACTGCTCAAAAAAGACCCCGAAGATCTCTCTTTCCACCAGCCCCCACTTCATTCATGGTTGGGGAGGGTTTGGGGTGAATATTAGAGAAGAACAGGAGGGAAGCTTCCAAAGCACCCTGGGATGCACTTGACACTCATTCCCCACTTCTGTTATGAATCTGGTTGGTTTAGTTGGCTTGTTTTGGCCGCTTAGCTTATGAGCTCTTTGTTCTCTGACCAAGAATCGAACCCATGCCCCCTGCAGTGGAAGTGCAGAGTCTTATAACCACTGGACTGCCAGGGAAGTCTCATAAATCTAGTTTACTATGTGTCCAGGCTTCCTGTTTGCTTGTTTTTTTTTTTAATGGATTTGTTTGTTTTTATTTTCTTCTATATCTGTTTCTGAGTTTAGTTCCTTTGCTTTAAATGCATCAGTGATGGCTCAAACCAGGTATGGGTTGTAACTTAAACCTTGGGGATTCCTAATGGCCTCCCTCCAGCCCCTCACTTCACTTTCCATCACCCTGCAAGTGAAGTGAAAGTCACTCAATTGTGTCCAAGTCTTTGCTATCCCATGGGCTATACAGTCCATAGGATTCTCAAGGCCAGAATACTGGAGTGGGTAGCCTTTCCCTTCTCCAGGGGATTCTTCAAAACCCAGGGATCGAACCCAGGTCTCCTGAATTGCAGGCGGATTCTTTACCAGCTGAGCCACAAGGGAAGCCCAGGAATACTGGAATGGGTAGCCTATCCCTTCTCCAGCAGATCTTTCTGACCCAGGAACCAAACCAGGGTCTCCTGCATTGCAGGCGGATTCTTTACCAACTGAGCTATCAGGGAAAGCCCCCTATCACCCTGAGGAAGTAGCAGATGGCCCCAGAGCATCTGCCAGCATAAAGGTGAGATGTCCCTGGTCTTGAGACCAGTATAGTGTCTTGACTATAGTCAAGCTCCTCTTGACTATCTGACAGAAACAGACTCTTTTGTGTGCATCCCAGGGAATTTCTTCTGTCCTTAAGGAATCTAAAAGTAGCCAGGTTCCAGTTCTGCCAAGAAATCCACTTTCTAGACAAGGAAAATTCTTGGAGCAAAAAGCATGCTATGCCACTCGCCCCAACATGCACCATGGGGCACCTATAAATAAATCCATTGTCTTGTCTGAGCTCAGTGTGAATTCCTCAGCAGTTAAAAATGTTGGTTTGTTTTCTCCAGATCTTTATAGGCTGGTATAATTTCATTAGATACATTTCCTTCATTCCTCCCTTGCTACTCCCAGCTAAGAATCCCTTTACCTTTTGACACCTTCCTTTTTTGCGTCTCTGAGATCTTCACCAGGCATTGTCCTAAGTTATTCCCCTGCAGAGAATTAACAAATAACCAAGTAGTCAGTCCACTTCCTGTTCCATTTATCCCTTAGCACTCTAGGAATGTGCTCGTTTAAGTGAAGTTTTCTGCAGGCACATCTAAGAGGGTGTAGAGATGCACAAAGAGACGAACACTGCTTTTTTTTTCCTTTAAAAAATTTTATTTTTAATGACATGAAGTCTTTTCTTTCAACATCCAGAATGCAAAGACATTGATTCCTGGGGAGAAAGATGATTGTTTCCAAGCCAGCAGGGAGAAAGATTGTCTTATACCTCCTTTGTCTTCTACCTGGGGCTCAACTGGACCAGTCAGTCCTTCAACAGAGAAGGCTCCTGTTGCAAATGCCAGAGACCAGCAGGCTGAGAATAGGATCGTTCAACCCTGAGATGGAAACTCTGGTCTAAATAAAACCCAGCCAAAATTTTTATTACCTGAACCATGAAGCCTCACCAGCCGCAAGAATCTCAGGACCTTGTCTGAGAAGTGGAGGTGCCTCTGCATTCCTGAGCACAGGAGTCAGACTTGCCAGTCTCTCTGCCTGATATCATAAGGCCACGAGATCTAGTGGTTAAGGGCATGGGTGCAGGGTTTCTAAAGCACGTGCCTAGTTTCCGAAGCCTGCCTCAACCCCTTTCTACCTGTGCTAGCTTGGATAAGTTACTTAACAGCTCTGTGACTCAGGCTCCTCATTTATAAAGTGGGGATAAAAAAAAAAGCAGCTACCTCTTAGGGTTATCACAAGGGTTAAATTAAATTATATATATATATACAGCAATTAAAATAGTGCCTGTTGCATTGTAAACATTATATAAGCACTAGCTGTTTTTCACTACTGTCATTGCAGTAATACGTGATAATAGATAAAAAGCACATACCTCTCTTGTGGGCTGCACAAAGCCAGGTTTTGGCAAATGCTTCATTCTTTAGATATTTATATGCACCAAGAGTGGGCTCAAGTGCAGAACCTTTATAAATGCACCGGCCCATGCTGAGATGCTTTCACCCTAAGGCCTCTCTGTGAGGCTCTCCTCTGGCTTCCTGCCCCTGAGCTGGCGGCCAGTCTCAGCCCCACATCAAGGTCAGAAAGGAAAGCGACAGAGGACCAGCTGCTTCATCTCCTTCAGTCTGGGGGAAAGCAGGCAGCAGTGACAGTTAGGACCTTGGCAGAAGTGAGGTCCCCAGACAAGGAATGACCAACCAAGCATGAGACAGAGACGCACTCTCCTCCTGTCACACTCCACCCCCAGCACACAACCTCACAACACCCCAACACACACACAAGACTCCCACACTACACAGTTCCCCAAGACCACACCACAACACCCCCCCAACGCTACACATCAACACACACACAACTCCACAACACCAGCAACACCCTATACAAACATGCCACCCAACACACACAATGCCCCTCACCCTACACAATAGCCCAACACGAACGCAGCTACACAACACCCCAACACACATAGACACTGACAACGCTGTCCTGTTCTCCAGCCCCTCCCTCTTTGCCTTTTCTCTAGGACAGACCCTCAGAGGGAAGCACTCCAGTCCAGTGTGTGATGTAGAACAAGAGCAGAAGGTGGGCAGAGGGGGACTTCCTGGTGGCCCAGTGGCTAAGACTCCGTGTTCCCAATGCAGGAGGCCCAGGTTCGATCTCCGGTCAGAGAACTAGATCCCACAAGTTGCCACTAAAAATCCTGCATGCAGCAACTAAAACCCAGCACAGCCAAATAAATAAATAAATGTTCTTTTTTAAAACGAGTGAAGGTGAGGGAAAGGAGTGGGACAGCATGCAGACACTGGAGTAGAGGTCCGAAGTGGATCTGGGCTCGTCTATGTACTACCCGTAGAACCTGGCAGGGGAAGTTATCTCTCTGAGCCTCTCTTGCCTTGTCTGCAAAATACTCATCATGTCTACATTAGGAGAATGTTGTTGGGATTAACCCAGATCATAAGCAGAACATACTCGGCACAGGTGCCTGGCATACAGCCCATCACCACCCCCTGTAAGCGGAAATGGTGTGGTTGTCACTGATTGTGATACTCCTGTTGCTGAAATGGGGCCGACTAAGGGAGAGGAAAGACGTGGTGAAGAAGCTCAAGTGAACCATGGAAAGAAGGATGTCTCCCCGCCCCGGAAAGAAATCAGCACCTTTGTCTTCTAAAGTAAGTTTCCACAGCAGCCCTAGGAACTCACATCTGTCATGATCTCCACCTTAGGTCCTCCAAGGGGACAGTCATTAGTAAACATATTAATTCGCATCATGCTATCAACCCAGATCAATTCTTTGACCAGAAGAATCCTAACTTTACTGGACCAGCTGCCTCTCAGCAGGCGAGAACGTGGTTGTGTTTCCTGCGATCAGAGAGTACACTAGCCCCCGTCGCGTTCTCACACTTGACCATCCTCCACTACTGAGCAAGTCCTGGCAGGACCCCAGTTCACTCCTGAGGACCATCCAGTGTGGGGACATTCATCCAGGTTCTCCCTTCTAGCCGCAGACATCCCATCATTCTCTCCCACAAGGGCTCTTCTTTTTTAAGGTTCCAGATCCCTTTAAGAATCTGGTGAAAGAGACAAAGTCTTCCTTGCAATTTTCTTCTGACCAACTTCTGGGCCCCCTTAGGCCCCCAGTTCCAGAAGATGTGGGAAATTCCAGCGCCTGTTTCCCGTCTTGGCTGTTCCCAGCAGGGCTGACTGGAGCTTGGCTTCTCTGAGGATCAGAGAGTCCTTCCACCTGGCGGCCTGCTCAGAGCCAGCTTGTTAAAGTGAGCCGCCCAGGATGCACCACACAGCTCGGCTCAGAGCCTCAGATTCCGGCAATGAACCAAAGAGGGCCAGGCAGAGCACACACACCCGCTCTGTTCCTCCAGCAGCTGGTGGTGGGGGGGTTTGAAGGGGGGTTGCAGGACCTTGTGTGTCTGTGCAGTTGTCATATTTGCTAAAATATCCCACTTTCCTGAGTAGTTCGTGCATACTCAGTTGTGTTCAACTCTCTGTGACCCCATGGACTATAGCCCACCAGGTTCCTCTGTCCCTGGGATTCCCCAGGCAAGAGTACTTGAGTGGGTTGCCATTCCCTTCTCCATGGGATCTTCTGGACCCAGGTATCGAATCCTGTGTCTCCTGCATTGCAGGCAAATTCTTTACCACTTGAGCCATCAGGGAAGCTGAAGAAAACTTAGAAAAAAGAAAAAAGCCTGGGCCAATTTCCCAATATTCTATAGTCAGAGAGGAGTATGTGGTTCTAACCAGGTATCGGGAAGAACAGAAGCCCTCACGTCTGCTATAGCCAACATGGAGTCTGGCAGGAATAACTAACTAACCAGGTGTCCATTCTGAGCGATGAGCTGTCGTAACCATTTAGCTGAACCCCCTCAACAACCTATGTGGTGGGAACTAGTATTATCCTCATTTTATAGAGAAGGAAACAGGAACACTGGGGTGAAAGAACTTGCCAAGACCCCAGCATGGAAGAGCGGGGGTCTGGCCTCAGGGAATCTTAACTCCTGAGCCCAAACTGCTAATCTCTGTGCCGTACCACCTCTGCTGTGCTTGCCTCAGCATTGTTATTGCGGAAACGGTGAGGAGAGGGCAGGAGAAAAAAATCAACTTTCCCATAGTGTTCACCTCTGGCAGGCTCTCCAATGCTATCACACACCACCAGATTCAAATCTAGAGAAATGAGGTAACAGTTTGGTCCCCTGATGCCCTCTAGTCCCTCCTGCCCATGAATTTCAGATGCCCAGAAACAAAAAGCGCAAGAGAGCTACAGGGGTTGAACTAAATACCAAAGGGCTTGCTTCTCTATCAAACTAAGCCATCCAGGCTTTTCACACTCAGACCAGACCTGGTCCCTGATTTTTCCACCCAGACCCACTCCTTAAGCAAGCACCCTGTAATGCTGCTGGCCAATCACCTTAGCGCGTCCACAATAACCAGAAGAGTAGTAACTAGACCAAGACGCTAAATACACGTCCCTGTGGCCATCCAAATGTCACCAGAACACTTGAGTCTGAGTTATGTAAAGTGAGATACAGCTTTCAACTCAAGATCTAAAAGAGAAAGGCATTGAGCCCAGGCAGTACTCTGTCCTAAGTCATTCACGAAGAACCTAATTACAAATTCTTGCCCCAAATCCCTGCCATATGAGCACAAGTTCTAAAATACAGGCTGTGCACAGAAGCCCAGGAGTCTCAGTCACATTTCTACCAATAATATCATAGTGTTGAAACAGGACTGTATTTTTTTTTTTTTTTTACCAAAATCCCTTACTTTTGAACACCTGGCAATGCTAAGAACGGCTTCCACATCCACAATGTCAGAGGGCCGCTCTGGAGATGTTCCAGATTGATTCAATAACTGCTCTGATCGATACTTGAGAACTGCATGGGAACAACAACCCATCTTTGTCACCATGCAGGGGACTTGAGGTAAAACCCCAGAAGCTACCAAGAGACATAGCTTGATTTCTTCCCCTCATACTGTCAAGCTCCTGACACCCCTTTCATTGACTTTTTCTCGTGAAGGACCAAAGTGAGAAAACAGTTTAGAAGGTCTCAATAGAACCTAGGGAATAACCTCCTTTTAGATTTGGAAAATGAGACCTGGAGAAGTTAAATCACATCTCTCAGTGTATCTATCAGGAAGGTCCCTGTGTTTGGAGACAGAAACTTTGGTGGGAGTGCTAGTTCTACCCCTTTGATATCTCACTGACCTTGGCAGAGTTACTGATAAGCCTCAGTTTTCACATCTGCAAAAGGGGACCATAAGCCCCAACTCAAGGAACGGATGCAAGGATCCCATGGGATACTGCAGCATGTGCAAGTGCTTTATAAAATGTAACAGGTTATGTCAACAGTGTATAATGAAAGGCACGTCCCACCACGCCACTCCTGTTCTTTTCTCTATTGAAAAGACCAGAGAAGCAGCGGTGGAAGTTGGGAATGTTCCTGCTGCCTCCCTGCAGGTTGGGTTCTTTTTTACTTAGGATTCTCTTTTCTTTTCCTCAGGACTGGGGAAGAAGGAGTGGGATTGGGGGTGGGGGAACCTGGCCTAGTCTTAACAGCCTCTAGACCCGCATATGTCACTGCTGTCAGCAGAGGACAAAACCCAAAAGGAGAGCAGGGAAAAATAAATCTTTTGTTTTTGAAGCTAAATAGCCCAAAATGCAGCTAGAAAATTTCCATAAAGATTTGGCTTTCACCAACACGGAGTGGAAACAAAGCTGACCCCTCCCCTGGCCATGCCCTCTGACCCATCTGCCTGGATGACCCCTTCTCTCTCAGCCTCAGGGTCAGGTTTCAGGGTTTTCCTCGGGGCAGGGGGGTGGGGGGGAAGGTGGGCTTGGTGCTTTTGGGGGGTGGGGGTGAGTGTGTTCACACTAGCCCCAGTTTCCATGTGGCTGGAGGAGTTTGCTGGTTAATATTCATGAACAGTGATCTGCGCCTGCTGCAGTTTCTCGGGGGTGGGTTTAGCGGGAGGAATATACTACAGAAACAATCCTCCTGTCATCACCTTTGGAAGTTCAGGGCTCAGGGCTCAAATTGTAAATATTGAGTAGGGCAGGCCCCTCTTCCTTCTGTTTTCTCCTCACCACCCCCTACCCTCACCCCGTATGCATTAAATCCATTCTTCCTATGTAACAAGGGCTACCGCGTTTCCTCAGGGCTCTGTTCCATTTGGGTCTGTGTCCATAGATTTTCCAAAAACATCCATAAATCCCTTCAGCCACCACAACACAACTAATGGCGATTCTTGTTTTCTGTTCAAGTTGCCAGTCCTAAAGCTGGGAAGAATATTCTGTCCTTCCATCAGACACAGGTCTACCAGTCAGAGGAGGAAGCCTGGGGCCTTCAGGATGAACTCAAGAACAAACGGTAAAGGGTAGGAGTCTGAGGTAACTTCCATTCATTTGGGAAAGCCTGGGGTGGCGGGGGTGGAAAGTGTCTTCCTCCTTTCCCATAGTTAGTCCCAATGTAGCTGGAATATTCTATCAAGTAGGAATATTCTAATTAGCAGCAGGTGAAGGCCAGAAAAAAAAAAGAGCAGGGGGCTCTGGGAAACAGAAGACTCAGTTTTGAGGCCCATCTTTGCACTGAAGCTGTCTCATCAGGAAAATGGAAGAAAGGAGACTGGCTTTCTCTACCTCATAGGAAAATGGGGAGGACAGAAGGTGATGGTGATTTTGGAAGCGGTTGGACTTCCCTGGTGGCTCAGACTGTAAAGAATCTGCCTGCAATACGGGAGACCTGGGTTCGATTCCTGGGTTGGGAAGATTCCCTGGAGGAGGGCATGGCAACCCACTCCAGCATTCTTGCCTGGAGAATCCCATGGACAGAGGAGCCTGGTGAGCCACAGTCCATGGCATTGCAAAGAGTCAGACACAACTGAGAGACTAACCCTTTGGTGAACAGCTGAATGTACATGTGGCTGCAGAGCCCTGGCTTCTGGTTGTTGCTAACTGCATGGCAACAGTAAAATAAGGACATGCAGATTCTGAGATGGACGTGACCAGAGGCTCGTGATGAGCCTTTCTCTTGGATTATCTCATTTAACACCCACATTAGCCTTGTAGGCTGGGTACTTTTCTTATCCCCTTTTTCAGAAGAGAAAACAGGCTCAGCAAGTTCAAGTATAATAACTCACTCGAGGTCCAACGACAAGGTGGTGATGGAGCCAGGCCTCAAACCTGGGTTTCCTATATGACCTTGGATGAACTAGGTCAGATCCTTGAGCCTTAGTTTCCTCATTTGTAAGAAATAAAATGGGCTGCACAGGATGATCTGTGAAACCCCTTCAGGCCTAAGAATACTGGGCTGCCACTCCCAAAAATTCCCCCTGAGACTACATCAACGGGCCAAGTCCACATTTCCTAGGTGGGGAGACCCTTAGCAAAGGTCTGGGGAGTAGACACACTGGCAGCTTGTCAGTCCACCCACACGTGCATGCACACGCACACACACACTGGCTCCCTGCTGTCTCTTCCAGCCCAGTATCTCCTGTTGGCCACAGCAGAAACCTGGCCTGTGGGGTCCGTGCCCAGTGACAGGAACTCCACAGGGCTGAGAGGCCACAGGCTACAGAGCAAGCCAGACGGACACGGCTTTTCCCAAACAGAGCAAACACTCTCCCTGGCACCCGGCCTCCCTGGCTCTGTAAGCAAACCCAGACAAAAGGCCACCCTGCCGCCGCCTGACAGGCAGCCCACCAGTCCAGTGCCCATGTCCCTCCGTTGGCCCATTCTCCTAGCATCCTCCCGGGGGGGCTGCTCAATTCCCCTCAGAGGGTCCTGCAGGAAGGCAGCAGGGCCAGAGCAGGCTGAGGCAGCCCGGCTCTCCGTCCAGTCTCCCCACAGGCAATTTCAAAGGCTCGACTCTGTGGGAGTTGCTGGGGACGCTCCAAAACCGGATGGCTTCAGAGCCTTCAGAAGGATTTCCTGTCTCACCTTCACCCCTGCTGCCTACTCTTCCCAGAATATGAGATGCGTGTATTCCGGAAAGCTCTCGCTGACATGTGAGATTACCTTCCGAGCCGTCATAAACATACCAGGAGGCAGAGTCAGAGTGTGGTTTAGAGGAAGAGACTTGGCCACCAACTGACTCCCTTGGCACGGTCTCTTCCCACGGAGGGCTCTGGAATGCCATACCTCAGTTTCCCCCAGGGGAAAAGTGAGGCCCAGTGCAATCTGAGGCTGGCTTGACTGTTGGGAGTATCTCTGAGACTTCAATACACACAACCAGGTACAACCAGGTCATTCGGACCTGAATGGTTTTTTTTCGGGTTGTACTGAGATACAATTGACACAAAACACTGTGTAAGTTTAAGGCTTACAACATATTGGCTCGATCCATTTATAAATTACGAAATGATGGCCGTCATTATTAGCCCCCGTCTCCACCCTGTCGCACAGTTACCATTTCCTCTTTGTGGTGAGAAAATTTAAGATCTACCCTTAGCAACACTGAAGTACATGAAACAGTATTATTAGCTTTAACCACTGTGTTGTACATTAGATCCCCCAACTTGTTCATCTTACACCCACAAGCTTAAACCCTTTGACCAATATCTCCCCATTTCCCACATCCCTCATGCCAATAACCACTACTCTACTGTTTCTCTCAGTTTAGATTCCATGTATGTGAGATCATACAGTATATCTTTCTCTATCTGACTTATCTCACTTAGTCTAATGCCCGCAAGGTCCATCCAAGGTGTTGTCAATAGTAGGCTTTCATTCTAAACCTGAATTTTTTTTTGGCCACACTGAATGGCTTATGGGATCTTAGTTCCCCCATCCAGGGATTGAACCCGCACCCTTGGCAGTGAAAGCGCTGAGTCCTAACCACTGAACCACCAGGGAATTCCCCTAAGCCTAAATTCTTATAAGATATACAATTTTCTATTTATCAACTCACGTCTGATACTGATCTCGTGACCTCCACACTCCTGGCCTGAGTCCCTGAGATTCAGAGTAGAGAGTGGCCTTAGCATTTTACGAGGCCACCCACTCCAGTGTTCTTGCCTGGAGAATCCCAGGGGCGGGGAAGTCTGGTGGGCTGCCGTCTATGGGTCACACAGAGTCGGACACGACTGAAGAGACTTAGCAGCAGCAGCAGCCTTTTTTTTAACCTCAACAGAATAATCTGCTCCCTTTGTCAGCTGGTAAATGAAATTCATGTGAAAAATGAAAATCCCTGTGGAATCCCTGAAACTCAGTTATAAAATGCCAGGGAAATGGTATCTTCACTGACAATTCAAGTGACCAGTTAGTTGTCAGCCACAGGCACAGTCAGGGCTTCTGGTCAATTTTTTTTTTCCCTTCTACATGATGCGGGATCATCTCTCTAAACACAAGGGGAAAAACAGAGGCCCTAGAATGTTTTTCCAGGTTCCTCCCAAGTATACGTTCTTGCTTTTAGATTTCCCAATTTCTTCCACTGGCCAAAGGCAGGGAAGTGTATAGCCAGGTGGGGCTCAGGATTTAAAGGCAGTGTTTATCTCACAAACTCCTCTGTGGACATGAGGACAGCCAGAGTCTGATAAGCCGGACTAATCAAGTTGTGTGACTGTTCCTGCTTCATTTTTCTCCACCTATAAAAATTGGGAGAGGCTTCCTTAGGTCTAGACTTCCCTGGTGGCTCAGATGGTAAAACGTCTGCCTACAATGAGGGAGACCCAGGTTCAAACCCTGGATCGGGCAGATCCCCTGGAGAAGGATATGGCAACCCACTCCTGTACTCTTGCCTGGAAAATCCCATGGATGGAGGAGTGTTATAGGCTACTGTCCATCTGGTAGCAGAGTCAGACATGACTGAGCGACTTCACTTTTCACTTTCCTTAGGTCTTAGCACAATAGAGGCTTCCTTAGCACAATAAAGAAGCACATGAAACACCAGGACAAGCATTTAGGGAAGATAAAAATCCTGCTTGAGGATTTCAGGGATGTTTTTCTTTGATAAATGAAGAAGAGAAAATTATGGTTTGTGTTCAAATTTCCCTGGGCCTTCACTGACTTTTTAGGGTTTCCCTGGTGGCTCAGATGGTAAAGAATCTGCCTGCAGTGCAGGAGACCCAGGTTCGATCCCTGGGTCTGGAAGATCCCCTGGAGAAGGGAATGAAAACCCACTCCAGTATTCTTCCCTGGAGAATTCCATGGACAGAGGAGCCTGACAGGCTACAGTTCATGGCATTGAAAAGAGCTGGACATGACTGAGTGACTAACACTTTCACTTTCCTGCTGAACTTTATATGGATTTGGTAAAAGGGGCCATCTCTGAGACCCAAGGGGCTTGGATTAAGAACAAAGTGTACCCCCATGAGGGCATTACCCACCTCTGTGGCACCACACTTACTGCTCCCTCCAAAACTGTGTGGTCTTCAGATAAAGCAGCTACTTTTAAAATGATTTTGAGCTGAATTTCTAGACCCAGTTATACTTCTGTGCAAACCCACCCATCTCTTCCCAAGTGATCTCCTTGGAGGCCACAGTCAACTTTGGCGAGGGGAGGCTAGTCGGGGCAAGAGCCACAGATCTAGTGCTGTGGCAAGAACAAAGCTGACAGACTCACCAGGGCAGGATCCAGTGACCTCAGGCCCAGCTGGGCTATAATCAACTTGGCTGAGCTGCCATTCCCCAGGGTTAAGGCTAACAAATCCCAAAACATACTTAACCACCACTTAAGCTATTAGATAAGGCCAATTGCCTGTCCAGACCTGGGACTACAGCTCTTAATAAAAAAAAAAAAAATTAACAGATGTTGGCATCTTTTGAGAAATGTGTTTTCAGAGAGTTTTTTTTCTTTTACAATCTAAAAAATAATATATTTGATTACATTAAAAACCCAAGACCAATGCCCAGCCTATTAATAAGTAAGCAACAAATACTTTTTTATAAATGCATTCATCCATTCATTCGTGCAACAGCTACTTACTGAGCACCTACTGTGTACCAGGCATTATTCTAGGCTTTCAGGGACACTGTTGTGAATGACACAGATAAAAGTTCCTCACATAAGAGGGCAATAAAGAAATAAATTCATAGTATCACCTAAGAATGTAGGCCATGAAGACAAATTAGATAAGGTAGAGGGAAATGGTGGCTCCTCTCTTAGGGTCATGAGGGAACCTCTGAAACCATCTGAGTGAAGGTTTGATGGGAGTGTGGAAGCTGAATATGTATCTGAGAAAGAACCTTCCATGAAGAAGGAACAGCAAGGGCAGAAGCCCCGAGGCAGGAATACGCTCGGCACATCTGAAGAGTGGCAAGGAGGCCGGTGGCTGAGGCAAAGAGAGAGAGGGAGTGAAGAATAAGAGGAGATGACCTTGGAATGGCTGCTTGGATCAGAACAGGCTGGGTTTTGAAGGCCATGGTAAGGCTGTGGGGTTTATACTGAGTGCAAGAGGACATGATAGAAGGGCTTCAAGCAGGGATGTGATTTTACACTATGAAGGATAAATGCAGAAGAGTCAGAATGGAAGATGGAAGATGGCAGAGACCAGGTGAAAGATAATGGTGTCTCTGGCCCAAGCAGAAGCATTGGAAGTCAGAAGTGCTTATACACTGGACATACTCTTAAGGTAGAGCCCAACAATCTAATCTGATTTGTCAACAGATCAGAATGAATGAGTCAAAACTACTTTTCAGAAAAAGATCTCCTGGGACTTCCCTGGTGGTCCAGTGGCTAAGATTCTGTGCTCCCAATGCAGGGGGCCTGGGTTTGATCCCTGGTCAAAGAACTAGATCCCACATGCTACAACTAAGCACAGCCAAATAAATATAATATATATATTTTTTAAGTTAAAAAGATCTCGCAATATCTAAGTCAACTAGGCCTCTTGAAGCTGAGAGAAATTTCTACAGGGGGTTTTTTATTTTTATATTCACTTTTCTTTCTTTTTCAAAGATAAACAGTTCACCCATTTCTTCTACCTCACCCTCCCTGACACCCACCACATGCCTCTTCACTTTTCTTAATTTCATTCAGTTTGTCACTGATGGGTTATTAGAGTTACTATGACAATAAGCAGAGTTTAGTGATACACCCCAATAAAACTCCCCTTGGCATGTTTTTCAGGTACCAGGCCCAGGAGCTAAGACCGCACCAAGTCATTCTTTAGAAATCCCACTTCTGGTGTGCTTATACTGTATGCTACCTGGAGATACGTAGGCCTAGAAAGAGCTAGCTCATCTAGAACAGCATATTGCTAACCTTGAAAACAGCAATGAAAAGTATAGATGGGAACTGTGGAGCAAAGGCCATGTGATTTTTTTTCCAGCAATGAAAACTATGAGAAAACACTTGTTTTTAAGAAGAAAATATTTCAAAACTCTAGACATATAAAAGGGGAAATGCACAACATTTTAGAATCTAGGCAAAACAAGCAAAAATAAAACAAAAACAAAAAAAGCCTCACTGTGAATTGTCCCCTGCGCCATTTCCACCCACAGCAATGTGACAAATTAGATGCCTGAGGTCACACTCCAGGCTGAGACCCAGACCTCCTTTTTCCTTTTATTCCTAAATTGAACCCTCCCCAGCAAGAGGGATCTAAAGGAAACTTGGTAAGGATAAACAAAACTCAAGGGAAGCACAGATATGCCGTTTATTATAACATGCTTCATCTTGCACTTTGTACAAGGTGTGCTTGGATCAGAATATCAGGGATTATAAAAAGATCTGATTTTCCCTGCCTAGAATCACAGAATGACAGATATACAAGAACACTGAAATTATCTGGTCCAGATTTAAGATATTTGACAACAGGAATGTCAGGCCAGAATGCTTCTGGCAGCCTGGGCTGGTGCATCTGGGTTCACTATCAGCCCTGATCTTATCCAGCTCCCTCACTCCACAAGAGGAGCTTGACATCCGAGAAGGTGTAATGATCAGTTATTCTTACAAGACTTGTGATATGTTGAGGGATGGGGGGCTGAAGGGACATCCTCTGGGACAGAATTTGGCAGAGGACAGGAAAGAGCAGGAGGACCCCACCAGAGACTGCTTCCTCTATAATGTGACCTATGGCACTCACAACCCCTAAATCCAGTGGAAAAACTAGCTCCAGTATGTTACAAAGAATAAAGGAGTCCCCAAAATAAAAAAGAGGAACAGTGATCAGTTTGGGGATATAGTTGTGATCAGTTATGGGGATAAGATTTGTAGAATTGCTGGGGCCTGAGTCAAATGGAGGAAGCAGATGAAAGGATAGAAGAGAGAAATATTTCAAGTGGGTACAAAAACCCAAGGCTGCCAACATCATATGTGTGAGAGATGGAAAGCCCTCACTCTCTGGTTTATTCCTTCATTCAGTCGATGAATATGGATTGAATACCTACTGTGTGCCACACAGAGCAGGAGATGCTGGGCCTGTGACAGCGAACAAGAGCGTGACGCCTCATGGTGTCCATGACAAAGAGGCTGCAGAAGTGTCACAAAAAGGAAAGGAAGCACAGAGCATGGGCATGTGTGAGGGACACCTCCCTGAGACCTGGGGGAAGGAGACAGGAGTCTCAGCTGAGTGGGGGAGAGAGAGGTTCTGGCTGAGGGAGGAAGATGTGCAAAGATCCAGGAGGGATGGAAGAGCAGGTCAAGGTGGTGGAAGCTCTTCAAGCCAGAAGGGAGAGTTTAGATTAGGAGAGGCAAGGCAGAGGAAACCACTGTGAGCCCTAAATAAGCCCTGAAAAACAGTATGCAAGTAAAGCTGTTCGACCAGGAAGAGGAGGTCTCTATCTAGCCAACTAGGAGGTGGGATTTCTGACCTTAGGATAGGAAGTCTAAATGGCATGAGCCTTGAGCTTAGAAAAACAGACAGCCCAGCAATGCAGACAAAAAGTGTTCATAGTCAGAAGGAAATAGAAGGTGGGTGATGTAAAGATGAGAGCTGAAGGGAGCCAGAGAAGGACAGGGCATGGATAACAATGGCAGAACCTTATTTTAGCAAGAGTGCTGATAATAGAAGCCACAATTCTCTGCCAAAAAATCCAGGAAGCTGGAGAATGCCAAATGCTGGCAGAGGTGTGGAGACTTAGGGGCCTTTGTACATGCTGATGGGATTGTGGGCTGTTGTGGAGAAGGCAATGGCACCCCACTCCAGTACTCCTGCCTGGAAAATCCCGTGGATGGAGGAGCCTGGTAGGCTGCAGTCCATGGGGTTGCTAAGGGTCAGACACGACTGAGCACTTCACTTTCACTTTTCATTTTCATACATTGGAGAAGGAAATGGCAACCCACTCCAATGTTCTTGCCTGGAGAACCCCAGGGACGGGAGAGCTTGGTGGGCTGCCATCTATGGGGTCGCACAGAGTCGGACATGACTGAAGTGACTTAGCAGCAGCAGCAGCAACTCTGGGAAGCAATCTGGAAATTTGATGATATTAAGCATAGGTAGATCTTATAACCCCCTTCATGGATCACAGCCTTGTCATGGCAGAGTGGCTTGCATAACTCAATGAAGCTATGAGCCTTGCCATTCAGGGCCACCCAAGATGGATGGGTCATATTGGAAAGCTGCAGTCCATGGGGTCGCAAAGAGTCAGACATAACTTAGCAACTAAACAACAAAGAACACATAACCCAGAAAATCCCCTCCTGGGTATAAATCCCAAACACATTTTCTATTATATAATGGTGATTGCAGCATTATTCATGGCAATGGGAAATTGGAAGCAATCTGAGTGTCCATACTGGGAAAGTAGGTAAGAATGGTAAACACGTAACATAGAATCAGTTCAATTCAGTTCCGTCACTCAGTCGTGTCTGACTCTTTGTAACTCCATGAACCACAGCAGGCCAGGCCTCCCTGTCCATCACCAACTGCCAGAGTCTACCCAAACCCATGTCCATTGAGTCGGTGATGCCATCCAACCATCTCATCTTCTGTCGTCCCCTTCTCCTCCTGCCTCAGTCTTTCCCAGCATCAGGGTCTTTTCAAATGAGTCAGCTCTTCGCATCAGATGGCCAAAGTATTGGAGTTTCAGCTTCAACATCAGTCCTTCCAATGAACATCCATGACTGATCTCCTTTAGGATGGACTGTTTGGATCTCCTTGCAGTACAAGAGACTCTCATAGAATATTATGCAGCAATTTACAACTTGATGTGATGCAAAAAAATAAATAAAAGGCAAAATGAGATATGTAATAATACTATTTATATAAACCAAAAATAGATTCTCAGAAAATTTAACACTGTAATTTGCCCAAGTCCTTCTAGTCAGCATTCCTGATACCCCTTTTCTGGATTATTTTTTCCATAGCATTTAACCACCATCTAACATACTGATAATTTTCTTATTTTTATGCTTATAGATTATTATCTTTCATCCCCTGTTAGCATATGTACTCCATAAAGGCAGGGAATATGATGGCTTTCTTCACTAAATCATCCCCAAATGCCTAGCACATAGTAGGTACTCAACAAACACTGTTGAGTGAATCAATGAATAAGACATTATCTTTCTTGCAAGAACATAAACAAACCTTAAAAGACGCTTGCTCCTTGGAAGGAAAGCTATGATAAACCTACTCAGCATATTAAAAAGCAGAGATATTTCTTTGCCAACAAAGGGTCCGTCTAGTCAAAGCTATGGATTTTCCAGTAGTCATGTATGAATGAATGTGAGAGCTGGACCATGAAGAAGGCTGAAAGTGAGAGTGAAAGTCACTCAGTCATGTCTGACTCTTTGCAACCCCATGGACTGTAGCTTGCCAGGCTCCCCTGTCCATGGAGTTCTCCAGACCAGAGTACTGGAGTGGGTAGCCATTCCCTTTTCCAGGGGATTCGTCCCAACCCAAGGATCGAATCCAGGTCTCCTGCATTGCAGGCAGATTCTTTACCCTCTGAGCCACCAAGGAAGGCCAAACATATCAGAGAACCAAAGAACTGATGCTTTTGAATTATGGTGCTAGAGAAGACTCTTGAGAGTCTCTTGGACTGCAAGGAGATCAAACCAATCAATCCTAAAGGAAGTCAACCCTGAATATTCATTGGAAAGACTGATGCTGAAGCTGAAGTTCCAATATTTTGGCCACTTGATCTGAAAACCCGACTCATTGGGAAAGACCCTGATGCTGGGGAATACTGAAGGCAAAAGGAAAAGCGGGCAGCAGAGAATGAGATGGTTAGATAACATCACCCACTCGATGGACATGAATTTGAGCACACTCCAGGAGATAGTGAAGGACAGTGAAGCTTGGCATGCTGCAGTCAATGGGATCACAAAGAATCAGACACAACTTAGAGACTGAACAACAACAACAAAATAAACCCAAAGATCCACTTGAAGCAAATGAGAACAGTGTGAAAACAAGAGCTTGGCCAAGAGGGGTGTAAAGGGATGAAATGGAGGCTTAGCGGCCATGCTGCACAGAATGTCCTGCACTAAGAAGCATGGCTCTGGTTTCCTATCTCCATTCTCTCCTACCTTCCAATGGCTAGCCAGGACCTGTGATCAACCATGCCTGACTTTTCCAAGATACCAGATCTTAAAAACAAAAGTCTGATGACTGTGTAAGTGCTCATCCAGGGAGATCAGAAGTTTGAAGGAGGCCAGATGAGTGTCTGTCTCCAAACCCATTTTAGGAAATGTATTAGCTAGGGATTCTGCCCTAGTCCCTTAGAAGTTTGGCTAATTTTCAAATTTGGAATTCAGATTTGGTTCATATTAGCAGGTTTAAAATAAAACAAAGACTGTATTCACGCTAGCAGGCTTACAAGTCACAGGTTTCCTCACCAGTAGCATGAGAAATATCTGGGGAGCTTTGGAAACACAAATTCTCAAGCTTAATCCTTATGGAGATTTGGATTCAAAAGATCTTAGGGGGGCCAAGAATGCGGTATGTTTTGTTTTCACTCCTCAGGGGACTGTGGCCCATCCAGAACTGAGCATCAGACAGTCAGAATCCCAGTCTGGTCCCCACAGCTAATCTGGCCCTCCCTGAGGAGACAAGAAATCCTTGCTTAGCCTTCATCCCCCACTGAGAATGCTCCAGGGGGCTTCTGGAAAGAAGCCGTAGGAACTCTGGGTAGAGGTGGGCAGACAATGGGCCAAAAACACCCCCTCAGTCCAGCGCTAGTTTCGGCATTCCAGGCCCACCCACCTGGGCCCTTGGTCACCAGGAGACTTCACTCGCACACACAAGCCCTAACCTGCCCCGGAGCTTCCCAAGCAGCGCTCTGAGCCTGCTCGGAACAAAGGCGATTGTTCTCATAGGACTGTCTGTCCATCCTTGTCCTCCCTTCCCATCCCTCCAGTCTCTGCCCCTGCCTTGTAATCCCTGGGAGGGAAGGGATTCTAATATTATTGCTCTTGGCTACTTTTTCCTCTCCAACTTGAAAGTCCCACGCTCCTGCGTGTGGTTGTTTGTGCATGGGCCCCTCCCCCAGCAAGAGAACACCCTCCAGCTGTCCAAGGTGCATTCTCTGCACTGGAGGCTGAGATGTGGGTGGATGAGGGATTTTGTTTAAACACACACTTGGAGTTGCAGACCTTCCTGTGGGAATCATCCTCTATTAGTTAAAGGATGGATTGTGCCGGTCCCTGCCCCCACCTGATGAAGCAGTAAATTGTAACAAGAGAATCTGGCTAAACGAGTTTCCGATTCAAACGTTATCTTGTGGACAAAGAACCCTTTGAATATGGTTTCTGTGTTTGGCTTCTTGCGATGGAGTGGAAAGTTATGTTTTCACTGGTGCTGGAACTCTTCAGCAGTGCCGGACAGTGGCCGTTCACCAAGAGGACAACCTTGGGGCAGTCAGGGACCACGTGGCCAGGAGAGCTGTCGCCAGGCCGTATCCTGCCCATGAACCCAGGGACACTGATGATATTTAGGTGGTCCGTCCCCTTTGGTCACTGAGCATCATCAATAGGCAGAGAGCCCCTTTTCTCGAAGAGGGTATAATCCAAACATGCTCAGGGAGGGTGATTGATAGAAAGCTCCCATTTTAAAAGGATTCCAAATCTAAACAGAATGTGTCTGGTTACTGACAAAATTAAATTACCCTCTGCTGGAGGAACTTCTCCTTCCAGGGAAAACAGAGTTATAGTTACAGATAAAATAGAAACTTGGGCATAAATTCTTAGAGGCTTCTAAGAGCAAAAGTGAGTGAGATTGTTAAATTTACAGGCTTAATTTTATTTTATGTTTGTCTCACTTTGATGTACTTCATAAATGAGAAGGTACCAAAAAAAAAAAAAAATGAGAAGGTACAAAAAAAATTTGTGTGTATGTGTGTCATATTTGAAAGGTCAAAAGTCCACTAGACACTTTGGTTGAAAGCCCCTAGAGGTCTGGGTCTTACTGAACTCTCTTCTCTTGGCTGCTCTGGAAAGTATCTCTGTTTCTCCCCACAAACAGATAACCAGGCCGCCCAGGAGGAAAGGAAAAGGCAGAAACTTTCTCTGTTCTGCAGCCCCTCTTTCTCAGGAGAAGGTTACATTCAACATCCTGCCTTCCCGGACATTTCTTGTCAAGCCTTTCTCCTCACCTTTCCTCACTTCCAGAAATGAGGCCAATGTAGCAAAACAGGAAGCTGCCTGTAGGGATTTCAGTTTCCAAACTGGCCAACAAGAGTGTTGTTCCAGGCAATTGTTTCATTTATTCGATGGTTCGTCATTGCATTTCTGCTTCAGGTCGCCACAGTTCTGGGCTCTGAGAGGGATAAAGGAGTCTTCGAGGGAACTCACGTTTGTAAAATACATTCCCGTTTATAAGATGCTTTCACCTGCCGTAACTCAGACAGATGCCAAGGGAGAGGGGAAAGTGGCTTCTGGATTGAAAATGCTTAGAGCCTGGCGAGGGAGTTCAGATTGCAGAGAGGAAACCTCCAGGGAAAGGCACAAGGCCTCGCTTAATCCAGGCCAGACCTGTGAGAGACATATCCAAAGTGCTACAGGCCAGAAAAGAGAGATCAGTAAGACCCGGGCCCCCAGGTGCTCTTGACCAAAGAGTCTAGAATTTCCAATTCTGTGGGTTTGGTTTGTTAAGTGTTTCAGCTGGAAAGACTTCCTCTGAGGCCCAAACCTCAACAATAACGCCCCTTTCTTTCCTTTGAAGTTGGTTTCCAATCTCTTCCCCAACAGAGAAACTTTATCTCCTGTATCCTCTGCACTCTTCTGGGTTACTTCCATGGTCATGAAGCCGGCGAGTCCACGCCCAGCTGGACCCGGCCACGGCCCTGTTCTGAAGAGAGGTGTGCCGTCGACACAAGCTTATGTTTAGGAGGAAATTCGCTTTTATTTTGCTTTTGATTAATGTGCTAAGATGTTACATTAGGAAAAGCGCCCTCCACTCCCCTCCATCTCTGGGCCCCACTGGGCTGGGTGGGTTCTCAGGAGAGCTGCTGAGGCAAACGAGCATTCCCGGGGCTTGGCAGGACTGCACGGTTGTGAGACGACGGCCCTTCCATCACACTGTCATCGCACTGCAGAAAACACCCTAAGCGGCCCAGCTGCAGCGCTGCTGGCAAAACAGAGCTGTCCCTGGGCAGGTCACCCAGCCAAGCCCTCCACTCCCTCAAAGCCTCCCTCCCACGTCTGCAGTAGGTGGTGGGTGCTTCACTGGTCATGAGACCACTGACCCATCCCTGGGCCAGGGAGGGCACTCAGTCTCCACCCTGAACAGACTCGTGAGGACCATTTACTACCACTGTTACCAAAACCACCCCCCAAGATATGCTCCAAGACAGTTGCCTAGACTCCCTGTCAACCAGATGCCATTCCTTAACTCCCTCCTGCAGAGAAACTGTGAAGCCTTGACTGTTGGTATGGCAGTGGTTTTAACATTTACTCGGAAACAGATTTAATGAGCACCTATTATCTCCATTTCACGTGTATTCATCTCCTGAAAGTGAAAAGTATTAGTCACTCAGTCATGTCAGACTTTTTGTGACCCCATGGACTATAGCCAGGCTCCTCTGCCCAGGGTTTCTCCAGGCAAGAATACTGGAATGGCCTGCCATTCCCTTCTCCAGCGAATCTTCCTGACCCAGGGATCAAACCCAGGTCTTCTGCATTGCAGGCAGATTCTTTACCACCTGAGCCACTGGGGAAGCCAGTAGGTGACCGCCCGTGAGAATACAACAGGGATGGAACCTGGCCATCACAGTTTATTGGAGGAACATCCAGGACAGTGGTAGCTGTTTATTCTCCAGTCTTCCTGAAAAATGCCCAGATGCTTTCTCCCCATGTGTTTGGCTCCTCCTTCACCTCTACCCTGAGAAATAGCCATCACAGCTAGATAGAGTATCAGAAAACAAGAGCACAAAAGAGTGAGTTTAAAGTCAGACGAGTTCAAATTGCAGTTCTACTATTGGGTTGGCCATAGAGTTCATTTGGATTTTTCCATAAGATATTACGAGAAAACTCAAATGAACATTTTAGCCAACCCAATTCTTCCTTATTATGAGGTGTTAAGCTATTTAACATGGCTTCCCTGGTGGCTGAGACAATAAAGAATACGCCTGCAATGCAGGAGACCCGGATTTGATCCCTGGGTTGGGAAGAACCCCTAGAGGAGGGCATGGCAATGTACTCCAGTATTCTTGCCTGGAGAATTCCATGGACAGAGGAGCCTGGCAGGCTACAGTCCATGGTGTCACAGAGTTGGACACAACTGAATGACTAAGCATGTACATGCAAGTTATTAACATCTCTGAGCTCAGTTTCTTCATTTATAAAAATGGTGATAATAAACCCAATCTCTTAACAAGTGCAGATCACCAATTTTAGCGCCAGACACGCAGTACATCTGCTGCATGGTAACTGCTACTGTTGTGCAAGTCACCCAGTCATGTCTGACTCTTTGCAACCCCACAGACTGTAGCCCGCCAGGCACCTCTGTCTGTGGGACTTCCCAGGCAAGGATACTGGAGTGGGTTGCCACTTCTTTCTCCAGGGAATCTTCCTGACCCAACTCTTCAGCATCTGAGCCACCAGGGAAGTTACTGTTGTGGTGGTTACTTATTATTATTACTATTGCTCCAGTTGTGTTATTAACAGGATTGTGCTTAGTGAAGGAGGGGAGCCTTTTAGCAATAAGTAATATGGGGAAACCTTGGGAGAAAATCCCTTCTAGGGAGCAGCATACCTAAGACTCGAATGGGAACATACCACAGCGTACCAATGTAGATTTTTCACTGGAAGTGGCATTTTTCAGTAACAAAAGCAAATGTTCCATCTTTTTTGGAGGAAAAATCTAGTTGATTTTTTTACTTACATGTGATCACTCAATGATTCATCCACCCCTGGGGATGCATTGTCTTCAAAAAGATTAAGATCCTCTCTGCCAAGTCTATGAGTAAGGACAAACAAAAGATGCTGGGTTGGAGTCCTACTCTAAGGTACCCGAGGGAGGAAGCCAGGCACCAGAAACACTTATTTTCCCTTAATTTTCTTTTAAAGGGTTGGTAGATCATGATTTTATTTATGTATTTATTTATTTACTTATTTATTTTTGGCTGCGCTAGGTATAGCAAGTGGGGGCTACTCTTCACTGAGGTGCGCGGGTTTCTCACTGCAGTGGCTTCTCTTGCAGATCACAGGCTGTAGAGCTTGGACTCAGTCATTGTGGTACGTGGGCTTAGTCTCTCCAAAGAATGTGGGATCGAACCCCTGTATTGGCAGGTGGATTCTTAACCACTGTAACATGAGTCCCAGTGGATCATGATTTTTTTAAATTATCATCATTTAAAATGTTTAATATGGGAACATGTGTTATGTTTTGTTGTTTTGGCTTTCCTCTTTTTAGCTTGGGGCAGTCAGAGAGTATTACAAGAAAGAATTATAATTTGAAGTTTCCTTTATCACCTTATACAAGCCAGAGAAAATAAACAACTGTCTGAATTCACCCAGGAATCAGTCCATTCAGACCTGATCAATAGTTTATAGCTGAGCTTACAGAGGTCAGCAAGGAAAAATATAGAAAAACTTACATGTTGACTTGGGTTTTACTGTACAGAAAGGACTTTCATTCTTAAAGATAATCTCTATTTTTTACAAGGCCCAAGAAGATAAACTAGGCATATACCCCTCAAGCATTTTTTTAAAAGTCTTTCAATCAACACAATAACCATAAAATGATTTTCATGACATTCATTTTCAGGTTTTCATTTTGAGCCCAATTCACAATTTGAGTACAGTTTTCCTATTTTTATTGCCAATACATTGAATACATATATTTCTCACTGTTTAAATCAGAGGGAGAAGTTTCATCTAAGATTATTTATTTTCCCTCTTTAATTTTAATACATGTGCCTCTGGAGAATATATCTTTTGTATGATTCTACCTTTAAAAAACCAAAGGAAAAGAGATGAGATACTATTGGCTAGTTACTTTAAAGGGTTATTTGGAGGGGTCTCTCCTGAACTTATTTTTTTTTTATAAGTCATATTTCAAGGCTTTGATCTTGACAGCCCTGAAATACTACCTCACAATTACATCATAACTATGAAATGACTTTTGTTGGCTAGTGGAATAACTTTTCAAAAAGTTTCCACCAAATGCACAAATATTACAGTGAAAGGATGTCAGAGTATTTCAAATGATTAGTGACGGTATTAAAATTGCCAGTATTGCTATATATTGTACCCCTAGGAAATTAAGCATATTTATGGCGAGGCCTTCATCTAAGTAGTCTGGCTGGGTTTTTTCCTTTTTCCTTTTTAAAGTGATTGGTAATTTCTTCTCTTAGTCTTTTTCACATGCTTTGCTCTTTCTAACGAGAAGGCAATGGCACCCCACTCCAGTACTCTTGCCTGGAAAATCCCATGGACAGAGGAGCCTGGTGGGCTGCGGTCTATGGGGTCGAATAGAGTCGGACACGACTGAAGCGACTTAGCAGCAGCAGAAGCAGCTCTTTCTAAAAGCCATTTAAACCATTGATTTTTTTTCCAGTGAGGAAAAACAGCATATATTCAAACAAGAGTTAGTGAAGCAACCAAACCAAATATCTACTACATCTCAAATATTTATTAATTCAATAAATATTTACTAGAGAGTCATAACATATCATATGGTACAAATTCAGCTATGTGCACTTGGCCTGTCTCTTCCCTACCAAAAAGGAAGAAAAATAGTACTCTCAATAGTGTGGACATTCCAAGCACCGAGTCACTCAATGACAGGCCCCAAATTCAGCAACATGGGGAGGAGACTGCTGTTTGCTTGGCTTGGTTTTACTTTCCCAGTACCCCTCAAAGGTGAGGCTAAATGTAAGGCCCACATTTGAAAGATAAGTGTTTGGGGGTACACATGCATTGGAGAAGGAAATGGCAACCCACTCCAGTGTTCTTGCCTGGAGAATCCCAGGGACAGGGGAGCCTGGTCGGCTGCCATCTATGGGGTCGCACAGAGTCGGACATGACAGAAGCGACTTAGCAGCAAAGGTCTCTAAATAAGAGCCAGCTGATTCATTTGGTTCCCAAGCAAAAGCAAATAAAATAACAATCTGATCCATTGTTGGAGAAAAACATAGCGAGGACTGTCCCTGTATTGTATTTCATGAGCCAGTGAGGATAACCTTGACTCCAAGATTACATAGACTTATTTGCCCTACCCCTTGTGGTAGACACTCAGTACAATGCAGTTAAGTAAGATTCACCTGCTATATACTAGACTCTGTTCTGAAATTACAGGGGAAAATTAAGGAGAAAATTCCTGGATTACTTAGTGGACATTTTAGAGGTATGAGAACAAGATTATTCATACACATGTATGCATGCACATACACATAGAATTTGAGAATGAGTCACATTTTTTTGTAGAGTGGGCCAATCTTGACATGCCCTTTCCTAAGCTAATAAATTAATCTTTACTTTCCTTATTAGGAGCTATGAGTGTGTCAAATGACATACAGTTAAAAGATGAGATAATAAGACAGATATTTGTTTAAACTTCTGTTTTTAGAATTACTTATTGATGGAGTTGGAGATTTGGTTGCCCATGGTAGCAGTGCTTTAGCACAAGCTAATGATTTTAAAACAAAAGCGTAAGCACACAGAGTTAATTTGCAAATCAGAGACACATTAGCCAGTGAAAGGCTTTATTGGTAACATGTATAGTAAGTATACATTGTATACTCGTACACCATAGCATCGAAGTTAACTGACATGTCACAAGTTAACTGACGTGTCCATGGGTTCAGTGAATTACCTCCCTGTCTCCAATGTTACTTGCACCAAATCTGAAATGCATCATGCCAAGTGTTTTCCCCTCATTGTTTTAACGAAGGGTATTATTAAGAAAAGCTAATCCACCTGTTTCTAATTCTGTTAAGCTTATTCCCTCAAGATGTTACCTTGCCAGAGCTAACTCTATCCCCAGAAAAATCTTTTTACTCCTTTTTTAAAGGTTTATTTGCAAACAGGTGGTCCTTCACACAGCTGGGGCCTCCCAAGCCCTCAACTCATATTTGATTCAAACTCAGGATGAGTCTTGTTTAATCACTTGGGTTGGAAAACATACCACCCCATGTACAGGAAGAGAGAGCAGTGAAGCAAGCACTGAGTTTTCTCACAACTCAAAACTAATCGCCCTCTTTCCTTATAGGATTAAATGGAAATTGTGAGGGTTACATGTAGCACCTGATTCAAGCTGAACTTTTCCGTTCAAGAGGAAAAGAGGTGATCAGATGGGGAATGTGACTTTTAGACTGAGGGCCATCCTGTGTGTGGGGGCAGCATCGTCTTTTGGGATTACATCAACAGATCTTGGTAGCTTTATTTTATAACTAGAAAGGATGGCAGGAAAAGCAAAGGACATCCTCATTAAAGCTGATTTACTGGAGAGGCTCAAAATCCTCCTTTCCTCTTTGGTATCACCCGAGTTACTCATGCCAATTTGTGGAGCTGTACATCATTATTTTAATTGTCTGCAGCCCTTGGGTGAGTTTTAATAATCTCACTGGCTTGGCTGCAAGCAGGGCTCTGGACACTACAGTTAAGAGTTTTCACATAGATTACAACGTAAAGAATATGGCCAATAATATTGTAATGACTTTGTATGGAGATGTATGGTTACTAGAGGCCTTCCCTGGTGACTCAGTGGTAAAGAACCTGCCTGCCAATGCAGATGACACAGGTTTGATCCCTGGATCAGGAAGATCCCCTGGAGGAGGAAATGGCAACATACTCCAGTATTCTTGCCTGGAGAATCTACTGGACAGAGGAGGCTGTCAAGCTACAGTGCATAGGTTTGCAAAAGAGTCGGACATGGCTTAGCGACTAAACAACAAATATGGTTACTAGACTTAACAGAGTGATCATTTCATAATGTATGCAAATATCAAGTCACTATGTCGTACACTTGAAACGAACAAGATATTGTACGTCAACTACATTTCAATTTTTAAAAAATTTAAGCGTTTTCACAGAGATATTTGGTGGCCATCAATTTGGGTGGAACGAAAGGAACATTGCTGAGAGAAATGTCAGTAACCTCAGATATGCAGATGACACCACCCTTATGGCAGAAAGTGAAGAGGAACTCAAAAGCCTCTTGATGAAAGTGAAAGTGGAGAGTGAAAAAGTTGGCTTAAAGCTCAACATTCAGAAAACTAAGATCATGGCATCTGGTCCCATCACTTCATGGGAAAGAGATGGGGAAACAGTGGAAACAGTGTCAGACTTTATTTTTTTGGGCTCCAAAATCACTGCAGATGGTGACTGCAGCCATGAAATTAAAAGACGCTTACTCCTTGGAAGGAAAGTTATGACCAACCTAGATAGCATATTCAAAAGCAGAGACATTGCTTTGCCAACAAAGGTCCATCTAGTCAAGGCTATGGTTTTTCAGTGGTCATGTATGGATGTGAGAGTTGGACTGTGAAGAAAGCTGATCGCCAAAGAATTGATGCTTTTGAACTGTGGTGTTGGAGAAGGCTCTTGAGAGTCCCTTGGACTGCAAGGAGATCCAACCAGTCCATTCTGAAGGAGATCAGCCCTGGGATTTCTTTGGAGGGAATGATGCTAAAGCTGAAACTCCAGTACTTTGGCCACCTCTTGCGAAGAGTTGACTCATTGGAAAAGACTCTGATGCTGGGAGGGATTGGGGGCAGGAGGATGAGATGGCTGGATGGCATCACCGACTCGATGGACATGAGTTTGAGTGAACTCCGGGAGATGATGATGGACAGGGAGGCCTGGCATGCTGCAATTCATGGGGTTGCAAAGAGTCGGACACGACTGAGCGACTGAACTGAACTGAAAGGAACATAGTCCAAACTTTGGAACAAGATTTGGTGTGAGTTGGTTTTTTTTTTTTTCCCTTCTCATAACATATGAGCTGATTTTCTTCTGATGTAACAAAGATAAATTGGAATCAGGCTCTGGCACAGGTTTTTATTTGATCAACAAAACACAGCATAAAGAATAGTCCTGCTCACAGACAAAGAAAACAAACTCATGGTTACTAAAGGAGAAAGCAGGGAAGAATAAATTAGGAGTTGAGGATTAGCAGCCACAAACTACTATATATAAAATAGATAAACAACCAGACCCTACTGTATAAACACAAGGAACTATATTCAATTATCTTGGAAAAACCTATAATGGAAAAGAATATATACATATATAATCTGAATCACTTTGCCATACACCAAAAACCAACACCTTGTAAATCAACTATACTTAAATTTAAGGAAAAAAAAAAATTCCTGCATGTCTCTGCTTTTCACAACTCCTTCTTTTGTGGGTTTGTCCCTGCTGAAAAATTTCCCTTTTCTCCAACCCTCCTCACAAGTTCCCTAGAGGAAAAAGCCCTAAACAAAAGCTCTGTTTGCACAGAATGCTAATTATTCAACCCTAGAGTGTCAGTGAGGTCAACTTCAGTAGACAGAAATATCCAGTCTACAGAAAGGGAAATTAGCCCAGGCTGGAATCAGCTGCACAAGCATCCTTTCTATACAACTCCTTTCTCCTTCGTGCACCTTTCACCCTGGAGAACACGTAGTCCCAGATTTCTCCCCAATCCCCACTCCCCAAGTGCTCAGCTGCAGCCTTGACAGAGTCCACCCATAGCCCTGGGTGTGTCCTGCCTGAACTTCTGCTCTTCACTCAAAGCCACTTGATGAATAGAAACTTGAAACGTTCTTTGGATGTTCCTGGTGTTTGAATCACTATATAAAATGTGTTTGACATTAAAAAGTTTGGAAATTTTTGGAGTGAGAAAGGGGGAACAGTGAGGGGAAATGCAGGAACTGTCTTCCTGTGTTATCTTGGGATGGATCCACACAGAAAGCCAGAGGGCAGGCTCTGGAGGACAAGTGTGGCATGAGTGACATCTGGACAGCCCATCACTGATACTGATATTGCTGCCACCCTCTGTCTGGGCTTTTCTTGTAACACCCTTCAGCATCACTCTAGATCTATGTGATTCTAAATCTCTGTGGCTACATGAAGAAAACTGAAGTCCAACTGAAGTAGAAGTAAAATTATTTTCTTGTAGTTTGCTTTTAAGTGAGTATTAGAAAACAAGTTGAGGAGGCAAGCTGAGTTCTCTGGAGAATCTCTTGGATTGTAAGGGAGGTGTAGCTAAGGGTGGGCTTCCCAGTGTAGCTCAATGGTAAAGAATCCACCTGCCAATGCAGGAGACACAAGAGACACAGGTTCCATCCCTGGGTCAGGAAGATCCCCTGGAGGAGGAAATGGCAACCCACTCCAGTATTCTTGCCTGGGAAATGTCATGGACAGAGGAGCCTGGCGGGATACATACAGTCCATGAGGTTGCAGAGTCAGACACAACTGAGCCACTAAGCATGCATGCACGCAGCTAAGGGCCCAGCAGAAATTTCTCTGATGTAAATTCATTGGAGTTGCCAGGGAAACTGGCGTGGAGAAGTCAGCTCAAATAGGCCTTATTAATAAATAGCTCAGATTCACTGTCACACACAAGGCAGGGGATGGACGTGACATGGCACTGGGAATGGAAGATGGGGTGAAGGCAAAGAGGGGGGTGAAATAACCAGAGTTACATGGATACAATGAGACAAGGGCTGTTGAGCACATGTAAAAGACTGGTTGATGCTGAGATTCAGGGGGAAAAAAATCTTGTTTTAAACAAATCAATACCATATTTGTGCCATGGAAGTATGAAAAGTGAGGATGAAGCAGCCCCAAACGTTCACCAAGAGCACCTACCTTTTTGGAGATACAACCATCTATAAAGTCTCTGATTTCCCAACATGCTGCCTTCCGCTCCTCTCAGGGCAGAGTGATGTCAGTTTATGAAGCATAAGTGAACAAGGGTAATTTAACTTTGAGGATTTCACAACAGGCTTCCGATAATTGGAGACAGCCTGGTTGTTGTGAAGCTGAAGCTAGAAGTTCCTGCCATCCCACAAAACTGGGTTTAGAGCAATAGACTGACCGCCTCAGGGAAAAAAGAAAGAAAGAAACAGGAGTAACCGAAACCCCTTCCCTCCTTTGCAGGTAACTAATCATAAAAATAAGAAGCAACAGTAATTAATACATGATTTCATGGCCTCAGAGTTCCATCTTTCTGGGATCCAGCTGTGGGGTTGGTATTGCCAAGCTCCAGTCTTAGAGAGGGGAGCCTGCCTGGGCCAAGGGCACTGTGGAACCCGGGACAGCTGGGTAGAGGCCTGGCCAGGAGCCTCTGAAGGTGAATCATGCTGGTTGGTAAGTTTCCTTAAGCAAAGAGCTCACACGCACACACGTCCTTAATGGAGGACAAATTTCAATAAACATTTCCTTCTGAGCAGAGTTCAAGGCACAGGTCAGCTTTCTCCCGTGGAAAAGGCGGGAGCTAACAGAAATGCCTGCACCCTCAGGTTTTCTTGATGAAGTCTTTATATTTCATTATTTGCCACAAGCATTATAATATGTCCATGTTGAAATGAATGAGCCACCTAACATGGATACCGCCCAGCTTATGACTCCACCTCCTGCTGGAAAAAGTCTCTGAAATCCTTCAGCTCTGAAATAAGTCCTTCCTCCTGTGCCCCCAGCCAAGCCTTTGTGACAGTAGCCAGAGCTGTTTTCAATACTCTGCAGCTCAAGTCTGCATCTAAAGTAAGGATAGGCTCGGCATCCTCCAGGGAGGCTATCGGGCAGATGCTCACTGAATATCCCCCTTCTGCGTGTCCATCCCCATGAGAGGCCCTGAGGGAGTACAGAGGAACCGAACCCAGAAGTTCCTGGGTTGACAAATTCAAGATTTAGTTGGGGAGCCAGATGCCAAGGCGACTCACATGATAGCAGCTCCTGAATGGGGGCCATGGTTGCTAGGCAGCTGGTTCAGAACAGTTATTTGAGTCAGGAAGTCAAGTCCTGCTTTTAGCTCTGCCCCTTGACATGTGAGATAAGTCACTTGTCTTGGGATCCTCTGCCTACAGTGTAATACATATAATTAGAGAATTACTTAACATCTCTCCTATAATGAGTTGCAGTTGCATATGCCCAGGTATATTTTAATGATTCAGATTAAAAGGGAACATCATTTTGTTCCCAGATCATCTTGAGTAAGATCCAAGCACCTTTTCCCACCAGCTTCACAGGTCATTATTATGTTTATCTAGTCTCCTCCAAAATGCCATTCACGAATTTAGTAAGTATTTACTAAGAGAATGAACAAAGCACTCATGCCACCATTTCAATTTCTTGGAATCATCTGTTGGCTCCTCATGGTATAATGTTTAGCATTTAGACAACTCTGCCCCTCACTCTATCATGGACCCCTGCTTGGTATCCAGTCCCCCCTTTTCTAGTAGTACCCCCTCAGTGGCTTTAGGAATAACCCCTCCCTAGTGGATACAATCATCATGGTTCTTTTATACAATGGGGGGGGGAGGGGGCTTCCCAGTGGTAAAGAATCTGCCTGCCAATGAAGGAGATGCAAGAGATTCAGGTTCAGTCCCTGAGTCAGGAAGATACTCTGGAGGAGGAAATGGCAACCCACTCCAGTATTCTTGCCTGGGAAATCTCATAGACAGAGGAGCCTGGCTGGTTACAGTCCATGGGATCACAAAGAGTCAGACAAAACTGAGCATGCACACACACAGGTCTAAGCTAGGCTAGAAACATAACATCAGAATTTCAGTCTGGAATGTTCTTGCAAATGATCAAAGTTCAACTGAGACGTTGTTCAGTCACTCAGTCATGTCCAACTCTGCAACCCCATGGACTGCCAGTCTCCCCTGTCCTACACCATCTCCTGGAGCTTGCTCAAACTCATGTCCACTGAGTCAATGATGCTATCCAACCATCTCATCCTCTGTTGTCCCCTTCTCCTCCCGCCTTCAATCTTTCCCAGCATCAAGGTCTTCTCCAGTGAGCTGGCTTTTTGCATCAGGTGGCCAAAGTATCGGAGCTTCAGCTTCAGCATCAGTCCTTCCAATGAATATTCAGGACTGATTTCCTTTAGGATGGACTGCTTTGATCTCCTTGCTATCCAAAGGACTCTCAAGTGTCTTCTCCAACACCACAGTTCAAAAGCATCAATTCTTGGGGGCTCAGCCTTCTTTTTGGTCCAACTCTCACATTCATACACGACTACTGGAAAAACCAGTTTTGACTACCCGGATCTTTGTTGGCAAAGTAATGTCTCTGCTTTTTAATATGCTGTCTAGGTTGGTCACAGCTTTTCTTCCAAGGAGCAAGTGTCTTTTAATTTCATGACTGCAGTCACCATCTGCAATGATTTTGGAGCCCAAGAAAATAAAGTCTCTCATTGTTTCCATTGTTTCCCATCTATTTGCCACGAAGTGGTGGGACCAGATGCCATGATCTTAGTTTTTTGAATGTTGAGTTTTAAGCCAGCTTTTTCACTCTCGTCTTTCACCTTCATCAACAGACTCTTTAGTTCCTCTTCACTTTCTGCATAAGGGTGGTGTCTTCTGCATATCTGAGGTTATTGATATTTTACCCAGCAATCTTGATTCCAGCTTGTGCTTCATTCAGCCCAGCATTTCACACTATGTAGTCTGCATATAAGTTAAATAAGCAGGGTGGCAATATACAGCCTTGACATACACCTTTCCCAATTTTAAACCAGTCCGTTGTTCCATGTCTGGTTCTAACTCGTGCTTCTTGACTTGCATACAGGCTTCTCAGGAGGCAGGTAAGGTGGTATGGTATTCCTATCTCTCTAAGAATTTTCCAAAGTTTAGGGAGGGAGGTGGGAGGGAGGGTCAGGATGGGGAACACATGTACACCCATGGCTGATTCATGTGAATGTATGGTAAAAACCATGACAATATTATAAAGTAATTAGCCTCCAGTTAAAATAAATTTAAAAAATAAAAAGGTTAAAAAAAAAGAATTTTCCATAGTTTATTGTGATCCACACAAGCAAAGGCTTTAGCATAGTCAATGAAACAGAAGTAGATGTTTTTCTGGAATTCTCATGCTTTTTCGATGATCCAACGGATGTTGGCAATTTGATCTCTGGTTCCTCTGCCTTTTCTAAACCCAGCTTGAACATCTGGGATTTCTTGGTTCCCGTACTGTTGAAGCCTAGCTTGGAGAATTTTGAGCATTACTTTGCTAGCTTGTGAAATGAGTGCAGTTGTGTATATCAACTGAAACTACAGTGCCCCAAAGAGATTATTCCTTAGCTTCTGCTGCCAGGACCCCAGGACCTGCTCTGACTTCTGTCCTCTCTGAACCTGTGTTTTCTGCTTTCCCTTTAGCTCTGTGACCTACCTTCATATCCTCAATAAATATCTTTTGGGCTTAAATGAATTGGAGTTGGTTTCTTTTGCTTGCAATTGAAGTAGTCTATCCATCACACATACCTTCAGATTGTTACACTAAGATTCCAAAGTAGAAAAAGAGAAGGGAAATTTCAGAGTTAAGGAAGTTTTCAAAATCTAGTCCAATACTTTTGTTTTGCAGACTATCAGACCCAGAGGAGTTAGGTGACTTGACCAAAATCCTAACATTGGTTGGTAACAGCCTATAGCCCATGCTCTGCAACAAGAGAAGCCACCGCAATGAGAAGTCCATGCATTGCAACTAGACAGTAGCCCCCACTCGCTGTAACTAGAGAAAGCCTGCATGCAGCAACAAAGAACCCAGAGCAGCCAAAAATAATTTTTTTCAAAAAACTACTTAACAATGAAATATAGCCATCAAGAAACTCATCAAATTAGAGGATTAGTAATATGAAAGTGTGATTTAAAAGACTAGCAATAACACTGAATCCAGAGAACTAAACCTCTGAAGAAATAAATAAATGCAGATCAAAATGTAGGTACTATAAATCCAAACAAATTTAAAATAATAGAGGTATCAAAAATTGGGAGATAGGAAGAAATATGACAGCACCAAAACATCTAGTCACCTTATAGGAAGTCAATCAAAACGACCCACCCAAACTTTATTTTCATCATCGCTTTATTTTTTCTTAACCTTGTTGTTGTTGTTCAGTCGTTAAGTCAGGTCCAACTCTCTGGACCCCACGGACAGCAGCAGGCCAGGCTTCCCTGTCCTTCACTATCTCCTGAAGTTCACCCAAGTTCATGTCCCTCACGTCATTTCTTAACCTGGGAGTGACCTTTTAGGAATTAACATATCTTATTATTCAGGAACAGATACTTGAAGTTCATCCATTTCAACTAAGTGCTTTTCTTCTGTTAAGTTCGTAAAACCAAACCTAATGTTTTTAAATTACTTTTAAAAGCATGCATAATATGATCCTATTACTACAAAATTATTGCTGCCCCCTCCCCTTATTCTTTCTCTCTCTTTAGAATATACTTACTATATGTTATATATTCATTATTTTTGAATGGTAATAGTAGCAATAGGTAATTCTTATTATCTGTTTTCTTTGTTGTGTTGCTGTTGTTCAGTCACTAAGTTGTGTCTGACTCTTGGCAACCCTATGGAC
Organism: Bos javanicus; assembly: GCF_032452875.1. NCBI lineage: Eukaryota > Metazoa > Chordata > Mammalia > Artiodactyla > Bovidae > Bos > Bos javanicus. The sequence goes on from NC_083869.1 coordinate 90,641,532, forward strand.
TGCAGCATGCCAGGCTCCTCTGTCCTCCACTATCTCTTGGAGTTCGCTCAGATTCATGTCCATTGAGTCATTCAATGATCTCATCCTCTGTTCGCCCTTCTTCTTTTACCTTCAGTCTTTCCCACTATCACGGTCTTTTCCAATGAGTTGTCTCTTCACATCAGGTAGCCAAAGTATTGGAGCTTCAGGTTCAGCATCAGTCCTTTCAGTGAATATTTAGGGTTGATTTCCTTTAGGATTGACTGGTTTGATCTCCTTGCTGTCTAAGGGACTCTCAAGAGTCTTCTCTGGCACCACAGTTCGAAAGCATCAATTTTTTGGCACTCAGCCTTCTTTTTGGTCCAACTCTCACATCCATATATGACTGCTGGAAAAACCATAGCTTTGACTATATGTACCTTTGTTAGCAAAGTGATATTTCTGCTTTTTAATACGCTATCTAGGTTTGTGATAGCTTTTCTTCCAAGAAGCAAGTGTCTTAATTTCATGGTTTCAGTCACCATCAGAAGTGATTTTGAAACCCAAGAGAATAAAATCTGTCACTGCTTCCTCTGAGGCATTTTATTTGCATGTATGTATTACATCCCTAGAAAAAGAATCCAAGGATTTTCCCTCCTGTGTGTTTTCACAGTCCATGATGCCAGCTGAGGTTGTCAGTACAGTGAAACCAAACTGATGGGAGGGGTACAGGTTATTGTGCCATTATTCTAGATCTTTGAGTCACACATCAAATCTGGGGCTGATCACTCCACAGTTACTTAGCCTGCCTGTGAGGTTCACAGCAATTTTCCCAGCCCTGTGATCATTGATGATTTCAGATTCTCCAATGCAACCATGCTTCATCATCTCAGTTAGAAACCTGACAATGACTTTGGAGCATGGCCTAATAATCACCTGGCATTTGCTTCTCTTTTCAGCATTGATGATACTCTTGAGAGCATCAGCCAGGACATTCATGCACATCATTATGGCAGCATGGAAAGATAGCGGAAAGAACATATTACCTTTACTACACTGTGTGAAGCACCATGTTAAGTGCTTTATATGCATCTACATACTTGATACTTATAAGATTCTTAAAGGGTAGATACGATCATCACCCCCATTTTACAGATGAGGAAACAAACATAGAGATGCTTCCTATCATGGCACAAGTAGTAACTGGAGGAGCTAAGAGTCAAACTCAAGACTTCAGGCTCAAAAGTCCACGCTCTTAGCCATCACCCTATATTGCTTGTCCACAAGTAGGTAGGTAGGTCATTCTTTGTTGTCCTTGTACTTTAAATTTTTAATTGATGATTATGTGTCATTTTTTTTAAATGTCATTACCTAACTATAAAAGAGCTCATACTTGGAAGACAGGATGAATACTCCAAGTATCATACAGGCCCACTGAGCAGAGCCTAAAATAGCCCCCCACACATCCTCCTCCTGACTACTCATCTAGGCGACTTCTGGGGGGTAGGGGCGGGGTGGGGAGCGGTGTTCAGAGGATTAACTCCTTCACAAACTAACATAGGCTTTGAACAATAGGTGGTCTGAGACTTTAAAAATAATCATTGCACAAGTGTTGAATCGAAATTCAAAATAGCATACCTGTGTTTTATTGGCTTTGGACAGATTAGCTGGAGAAAGTATGCACCCTTAAGAGATTGCCTCAGTGAGAGAAGGAAATGTGTGTCAACAAAAGGTTGAAGAAGTCCCAGGTGTAGGCAGTCACGGGTCTGGGTTGCTGTATCTCTAAACCATTTGCTGGACTGATACAGAACCGTTTCAAATGATGTAACTTAACCAGTGCGATGCCATTCAAGCGCTATGTGATAAGGGTGGTGGGTGGGGGGTGCTCCTAGGAGGGTGGAGGAACAGCTGTTTGTGTCACCTGGGAAGGGCACCCACATACAAACCTCATCTCTTTGACAACGATGCTAAAGTCCCGCTGTCACTGTCACTCACCTGCAAAACTAATGACTAAAGGGGAGAAGGAGAGGAAACGCCTAGCCCCTGCAACAGAAAAACTGGGAGAGGGACAGAGCAAGTTAATAAATAAAACAAGAGCCTGAAGGGAAGAGCTGCTTTGTCAGAATATAAATATTTCCCTTCCCCTTTTATCTTTAATGTAGTGTGAGAAGCTTATTAAAGGGAAACGCATCTCTGTCCCTGGAGCCCTCGCACAAGCCTTGCGGGGAGCTGCCTGCCGAACGGGCTCGCCTAGCCCCACGCTTATAAACTCTTCCCTGCTGGAAGTGAGCATACCGTGCAGAGCAATAAAGGGCTGAGGGAAGAAAGGGAAGCCATTGTGGCCATTACGATCTTTATCTCGATGGGCCTGGTGTCATGTTATGTTAATCGCTGGGTGATGCTGAGAGACTGAGAATGCCTATCTGCTCAAAGGCTTGGCTTCAGATTCCAAGTAACGCTGGCATTGCTAGCCTTACTCCACTCCATTAAAGAGGACGATATCCAAAATTTAGACAAAGGGGAATTTGTCTCCATAAGACAGATGTAAAAACTGACAGGGGGAAGGGGCCAGGAGGTCCTGTAAGTACGCCTCCTCCAAGGAACCCAGCAGACCTCACACCTCCAAGAAGACAGCCAGCCTGGGCAGTCTCCATGTCCAATCTTCCTGCTCCCAGAAACATCATTATTCCAACAGCACAGAATTCCACCCTCCATGTTTTTTTCCCAAAAGCTCTAAAAAGAGGATGGAACCTTCACAGCCTCCAAAGCAACTCAGGCTAGCCCAGAGCCTTGCTCACAGTAGGTACCCAAGAAGCTTGAGTGGCGTGACTCAGGGTCTGTGCTGGTCCTGTTTATCATTGTATGTGTAGATACATACAGCGTATGTATGTATACAAACACAAGCACCTAGCACAGCACCCAGTACGCACAGTATGGGATGGAAGAATTGAACACATGCATCTGGAGGCAGTGAAGATGTCTTTTTGGTTGGCTATCTTTGTTGCCTCTTCAAAGGATCTCAGTTCTGATCAAGTCTGGGGTTCCACAGCACTCTGGGACTATCACATCTTTGGTGACCATTTAGAGATATTCAGCCATGTGATTACACAAGAAAAAGCCATCCATTCATCAGGCACCATAGGCTAGCCAAAGGCGGGTGGGGGCATGGGTTGGAGACAGCTAGAAACAGCTGCCCAGAGGTGCTTCTCCTTCATTCCTCTGGACTGAGCTTGCCCAGTGGAGCTGGTCCCCATTGCTGTACACTACACCCACCCCTAGTATACACATGCGTTTTTATTTCTACAATGTAATTAATGGAGGGGACAGAATATTTTTTAATCAGCATTTCTGGCTCTCTGGCCAGGGTATTCGTATATCCTTTGCACTTAGCAAGGGTTTTCTGCCATTTCCAATCCACCAGGAATCATGTAATCATCCCTCCTGAGCAACCTTCTCTGTATCCCCGTTCAGGCCCCTCCCCAGTACACTGTCTTTTTTGGTCTCGTCCTCACCAATTTTGTGCGTCTGGTTTTCTCTCCCACTGAACCCCATCTAGGCTGAAATAAAGACTCAGCTACAAATGAGAGGGCTCAAGTCATTGCTATTCCACTGCGCTCACCACTTTCGGTCCCAATTACATCTTATAGCAATGTCTGTGTTACAGGGAAGTGTATAATTCAAGGATGATGAGCCATCCTTAGCTGGTTCCTAGGGAATTCCCTGCCCACTATTCTAAACATTGCCTAAGAGCTATTTACAATACCTGATTTCATATTCCGCCTCCTGCATAAGCCCTGTCCGGCCTCCCCTTGGCCTCAGCCACTCTGGGGGCCTGGAATCTTGAGAGGGTCTATTTCCAATGTTCCCACCAACAGGCCAGAGGAGGAGGTGGGGGGGAAGGGCGGCATGCACATATCTGAGGAGCGGCTGTGTGGGAGAGGGATTAAATTTATACTGTGAAGATCAATGGAAGCCTTGGAGAGGCAGACTTCAGTTCAATATAATGAAGGACTTTTTAACAATTAAAGCTGTCAGAAAAATGGAAGGGAACCCTTTTAGAGACCCCTGTCTCCCTGGAGTCCAAGGAGGAGTGAGATCTCTCCAGCCAGAACTGCCTGATGGCCAGCAACACACACACCTCCTCCCATTTGTCAGTGTGATTAAGCAATGCCTCCATTTCTAAAGCCAGACTGCCCAGGTGCAAATCCTGCCCTAAAACTCACTAAGTCTATGATCTTGGGCAAGTTATTTAGCCTCTCCAAAAAATGCAGATAAAAACACATTAGACTTTCTGGCAATTGTGAGGGTTTGTGTGTGTGTGTGTGTATGTGTTTTTAAGGCTTATCAAAAGAGTCTTTAAACAGTAAGATAGTGTTCTAAGCCTTTGGGTTCTCAAGGCTTTTACTGGTTTATACAAGTAGTAAAATAGAGGTCACCATTTTTCACTAGCTACAACATAAAACAGCATTTTGTAATTAATTGTTATTTTACATACCTACATATGTAACACAAACCTTAGTGTTTAAACTTTCGGAAATTGTGATGAGGAAAATTTTTTAAACCAACAAATTGAACTGCAGAGGGGAAAGAAAGGTAGAAAACAAAACTTATTTATTCAACCAATTTTATTAAGCACTCACCTCATGCAAAGCCTCTAGGGAAACACAAATATGGCTGGGACGCAAATCTGCCTGCCTGGGGCTTGCTGTGTTAGCAAATAACTGCCTCTGACCCTTCCATTTGAAAAATGGGCCATGTTCCACAGGCTCTGTAAAATTAAAATGCTCTGTAGGGCATTTTAGATTGGTTTATACTCTAAAATAAATGGGCAGGACAAGAATATAAAGTATGGCAAAAAAATGTACCACTTAAATTGTTTTCGCATTTTCCATTAAAGTTTAGTTTCTCTAAAGATTGTGATCATGTTGATAAACTACATACATATTGCCTAGGAATGAAAAATAAATTTTTTTCCCTTTCACTTGTACTTAGCACAGTTCTTGGTTCTGAAAGCCCTCTGCCTAAAAAGGACATGGGTAGAAATAAACATGGGATGCCCAAAATATCTTTTTTCTATGGGTTGTAGGCATCCACATTTGGAAAAGAAAACCTTCTCTTTAGTAGCTGCTGTGGTCTGCAGCACAACTTTCAAATATCCTTCTCGGCAGCTTATTAATTCACTGGAATACTCAAAATACTCAATGGGAAACATGACTTTTACTTGACCCTGCCGTTTCTACAGTATTCTCATTCTCAATTGAACATAGAGGATGCTGGTGGCCTTCTGAGAAACCAGAAACTTTAACCCCCCTCTGCCTAGACCTAGATCTCTTTAAAACCATTAAAGAACCATAATAATTACCCTTTATTGAACATTTACAACATGCCAGACACTAAGGTCACTGCATTATCTCATTTGATCTTCATAATCCTGTGAAGCAGGTGTTTGTATTATCACCATTTTACAGATGAGGAAACTGAAACCCACAGCAGTAAGCAGATTGTCCAAAGCCACAAAATAACAAACTGCTGAACATGCATTTTAAAAAATATTTATTTTATGTATTTATTTGGCTGTGCTGGGTATTTGCTGCGGCACCCAGGATCTTCGGTCTTTGTTGCTACATGCAGAATCCTTAGTTGCAGCATGCGGGACCTAGTTCCCTGACCAGGGATCAAACCTGGGCCCCCTCCTTAGCCAATGGACCACTAGGGAGGTCCCTGAATAAGGATTTAAATCTACAAAACCTCTGCTCTCAACCATTACTTTCAAACTGCATCTCCAAAGAAAGAGAAGTCCCCACCACAACAAATATAAGAACTTCCAGAATAATTAATGGGAAAACTACTTCATCACTCCCCCTAGCAGAGTGAAAAATGTGATCTGGCCCTTGGGGGAGGCCCAGCATCCTATAGACCTTACAGTGACCCAGTATCCCAAGAATGTCCTGTTCTTGTGATGTCCTCTTGGACAGCTGGCTGCAAAGCGGGTATTTAGATAGAAACACATCCTCAAGGAAGCTTCCATAAAAAACATGTGCTCACTCTGTCTGTTTGCTTTCTGGGGCTTTCTCCAGGCCAGACATACTTAGGTGCTTAGAAGCAGATTCAACTTCTTCCCTTTACTACTTTCCTTCCCACTAGTTTTTTTTTTTTTTTTTTCTTCCAAATGAAAACTAGGTTCAAAGTCCTGTTCTTTTATCCACCAACTGTGTGATTTTGGACTTCTCTTTACGTTGGTTTCCCCATCTATAAAATGGGCCCAATAAATAGTCACCATCTCAAAGGGCTGTCGTGAGGACAAAGATTCAAGGAGACGGTGCCAGTTAAGGGTTTAGCGCAATGCCTGGCATGGTAAGCCTTTGATAAACATTAGCTGTTAATAAACATAGTAACGATACGACTAATACCAGACACTGGAGTCTGTCAGTTGGCTTTGTCTTAACTGTTCGGCTGGAATTTAAGCCAGGGTATCGTCAACACTGGGTGCTAAGACACAGCAGGACCAATATGGTCTTCAGAACTAAGGCTTTAAAACAATGAGTCATCTCTGGGAGCAGTGGACTAGCTTGATAAATTTTGGGCCAGGGGAAGAGGAGGAGTGAAGTTTCACAGGTAAGCCAAAGCCCCTTTTGCTAGAGTGAGAAGTCTGTCGCCTCTTTTGTTTATTTCTTCTCTAAATGTTTCCTCTCCCACCTCCTGGGCTGTTTTCAAAACTCCTCCATTTTGGTAGCCGCTCTTCACAAGTCTGCTGGAGGCCACAGGAATGGGCCAACAGTCCTCTCCCCAGCTCAAAGAGCCAGCAGGAGTTGCCCCAAGCCCCTCCCCTGACTGTGGGGTCCAGCTGGCTCCACAGTAGTTTCTGCAGCTCCCTTTCCAGCACCTTCCTGATACAGCACAGCTGTGGGGGCTCAGCTCAGACTGTGGCCCATAAGCAGAGCAGACGCGTCACGAGCACCCTGTGCAACTCTCGGCACAAGCCAGCCTGAGGCCCCTCGCTTCGCCAGTCACCTGTGACCTTTCACTCTGGAGCGCCCACAAGTCATTTCCAATGTGAGGTCAGCATGAAGCAGAGATAAATAAATAGATAGTTGATAAATAGATAGGTAAAGTCAGGTCATCATATGCAAAGTTCTTAGATTAAATCACAGGGCCCAAGAGCCCAAACATGTGAATTCTAGTTTTGTCATTCTCTGAACCCTTAGACAATTCAATCCACCATCTTGGGCTTCAGTTTTCTCATCTGTAAAATGAAAGAGAAAAATTACTGAACTCTGATGTCCTTTCTGAAAAATAAATCCCTCAAACCATTCTCCAGTTCAGTCTCTCCTTTTTAGTCACAGGATGGGCTGGCTCCTAGTTCAGTGCCAGACTCCCCTTATAATTTTGATACAAACTCAATGTCATCACAAAAAGCCAATTCATTTGTTCATCAAGATTATTAATTCCAAAGAACTAAATCGACATCTATCTAAGGAAGGCATAGAGATGGCCAACAGGCACATGAAAAGATGCTCAATAATGCTAATTATTAGAGAAATGCAAGTCAAAACTAGAATGAGGTGCCACCTCACACCAGTCAGAACAACCATCATCAAAGAAGTCTACAAACAAGAAATGCTAGAGAAGGCGTGGAGAAAAGGGAACCCTCCTACACTATTGGTGGGAACATAAATTGGTGCAGCTATTAAAAAGAACAGTATAGAAATTCCTTAAAAAATTAAAAATAGAGCTACCTATGATCCAGCAATCCCACTCCTGGGCATATAACCAGACAAAACTATAGTTCAAAAGGATACATGCCACCCCTATGTTCATTGTAGCACTATTCACAATAGCCAAGACACAGAAACAATCTAAAGGTTCATCAACAAACGAATGGATAAAGATGTGGTATGTATATACAATGGAATACTATTCATCCACAAAAAAGAATGCAGCAATATGGGTGGAACTAGAGAGTATCATACTAAGTGAAGTAAGTCAGAAAGACAAAAATAAATACATTATAATATTTGCAATCTAAAATACAACAAAAATGAACTTATCTGCGAAAAAGAAATGGACTCACAGACATAGAGAACAGACTTTTTCTGTAGGGGAGGGATGAAGTGGAAGCTTGGAGTATATACAGAACAGATAACAAGGTCCTTGTGCATAGCACAAGGAAATACAGTTAATATCCTATGGTAAACCACAATGGAAAATAATATTTTAAAAAAGCATATGTATATTATGGAATTAATAATCTTTTTAAAAAATTGAAGTATAGCTGATTTACAATGTTGTGTTAATTTCTGCTGTATAGCAAGGGAGGGTGGGGGAAGTTATATATACATATGTACGTACATAAAGACATGTATATATATATAACTGAGTCACATATATATGTATAAGCATATATATATAAATATAACTGAGTCAGCTTGCTATAGAGCAGAAATTAACACAACATTGTAAATCAACTATACTTCAGTTTTTAAAAAGATTATTAATTCCATGATGGCAGGGATACATTCATTACCTTACCAGCAGTGCCTGCTGCTGCTGCTAAGTTGCTTCAGTAGTGTCGACTCTGTGCGACCCCATAGACGGCAGCCCACCAGGCTCCTCCGTTCCTGGGATTCTCCAGGCAAGAACACTGGAGTAGGCTGCCATTTCCTTCTCCAATGCATGAAAGTGAAAAGTGAAAGTGAAGTCGCTCAGTCGTGTTTGACTCTTAGCGACCCCATGGACTGCAGCCGACCAGGCTCTTCCGTCCATGGGATTTTCCAGGCAAGAGTACCGGAGTGGGGTGCCATTGCCTTCTCCAAGCAGTGCCTAACACACTGTAATCTGTAAATATATATAAACACATATTTTTTAAAATAAATGAAGGCCATGGGATTTTATTTCATCCTTTAAGAGGTGCCTTACTTCCCTGGTGGCTCAGCTAGTAAAGAATCCACCTGCAATGTGGGAGGCCTGGGTTTGATCCCTGGGTTGGGAAGATCCCCTGGAGAAGGGAAAGGCTACCCACTCCAGTATTCTAGCCTGGAGAATTCCATGGACTATATATAGTCCATGAGCTTGCAAAGAGCCAGACAGGGGACTGAGCAACTTTCATTTTTTTTTTCATTCATTCAATCATGTACACCAGCATCTGACTGCAGTGTAACTACCCAGGACTTGAATAAACGTCTGTGACCACTTAAAAACAAAGTAACTGCTGACTGAGAAGGGGGATTAAAAGCAAGGAGAGATTCCTCAACACATGAATGAGAGAGTTAGCTAAGAAATAAAGGGCTTCTCTGTTCCCCTCCCCCCAAGATTTCTGATAGCCAGCATTCTAATAAAAGTTGCTTTTACCAACTTCACACTTTGAAAGCCAAAATTAACACCATTTAACGGAAGGCCCCAAATAAACTCAGAAGGTAAGACCCAAACCAGGGAGGGACTTCAATTTACACAGGGAAAGGAAACCTCAAAGCCTTCTCAAGCTCCCTCCAACCTCTCCTAACCATCTCTTCAACCTGCCACCCTCCCTTAGGGACCCTGCCAGGTCGCTCGGACCCAGCCACGCCTCGGCTCCTCCCTCAGGTGAAGCTGTTCTCAAATTAAATCACAAAGAGGGGCAGCCAGTCTGCAATGATCTGTGTTTATTTAGTAAATGGGTTGATTGCCCTCATTTGTGGCGATTAAGAGTTAATTTCTCAATGCAAAGAGGACCATTTCTCGAAGGGCAGCCCCAGATAATTAAGACAGGGGAAGAAACAAAAATCAAATACCTTCCCCCAACCCCCTGGCCCCTGACCAACCGATTTTGGCCTTTCGGTGGCCCCTCCTGCAAGGGGCCACAGGCTCCGGCTGCAGTGAGTTTCTGACCCAGTAGAGAGAGGATTTGGTAAACAAAGGCTTAGGAATTCTTTAGGTGCCTTTAAACTGACATCTGGCAAATTCGAGATCCCGTCACAGTTTCTCCTCCGCGCCGCGCCCCCCACCCCCACCCCCCTGTTCCCCGGCTTTGAAAAGCAAATGTTTTGAGGTTTGTGTTCTCTTCCATTCACAGCGTTTTTAATCAAGTGGAGTCAAACCACTTTGTCTACACCTTAATTGAAGAGCCTGGCTCGAGAGCTTAAAGTACTATTTTACAATAGGAAGGAGGGGCAGGGAGAGGCGGAAGGGAGTAAGTGGAAATGTGAACGAGAAGAAAAGCGGTGGGTAAGTGGCCCTCAAGGGCGCTCTCAGACCGCGCGCTCGCCTTCAGGGCACACGTCGGGCACAGCGAAGGGGCTGCTCTGTGCCACTCCGTCAGGAGCTGAGAAGAGGCTGGCTTGGCTTCGAGGGTCACTTCCACAGAATACACGACAAAGCCCCTATTGTGAGAAGTCGTGGCCCAGGGGAGGAACCCCAAAGAAGCCTAAGGCTCTCCTTGGGCCAGATCACAGAGCCCAGCTTCCTGGCCTTATCAATGAAGACACGGGCCCACGGAGGTTAACCGATTCGCTCAAGGCCAAGGCGGTTAGTGGCTGGATCAAGACCCGGGGAATCCCTTTCATTTCCTTAGCTGTGACTGAAGGCTTTCTCCTGTGTTTGATACTCTGGAAAGAGAAATCCTAAAACGAGTGTCCCTAGACTCGGGAAGACAGTTAAATGACTTCCTATATTTTTCCAAGTGAAACAACCAAACATTCTCACCTAGTCTTCTCAACTGTTTGGGATCCCAGCTGTACATTCCAGGGCACATGGGAGATTTTAAGTAGATTCTCTGGGGTAGGACTCAGGAACTAGTTTTGTTTTTTTAAAGTAGATTTTTTTAATTATTAAATTTCTCCACCACTAACCACCCCCACCCGCCATGGCCACCTCCCCTTTGAGGATCTCCCTTTCAACTTGTTCTAATTACTACTGTTTCTGCTGCTGCCTTCATGTCACTTAATTTGGTTCATGTATCCCAAAGCATGTTCAATTTAAAACATTTCACTGTCGACCCATGTTTAGCTTGTGGTCTGTCATGATCCCCAGATCTTGTGTCCTTAGCTAGTCTTTCACAACCCTGTATTTCTGCAACTTAGAGGTTTAAAAAAATTTTTTTTCACTTAACTTCATCTGACTCAATCCCACTCAATTTGATTCAATAAATGGAACCTTATGAAAGGCAAAACAGAAAAATAAGACATCGTTTCTCTTCTCAAGGACCTTTGAGATGAATACGTGGTATAAGATAGGCCCTAAAAGAGAAGAGAGAATAGAAGTAACATCAAAAGAGCTATAGAACCTTCAGAGAAAGACGGTGAAGGAAACTGACATTTGATGAGTACCTACTATGTGATGAGATATATTAGAATCAGGAGATATGAGATATATTAGAATTAGGAGATATGAGATATATTAGAATTAGGAGATATGAGATGTATTAGAATTAGGCTTGGCTGAGAGGCATAAGAAATCCTAAAATAACACTGGCTTAAACAAGACATAAGTTTATTTTGATCTCATATTGGAGAATCCCGAGGGAGTTCATCATAGGCTGGTATAGTCCACCACAGTGCTAGGGACCACGCTCCTTCTATCTTTTTCTCCTTTTCAAGGTCACTTCATGGTCTATAATAGCCTCCAGAGTTCCAGCCTTTCAGGGGAGGGGACACAGTTCCAGCTGTGTTGTTGCACACACACAGCTGATATTCCACTGGCCAGAACTTAATGGAAGGACCCAAGGGAGGTTTTTATATGGGGTCTTTATTCCAAGTGGTCATATGTCTGGGGCCTCCACTACCGTGAAAGAAAGGAAAAACATATATTGAGGAGCAATTAGCAGCATCTGCACCATGCTAAGGACTTTATATATTTTCAGTTCAGCTCAGTTCAGTCACTCAGTCGTATCCAACTCTTTGAGACCCCATGGACTGCAGCACACCAGGCCTCCCTGTCTATCGCCAACTCCCAGAGCTTGCTCAAACTCATGTCTATCGAGTTGGTGTTGCCATCCAACCATCTCATCCTCTGTCATCCCCTTCTCCTCCTGCCTTCAATCTTTCCCAGCATCAGGGTCTTTTCCAAAGAGTCATTTCTTTGCATCAGGTGGCCAAAGGACTGGAGCTTCAGCTTCATCATCAGTCCTTCCAATGGATACTCAGGACTGATCTCCTTTAGGATTGACTGGTTTGATCTCCTTGCAGTCCAAGGGACTCTCAAGAGCCTTCTCCAACACCACAGTTCAAAAGCATCAGTTCTTCGATGGTAACCTGTCTTTATGGTCCAACTCTCACATCCATACATGACTACTGGAAAAACCATAGCTTTGACTAACCAGACTTTTGTTGGCAAAGTAATGTCTCTGCTTTTTAATATGCTGTCTAGGTTGGTCATAGCTTTTCTTCCAAAAAGCAAACGTCTTTTAATTTCATGGCTGCAGTCTGCATCTGCAATGATTTTGGAGCCTAAGAAAATAGTTTCTCACCGTTTCCATTGTTTCTCCATCTATTTGCCATGAAGTGATGGGACCAGATGCTACAATCTTTTTGAATGTTGAATTTTAAGCCAGCTTTTTCACTCTTCTCTTTCACCTTCATCAACAGGCTTTTCAGTTCCTCTTCACTTTCTGCCATAAGCGTGGTGTCATCTGCATATCTGAGGTTATTGATATTTCTCCCGGAAATCTTGATTCCAGCTTGTGCTTCATCCAACCTGGCATTTTGCATGAGGTACTCTGCATAGAAGTTAAATAAGCAGAGTGACTATATACAGCCTTGACATACTCCTTTCCCAGTTTTGAACCAGTCCATTGTTCCATTCTGGTTCTAATGGTTGCTTCTTGACCTGTATACAGATTTCTCAGGAGGCAGGTAAGGTGGTCTGGTATTCCCATCTCTTTAAGAATATTCCACAGTTTATTGTGATCCACACAGTCAAAGGCTTTGGCATAGTCAATAAAGCAGAAGTAGATGTTTTTCTGGAATGCTCTTGCTTTTTCTATGTCCAACAGATGTTGGCAATTTGATCTGATTTTAGAGCATTTCTCTTTCTTATAATAACTCAGAAGAAAGAGGTTTCCTGTGCCTTTATAGATAATTCCTATCTTGAAACACTTTTGCAAGCATTCAATTGAGTCAACTCAATGACAACTGCAGTCCTAGGAAGTATCTTTTCAAATGCTTTACTCAGGCCATTGAGCAAGATGAAGGTGACTGCAAGACTGAGCCTTGTTAGTCAAGCCTGAATGGATGCCTCTCCTGGGTTGGTGCTGATACTTGGAAGTCAGCCTTCCAAAAGCTATGGGCCCATGCCCCAGGAGAAAGCCAGAAGAGATCTGTGTTTTCACCCTTTTGCAAACCCCAGCACTATGGTTAGAAAGGGTCTCTCTAGTTGCTAGAGCAGGCAGAGAGGCAGGTGACTTCATTAATGGGGATAGTGGAATTCCAAGGTAAGGAGCTAGGAAACAACTCTGTTTCCTGGTTTCTGCTCATTCCTTTCTCACTGAATGTTTCTCAGCTCTTTGCCAATATGTTTTACACTCAGATTCCCCAAATGAAAGGATCTGATTGGGTGGCCAGTGGGCATATTTGTTGGACAGAGGTCTCATGCCAGACAACCTCATGGCTAGGTCAGATGCTTGCCTATTCCTGGCTCAGTCATCTGAGGGGAGGGTTAATGTGGTATAAGGTACACGGATGGCAACATCATCTGAGGAAATGCTATGAATTAACTGTTGGGAATAGAAGCTGTTACCTTTTAGAATAGCCACTGGGAACTCATTGAGCTTCATAAATGAGATCTCAGGCCCAACATCACACCCTGCAACCAATCAACCAACAACACCCCTCCCCCGCCCCTGCGTTTTCTCTTTCTGCGTGCACATGCGCACGCACACACACGCGCGCGCGCACACACACACACACACACACACCCCCCACATATCTCATCCTCATTATTTCATCCTTCAGTTCAAAACATCATCATGTAGAGTAAGGAGGACTCTATGCAAGGCCAAAGACCTTCTATGAGCCATGAGCAACACAATACATTGCTTTGCAATATGAGTCTGGGTCAGAGGTTCTCGTATCTGACTAATTCAAAAGAATCACCTGATGAGCTTTTAAAAATTAAATCCCAAGTCCAACGCCAGAGATTCTGACTCAACATGTCTGAGGTGGGGCCCAAACTTTTGGAAAAATTCTTTAGGTGGTGCTGATGACCAGCCAGTTTTGAGATCCACTGCTCTAGCTCTCATCTTCACTTTTCTAGAAGGCACTGGGGCTTTTATTACTACTGTGAGCAATTGTTCTTGCAGCTTTTCCTAGCTCTCTGCTGACTGTCCTGGCCTGCCAAAATGGGAAGGCCTGGTACCCTGTCAAATTTTCCATCTGCCCTCGTGGGCTGGGACAGAGCACTGACATCTCCTAATCTAGAAACTCACTGGTGCAGTTTCAGTGATGGGAATTAAATTGCTCCTTGGAAAATTAGAAAAAAGTAGTGGTCATTACCAAGTGGGTTTGAAACCTGTATAGGTATAATATTCAGGGGGTCATCACCAATCTGGGCTTGATAACCCAAGCCTAGAAATTCTGGGACATCTCTAAATTTGGGGATGGCTTTTGATCCTTTTGAAACAAAAGGACCAATATTAGTGAAATTTGCCATGAAGACATCAAGTAGCAGTGCAATGTGAAGTGAAAAATGTTATATAGACCAGGTTTTAGTCCAAGCTTTGAGTCTATAAAAAGGAGCTTATACTTGGAACTGTGAAGCATTGTTATAAAATTTGAGTTAGTGTACCTAAAGCAACTGGTATCTTATAAATGGTTGTCATTCTATTAAAAATATAACTATTTCTGATGCTCAAAATCATCTGAACAGAATAAGTCCTACAAATCCAGTGGTGTGACAGGATCAGTACTCAGGGACTTGTGAGAGCTGATTATGTGTATCTTTTCCAAACTCCAAGTTCAGTGATATTATGTGACATGAAATTAGCCATGGTATCAGTATTTACACCATGGAAATTGGCAAATGTACATCGGTCAGGGGTTTTTTTCCCTAGAGGGCTAGTTGGTAGACACTTCCCAGCACACTACTGTAAAAAAATCACAACCTCAACAAAAAGCCAGCACCAGAAAATATGCACTTAACTTGCTCTTTTATTTTATATCTATGATTTGCATCCATATAACTAAACCAGGATTCTGCCCTCATGATTTTTTGCCCATAGATTACAAGCATTTTGCAAATATTATCTCATTATTTCTCACAACACCCTGGAGAGCTAGGGATGTTAAGTGACGCCTGAGGCAGCACAGGAAATCAAATGGTGAAAAGCAGAACTAACCTAGTCTGTACTAACCACTTCTGCCACCCTTCCCACACATCATTATTGTCCAAACTGGCATAAAGACATGGGTAAATTCTTGTCTGGAAAATCCCATGGAGAGAGGAACCTGGTGGGCTATATAGTCCATGGGATTGCAAAGAGTCAGACACGATTTAGGGACTAAATAACAACAAAACAATTACCAGTGATGCTTTAACCTCACAACCCAAATAGCCAAAGTCTCTCTACAGACTTGATCCAAGTCCTTGGTGTGTGTTGTGCTGTGCTTAGTCGCTCAATGGTATGCAACTCTTTGTGACCCCGTGGACTGTAGTCCGCCAAGCTCCTCTGTCCTGGGGATTCTCCTGAAAGAAAACTGGAGTGGGTTGCCATGCCCTCCTTCAGGGGATCTTCCCAACCAGGGCTCAAAGCCAGGTCTCCCACATTGCAGGCAGATTCTTTACCATCTGGGCCACCAGGGAAGCCTTTGGTCCTTGAGTACCAATCTGACTCCCCAGAATGGCTACCTTCTGAACTTGGAGGTTTTTCTGCAGGGCTGCTGATAGCCTTGTATTAATCAACTGTCCCATATTCTTTCTCCTTCTAGACCAAAGACATGTGTTTGAAAAAACAGTTGACCAGAATTAGGATTCTGTTCCGACTTCAGCAGATGCAAGTGGCATTATAATCAACCAACTCATGTTATCTGTGACCCTTTCTCTGAACACTCCAAAGTCAGAGACCCAAGAGTTGTTTTTCTCTGAGGCATTATCTCCATAATACTTTGGGAAGGAATAAATAACCCTAGTGGTGAACCATCTCTACAATGGCTCACCCTCTAATGGGTTTTCACATTCTAGAGGAATCCCTACTACCCTTTGATTGTGGATAGACCTAGTTTCTTGCTTCTAATGCATGGAGTAAGGCAAAATTGAGAGGATGTCACTTCCAAGATTAGATTACAAAAAGACCATGACTTCCATCTCGGGGCAGGGGAGGGGAGGCAGGAGTCAAAGTGGGCCACATGAGAGGTGAACACTGTAAGGGACCCATGTCTCTGGCCAACAACTAGAAAGAAGATTTGGTACACATGCATGACAGAATATCACTCAACCATTAAAAAGAATGAAATAATGCCATTTGCAGCAACATGGATGGACCTAGAGACTATCATACTGAGTCAAGTAAATCAGAGAAGAAGAAGCACTGTATGACATCCCTTATATGTGGAATCTAAAAAAAAAAAAAAATGATACAAATGAACATACAAAACAAAAAGAGACTCATAGGCTTAGAGAACAAAATTATGGTTGCTGGGGGGAAGAATGGGGGGAAGAGATAGTTAGGGAGTTTGGGATGGACCTGTACACACTGCTATATTTAAAATAGGTAACAAGGACTTACTGTATAGCATATGGAACTCCTCTCAGTGTTATATGGCAGCCTGGATTGGAGGGGAGTTTGGAGGAGAATGGATGGATACATGCATAGGTATGGCTGAGTCCCTTTTGCTGTTCATCTGAAACTATCACAACAGTGTTTGTTAATCAACTATACCCATACAAAATAAAAAGTTTTTTTTTTTTAATAAAAGAAGCTGAGGCCTGCCAAAAGCCTTGTTATGAGCTTGGAAGTGGATCTTCCTTCAATCGAGCCTTGAAATAACTGCAGCCCTGACCACATCCTGATGCAGTCTTGTGAGAGACCCCAAGCTAGAGGATCAAGCTAAGCATATCCAGATTGCCTAACACAGAGAAACTGTGAGATATTGAATATTTGTTGTTTTAACCTGTTGTGTTAAGGAGTGATGTGTTATACAACTACAGATAACTAATACAGTCCTCAACCAGCAAGGAAAATGGTGGAATAGACACAATCACTGAATCTGCCACACAAACCACCTCCACTTGTAGGGTCTAGAAGAATTCAGCATGGCCCCCCCTCTAATTCTCCTAATTCAATCTAGACATTTCTAACTTGCATTAATACCTGAAAGTCTGCCTTAGGGATCAAAATGTTCCATTTTTTGAATGATCCAACACTCCCAACTAAAGTGAAAAGAAGCCAAAGGCAACCTGGCCATTGGTAATCACAAATCCTCAATGTTATAAAGTCACAAATTGTCTGGTAAAAGAGAGGCCAGAAAGCATATGCTAAAAGCTGCCCTTTCTGGTCTTGCATGAGTAATTCCTGAAGCTGGAGTTTCACTACAACCACAGGATTGTGGCACTACGAAGGTGGCCATTTTCAAATCTGGCCTGACATCAGAATGAAATTCAACTAGATAAACCTGGGACTTGGCCAAGATAAGTAATATTTAAATAACTGGAGCCAATGAATAGCATCACTTTTCTATGGAACCACATGACTATGATGTGAAGAAATAAAAGCTTTTGTTGTTTTAAAGGGCAGAGACAATTGGAAGTTTTGCAGCAGACGGTTACAAAATTTTCCACCCTTAGCTTTCCAAGGAAGATACCAGTTAGTGGCTTTGGGAGTTGGGTGTGGAAGGTGTTACTTGGAAAAGACAATTAAATTGATTCTAAACAGATGTGAACCAATGTTACTACATCCATCACAGAGCCTAAAACAGACTATTTAGCCCCCTACACAGTGAGCTTACTTTTCTGAACTATTCCCTGTTATTCCTTAGCTCCTTGAAATCAGCATGCTATGTCAGGTAAGGCACAGAAAGCTACCACACCTCTCTCATAAACAGTGAATTTTTATTTTCCAGATAATTTTGGAGTGTTTTTTTTTTTTTTAATCCTCCTAAAAAACACAAAACACTCCCCCCAAAATTGGCCTTTGCTTCTCTGTTTTTTGCGCTTGTCTACCTGAGTCAGAGCAAGACTCTCATCTGTGATACAGTTCATCAAGATAAATGGGGATGGGTTTTCTGCATCTAATACACAGATTGTTTTAAAAAATATTTCATTTGTCCCTTGAATTTTTAAATGGCTATTTTTTCCGCTCTTAAAAAAGAATTATCCTTATTACCTCATCAGGCAGCTGTCTGAGGCTATGAGGAGAAGAAGCTCATAACTAAATTGGTTTAGTTGTATTTAAGACAGTATTTTATCCTGTCGGTTTTCATTTTATTAGATGACAGTGCTTGCAATTTCTCCCTCAATAAGCAAAGATGACTTAGATCAGTGGCCTGATGAATAAGCATGAAAATTTGATTTAGGAAAGGAGAACATCCTGGAGCTCACAGAGAGAAAAAAGGATTTCCAACCCCCCACCACACACACATTTTAAATGACAAAGCAAAGAAGCTGCATTGTCTTTAAACAGCATCTTTCAATGCAATCAATATCAAGGCTCCCCAATGTTAGGTGATAAGAATAATAATTTAGAAAGAAAAAGAGGAGCCCTTGAAAAAATACAAAGAGAGAAGGAAATATGTTTAAAGAAAATATTATTAATCTTTCATATTACCTTGAGGCAGATTGCCCAAAAGAAAAGAAAAGAAGAAAAAAAAAAGTCCTGGGTGTGAAGGGAAAACTGATCCTTTGGAAGAAAAAAGACGAGGATTCCTGTTGAGGACCGGATGGAGAATGTGAGCAGTCTGACACCCTACCTTGGCCTAAATGATTCAGCCTTCCAGACCCATTAACAAGAGTGGAGGACAAAGAACTGTGAAGTGCAAGAACAGATTCCCCATAAACCAGTAATAGAAAATAAATAAAAGAAAAACAGAGGAGGCCAAAGTCTCCTATGGAAGGGAACCCAATTAATTGTCTTCGGTTTCAGGATTAGTCTTTTCTTGCTGGAGAAGAGGCTCACCGGGGGCAGCAGAGGCAGCAACTTCTAACTTCTGCAAACATGCATCCTGATCAGAATCCCTCAGGGCTCTAGCGCCTGGAACTGAGCTGGCAGGAGGAAGGGCTAGGCCAGGAGTAACGTTTTCTAAGGCAGAGGATAGCGCGGGGGTAGGGGGGGAGGCGGGGGGAGGTAGAGGGAATGTCACAGAGAAGATTTTTCCTTGCTTAGCATGGAAATTCCATGGGAATTCATGCTATTCCTCTCAGTCCGGTGGGAGGGTAGTAACATCCCCCACCTCCACCCGCTGTAACTTCTGATTTCGCCGGGAGTAACCAGAGAGCGCGCGCCAAGGCCCAGTGCCTTCAGCTGGGCGAAGATTTGATCGAGAACAAAAGAACGCTTGCCAATCAGAAAACGCTACCCGAGAACAAGAAGTACTTCTCTTTGTGTTTTGAAAACTCTTTAATTAGCAAATGCCTTTGGTTTCTAATACGCATTAAAACTTTTCTACGCAGATTCCAAGAATCGAATCATTGCTTCCGCGACGAAGGTGGGACTCCCAAGGGCCACACGCCGCAGAACTAAAGAAAATAGGGCAATTAAATACTCGCTGTAAACCTGTACAGTGTTCCTGGGCACTCGGCCGCAGGTTTTTTTACAATAATTTCCGGCACTAGTTTTCTTATGACTTCACTAAAGCTATACCAAATCCCTAGACTCTGGGCCGTACGTGCGGGCAGGGTGGCCTGATGCCTGGGTCCCCCGCGCCCGCCGCTCGTCGGCCCTGTCCCCTTGGAGGGGTCGACACTTCCTCCTGCCTTAAGCCGGCCCCCTCTGCCAGACTCCTACTTCTCTTCGGCCTCGGCCCCTCCTCTTTTTTACAACCCGGAGAGGGGGTGAGCGGGGATTGTGGCTTCACGTGGTCTGAGTGTGCGGAGAGAAAAGCAATCCGCGAGGCGCACCCATTTCTTGCCCCATTCCGAACCCCACATTTAGGATCCTGCTACCTAAAAGGCCCCCGCCAAACCCAGCATTTTCAGCCCAAGGAGGGCTAAACACGACTCGGGGTCACGTCTCTCTCCGCGGAGGCAGTACTCTTATTCTCAGGCTCTCCATGCAAAAGCTTTGCCGGGTGTGCCCTTCTGTTCAGGAATGTGTATTTTAGTGTACCCGGAAGAGGAACAAATCTTTCAAGCAAATTCCCTTTCTGATGCGCTTCTCTACCCCCTCCCCCTAGTGAATTCAGGGTAAAAGTTTTTCTTAACTTTTCCCTCCCAGCCCCCTGCCCCTCCCCTCAGGAATCCGCCCAGAGCTCCGCAGACCTAGCCTCTCGCGTTCCCTCGCCCGCCCCTTCCGACTTCCACCCAATCCGAAGGCAGTCACACAGAAAACAAAGGCTGCTATTGGGCCTCCCTGGAGCTCGAGGGCCCGCCCCCGGAGTGGTTTGTGAATGGGGGGAGGGGAGGGGGCGGGGCGGTCCGGAACCCTGAGAGCCCGACGCTTCTTCTGTAGAGTTGCGCGGCTCCAAGGCGTTACTCTGCGCTCCCTCCCGGCGGGCAGCGCTCCCTCACCGCTCAGAGTTGCGCGGGGCTGGAGAGGCCAGGGCCAGGCCGCGGGCACCAGGACCTCGCAGCTTCGGACGCAGTGTGACTGGATTTCTTAAAAGAACTCGCCGAGCTCTTGGCTCCAAGACGCCGATCGGACTCAGAGCGAGAATCAGCCGTTTGGCTGAAAGTTGGAGCCAAGCTTTTGGGGCTGAAGAAGGAGCGAGGAGCGGAGAAGGAGGCGAAGGAGGAGGAGGCGGCGGCGGCGGCGGCGAGCCGAGCCTCGAGGAGAGAAGGCGGAGCAGCACCGTTGAGGTGGCGGCTTTGGCTAGCAAGCGGCGGCGCCGGGCTCTCGCTTGCCGGGGGCCAGACTTGGTGTGTAGGGGGGCGCGCGCCTTATTGAGCTCAGTGAGTCAGGAGACTTGGGCAAACTTTGAAGGGTAACCGGAGACGCTTGTTGCTTCTCGCCGCAGAAAAAGCCGCACCGTTACGTCGCATCGAAAGGAGAAGGCGGCCCCCCCATCTGCGCCCCCAGCCCAGGGAGACGAGTTTGGACCCCAGGCGGCTGCGCCAGTGCTGGGCGGAGGCGGCGGCGCCCCCGTGGCGCGAGCACCCCAGCTGCAGCGCCCTCTGTTCCGCGCCGCCCACGGCCCAGCCCCGGCGCCGGGAGGACTCTCATGCGCCCGGCGCAGCGGCGCCTCCCCGGATCCCAGCCGCTCCCGGCTGCCTGGTCGCATTTCTCGGGCTGAGAGTGCCGCTGCACCCGCGGCCGGCGATGCGGGGCTCCCGCGCGGCGGCGTCGCGCTTGCCTCTGGACCTTTGCACCGTGGTGCTGGCGCTGCTGGGCTCACTGCCCGCGGGCGCCGGGGCGCAGCCGTACCACGGAGAGAAGGGCATCTCAGTGCCAGACCACGGCTTCTGCCAGCCCATCTCCATCCCCCTGTGCACGGACATCGCCTACAACCAGACCATCCTGCCCAACCTGCTGGGTCACACGAACCAAGAGGAAGCGGGCCTCGAGGTGCACCAGTTCTACCCGCTGGTGAAGGTGCAGTGTTCTCCCGAGCTGCGCTTCTTCCTCTGCTCCATGTACGCACCCGTGTGTACAGTGCTCGACAAGGCCATCCCTCCGTGCCGCTCTCTGTGCGAGCGTGCCCGCCAGGGCTGTGAGGCACTCATGAACAAGTTCGGTTTCCAATGGCCTGAGCGGCTGCGTTGCGAAAACTTCCCCGTGCACGGCGCTGGCGAGATCTGCGTGGGCCAAAACACGTCGGACGGCTCCGGGGGCGCGGGCGGCGGCCCCACCGCCTACCCTACCGCACCCTACCTGCCCGACCTGCCCTTCACCGCGCTGCCTCCGGGGGCCGCTGACGGCCGGGGCCGCTCCGCTTTCCCCTTCTCGTGCCCCCGCCAGCTCAAGGTACCCCCCTACCTGGGCTACCGCTTCCTGGGCGAGCGCGACTGCGGCGCCCCTTGCGAGCCGGGCCGCGCCAACGGCCTTATGTACTTTAAGGAGGAGGAGAGGCGCTTCGCCCGCCTCTGGGTGGGCGTGTGGTCTGTGCTGTGCTGCGCCTCGACTCTCTTCACCGTGCTCACCTACCTAGTGGACATGCGGCGGTTCAGCTACCCGGAGCGGCCCATCATCTTCCTGTCGGGCTGCTACTTCATGGTGGCCGTGGCGCACGTGGCCGGCTTCCTGCTGGAGGACCGCGCGGTGTGCGTGGAGCGCTTCTCCGACGACGGCTACCGCACGGTGGCGCAGGGCACCAAGAAGGAGGGCTGCACAATCCTCTTCATGGTGCTCTACTTCTTCGGCATGGCCAGTTCCATCTGGTGGGTCATCTTGTCGCTCACTTGGTTCCTGGCGGCCGGCATGAAGTGGGGCCACGAGGCCATTGAGGCCAACTCGCAGTACTTCCACCTGGCCGCCTGGGCTGTGCCCGCTGTCAAGACCATCACCATCCTGGCTATGGGCCAGGTGGACGGGGACCTGCTCAGCGGGGTGTGCTATGTGGGCCTGTCCAGCGTGGACGCGCTGCGGGGCTTCGTGCTGGCGCCCCTGTTCGTCTACCTCTTCATCGGCACGTCCTTCCTGCTGGCGGGCTTCGTGTCTCTCTTCCGCATCCGCACCATCATGAAGCACGACGGCACCAAGACCGAGAAGCTGGAGAAGCTGATGGTGCGCATCGGCGTTTTCAGCGTGCTCTACACGGTGCCGGCCACCATCGTTCTGGCCTGCTACTTCTATGAGCAGGCCTTCCGCGAACACTGGGAACGCACCTGGCTCCTGCAGACGTGCAAGAGCTACGCGGTGCCCTGCCCGCCCGGCCACTTCCCGCCCATGAGCCCCGACTTCACCGTCTTCATGATCAAGTACCTGATGACCATGATCGTCGGCATCACCACTGGCTTCTGGATCTGGTCGGGCAAGACCCTGCAGTCGTGGCGCCGCTTCTACCACAGACTCAGCCACAGCAGCAAGGGGGAGACTGCGGTATGAACCCCGGCCCCTCCCCCACCCTTCCTTCCCGCCGCCGGGGGTGGGAAAGGGGCGGTAGGGAAAGAACTGCGGGGTGGGGGGACTTGTTTCTGGAACCTCCTTCCGCTCCAGTGAGAAGTGACCTGGAAATGAGAAGATATATGTAGATATATGTGGGTTGGGAAAAGAGGCCTGGGTGGAAAGACGGTTTGGCTGAAAAGACTTCTGGCAAAGACTTGCAGGATGATGCTGGTGATGTTAACAGTGACGTTAATCATGTGCGGTACGGGCCGCCCTGGGCCTGTCGAAAAAGATTGAGATCAGAAGGTTGCTGTGAGTTCTTCCCGGCTCTGGGCCGAACTGGGACTGTGAGCGATTCCCCTGATGCAAGACAAGTGGCCTGTCCTCACTCCTGTGAGGCCCGGGTGAAAGGTACAGCTGTCTGCGGCCGCCGCTTTGTTGGGAAAAGGGAGGACTCCCTGCAGTGTCCTTGTCAAGCGGTGGTCAAACCATAATCTCTTTTCACTGGGGCCAAACTGGAGCCCAGATGGGTTAATTTCCAGGGTCAGACATTACAGTCTCCACCTCTGCCTCCTCCCCGCCTGTTTTTCTTCCTCTACTCCTTTCAAGTCTTGTAAAATAAGCATTTTGAAGTCTTGGGAGGCCTGCCTCCTAGAATCCTGATGTGAGGATGCAAAAAGAAATGACAACATTTTGCAACAAGGAAAAGGAGGCTAGTAGTAGGTATTTCTACTACTTTTTTATTTTCTGGGGAAGCAGGCAGAAGAAAGAAGGCTGTTTTATTTGGTTTAATATCCTGAAAAGAAGTGATGACTTGTTGCTTTTCAAAACAGGAATGCATTTTTTCCCCTTGTCTTTGTTGTAAGAGACAAAAGAGGAAACAAGTGTCTCCCTGTGGAAAGGCACAACTGTGAAGACAGCAACTTTTATAGGCAAAGCAGCGCAAATCTGAGGTTTCCCTTTGGATGTTAATTTGGTTGTAATAAACATTCCTTTTTAAGGAAAAGTGAAGGGCGCTGTGCTTCCATACCCCTTTCTGTCAGAGGTACTGACTTGGCTAAAGGAAATGCAAGGGGTTTTGCTGTGTTTAAGTAAATTTAATTCAGAACACATGATCCAACAGGCTCTGTTAAAACATTCAGGGAAATCTCTCCCTTCATTTTCTTTTTCTTCCCTTAAACCTGCATTTAGGTTTTGTTTTTCGATTTTTTTTTTTCCTTCCAATTTGAATCCTCTAAGATAAAAGGAGAAGCATAATGCCTTTAGCCTCATAATAAAGGAACGTTAAATTTTTTTAAAAGTCAAAGGAGCATTTTGTCCTGTTTTCTTTGTTCCATAAATCCGTTTATAAAATATCATGTGTATGCTGACCCTGTCTTTGTGTGGCTGGGTGGGGAGGTGACCTGCAGAAATGACAGTGAGTGAAGAGGACAGTTCAAACCATGGGCCCCATTTTTAAGGAAAGTCGTTAAAAGAAGGTAAACTTCAAAGTAAGTCTGGAGTTCTTTGAAATGTGCTGGATGACTTAAATTTATTAATCTTAAATCATGTACTTTTTTTCCCTCTATAATAGAACTCCAATTCCTTTGCATAATGGTCTAAAGCTGAACAGAGAATCATGGGAGCTAACCTTTACTCCACCTTTGACATCACCTTCCAATCCAGCAACACTATCCTGTTTCTCAAAACGGTCTTTAAATGCTGTTTGAAACAGTTTTTAAATCATAGAGGGTACTACGAGAGTACAAGTTGCTTTATACATGTAATGTTCAGTTGAGTGAAGCTGCTTTTTATATTAAAGTTTAACATTGACCTTATGTTTCTTAAACCTCCAAAACTGTCTCATTTGTCAGATTTTTAAAACGCCCACTACACAGTTTTTGGCATCTTTTGTGTTATATCTCTTGCATGTGAAATTTGTAAAATAGAGACGAGTGCAGTATGTATATTTTGTAAATCTTCCATTTTTGTAAGAAAATATATATTGTATTTATACATTTTTACTTTGAATTTTTGTTTTGTTTTGCCTTTTAAAGTCTACAAGGAAGCCCCACTTTATCACATGTACAGATCACAAATAAATTTTTTTTTTAAATACAAAGTGAACGTTTATTTAGTTTATAGTTCCTATATAAGCCAAAGAACAGAATTTTGTATTATGGAAAGATGGTATGGAGGGACACCCACTGAATATGTCCCTCATAAAAGAAGACGCTTACTCCTTGGAAGGAAGGTTATGACCAATCTAGATAGCATATTGAAAAGCGGAGATATTACTTTGCCAACAAAGGTCTGTCTAGTCAAGGCTATGGTTTTTCCTATGGTCATGTATGGATGTGAGAGTTGGACTGTGAAGAAAGCTGAGTGCCGAAGAATTGATGCTTTTGAACTGTGGTGTTGGAGAAGACTCTTGAGAGTCCCTTGGACTGCAAGGACATCCAACCAGTCCATTCTGAAGGAGATCAGCCCTGGGATTTCTTTGGAAGGAATGATGCTAAAGCTGAAACTCCAGTACTTTGGCCACCTCATGTGAAGAATTGACTCATTGGAAAAGACCCTGATGCTGGGAGGGATTGGGGGCAAGAGGAGAAGGGGACAACAGAGGATGAGATGGCTGGATGGCATCACTGACTCGATGGACGTGAGTCTGAGTGAACTCCAGGAGTTGGTGATGGACAGGGAGGCCTGGCGTGCTTCGATTCATGGGGTCGCAAAGAGTCAGACACGATTGAGCGACTGAACTGAACTGAAAAGAAGATGTTATATATATGAAGGTCTTTTTTCCTTGCCTTTTAAAATACAGAGTTTAATGAATGCCTTAACTGTCCTTTAATTTTTTTTTTTTTCTGTTGTTGTTGCTTCCTGCCTCTCTTCCCACCACCCTGGCGCACAGACACCCCTAAGCGTTTTCACATCCTGCCCTGAATCATTTACTGAAGGTACAGAATAAGCATCTCTTTTAGAGAGGTGCTATCTGATCCATGTTTTTACTACCCTTCAGGCATGGAGTCCATATTTGAAAGAGGACTAGATATTTTTGGTCCACTTTTCTGGAGATATTTTCCTTGGGGAGAATGCTATGAATGTTTTTTGTTTTTTTTTTTTTTTTACTGATTCTAAGGCCCCTTATTTGAATTGTTAGGGCTTAAATCCTTTGGGTTCAGGTGACTGGAAGGTCTGTAGTTGATTCCAGAGATTATAATGGGAGCCTTGCTCTGGGAGCCTCCCTGGCTGTAGGCTTCACTCTCCCTTCTAGGTCAACTGAGCTGGAGGTCAAGTGATTCCCCGAGGTGGCAGTGACTCAGCAGCTCCAGCAGTAATAGACTCCACGCCTGACCCCGGCATGGCCTCAGAAGCCACTGAAACTATTCTTTCCTCTTGCCGGGGAGGCTAACTTTGGAATCAGATTAGACGAAGAAGCCTTCACTATCCAGGCGCTTTGATATTCAACAGTCCCTCAGGGAAATGATAAAGGCATTCTAAAGACTTCCATTTTCATGCTTCACCAGATTCTTTTTTTCCCCACTTTAATTCAGGTGTCTGTCTAGAGTCCACTCATTCTCCGCAGCCATCACAGCAACAGACAGGACGCTGCTGTTTCTCCTGTCCTCCCTCAGCTCTAAATTTCTGCACTTCTAAAGCTCAACAGAAACAGTTTCTGTTTTTGTTTTAATTAACAGGCTCACACACACATGGCTGGTGTGTTTTACAAACACAAAGAATGAAAACCAGTGACAGAGAGTCCTCACCAGGAGGAGGAAGGCGTGCAACCACACAGTGTGTGCAAAGCGGCTTTAAGATCCTCCTGGGTTTTGAACATCACAATGGGTGTGAGGTCATCTTAAACAGTGAAGATTTTGGCGGCTAGGAAAGAAAAAAAAAAACGACTTCAAGTCTCTTAAGGTTTATCCAGTTTTTGCTCATAAAATGACACCTTTTAGGTTAAAGCATGCCTCTTTTAACACCACACTAATACTGCCTGTTAAGAATGTTTGCTTTTAGAGTCGATGGAAGGCTCCCAATGGGGTTTTTTGCTCTCAAATTAACTGCTAAAGGCACTTAGACCCTTCTGTGGGGAGAGCGAGGTGGTTGCTCCTGTAAATGTGTCCCCTTCCTCTCGTCAGCATGGCCTCGTCCTTCAGAGCTCTCGCAGACTGAAGAGCACTGGTCTTTAGTGAGGGAACAAAGACTGCATATGAATAAATTACTACCTGCTTTTTTGTAAGCAAAGATGAAAGGGTTCTGTTTTGTTCCTTTCACACTGTGGTGCGTCCTAAGGTAGTAGATTCTTACCTAAGAATTTTAGAGGCTCAAGGATCTTTCAGGAGGTACATCTTCGCAGAAAATAGGTGAAAGAAAGTGTGTATGGAAGGGCATGTGTGGAGTTGAGGAAAAACACTGGTGGGAGTTTGGTGTTAATCCCTAGATGAGGAGCAGAAAGACTTGTGAAAATTGACTTCAGTTTATCAAACAAAATTAGTCTATACAATATGCAACACCTAATCTTTTAAAGTAGGTTTGTGAGAATCTTGGCAAGAAACAAAAGCCCTATTGACAACATCTTACCCATTAAAAGTAGGTTTGTTTTTTTTTAATGTGCTTGATAGAAAATAGTGATATTAGCAATAGTGATATTAGTTCTCTGGACAGAACTACAGGAGTCTAACAGCTGTAGGTTTGAACCCTGTAATTATACTGGGAAATTCTCTTCTAACTCTCCCATCTTTAATTTCACTGAAAAGGCAGGTGGCTATTTATAGATAGTATATTTTTGTATATGCATATGTGGACGGTGAATAACAGTCTAACAGGGCTTCAGGAAATCCTACGTGTGGGTCTGTTCTATTTTTCTCTTATTTCACTCTCAGTGACATTAATGTAATTTAATAAAACTTGGTTCTTCAACTCTTACTTTTCAACTTGTAACATTTCTTACCTCTGAATCTATGTTCCTCACATTTCATAAAAAAGTAAACTAGTTAAAAGGGTACCATTAAAATGTCAAGTCTTTGGTAAACACACATTGTGCCTCTTACTCTCTGGTTGAAAAAAAAAAAGTTCTAATTGGAATTTTCTCAATTAGTACCACAGTGGTGGAAAAAAGGAATTTTGACCAAGACAATTGTTTATTATAAGTGATCCAGTCCAAGAAGTACTAACCAAGCAGCCACTATAGAAAACGTGCTTTCCCAGGGGCTGGAGGGATTCAAGATAAAAAAAAAGACACTCCACCTGAGGTAACCTGGAGCCTAATTCAGGGTGAATGAGCACAGCCTCCCCAGTGGAGGAATAAGCAAATAATTATCTTTCTAGACAGAATGTGGTAAGTCATCACAGAGGCCCAAATGTTAATTGGAATAATATTACTTGACATTTGGTGGCATTTACTGTTTTAAAAGCTGCTTTCACACTCATTATTTGACTTTATCCTCAAAATTATTGTAACAATCTTATGACATGGAATAAATCCTATTATAAAAATGAAGAAGCTGAGGAGCTTAGTGTGTTGAAGTGACACGGGAAGAGGAAGGGATCATATCCCATCCTCAGATTCTGAGCTCAGCCCACTTTCTGTAACATGTCACATAGCCCCTCTCTAAAGGTACTGTGAGGGTGAGTCATGGGAAGGATGCTTCTAATGGCAGAGGGTGTGTATCCAGCAAGAATGCCTTTCCCAAGAACTCAGATTATGTGATTCTCCATAATTTTCATCCTCTTAGATCGGTTCCTTCATCTCCAGAGGCCTTTCTTTCATCAGCTGAAGATGACATCTGAGATGAAGACCTTCCTCCAGGGGCCTGTGATTCCATGCGGCCAGTATGAAGGCCGAACTGACTCATCCATTTGTGGACTGTCCACGGCTATTTTGAAATCCCTGACTAGTTGTTTTACCCTCTTGTAGACCAATGTGTCCCACCTCTCAGCCAGCCAAGCCAGTGTGTGCTCAGTGAAGGAAGATGAACTTCCCATTGGCCTTTTTAAGCACAATTCAAAAAGTAAGATCATCACTGTATTACTGTACACTGAAGTCAAAATGCAAGATTGGGGGCTATCTAATCTCTTGAGCTAGCTACCATGCCTCTCCTCATGCCTCTTTGTAGCAATTGCTTTCTGCCACTGGAAGCATACCTTCCTCAACACCAAAGGGCTATGTTGCATCATATCTTCCTGGTTTCTCTCAAAGACCACATCCATATTTCCTGGTTGGCTGCAATCTTCTAACTTGGAATTCCCATTACTGGATATTTCTCAGCCAAGTCAACATTCTATGTGGCTGAACTAATAGGACAAAGGTTTTTGATTCTGAACAGTTATACCAGCCAAAACCTTAAATGCTTCTCTAGGTCATTGTCCCTAAAGCCTTTTTCAGAAGACTTCAAACTAACAAAATAAAACTGGAGCTACTGTGAGGGATTCCATCGTGCCTTGGCTGGGGGTCTACCTCACTTTGGAATGGTCCTTTTGGGGAGCTCAAGTCCACCTCTTTTGCTATTGACCTTCCTTTAAACTGCTTCCCACCTACAAATCTATTTATGTGGTATAGCCCTGGCATCAGTTCAGCTTTGAGTTCAAGAAGTGGGTCTCCAAGAGACGGACATATCGGAAGCAAGAGAGGGCATTTAGGAGGTAGAAACAAAGGGAGGAAGAGTAAGGAGATAAAGTGCCCTATACTCCATGAATGGAAACAAACTGCTCAACTGGTTTCAGTAAGACAACCACCTAATATTACTCACTCTTAGAAAATGTGATCCTTCAACTTCAGCATGGTATTGCAGACTCTGGAGGACAATTCATTCAAAGAGAAAGCATCTTGGGGAGGGTATGGTGGGATAGCAAATAGGAAGTGTAGTAACCAATAATGAAACATGTGTGGCATAACCTAGCACCAGTTATATATTTTCATTTCCAAAGGAAAACAAATGGCATGTAGCATTTAGTTCCAGATTCCAAATCTGGGATAACTGGAAGGAGAGATGAGTGGCAGCTGGTCCCTGAGTTGCTTTTTGCAGCAGACGTACAGAATAAGCCCTTGAGTTAAAATCATGAATTATCTTCAATGCCAATAAATCATCTCTTGAGGACCTAGGACATGCCAGATGCTATGCCAGGCCCTGGATATAGCAGACTGACTTCTGGAAATTGTTATCCTGAGTCTTAGCCAGAACTAAGCACATACTTCTCACCTCATATATTTCCCACCCCAACCTCTAGAATAGGGAATAGGCCAGAAAAACCATTCTTAGTGTTTACAAACTCTTTCTCCCCACTCTACTAAAGTACAATAAGTGGTTAATGGTATCTTGATCACACTCTGAAGATGGAGAAACTGATGAGGCTAAAAGCAGCTTGAGTGTCACAAGTAAATAAAAGCCAGGCCATAGTGAAGGACACACTCAGGATTCCCAAAGACCCTGAATGTGGCCATCTTTTCCACCAGAGCAGTGGGCTTCAAGATATGATGTGGCCAGAAGAAAAGGGACCAAAGGGGAACAGGGGAGTGATGGGTGATTTCCCAGCTTTAGGAAAGGGAGAATGATTACACAAACACGTTGCCAAGGGCAGTGAAGACTGGCTCTTCATACTTTGTTGATATAATCATTGTCTTTATCATTGCTAACATGTATTAAATATTGGCCATGTGCTAAGCTGTATGTACAACACAGCACAGTATAGCAGTTAAGATAATCCACAGCCCAGAACCACAGTACTTGACACCTAATAAGTGATGGATAAATGTCAGCATTACTATTATTAATATATAATTATTTCATTTATCCTTCACAATAACTCTGAGAGGTAGGTATCATCCCCCCCACCCCCCAGTTTACAAGCTCTGAAAGGTGAGCCTCAGAGCAGCAAATTGACTATAGCCTGTGCCCCTAGTCACCCAGCTACAGATATTTACTGAGGTCTCAAAATCTTCTAAGCATCATTCTTTTTAATTTAAACCAGGATTGAAGTGAGGGTAAGCAACAAGAATAAGTTACATCAGGACAGAATGGAATCAAGCAGGACTTTTGCAGTGCTAGTCCCAGGAAGTGTTTTGGTTTTTTAGTGAGAAGTAGAAGACTCATAAGTGCTATTTAAATTCTGAGGGCTGGATGCTCCCTTGTTCTTGCCTGACTTTCTAATTTGGAGTTCAAGGGCCTGGCAGCAAGAAGGAACCTGTGGAAGTGCTTCCCAGAACCGCTCCCCACCCCAGATGCAGCCCCTCGAAGGGGTGGTTTGAGTCCCTCAAGAGGCTTACTCAACCTTCCGTGCCAGTTCCAGCCTGAGAGTTGGGACAGGGGCTTAGAGGGAAGACTCCTGCTCCTTGCTAACCAGGAGTCAGTGAGTGGGAGCATAAGGACAACAGCCCTCGTGTGGCAGAGACCCCCTTCCTAAAGCCCCGTTGCAAGAATCACAGGAGCCTCCACAGTACTGTTATCATGGGTATTATATCAGTGTTATATCAAAATGATAATATGGTAGCTTACTCTGTACAGGTTCTGTGTGAAGCACCTGCATTAACTCGATCTATACAACAACATTATGAGTTGGAAACTATTCTTTTTCTCATTTTATAGGCTCTCAGTATGGGATTCTGGAATCTCACTGAGCATCAGAGTTGAATAAGAGAGCACGTATGGAAGCATCCTACCCTAAATACCCTTATATTGTCTCCAGGTTACAGAAGGGGCAACTGAGGCACAGAGAATTGATCTGGGCCTTAAGGATGTAGTGCATGTGTGCATGTTCAGTCATTTTTAGTCATGTCCAACTCTTTGAGACCCCGTGGACTGTAGCCCTTCAGGCTCCTCTGTCCGTGGAATTCTCCAGACAAGAATACTGTTGTGGGTTGCCATGCCTTCCTCCAGAGGATTTTCCCAAACCAGGACTCAAATCTGCATCTCTTACTGTCTCCTGCATTGGCAGGCGGGTTTTTTACCACTAGCACCACCTGGGAAGCCCTTAAGATGTTCAGTTCAGTTCAGTTCAGTCGCTCAGTCGTGTCCGACTCTTTGCGACCCCATGAATCGCAGCGCACCAGGCCTCCCTGTCTATCACCAACTCCCGGAGTCCACCCAAACTCATGTGCATCGAGTTGGTGATGCCATCCAGCCATCTCATCCTCTGTCGTCCCCTTCTCCTCCTGCCCCCAATCCCTCCCAGCATCAGGGTCTTTTCCAATGAGTCAGCTCTTCACATGAGGTGGCCAAAGTATTGGAGTTTCAGCCTCAGCATCAGTCCTTCCAATGAACACCCAGGACTGGTCTCCTTTAGGATGGACTGGTTGGATCTCCTTGCAGTCCAAGGGACTCTCAAGAGTCTTCTCCAACACCACAGTTCAAAAGCATCAATTCTTCAGTGCTCAGCTTTCTTCACAGTCCAACTCTCATATCCATACATGACCACTGGAAAAACCATAGCCTTGACTAGACGAACCTTTGTTGGCAAAGTAATATCTCTGCTTTTGAATATGCTATCTAGGCTGGTCATAACTTTCCTTCCAAGGAGTAAGCGTCTTTTAATTTCATGGCTGCAGTCACCATCTGTAGTGATTATGGAGCCCAAAAAAATTGTGGCATATTTTAGTTCGGTTCCCCCTCGGAGTGCTCTTTAACAAAAAGAGACTGAGGGGAAAGAATGAAAACAATTCCAGGGACTGTAGTTCAATTCTTCTTCCTCCCACCCCTAGCTCTGAAAAGTGTGAATTCTCAGGGAACACTCTGTTTGTTGTTGCTGTTCTTTAATAAAAACAAATAAAACAGCAAAAATAAGTCCAGTGCATTTGCAGAGAAAGAAGTGAGAGAGCAGTGCCTCTGCCCTGATGGTGAACACCAGGAACCCTGAACCCACTGCACCTCGCCTGCCACATTTCTGCAGGCTTACGACACGTGCCTGTGAGATAACTGGATTTCCGACCGGGAGAAGGGTGTAGTCGTAGGGGACTTCATAGCAGAAACTGGTAAATTAGAACTGCAAACGTTTTTGCCCAGTACAATTATCTGCCAATCTTCTCATCAAACCCTGATAGTTAGATATAAGGAGAATCCAGACCCCATTAGTTTATGGGACTAGGTGAGCTTTAGATTGCCTAGAAATTAGAGTCTCACAGAAAATCGAGTAATGCATAAAAGAAATGAAAGGTAGGTGGTAGTGGTGGTGGTGGTGGTGGTGTTGGTTGTGTGTTTGTGTGTGTGTGTGTGTGTGTGTGTGCAGACTATTGCAAATAAAAGGAAGCTTGCATGTGAGAGACAGTTCAAACTGAAATTTGATGCTCTAATGGGAGGCTGACTTGAGGGGAAAATCTAAATGTGAAGGTAAGATCTTTTTAAATTTAATATGTTATTTAAAATATATCTTACATGTATTCTACCCCCCACCTCCTCTTTTTTCCTTTCTCAGTCCTTTATGATTAACACTGAATACTGTGGTAATAGCTGCATTTCCCATTGTTAACTTCTGGGTCTCATTCAGTGAGGGTTGACATGGATGTCAAATGGCATCCATTTGACACCCTTGCACAAAGACACATACCAGCCTAGAAGGAAACTAATTTTTAGCAGAAAGGATTTGTTGCCATTTTCATCACCATCTGCACTTAGCATTTCCAAGGAATAAAACTACTAAATAACATATTTTCTTTAGGAAAAAGTCAATGCCATATTAATTTGCCACCAGTACTTCCGACTTCCAGCAGAGCACACATTTGCCAATGCTTCTAGCAGCTTTCTTAAAAAAGCCAAAAGGCTTGATAAAGTCAGAAGAGCCCCAGAAAATGAGAACAAATGTTCAAACCAAATCATCCTCTCAAGTCACAAAGACATTTCATTTTACTGCTAGAACCAGTGGCTGACAAAAAGGAAGGCTAAAAATTAAGCTTTCAAGTTCTCCATTCGGGGTTTGGGGTTCACTTAGGGGAATTCCCTCCACAAAAGCAGATTCATGTTTCATCTAAGGTGGGAATCTATTTCACTCTAAGAGGTAAGTGAAACAGCAAGGAAATTCAGTTAATTCATCTCTGATGAGAGGAAGGAGACACACAGTTCCTCCGTTCACCAAGTGGTTTTTGGTCTACAGATTGTACCCATGTTTACTCCATATAAACAAGTCCGCTTTCAGTGCACACCACTGCTATCATGCATTTATAACTGCTCTGTGCTCGTCTCTCAGCATCGCCCAAATCTGTCTGATCCGTTGCAGTGCTGGCTGAAAAAAATCTAAACTCGATCTCTGCTGTCCAATCAGAACCCACCTGAAATGCCTTTCTTATTTTGAAACAATAAAACACAATTTTTTCCTAGTCAAACCACCAACTTGGGAATCTGCTTATGAATAGAAATACTAAATGGGTTCCACCTCCAAGACAGATACAGCATGGGTAGGATAAACATTACAGTGTCTCTTAATCCTGGCTATTTGATTTTTAAAAATGAAACAGCTTAACCCAGGGTTAGCCTTCTGCATAGGACCAGCCTTTAAGAAAAAGCAGAATGGAGTTAGCCTCATTTTCCTCAGAGACACTTCTTTTAACCTAGAGATCCTTCTTACCTGTCACTCTGAACTAAGAAAAAGGAAACACAAAGATGGAATGAGTTTGGGAAAAAAAAAAAAAAAGATCAAAGGGAAAACCCAGGAAGGAGAGAGCGCAAGATAGCAAGAGAAAATTCTGAACACAGCCCTGCTTCTGAGCCACTGACACCTCAATTCAATCATTCCTTTGACAACTACTAGTTGACTTTCCATCTTTAGTCTCATCCCCTGTGCCCCCAGAATTATAAGTGGTAACATTGAGGGTTTTGATGTACCAAGCACAAACTCAGAGTATACTAAGCACATCTTATCTCATTTGATTCTCTCAACAACTCTCTGAGATGGATACTATTATCCCAGTTTAAAGATAGGGAAAGCTGAGTCACCAAGAGGTTAAGTTACTTGCTCAAGACCTCTTGATTGCTATGCAGTACTTCATTCCTCTTCCTGCTTTTTTTCCCCTACCCTGACTACTGAATTATTGTTGTACATAGAATAGCTCTGTTTCTTTGAAATATCTGTAAAACTGTGATTAGCTTTTCTCGGGATTGTGAAATATATTTATTCCAAGTCATGTGTTCCTGGTTAGCAGGGTATTAGACCCTGTTTTTTCCATGATCTATGTTTAATGACTTCACCCCACATGGCAGGGTATCACAGGAGAATCATGGCCACCAGTGGGGGAGCTGATGACTGGTGGAGCCAAAGTGGATTTGGACTGAGTTCATCTAGTTGTGTTCTTACTTTAAAGGGGTTGCAGGGGAGCCCAATAAGAGCCCCCCTTGGGCACAGTGACTCCAGAAGATCAAGATCCAAGTCCACATGACAACTGTGTGTGCTCCCCAAGTGTTCACTCTGAGTCCAGTCTCCAAACCCGCCCCCCCATGAAAATGAGTGATTTGAGAAATAATGACAGGTTCCCTAAGGAGTTTGGGGGTTGTTTGGGAAAATGAGTTAATGGCTCCCTCACAACATTAAAAAAAAAAAAAAGTCAGTGTTATTATTCCAGTCTGGGGGAGTATCTTGGGCTCAGTTGTTTAGTGCATGATGCCGAGATGGTCAAAGGACAAAAGGATGTCTCCAAGCCAACTAGGCTCTGCCATCTCCTAACCTGACATGCCCTCTTTCTCTACCAGAAGCATCCTGAGTAAGAGAGCACTGCTGGAAGAATAAAGTCCAGCAGGCATCTCTCTAGAGAGATGTAACTAGTAATTTTAACTCCTCTATGGGACTCGCCTCAGGGGAGAAGAGGTGGTTATAAGGGAAATTGTGCTCCCCTGTTGTTGTCAGGGCTGGTTTGCTCCGCTGTCTTCCCCTGCAGTCCTGCAGGCTCTTAACATTTAAGAAGCACTGTGGCTGCCACGACATGGTCGGTATTTCACTCTGCCAGCAGCTGCAATTTATCTTTGGCTCTATCCTCTCCCTTAACCTGGAGTCAGCCAACCAACCTGGATTCCAGTTCCCCTATGACCACCATCTCCTTCTTAGATAATGTCTCCCTAACTGGGCTCCCAGCCTTCACTGTGATCCCTCCTCCAAGTCATCCCAGTCCATGCCAGAAGGAAACATGGTAAACGCAACTATGTCTCTTCCTTATTGAAAACCCTAAACTCAGCATACAAAGTCCTCTGTGGTTTCTGTCTAACTCTCCAGCCTCAGCTCTCAGCATTCCAGCTCTGCGAAGAGTACGCTGGTAGTGCTGATCTACTTAACACCTGTCCTACACACTCATGATTCACACAAATTATTTTTTTACTATTATTATTAAAGTATGATTGATATACAATATTGTGTTAGTTTCAGGTGTACAGCAAAGTGATTCAGTTATTTTTTTTCAGGTTATATTCTATTATGGGTTATTATAAGCTATTGAATATAATTTCCTGTGTGTCTGTGTGTGTGTGTGTGTGTGTGTGTGTGCACTCAGTTCCTCAGTAATGTCTGACACTTTTGTAACCCATGGACCGTAGGTTGCCAGGCTCCTGTGTCCATGGGATTTTCCAGGCAAGAATACTGGAGTGGGTTGCCATTTCCTATTCCAAAAGATCTTCCCAACCCAGGGATCGAACCCACATCTCTTGCATCTCCTGCATTGCAGGCAGATTCTTTACCATTGCACCACCCATTCCCCATGCTATAGGGAATCCTATACAAGTAAACTTGTTAGGGAATCCTAACAAGTAAATCTTTGTTGATTTTCTATTACAAAATTATTTGTTGATGAAAGGGAGAATTTGTAGCTATTTTGACTGCTGAAAGTTTCATGCCCCTTATTGGATGCACTCCAGCTGTCTTCAAAAATAGTCAGGAATATAGATCCAGAAGGAAATCAGAGTGGAGACCAAAATACCTCCACCATCACCCTGGGACACTCCTATATCACTCCAGGACAACTAAGGGAATTCCAAGAAGGAATACTGTTGGACTTTAAGCAAGGTCATTATGTATTATTAGTACCTAGGCAGTGATTTGCCTTATATTTAGTTTCTGGTGCCCAGTGTAATATCCAATACAGAGAGATGCTCAGTGTACTGGGTTGGATAGTGTCCCCCGCCAAATCCATGTCCTTTCCAGAACATCAGAATGTGACCTTATTTGGAAATAGGGTCACTGCAGATGCAGTTAATTGAGTTAAGCTGAGATCATACTGGAGTAGGGTGAAACCTTAATCTGGTTTGAATATTGTCCTTGTAAGAAGAAGAGAGACACACAAAGAGAACATCATGTGATAACAAAAGCCAAGATTGGAGTGATGTATCTGCAAGACAAGGAATGCCAAGGATTGCTGGCAACCACCAGCAGCCAGAAGAGGCAAGGACAGTTGTTCTTCTGGAGCCTACAGAGAGAGCATGGTCTTGTTGACATCTTATTTCAGACTTCTAACCTCCAGAACTGTTAGAGAATAAATTTCTGTTGTCTTAACCCACCTAATTTATGTAACTTATTAGAGCAGACCTAGGAAGTTAGTGGAGAAGGCAATGGCACCCCACTCCAGCACTCTTGCCTGGAAAATCCCATGGATGGAGGAGCTGGTGGGCTGCAGTCCATGGGGTAGCTGGGAGTCAGACATGACTGAGCGACTTCACTTTCACTTTTCACTTTCATGCATTGGAGAAGGAAATGGCAACCCACTCCAGTGCTCTTGCCTGGAGAATCCCAGGGATGGGGGAGCCTGGTGGGCTGCCGTCTATGGGGTTGCACAGAGTCGGACAAAAATGAAGCAACTTAGCAGCAGCAGCAGGAAATTAGTATACTCAGTGAATGTCTGTTTTGATAAAACAATGAAAGAAGCACAGGTGGAAAATTATTTGGAGCCAAATAAAGTATTAGCACCCTTAGACATATGACTTACAGGTTATCCAGCAAAATCAATTTCTCCTGCTCCATGGCCCATAACTAGATCAGAGCTGAACACATAGTTGGAACTCTACTAGTTTTGCTGTAGACTGGCTACAATACCTCACTCCAGTTAGAGAACAAAACTAAGAACTTAGAGGTCCTTTGCAAGGAAGCATAGATCATTTTGAAAATCTGATGTAACTATGGGCTCAGTCTCCAGAAAGATGCATAATATGGTCATATATGCCCAAGATTGCAGATAATTTCCGCCTACCCAAAACCCATTGAATCAAGATTAAGAACCCCTGAATTAGAAGATACAGGCAGACTATTTAGGCTTTTTCACCAGTTCTTTGGACACACTGAAAACAGAGAAAAGCAAGAGTTGTTTTTCCTTTTTCAAAGGCCTTGCCAAATCTGAAGGCCTCCATCATTTGTTTGGTCTTCAGGGCCTCACCAAAGAGTGAAGACAGGCTATGGGTGAGCAACCCAGTCTAGAGACCTGAATTCTAAAGCTTTGCCATTTAATTATTTTGTTCTTTCTCTCTTCTGTTCACACTCAGCTTTAGTAAAATGTGGATGCTTTTGGGGGTCAGAGGACAGGTTAATGAGATAATGCTGGTAAAGTACTTTGCCCCAGGGAAAGGTTCCTATGTAAACATGAGATATTATTAGACATTATCAAACTTCAGCCTTGCCAGCATTGACCTAGCCAGTGGTGAGTCCTTTTTCTTATCTACTGTTTGGCCAAATTGGGTTCTTTCTCTAAAGCAGAAAGTATGGGAGGTCTCCTGCAGCTAGTGTTGGGGATTCTGATAAGTGGACCCTATCACCTCCCCTTGAGCAGTGCAAACAGCTCATTTGACTACATTTGATTAAAGGCTCCATCCTTTACTAACAGTTAGCCCTAAATCTCTCTGTGCATACAAATTAAAGCAAAATCTTTAGGGAGTTCTTCCTTTGCTGTGTGTGTTAACTTCGATGCAAATTATTCAAATACATCAACAGGAAAATAAATGGTATTTCATGTTTGGTGGTTGCAATTTTTTTTTATCACCTAAAAGGATTTTAGAATTTCCCCCCTTTACTTCTGGTGTTCTTGGGCAATTTGAAAAAACAGAGAAACGTGATGACCATTGGTTTCAGGGACATTGGTTTTAGAACTAATAAGCATAACAAAAAAAGAAGAGGAATTTCTACAATTAGTAAATTATTGTTATACTCAAATGTTTCAAGCTAACATTTTTTTACACTCCAAAAAAAGGCAAAAGAAAAAAAGGGCAATTGCTTGAGTTCTATGGGAATTTGTTTTTTAAAAAAAAAAAAACCTCAAGGGAGCTTTTTTCATCATCAGAATTGACAAGGACATGGTGAACTAAGAGAAACCTAAAATGACAGCAGTAATTTTCATCAACATGAAGATGACATGGAATTTTAACTCAGACCCTTAAGAAATCCCACTACAAAGGGAAAAGTGTTCACCCACAATTACCCACTCCTCATGCCACATACTAAGGGTATCTGACATATGATATTAGTCAGTGCTCTGCATTTGGTCAAAATACATATTACCAAAATTCACCAGTCATGCATTTCAAC
Source organism: Bos javanicus (assembly GCF_032452875.1). Taxonomy (NCBI): domain Eukaryota; kingdom Metazoa; phylum Chordata; class Mammalia; order Artiodactyla; family Bovidae; genus Bos; species Bos javanicus. The sequence goes on from NC_083869.1 coordinate 90,681,043, forward strand.
CAGAAGAATGGTCTTTCAAAGAGATTATTGAACCCTAACAATGCAGAGTTTGAGCATCTTCTCTCCTTCCTTCCTTCCCCTTTCCCTCCCTCCTTTCCTCCATCTTTCCCTACTTCTCATTATGTATCAGGCACTGTGCTAAGCAAAGGGGAACGACATACATCGTACTCCTGTAAGATTAGGAGGTTTTGGCAGTTATCTCAAGTTTGGACAGACAAAGATGCACTTTGGGATAAGGAAAATGTCTTTGATGTATGTGGGGGGCGGGCAGGAAGTTGGAGGAGAAGAAGAAGGATAATTGCTAAGAATGATTGCCCTTGGGAGGTCCTATTTCAAGGTCCTATTTTAAGACAATTTTGAAAGGCATAGTCATGAGCTACTGCTAATATTCCCACCGTGTTACTTCCTCTACTTTCCCTCCAGTGGATCAAACATTTAACTCAGAACTTAAATGACTCCCCTCAAAAACCTATGATATAAATCTTTGTATCCAGGACACATGTGTTGACATCATAGGCTAAATTATGAAGGTATGGTGTTCTCTTTTCCTCTCTGAATAGTGTCGTAGGAACATTCATGCCTCATCAAAAAGGATAAAGGATGAATGAAAAGGACCCCAAAAAGGTTTTAGAAGAGGTATACATTGAAGTTGTTCAAATACATTTTTAGCATTTACTAAAAATAGCTCTGATTGCAGGAGAAAATAAAGTAGATGAAAAGCTTCTAATCAGATTTATGCTATCTGATCATGTAATTACACCCGGCTTTTAGGCCATTCTAACAAGTTTATTTGAAAAGGAAGAGAGATCATTGTTTATTGGAATGGCAATAATTTGGGTTTCTTTAATTGACTCCTGGTGTGAATAAGTTGATGCCTGCTGTTCTCTAAGAGGCAACATGGAAAGTTTCCAGGAAAAGTTCACATTCCAGGGACAGCTTTGGAATCCACTTTCCATTGCAACCTAAGTCTGCCACTGGGGCTTAAGTTCTTCCCAAGGAAACACCGGCCTTCAAAGGCAATTTCACCAGGTGGCAGTCACTGCAGCTGCACCAGGGGTTGGACAAGGAGCCCAGCATTAAGCAGGGCCATCAAGGCAATGGAAGGCATCTCTGAAACCTCACCTTCCCTGTGTCCAAAGCACGGAGGTCGCCAGAGGCTGTGACTTCAGGAGCCAACAGTGAGCGTTTGGAGACCGCATTAACAATTTGACACTGAGTCAGTCCAGAGGGGCTACAATGAAGTGGGGGAGGAGAGTGCAAAACCTTTCTCCTCCCAGGGCTCTCAAATGCCCAAAAGCAGTGTTGCCAGGTGCCTGCTAAAAATGAGTACATTCCAGAGGAATTTAATAAAGTGCAAAATAAAACTAATCCATACCTACTTGAAAGCAGAGGCACATTTTGAAGTCCCTCACTGCTCTAAGCTCTAGTAAACTGACATTTTCTTTATGGGAGTTTCAGGTAAGAAGGAAGGTAGCCAGCCACTGGGGGCCTGAAAGAGGAAGTGGGGGGTTCAAAGCCTGGTTTGATCCTTAAGGCCTAAAAGGTGGCTGGCTCTGGACACAGTTCTAACAGCTGCCATGTGCTTGGCACACCTGTGGCGAGTTCTGCCTCAGTTCACCCTTACAATGACCTTGCAAGGTTCACGGTATTATTCCAATTCAGCAGATACGGAAAAAGAGGTTGAAGGAGGTTAAGTAACTGGTCCTGGATCTTCTGGCCAGTATTTGAGTCTAATATCCCAGTTTCCTCTTTTTTTTTTTTTTTTCCTATTTGCTTTTACCTTTCCATTAAATGAAGAGTCATCAGCCAAAGGAGAAAAGAAAGCTTCCCCCATTTCTCCATCTGGCCCACATGGTTCGCTTGAAGGATGTGCTGAACCAGGATAGGAGCAGAGCAACTTCTCTTTCCTCCTCTATTTCTCTCAGCACCTGCCAAACAACTTTCAAAAAACACACTCCTACCCACTTCCATCAGACAGAAGATGGAACACTCCCAATAGTCAGAACCGACTTTTAAAGCACAAATTGCAAGTCATGCTGCTGCTTCAAAGCTTTCAATGACTTCCCATCCCAAACCCGTTAACACTAACTCACAAGACCCCACCTGACCTGGTTTTTACTCCCCCCACCCTCATCCTTTACTATCCTCCCCTGCGCCAACTTCTCCCCCCACCACACCCCACACCACATTGGCCTCCTCCCCTTGGTCAGATCCACCAAACACTCTTACCACAAGGCTTTCAGTGAGGGAATGCCGTGCTCCTACTGCTTCCACTTAGCTCAGCAGGCTCCTTTTCTCTAACGGTCTCAGCTGAAATGTCCCCTTCAAGACGATCTCACCAACTCTACTGTCTAATCAGGTGCCTCCCTACCCCATCATTCTCCATCCACATTCCCTGTTTAATTCCTTTTTGAAACTTATTATCACTTGTAATTATGTATTTTTTGTTTCATTGTGTACTTATGGTCTGTCACCCCATCTGGGCTCCTAACACAGTGCCTGGCACATATTAGATGTTCAAAACATATTTGTTAAATGAACAAATGTGCTAGCTCCAAAAACTGTTTTATTATTCTTGACAGAATGGCAATAAAAACCAGTCTCCTCCTGAAAGGTTATCGAGCTCTCCAGAGAAGGGGGAGGTCTGGGTGTTTATACATGGCTGAGCACTGGTGCAGAAACACATATTGCAAACATATTCTGCACAGTATAAAAATGATTTTGTCCTCTCAGCAACCCTCCTTCCTTCTGAGAACTTCCAACGTGCACAGAATGACCATGAACCCCCCATGCTGGTATAACGTGGATCATCACGGTCTCTTCCCTGACCCAGTCTCCATGAACATGGCTGTTCGTGGTGAGGGTACCCATCTGACCTAAGCTGGGCCAAGTTGAGCTTTCCCTTGGGACTCAGAATGGGAAGTGAAAAGGAAATCAGTCTCTTTTGGGGTCTCTGGGTTGCAGGATGTAAAAGGCCAGAAGCCATTAGTGGCCATCCGATGATCCTCAGAAATGAGAGGCAGCAATAGCATCCGGCTGCCATTTCCATCTCAGATTCTGCTTGTCCCTGAGATGCAGGAACTCAATATCATCAGCATGAGGTGTGCTTAGTCTCTCAGTCGTGTCTGACTCTTTGTGACCCTACAGACTGCAGCTCCTCTGTCCATGGGGATTTCCCAGGCAAGAATACTGGAGTGGGTGATCATTCCCTTCTCCAGGGGATCTTCCCAACCCAGGGATCAAATCTGGGTCTCTTACATTGCAGGAGGATTCTTTACCAGTTAAGCCACCAGGGAAGCCCCATCAGCATCATAGTTCACCCTTTTTTGCTTAATCTAGTTTGCCTTAGGTTTCTGTCATTTGTAACAAAAAGAGTCCCAACGAACAAAACAAACCTTTCTTTAAAAAAAAACAAACTCTATTTAAATAAATAATTGGCACAATAAGAAAAAATTAGGATGCCTTTCTTTTTTTTTTCCTTTTTTTTCACTTGTTCTTTTTTTTATGGATGTTATGGTTATGAAATTACAATGATTTTTTAAATTTAAATTTATTTATTTTAATTGGAGGCTAATTACTTTACAATTACAAAATAATTACATTTACAGTACGCCATGGGCGTACACATGTTCCCCATCCTGAACCCCGCTCCCACCTCCCTCCCCGTACCATCCCTCTGAGTCATCCCAGTGCACCAGCCCCAAGCAAGGATACTGTATCAAACCTGGACTGGCAATTTGTTTCTTATATGATATTATACACGTTTCCATGTTGTTGTTGTTGTTGTTAAGTCACTTCAGTCATGTCCAACTCTGTGCAATCCCATAGACAGCAGCCCACCAGGCTCCCCCGTCCCTGGGATTCTCCAGGCAAGAACACTGGAGTGGGTTGCTATTTCCTTCTCCAATGCATGAAAGTGAAAAGCGAAAGTGAGGTCAGTCGCTTAGTCGTGTCCGACTCTTATCGACCCCATGGACTGCAGCCTACCAGGCTCCTCCGTCCATGGGATTTTCCAGGCAAGAGTACTGGAGTGGGGTGCCATCGCCTTCTCCGACATGCCATTCCCCCAAATCATCCCACCCTCTTAGGATGCCTTTCTAATCATCCTCTAGGTCTGCTTCCTTTTCTCCAGGAGACTTTCCCATATGCACTTCTTACTGCCCAAAGTATCTCTCACCCTGGTGAATACCCAACGGCACCAACTTCTAAAACACAGTGGTAATTGGAAAAGGGGTGAGAAATATCGAAGCAAATGCAGCAACAGATTCGGAATGCATTGAAGACACCCACCTGGCATCTCCACAAAGACTGGGTGTCTGTCCAGGTCCTCCAAGGAGCAGACACCACGAGGGGATTAGATGTGCAAGGGATTTATTATGAAAAACACCTGTGAGGGAAAATGGGAAGGGAGCCAGGAGAACTACCAGGGACAGGTCTGACCACATGAAGAGGGGAGAAGAAAGTTTGCATTGGAAGCATCTTAGACTCGATGCAGTTCTGAAGAAGCAAGGCTGCCAGAAGTCCTGGAGCCAAAGTCACTCCCACCAGCAGTGCCTCCCAAGAGCTAGCCTGCCTGCCACACCAACTCTGTCATTCTCAGTCCTCCACAAGGAATGGTCTGCAGGAAGCTTGGCCTCCGTGCCAATGTGATGATGGCGCTCAGAGTGCACAGGTGGGGTCCTCAATCAGTTATGCTCTGCACAGTCAGAGATCCGAGAGGTGCTTCTTCATGGCCACCACAATTGGCCTGTTTTCTTCACAAGACCTCATCCAGTACCTATTTTTCCAACCTATTTCAAGAGCACTTGAATATCGTCTGCTCCTCTGCCCTGATCCATACAAGCCAAGGTACTCCGTCCCTCTGAATTCCCATAGCATCTCTCCACTCCTCTCTTACACAACTGAATACTTTCTATATTGTCTTACTGTCTTGTAATACTTTCCATTTTGTGTTGTGTGTGTTATATGCAGCACACCCAGATACAACTAATTCCTGGAAAACATGATTCTGTAAGGGGGAGGAGGCTACTTGTCTCCTTGCTAACCCTGAGCACCAGAATCCTAAAATGAATATTGTGAGTTTGCTTCCCTTAGATATCTGCCGTATTCCCTTTATTCTCAGACTCTATTTGTTCACATCTTCACCTTTCTAAAATTGGGATGCTGCTTATATCACGGCAAAGAAATTTGCCACCTGCTGGCAGGAGAGTGAGTTGAGACAGAGTTGTCATTGTCTACCCATGGGAGAGCTTAGCGAGGCATATTTACAATAAGTGAAGCAAATATTTATTGCTGAAGGCATGACTACACTTTCATGTTTTCATAGCAAAACAACAGCCAAGCATTTCAGAGGACACAGAAAGGGGATTTGCCAGTCTACACAATGGGCACTGTAATTACATACAATAAAAAGTGACACATCTCTTAGGAGAAACAGAATTTTTAAAGTTAAAGGAGGTTGGAACGATCAATTCACTCATTGCAAAGTCACCCGCAGGTGCCAAATATCTTTCTGAACCTTCTGGATGACTTTCAAGACAAGCTGTTTACCTTCCAGGAAGGAGTAATTTAATTAAGAGTAGGACAAAACTATGAGTTTAACTGAACAAGAAATACAAATGAATCCCTAATAGTCTTTTGTTGTTGTTGTTGTCGCTTAGTCTCTAAGACATGTCTGACTCTTTGGGGACCCCCCATGGACTGTAACCTGCCAGGCCCCTGGTAGTCTGCAATATGACTAACAATTAAAATGCCTGGCCTGCACTTGCTAAGGAGGTCAAGATCACTAGGCAAGGTGAAGAGAAGCTATAATGCTACATACAGCTGCCAGTGGTCAAAAATGATTCAGGAAGAATCATCAGGCTGAATTTTTAAAATGTTTATCCTCATAAGTTGGATGGAGCACTGAAAAAAAATGTTGAGGTAAATGTTACTTTTAGTGTTCAGATTTACTGTAGTTTCTTATCCTTAAAACCTGTTATTAAATCAAGAATATATCTTAAAATATATGACGTCTTGGAATTGAGGAATTAGGTTTAACATACTAATAAATGGAATGGTTAACTTTTGATTCTATGTTAACACCCAAAGAATTTGTTAAGAATAATGAAATCTACACCCTGAAATGAGAATCTGTACAGTTTACAATATTGAATTGGCAAGCTCAGTATATGTATCACAATTTACTCTTTCTCCCTCACCTATGGAAGACATAAGTAAAATCAGCTGTGGAACTCTTTTTTGCTAGGCTGGGGTCCTGTGGAATTATTTTCAATCAAGTATTCTAGGAAGCCACGACCAACTGCTTCTACTTGGTGCATAACAGTTAACCTATATGCCATGCCTGTGATATATTCTTTTGTAGACTTAACTCCAAAGAAAATGCAAGGAGTTTTAACCCCAGTCTCCTTTCTCTCCATCCTAAGGATTAGTGAAAACTCACAACAGTGTGGCCAAAAGGACCATTTGGGGATTAGCTTGGAATCTTCTTGCAAGTTCTAGAATCTCTAGACCTTGTGCCCTCGTGTTGCTGTGGCCATCCCACCTTGTTAATAACCACAAAATATTTGTTTACATATTTACTCCTATACAGCTTTTAAGTACCAAGCACCTTTCAATTGTAGAGTAGGAAATGGCAACCCACTCCAGTATTCTTGACTGGGAAATCCCACGGACAGAGGAGGCTGGCAGGCTATAGTCTATGCGGTCACAAAAGAGTCAGACATGACTGAGCGACTAAACAACGACAACAAATCTTTCACTTGATGCATATGAAAGATTTTCTTTCTAAAAATATGCCATACTTATGCTTGTTTACTACCTATTCTGCTAACTAATGAAAATATCGGTGTAGTATGTCATAAAGCTGAATGCACAAACCAAGAGTTCTGTGTCTTTATTCTCTTGGTCTTTAACCAGTGTGCACTATCCTTTGTTAGAAAGGATAAGAATCACTTCCTGCTTAGAATCCAAGCTGAAAATGTGTTCCCACTTCAGAGTGTCTTGAAACTTCCTGTGTCACACCATTAAGATTCCCCCAGGCAAGAGCAGCTTGGAGTCTTAATACTTAATCGTGCCCCTCCCTGTAATGTGTAGGCTCACTGTAACATGTCTTCTTTTCCATTTTTAGGATGTAAACTTCCTGAGCCCAGGAACTATATATTTATCTATTTACCCATATCACACTATCTTTTATCAAAGCCTTCATGTAGATGCTCCATAGTTTTTCCTTTTTTTTTGAATGTAAAAACTATCTGGAAAAGGCTCAAAGACAGAGAACATTTCCACTGCACCAGACTACACCTCTATTCCAATCTGTTGTAAGTCCTGGATCTGAAGAAAGAGCTAAGGAATTTTGTTTCTCTTATTACATCCTCTTCATCTCCATCCCCAAGAATTCCTGATATTCAAGGAATTCCTCAGTCCAAAAAATAAATAACCATAGAGTCTCCTACCTGCTGCATGTGGTTCTCAATGCTGGCTGAACACCTGAGGAGCTCCTGTGAATAAAAATGATCAGTGTCAGGACCCTACTTCATAATAATCAGGATCAGTGGGGGTGGCACATCATTTCTCCTAGTCCTTGCATAGCCCCATGTGACAGATGCTATTATCCTCATTTTCCAGATGAGGAAACTGAGGCTCAGAGATGGGAATAATTTTTCCATTACACATCTATCAAGAGTTGGCACAAGCCTAGTCCCCAAATGACTCTCAAATATATGTTGTTTTTGTTAAGTGTCCTCAACAGCATCTTTTAACGACTTGTGAGGTAGCACCACCCAGAGCCCTCACTCGGCTAAGCTTCAGGCAGGCTGGTATCAAACACAGAGACCCATTCATCCGCATACACAGCTGCAGAGGAGGACCTTGGCTTGCCAAGCAGAGCAGCCACAAACCCTAACTGTCTCTGAATTGTCAACTGTCCCATTACATCTTGGCACCATGACCAGGATGACGGTTTTCTCTTGAGAACCAGAAGGTTAGGGCAGCATAAATGTTAGGATGGATGGCCAAGCCAAAAGCCAACATCTTTTCTAAAGATTACTGTGCATTTTGAACACTTTAATTCTTGAATGAGGCTATGTGTTTAGATTTCAGTGAGTATAATAAGGACATGGGATGACATTTGATTAAAAAAAAAAGATGAAAATGAATTAAATGGATTGGTATAGGTGAGCCAAAAGTGAGAACAGCTTGCCTTCTTCCCCATCTCTATTGATTTCATCTATCCATTCGCTAGACAAAACAAGAAAACTCAAAGTGATTCTCTGTAAGATTAAAGGATTCCCCTAAAAATGCCCATCTTTATTAGTTAGAGAATCTCATCAACTTTCTTCCCCGCAAATGCTGCATGAAGAGCTACTTTACCCTGTTCTTCTTAGCAAATCTGAAGCTGCTAAGACATTTTGGGGTGGGTGGAGGAGACGCCAGGCTCCCTGGGTTCTGTTGGAGGCAGACTTCTTTCCCCAGCTTGTGGCAGACTGGGGACAAGCCTTCTACAATATGGATTTCGTTGTCTGAACTCCCTCAATTCAGCAACGCCCCTTGTCAGAGCACAGAGCCTGCAGTTATATCACAGATCAGCCCAGGAAACAGCGAGTCATGAATCACGGAGGCACATGGATTTCTGCCGAACAAAGAAAGCCAGCTCTGGGAAACTTTCTGGCCCTGGCTTTCCCTCTGTCCCAGTGGAAAAGCAGGTAATTTCCAACTGGTCCTGTAGAAAACCAGTACAAGGATCATGCAAGGCAGGTGTATCCAACCCAGTCCATTGCTTTATCTTCTCACATATACAAATACTATTTTTCATACCAGCTGCATCCTAAACCCCGAGTTAAGATGGTGATTAGTGGTGGTGGTGGGTGTCTCAGTAGGAGCTTTCTTAAGAAGAAAGGGCTTTGATTGAGCCAATGAAAGCTGTTGCCAGGGAACCAGATGCCATGAACAGGCCACTCCAGCAGCGTAAGAATACAAGCCTGGAGTGCTGGACTGAGCGTTAAGTGTACTTGGCAGCCGAGTCCTACAAGGCCAGTTAACTCTTTGTGCACCTAACCATGTCTAGACAGTGAATCAAGATGAGGATTTTTGTAAAATCTGAAAAGCTGCCCCTGCTCTCAGCCAATTCCATTGGAATGTACTCTTTCAAAGAGGTTTTTCCTACCTAACAACTGCCCTGTGAAACCTGCTTTAGAAGGGGTTGGCATCAGAGGTGGGCGTGTGCAAGGACTGGTTAAGGCCCAAGGTTCTGCAGAGGACATGCTCACATCTGACCACACTTTTTGTGACACTAGTGGGTCCTCTGGACTCTCAGTAGGCCTGCATCGGGTCTTTGGCCTCTGAGAAAGGACTTTGCTGCTCTAGGTGAATCTGCTCTGCAAGATCAGAAGGAGATGCTTCTTCCCTCCTTAAACACCTACTTATGGAGCTTCCTAGGGCCAGCCGGAGGTTGGCAACCTCTGCCCCACTTTAATATTGTTGCCTGGAGGAGTGTAGGCACAGGCTGGCTTTCTGGGGAAATGGGGAAACAGGCAAAGCCACTGAGGATGGGCCTCATGAACCCACTTCCCAAGGGAGACTTACCCACTGTCTTGCCCCAACTCTTCCTCTCCCTCATTTCTCCCCCATCAGTCCCAAACCCAGGCATGTGCTCTGGGTCCCCTTCCTATACAGTATGGTTAATGCCATCTCTGCAGAAGGACTTGCATCTGAACTCGGCTCTCCAGAAGATATGAATGCTTTCCCAAAGGAAACTATAAAGGTTGAGTCACAGACAGTGGGCTTACCTGTGGGCCAGGGGCTCCTGGTACAAAGTGAACTCTAGCAGCAAGGGCCTTGAGGTGAAGTTTTCCCAGAACCCAGGCTCCGTGATGCCCCTTCCTCTTCCTCAGACTGTCAGCTCCAGCTTCCTGGCAGCTCCCTTCCTGGGCTAAGAGCGAGGACACTGATTGGTATATCAAAACCTCACTAATGTGGGCAAATAGAGGGGAGGTATTTGTGTACCTTGGGTTATACAATACATATGTCCCTGGAAAGATACAAATGCTTTGTACATCAAATTAGCATTTTGCTAAAATGATTAGCAGACAGCTCACAATTTTCACTCCATAGTAGTTAGAAAGTATAAAAACCATTACCATCACATGGTTTAAAGAGTGAACTGGGAGCCAGGTGATGGAGAACTATCTAGTTGTGCAGCCCCAGCGACTTACTGTGAACAACACATGAGATTCCCTAGTGTGAGAAAATGGCTTTCAGGACATCATTTTGTACAACAAAGCTTCACCACTGTGTGCTAATGGTGGGGGCAGAATTTCTGTGTATTCTCAATTGTGCGATGCCATTCAGCTCAGTTCGGTTCACTCAGTGGTGTCTGACTCTTGGCGACCCCATGAACCGCAACATGCCAGGCTTCCCTGTCCATCACCCACTCCCAGAGTCCACCCAAACCCATGTCCATTGAGTCGGTGATGCCATCCAACCATCTCACACTCTGTCGTCCCCTTCTCCTCCTGCCCTCAATCTTTCCCAGCATCAGGGTCTTTTCCAATGAGCCAGCTCTTCGCATCAGGTGGCCAAAGTATTGGAGTTTCAGTTTCAATACCAGTCCTTCCAATGAACACCCAGGACTGATCTCCTCTAGGATGGACTGGTTGGATCTCCTTGCAGTCCAAGGGACTCTCAAGAGTCTTCTCTAACACCACAGTTCAAAAGCACCAATTCTTCGGCTCTCAGCTTAATTTACAGTCCAACTCTCACATCCATACATGACCACTGGAAAAACCATAGCCTTGAATAGACAGACCTTTGTTGGCAAAGTAATGTCTCTGCTCTTTAATATGCTGTCTATGTTGGTCATAACGTTCCTTCCAAGGAGTAAGTGTCTTTTAATTTCACGGCTGCAATCACCATCTGCAGCGATTTTGGAGCTCCAAAAAATAAAGTCAGCCACTGTCTCCACTGTTTCCCCATCTATTTCTCATGAAGTGATGGAACCAGATGCCATGATCTTAGTTTTCTGAATGTTGAGCTTTAAGCCAACTTCTTCATGCTCCTCTTTCACTTTCATCAAGAGGCTCTTTAGTTCCTCTTCACTTTCTGCCACAAGGGTGGTGTCATCTGCATATCTGAGGTTATTGATATTTCTCCTGGCAATCTTGATTCCAGCTTGTGCTTCCTCCAGCCCAGCATTTCTCATGATGTACTCTGCATGTAAGTTAAATAAGCAGGGTGACAATACACAGCCTTGACATACTCCTTTTCCTATTTGGAACCAGTCTGTTGTTCTATGTCCATTATCTATTGAAAAAAATTTTTTTCTATTTACTGAGCAGGTACTGTGTGCCAGGCACTACACCCAGTGTCTTACGTAAGTCATCTTATTTGTTAATTAAAGAAACATCACTGTACCAGTAATTAATGAAAATCAAAAGAAAACAATTTACCTACCACCATGTAATGACACAAATAAAGTATTTTACCTTCTTACTCTAATATTCAATGGTTCTAAATGATCAGAATCTGTGTACTTCTGATGAATGACATTTGCTCTGAGACTCTCCACTTAGAATTAAAACCACTGTTCTCATCGCCCCTCACAAGTTTCCCTTCAAAGGTGTGTTATGTTTGCCCCTGGTGACTGAGCCGCTAGCCAGAATGATTGATTTCCCACATGTTAGGAAAGAATCAAGAATGTGTGATTTGTATTTCTTCTCCAACCTTACTATCTCTCCATCATAAATTTAAAAGCTTGAAATTACTATGAGCACTCCTACTAATAAAATGAAGCCCTGAGCAAAAGCAAAGCTAAATATTTTAGACTCTCAACGCAAACTGTTCAGAAAGATCTGAAGTAAATAGATCTCCAGCCCCCTCGCTCCTCAACTAGATGAACCATGTGGTCATAATTTATCCATGAGAAGAAGAAGGGAGCAGGGAGTCATGGCTGACACTTTCTCCCTTGCTGTGATTCTAGAGTATTCTTTATTCTCTTTTGTATTTTCTTCTTTCAAACCTGATCTGGGCCGCATGAGAAATTAACCCTAGCCTCTGAACAAGCCAAGGAAGACATCTTCAGCAAGTCTGTGCGTCTTCCAGCAAATTGAGAGCTCTGTATCTCCCTCATTAATTCTCTTGGTGCCCTGTCAGCCTCTAAATATCAAGGTTTTTGTTGGTCAGTGACTTTCACCTATGACCCTAAACTTTGTTTTTGTTGTTGTTCAGTCATTAAATCATGTCTGATTTTTTGCAACTCTGTGGACTACAGCACACCAAGCCTCCCTGTCCCTCACAATCTCCAGGAGTTTGCCCAAGTTCGTGTCCATTGAACCAGTGACGCCATCGAACCATCTCATCCTCTGCCTCTCTCTTCTTTTGCCTTCAATGTTTCCCAGCACCTTCAGTGTTTCCTAAGCTTTATAGTACAGGTGAATTACTAACTACTGAAACAGGCTTTAACCTAATTCTCTCCATATATCAGTCCTACTGGCTCAAAGATCCTCACATATCTCTTTGAACATGTTAAAAAGCAAGTCACAAATGTTTATTCAACTGTTACTATATATAAGGGGTGCTAGGAGAAGTACTGGTGGCCCAGACAGTAAAGAATCTACGTGCAATGCAGGATTCCTGGGTTCATTCCCTGGGTTAGGAAGATCTCTTGGAAAAGGGAATGGCAACCTACTCCAGTGTTCTTGCCTGGAGAATTCCAAGGACAGAGGAGCCTGACAGGCTACAGTCCATGGGGTCACAAAGAGTCAGACACGACTGAGCAACTTTCACTTTCAAGAACTATAAGATGTGGTCTCTACCTTCCAAAGATTTCCAGTCTAGTCGGGAGTATAAAACACAAGCAAATAGAGCTTTTCATAATGCAAAGCCATGCTGATTGTGACATACACAGCCCACATTTTTAATATTTTTTGTTTGGACTTTCTTGGACAATTTTCTTTGGTGCTTGTGGCAGATGACCATAGATGGCTTTACCAATCTTCATTCCATGTCCCTTCAGTGCGGGATGCTGGAAAGCTAAAAATGTGATTGCCTGGCCTCCACTGCAACTAAGTTTGAAAGATCAAGTGAAGAGAAGAAAGGTTGAAGAGATGTGACTATTTTGAGGTTATCACAGCTGCTGGACACAAATCCAGTGTCCAGTCACCAGTTTGATGGTAGTGATGGCCTCAGTTAGCAGCTTCCAGACTGGTGGATATTAGCCAGGATGTAATTTAGCTTCTTATGAATCATTGCTGCTACTTTGTTGCAGAAGCGGGATGACCAATAGGCTGGGATTAGGGCTTCCCAGGAGGTGCTAGTGGTAAAGAACCTGCCTGCCAATGCAGGAGACAGAAAAGACACAGTTCTATCCCTGGGTCGGGAAGATCCCCTGGAGGAGGGCATGGCAACCCACTCCAGTATTCTTGTTTGGAGAATCCCACGGACAGAGGAGCCTGGAGGGCTACAGTCCATGGGGTCTCAAATAGCTGGACACGGCTGACCGACTTAGCACTCATGCAGGCAGGACCAAATTTGGACTAGGTCTTATGTCGCCTCTGGTTTGTCAGGCTTTGTGCAAATCATTTTTTTTTTTTTTACATGTACACACTGCTTTATTTTTTTATTTTTGGCTGCACTGGGTCTTCACTGCTGTGCAGGCTTTTCTCGAGCTGTGGCAAGCGAGGGCTACTTGGCCACAGTGTGGCAAGCCTGGGGTGCTCAGGCTTCTCACTGCAGTGGCTTCTCTTGTTGAGGAGCACAGGCTCTAGGCACATGGGCTTCAGTAGTTGCTGCACAGGGGCTTGTCAGTTATGGCTCATGGGCCCTAGAGTGTGCAGGCTTCAGTAGATATGGCATACGGGCTCAGTTGCTCCACTGAATGTGGGATCTTCCTGGACCAGGGATCGAACCCCTGTCCCTGGCATTGGCGGGTGGATTCTTATTCCTGAGCCACCAGGGAAGTCTTGTGCAAATCATTTCATTTCTCTGTGTTCTGGCCTTGCCTTATGGAGTAACTAAGACAGCAGCAATGATTTGTCTTGTAGGCTGCCTGAGCAGGTAACTAGAATTCCTAGACCACATTCTCACACTGCCCTTTAAAGGGGTATAAGGACCTGCACCATCCCATAGGCTACTTCGCCAACGTGGCATCCATTTACTGCAAAACACTCTGGAGCAAGGGACAAATTCCTGGACGTGCTGGGGACATGGCCACTGAATAACATCTCTTCTCTTTGTTTCATGTGGTTTCTATTTATTTACAGAGCGCCATGGTTATTCATGATGCTTTACAAACCATAAAAATGAGGTCTCCACCCTATAGAATTTACAGTGTAATTTAAACAGACATGCTGCATGGGCTGACAGGTCAGGCATGCCAGGAGATGGTGTTGGTGTTATATAACATGGGTGTGGAGGGTTTCTTCTTGAGTTATAAATACTTTCCAGTTACAAGGGCCTTTCATCTGGGATCCCCTAGCACTTTAGAATAGCAATAACCTCGATTGCTTTCTAAATGCACTTTCCATAAACTGCTGTGGGGACTGAGTAAATGCTTTTAAATGTCTATTAATTGATCTGTACATCTGTTCATTGTCTGTATTAAACAGCATGGATGTAAACACGACAGTTCAAGAGAGGCCCTCTTTGGACTATGGTTTGGCTGCTCCCAGACTACCATCCCAGCCTGGCTGCACAGCATTGGGAGAGCCAGATGGGCACCCAGCTATTTTCCCAGGTGAGATGCTCATCCAACCTAGACTCAGAAAGACCACTTCCTGGGGACTGGCTTCACCACCTATGCATGAGTTAGCATTTCCAAGTCAGGTAAGCTCAGAGAAAGAATTGCCAATGGAAACCTTGGAGTTATTCCGTAGCCAACAACAATGGCTCTCATCCAAGTTCCAGTCACTCCATCACTTTCCTCTTATGCTCCTTATTGTCTCCCTTGAGCAGCGGCATTTTCAAAATGTTGTTCTTCAGTCACTAAGTCATGTCCAACTTTTTGTGACCCCATGGACTGCAGCATACCAGTCTTCCCTGTCCATCACTATCTTCCAGAGCTTGCTCAAATTCATGTCCATTGAGTCAGTGATGCTATCTAACCATCTCATCCTCTGCTGTCCTCTTCTCCTTTTGCCCTCAGTCTTTCCCAGCATCAGGGTCTTTTCCAATGGGTTGGCTCTTTGCATCAGGTGCCCAAAGTATTGGAGCTTCAGCTTCAGCATCAGTCCTTCCAATAACTATTCAGGGTTGATTTCCTTTAAAAATGACTGGTTTGATCTCCTTGCTATCCGAGGGACTCTCAAGAATCTTCTTCAGCACCACAATTTGAAAGCATCAATTCTTTGACACTCAGCTTTCTTTTTTATTTAATCAATTTATTTTTAAATTGAAGGATAATTGCTTTACAGAATTTTGTTAGTTTCTGACAAACATCCACATGAATCAGCCACAGCTACACATACATCCCCTCCCTCTTGAACCTCCCTGCCATCTCCCCGCCATCCCACTCCTCTAGGTTGTTACAGAGCCCCTGTTTGAGTTCCCTGAGTCATACAGCAAATTTCCGTTGACCATCTATTTTACATGTGGTAATGTAAGTTTCCATGTTACTCTCTATATATATCTCATCCTCTCCTTCCTCCCCACCCCCACACCATGTCCATAAGTCTGTTTTCTATGTCTGTGTCTCCACTGCTGTGCTGCAAATAATTTCATCAGTACCATCTTTCTAGATTCCATATATGTGAGTTAGTATACAGTATTTTTCTTTCTCTTTCTGACTTATTGCACTCTGTTTAATAGGCTCTAGGTTCATCCACCTTAGCATTCCTTTTTATGGCTAAGTAATATTCCACTGTATATATGTACCACAGCCTCACTATTCCTTCATCTGTTGATGGACCTCTAGCTTCCATGTTCTAGCTATTGCAGATAGTTCTGCAATGAACACTGGGGCACATGTCTTTTTCAACTTTGGTTTCCTCAGAGTATATTCCTAGTAGTGGGATTGCTGGGTCATATGGTGGTTTTATTTCTAGTTTTTAAAGGAATCTCCATACTATCTCTTCCATAGTCACTGTATCAATTTATATTCCCACCAACAGTACAAGTGAGTTCCCCTTCTCCACACCCTTTCCAGCATTTATTATTTGTAGACTTTTTGATGATGGCCATTCTGACAACTGTGAGGTGATAACTCATTGTAGTTTATTTGCATTTCTCTAATAATGGATGCTCAGCCTTCTTTATGGTCCATCTCTCATGACTACTGGAAAACCATAACTTTGACTATATGGACTTTTGTCGGCAAAGTGATGTCTCTACTTTTTTCTAAGTTGTCTAGGCTTGTCATAGCTTTCCTTCCAAGGAGCAAGTATCTTTTAAATTCATGGCTGCAATCACTGTCCACATTGATTTTGGAACCAAGAAAATAAAATCTGCCACTATTTCCATTTTTTCCCCATCTATTTACCATGAAGTGATGGGACAAGATGCATGATCTTAGTTTTATAAATGTTGAGTTTTATGCCAGCTATTCCACTCTCTTTTTTCACCCTGATCAAGAGCCTTTTTAATTCATTAGAGTGGTATCATCTGCATATCTGAGGTTGTTGATATTTGGCAATCTTGATTCCAGTTTGTGATTCATCCAGCATGGCATTTCACATGATATATTCTGCATATAAGTTAAATAAGCAGGGTGACAATATACAGCCTTGATGTATTCCTTTCCAAATTTTGAACCAGTCCATTGTTCCATGTCCAGTTCTAACTGTTCCTTCTTGATTCGTATACAGGTTTCTCAGGAGGCAGGTGAAGTGGTCTGGTACTCCCAACTCATTAAGAATTTTCCAGTTTGTTGTGATCCACACAGTCAAAGGCTTTAGCGTAGTCAATGGAGAAGAAGTAGATGTTTTTCCAGAATTCCCTTGCTTTCTCCATGATCCAATGAATGTTGGCAATTTGACCTCTGGTTCCTCTGCCTTTTCTAAATCCAGCTCGTACATCTGAAAGCTCTTGGTTCACATATTGCTGAAGGCTAGGTTGAAGGCTTTTGAGCATAACCTTGCTAGCATGTGAAATGGCAACATTATATATCATTACATTTGGTATAGAATTTTCCCTTCTATGTCTCACTCAAAGGCTATTTAGCAAGTGACTATTCCTGGCCTATTTAACAAATTCATTCAAATCCAGGGGAAGTTTGGCATGGGATGCCAGGTCCTAAAAGTTCAACCCAGAAGTTTATGATAAGCTAACATCCCTTGTTCTATCCATCCTTTATATTGTTCTCAGAGTTATCGTTCTAAGATACAGGTAGATTCACAACAACCCCCTGTTTTCAAAATCCTACTAGAAGATTGAAGTCCAAGATGACTTTGCAGGGACATGTTGCCTTCGTGGTCTTGGCTACCTGGCCTGTCTTTCCAGCTTCATCTCTGTCCATGGGAGCTGAAGCTGTGGCTACACCTAAGAAGCTGGCTATACTAAAGAAGGTGGCCCTCCCCTAGAGATCTCAGATTTTCCTGTCCATGACTCCTGCCCCTCTCATCCTCCCTGCTCACCATCCATGAATGTCCATTAAAGCCCACCTCTAGTACCCCTCATCCTTGTGGCCTTCTACAAGGCCCACCACCATGCATCACCCCACCATCACCACACATCACCCAGCCATCACCATGCATCATGCCACCATCACCACACATCACGCCACCACCACCATGCATCACACCACCACCACCACACATCACCCAGCCGTCACCATGCATCATGCCACCATCACCACACATCACGCCACCACCACCATGCATCACACCACCATCACCACACATCACCCAGCCACCACCATGCATCATGCCACCATCACCACACATCACGTCACCACCACCACGCATCACGCCACTACCACCATGCATCATGCCACCACCACCCTTGCTTCTTTTCCTAGAGCACCTGCTCATTTCCACCTCCAAATCACTGTTGTCACATCATCTTCCAGTTGCTGGCCCCCACACACCTGTCTTCTCACCCTGATGGGAGCTTCTTGAGGGCAGAGACCACATCTCACATGTAGTAATCTCCTAGTAGAGTTTTGTTGAAAGGTCATTTTGACCTTTCAGGGATGGAGAAGACGATGGGAGAGAACGTGCATGCACTTCAGTTGTGTCTGACTCTTTGTGACCCCATGGACTGTCGCCCACCTGGTTCCTCTGTCCATGGGATTCTCCAGGCAAGAATTCTGGAGTGGGTTACCATGCCTTCCTTCAAGGAATCTTCCCAAACCAGGGATCCAACTCATGTCACAGCAGCCGGGCTGTTAACTACTAGCACCAACTGGGAAGCCCATGGGAGAGAGCATCAATGGCTTAAAAACCCTGGAAACTATTGGAACCTTCATTTTGTAGAATTTTGTCTCATCTGCTATAAGGAGTTCACTCTATAATAATGCTGCCCAATGGCTTTCAGATTATAAAGTGCTAAATTCAGTTTTTTATTTTCTTTGCTCTACATTTTTTTAGATTTTAGCTCAAAATCTAAAGTATGCATAACATAAAATGTATCATTTTAATAATTTTTAAATGTACCATTCATTGACATTAAATAATTTCACATTATTGTGCAGTTATCACCACCACCCATTGCCAGAACTTTTTCATCTTCTAAAATTGAAACTCTGTACCCATTAAACACTAACTTTCTATTCCTTTTCCCACATCTCCTGGGAAACATCATTTTAGTTTCTGTCCCTATGAATTCAACTATTCAAAGTATTTACCTCATACAATTGGAGTCACGCAATGTCAATATTTGTTCCTTTGTGACTGTCTCATTTCATTCAGCATAATGTCTTCAAGAAAATCCAACCAGTCGATCCTAAAGGAAATTAACCCTGAATATTCATGGGAAGGACTGATGCCGAAGCTCCAATACTTTGACCACCTGATGCAAAGAGCTGACTCTTTGGAAAAGATTCTGGGCTGGGTAAGATTGAAGACAAAAGGCGAAAGGGGTAGCAGAAGATGAAATGATTAGATAGCATCATTGACTCAATGAACATGAATTTGAGCAAACTCTGGGAGATAGTGATGGACAGGGAAGACTGGTGTGCTGAAGTCCATGGGGTCACAAAGAGTCGGACACAGCTTAACAACTGAACAACAACGTCTTCAAGGTTCATCTATATTGTAGCGTGTATCCAAATTTATTTCCTTTTCAAGGGTGAATAATATTCTGTTTTATATATTTGTCACACTTTGTTTTTCCATTCGTCTATCATCTGTCAAGTGAACAGTTGAATTTTTCCCACATTTCAACTATTGTGAATAACATTGCTATAAACATGGATGTTCAAATATCTAAGTCCTTGCTTTCACTTCTTTTGGGTCATATACCCAAAAGTAGAATTACTGGATCATATGGTAATTTATGTTTAATTTTATGAGTAACTGCCATACAGTTTTTTCTTTATGTATTATGCCAAATGGCTTGTAGATGTTAGCTCCCATCAGTTCAGTTCAGTTCAGTTCAGTCGCTCAGTCGTGTCTGACTCTTTGCGACCCCATGAATCACAGCATGCCAGGCCTCCCTGTCCATCACCAACTCCCGGAGTTCACTCAGACTCACATCCATCGAGTCGGTGATGCCATACAGCCATCTCATCCTCTGTCGTCCCCTTCTCCTCCTGCCCCCAATCCCTCCCAGCATTAGAGTCTTTTCCCATGAGTCAACTCTTCACATGAGGTGGCCAAAGTCCTGGAGTTTCAGCTTTAGCATCATTCCTTCCAAAGAACACCCAGGACTGATCTCCTTTAGAATGGACTGGTTGGATTTCCTTGCAGTCCAAGGTACTCTCAGGAGTCTTCTCCAACACCACAGTTCAAAAGCATCAATTCTTCAGCACTCAGCTTTCTTCACAGTCCAACTCTCACATCCATACATGACCACAGGAAAAACCATAGCCTTGACTAGACGGACCTTTGTTGGCAAAGGAATGTCTCTGCTTTTCAATATGCTATCTAGGTTGGTCATAACCAGGGATTGAATCTGATCTTTGGCAGTGAAAGCTCAGAGTCTCAACTACTGGACCATCAAAGAATTCCTGACATACTGTTTTCCATACCTGTTGCATCATTTGATATTCCCACTAATGCACAAGGATCCCAATTTCTCCACATCTTCAGAACACTTATTATTTTCTGGACTTTTTCTGTTTGTTTTTATTTTTTTTAATAGTCATTCTAAGATGGTGCTAGTGGTAAAGAACCTGCCTGACAATGCTAATGCAGAAGATGTAACAGACCCAGGTTCGATCCCTGGGTCAGGAAGATCCCCTGGAAGAGGAAATGGCAACCCATTCCAGTATTCTTGTCTGGAGAATGCTGTGGACAGAGGAGCCTGGGGCTATAGTCCATGGAGTCTCAGAGTCAAACATGACTGAAGTGACTTAGCACATAGCATGCAAGGACTGTCGAAGTGGTATCCATGGTGGTTTTGACTAAATTCAGTTTTGAGCCTCTGCATTCACTGCCTTGATTCCCTGTGATAAATCCAATCTCATTATACACCATGACCTCTATTTCTTCCCTATGAGACTTGAGCCTGCCTCCCAGAAAAGTGACAGTCACAGCGGGAGATGGAAAAGTACATTGGTCTGGGTCTAGCTGTACTTCTTCCTCCAGGTCAGCAGGGAGCACTCCCACAGGACTGCCTGAAGACTCCGATGACAGATGACAGGACAGGTCGCCTTTCCAGACCAAAGTAGAGTCCCAGATCACCTGCAAAAGGGTCTCTTTTTTTCCCTGGCCACCTCCCCTCAGTCCTATCCTCCTCATGGTGTCAGCACCAAGGAGAACAAGCAGCCCAGGCGCCAACAGTGTTTCTCAAAGGGGATGACTTTGGCACTCAGAGTGAGACATTTCTTCATTAGGCAGGACAGCAGACAGTCATTGTGACAACCAAAATGCCCACTACCCACATCTCCCAATACCCCCTCCCTCTAGAGATGAAAGTGAAAGTGTTAGTCACTCAGTCGTGTCCAACTCTTTGTGACCCCATGGACCATAGCCCGCCAGGCTCCTCTCCTCTGTCCATGGGATTTCCAAGGCAAGAATACTGGAGTGGGTTGCCATTTCCTCCTGCAGGGGGATCTTCCTGACCCAGGGATCAAACCCAGGTCTCCTGCATCGCAGGCAGATTCTTTACCATCTGAGCCACCACGGAAGCCCCTCTAGAGATGGGAGTTGCCCAAGTGAGATCCAGGTGTGCAGAGGAATCTCGAGAGTCCAGGTGTCCTGCACTCATTCCTGCAAAGCAGCAAATACCAGAAAAAGGGGCCTCATGTCCAGCTGAGAAGACGCTGGAGCTCAGCCAAAGAAAATGTCACAGGTTGCTTTAGATGACCTACACGACTCCTCTGAGTCTGTTAATGCTTGGTTGACAGTGAAAAAGCTCTCATATCTGAAGAAGGGGGAGACACTCTCTACCAGCAGAACAAGTCCTGTAACAGAAAGAATATCCCAACATGCCCCCTATCCCCGAAATCAGGACCTGAAATCTGAGCCTGGTCCCTTCAATGTCCATTTGACCCTCCCTCCCCACAGGGTGTGAACCCTGCCCTCAACAGTCCCTGCCTTGCCTAGACTGGCTTAAGCGACTTCACGGCCCTGTGCTGCCATAGCAACCAGGAAACAACCTCCGGTCACAGTGAGAAGGAGGGTGCCTGTGGCCCAGATCTGCCGATGCACACGGCCGGTACCCGAGCAACAGGACCAGGCACAACAAGGGTGCAGGCGAAGAGGAGAGAGGGCGGCCCAGAGAGCAGACAATCCAGGGCTTGAGGAGTCTGGGTGTGTGGTTTATTTTTTCTCCCGACAAAGACACACACTGTCTAAACTCTGTGGCTAGTTGTTATTAAGAAGCTGCTGTATAAGTGAAAAAAAATGTATTTCATAAAAGGCCCAGTGTTTGTGGTCTTCTTGGGCTCACTGCTGAGCTCAGGAAACCCTGAGGTGTGACCGGTTTTCAGCCTTCAAAACCAAGATGAACTGCCCCTGAGAAGGGTGCTCAGAGGAAAACCATGTTCACCCTCTCTCTCCTGAGCCGGGGACATGGCAAGCTGGTCCAGAACAAACAGAAGCTAGAAGTCTATTTTGAACCAGAGGTGAGTCTTACCAATGAATAAAAGCATATTTGGGGGATGGGAGGGGAACGTTCTGTTTTTCCACTTGGGGCTGAGCCCTGTGTGTTTTGGTTGGTTTTGTTTCTGAGGTGATGGGGGTCACCGAGAGATCATCCCTCCTCCTTGGTGAAACTCAAGAAAATAAGGTAGTTTGCTTGACCCACAGAAGTTGCCACCTGGGCCCTTGTCCTCCCCCTCCCTCACTGATTTATGGCCTCATTTGCTTTAGACAGGAGGAGATTCCACATGGTCTAGAATTGGGGCGGTTTGGTACAAGACCAGAATCTCCACCTGGGTTCTAGGCAAGCTGATGGCTGTTTGGGTTTTTAGACATCATGTTCTGTGGTTGAAATGCTGAGTGTGCTCATGCCAATTCAATGGCTTCCTTGAACCTTCTGGAATTCAACCCGCAAGGACTCATATTTAATATAAGCAAAAAAAAAAAAACAACTTTTTTTTTTTCATTTTAGAAGATTTTTAAAGAGGTGGCAAAATTCCTTTGTTGTACTGGAATTTTATTTCATTGACTCCTGCCAGGAATAAGAAATCCACTGGGGGTGCTTTGAAAATTTTTGGATCATACAGAGATTTCCATTGTCATGGTAGTTTGTCATGATATTCGACCTTCACTGTATTAAAAGACATATAAAGTTTCAAAAGACCTCTGTGGCCAATGGCGTTCACTTACTTACAAGATATGTAACTACTTTATAGGCTCCTAAACAGCCAAATTAGGTAACATTACATAGCATCTGGAATGTATAGAAATTCTCCCTGTATATAGCTGAAGTGATGGGTTGGCATGGTTTTCTCCCATTTAAACTGCCAGCTACTCCAGGTCTAATTTCAAAGTTATCTGCTGCCCTTGGTAATTCTTACTACTTCCTTGCATACCAGGAAATTTTAACTGGCCTAGAAGCCACATTCTACCCTATTCAAGCCTGTAGGCATAAAAAGGCTCTCTTGAAAGTTATATGGGGTAAAAGAGAAACATGCCCTGGGTTCTACTAACTCTGAGAGGTGGAGAACAAAATCAGTTGCTAAGAGGAGTGTGGGGGGTTGGAAAAGAATGGATACATGTATATATATGGCTGAGTCCCTTCACTGTTCACCTGAAACTATCATAATATTGTTAACTGGCTATACCCCAAGACAAAATGTTTTCGGTGTTAAAAAATAAATGAGTAAATAAATGAAAAAAAATTAAAAGAAATACTGTGTTCGTGACACCATGTGAACAATTCAGAGAAAAGCAGTCACGGACAACATGTTAAACACTTGCCCGTGCAATATTTGCCGTGGAAGGGCCTTCCACTGGGGACCAGTTTAAGGTGCTTTGTTTCCACTGCAGGATTACTTGAACTGGAAGTCCCCGGAAGATTACATCTTGGTCAGAAAACCACAGGATGAGGGCAACGCTGACCAGCACACATGGAGCCTCTTTCTTCCTAAAACATTCAGCACTAGAAAAGGCGCCCTGATCCTCTACTCGGAAGGTTTGGCTATTTCAGCATGGACCCCCGAAGAGAGGAGAAAAGGCCCCTACCGCCCCAAAGGCCGCAGGAAGAGGCCAGATCTTGAACTGCACACACTGCAGGACCTCAAGGAAGCCATCCTGGCATACGGAAGGAGACAGGTAAGCAGAGCAGTGTCCAGGGCTCAGAGAAGGCCCTGTTCTGTGTGTCTAGAAGTCAAGCTACAGACTTGGGTATAACTTCTTCAGAGATCCTAGGAAGCTCTGAAACCCTCAGATTTCCATTTCTTCATCTCCAGAATGGGATTGTACTCATGGCACACCACTGTCATGAGGCTTACATGAAATAATCTACATGAAAGGGCTCTGGAACACATGTGAATTGAAGTGAAAGTCTCTCAGTCATGTCTGACTCTTTGTGATCCCATGGATGATAGCCTAGCAGGCTCCTCTGTCCATGGAACTGACCAGGCAAGAATACTGGAGTGGGTTGCCATTTCCTCCTCCAGGGGATTTTCCCTACCCAGGGATGGAACCCCGGTATCCTGCACTGCAGGCAGATTCTTTACTGTTTGACCCACCCGGACTATTTTATTATCGTTTTGTGTTTTCCTTTCCATTATATAACACAAGGTCCTTTTCAGAATTCAGACAGGTCCTGCCAGCAGACATTTCATCAGCATCCTTGAAATCCTGTCTCATAGCCACAAGCATCATCTTCACACCTCTGATATTCTTGGCTTTGTGGAAAGGAGAATATTTTAAATATTTACCTTGAGCCCTTCAGCATCTGCAGGATAAATTAATGACTTTTTCCACCCTGAATTTAATATTAAGGGGAAACCCTTGTGCTCATTTTTCTGATTCAGGCTTTCTAATCTCTTATGAGATGTATATATGTCCCCTGTTTTATATATCAGCATTGCATCAGCCCTTTGCTTCAGGCCATGAGAGAGACTGGATGATGTGTCACTTCATGAAATTCTAGGTCATAGATGGTGGGAGACTCCCTAGTTTAAAAGTCTCTGCTGGCTTTTCTTTCTCCGTAGGATAAAGTCGTTAACTTCTATGCCAGGCCCTTCATGCACTGGCTTTCTCTTTCATTTCTAGCCATATCTGCCACTCATTCTAACCACCACCATGACTGTGGACCCCTCGAGGCCCCGTCCATGTGAAGAGCTCACCATTGCACTAGCATCTTGTGCCCTTTTGTAACTCTACACTTTTGCATGTGCCTCTACATCTGGAAAACTCCTCTTCATCCTTCAAAACACAACTCTGCTATCATCACCCACTGAAGCTTCTCCCACTTCCCTAGACAGAGCTATCCCATTGCTCCCTCCTCTGTGAGCATTCCCATACCATCGTATATCACAAGGCATCTCTGGTCCATCAGTTGCCATCTCCTTGACGGCAGAAACCACATCTAAATCTTAGTTTCCAGAAAAAAAATAGTGAGTACCCATAAATGTTTGTGAAATGAATGAATCAATCATGCACGATACCCTCAGTGTGTTTTAAATCATCCCCCAGTATCATTATAGAGCAATTTATCATATCCCTCCAATGGAGAGCTTCCAAAAGGAAAATTTCTCTGCCCTCTTTCCTTCTTTCAAAATATTTCAAAGAAGCTTAATGACCTTGACCGCATGCCCAGTTGCCCTTGATATTAAAAATCATAAATTGGATGAAAGGAAACCAATTGTTGTTGAATACTTATTATATTACAACTATTACTGCATTAAATCTTCACAATAACCTGTGAGATGTGGTTTCTCTTGCCTCCGTTTGTAGATGAGGAAACTGAAGCTTGGAGTTAAGTGACTTGGCCAAATTCTCAAAGCTAGTAAATGGCAGAGCCCAGATTCACACCAAGACTGCCTACCTCTCCATGCTTTGCACTTCACCCTGTTGTCTGTGGACCGGGGGGCCTCCAGGAATCTGTGTCAGGCCTAGTCTGTTTGCACTCACATCGTCTCCTCGCCCTTACCTCACTCAACTCTGTATCACCGTGGGATTGGCCACAGGCTGCATGTAATTCCACAGACATCTGTGTCAACTGGCTTCTAATTGCATTTGCCATTGGGTGACATTGGAAGGAGGTTGGAGAGGGAGGAGAAAAAAGCCTGGGGATTTCTCTTCTCCCAGTCCACCCGTGGTGGTAAGAAGTACGCCCATCACCTCTGTGGTCCAGCTCCAGGAAGGCCCATTGTGGCTCCAGGTTCCTCCAGGTGACCTTGCCAGCTACTCCTTCTGCCCTTTAGCCTAGGGCTCAGACTGGCTTCCTGATGTTAGTAATCTCAGTGTTGCCTCAACATCTTTTTGGCGTCTGAGCTTTCTAGTCACTGGTGTAATCAATTCCCTAAATTAAATTCCTTCTATGTTTAAATATTTAGAGTGGTTTCTGTTTTACTGGGTGGACATTGATACATAGGCTGACTTACTGCCCAAAGCAAGAATACCTTCTACAGTTTTCAGATGCTCGTCCATATGGCTGAAATATTCCAGGCAACAGGAACCTTATTTCTTTATAAAGTAGATGAGTCTTTTGGGGAATGGCTTCATTTTTAGTTAGACCTGGGCTCGATGGAAAAAAGAAGTTCCCATCTTCTTGAGGTATCCATCTATCATACTGACAACATTCAGTCAGTTCAGTCCTTCTGTCATGTCGGACTCTTGGTGACCCCATGGACCGCAGCACGCCAGGCCTCCCTGTCCATCACAAACTCCTGGAGTTTACCCAAACTCATGTCCATTGAGTCAGTGATGCCATCCAACCATCTCATCCTCTATTGTCCCCTTCTCCTCCTGCCTTCAATCTTTCCCAGCATCAGGGTCTTTTCCAATGAGTCAGCTCTTTGCATCAGGTGGCCAAAGTACTGGAGTTTCAGCTTCAACATCAGTCCTTCCAATGAACACTCAGGACTGATCTCCTTTAGGATGGACTTGTTGGATCTCCTCGCAGTCCAAGGGACTCTCAAGAGTCTTCTCCAACAGCACAGTTCAAAAGTATCAATTCTTCGATGCTCAGCTTTCTTTACAGTCCAGCTCTCATATCCATACATGACTACTGGAAAAACCATAGCCTTGATGAGACAGACCTTTGTTGGCAAAGTAATGTCTCTGCTTTTTAATGTCTGCTTTTTAAATGTCTCTGCTGTCTAGGGTGGCCATAGCTTTTCTTCCAAGGAGTAAACATCTTTTGATTTCATGACTGCAGTCACCAGCTGCAGTGATTCTGGAGCCCAAAAATAAAGTCAGCCACTGTTTCCACTGTTTCCCCATCTATTTGCCATGAAGTGGTGGGACCAGATGCCATGATCTTAGTTTTCTGAATGTTGAGTTTTAAGCCAACTTTTTCACTCTCCTCTTTCACTTTCAAGAGGCTCTTTACTTCGTCTTTGCTTTGTGTTATAAGGGTGGTGTCATCTGCATATCTGAGGTTATTGATATTTCTCCCGGCAATCTTGATTCCAGCTTGTGCTTCCTCCAGCCCAGCATTTCTCATGATGTATTCTGCATGTAAGTTAAATAAGCAGGGTGACAATATACAGCCTTGATGTACTCCTTTTCCTCTTTGGAACCAGTCTGTTGTTCCATGTCCAGTTCTAACTGTTGCTTCCTGACCTGCACACAGATTTCTCAAGAGGCAGGTAAGGTCGTCTGGTATTCCCATCTCTTTCAGAATTTTCCACAGTTTATTGTGATTCACACAGTCAAAGGCTTTGGCGTAGTCAATCAAGCAGAAATAGATGTTTTTCTGGAACTCTTGCTTTTTCCATGATCCAGCGGATGTTGGCAGTTTGATCTCTGGTTCCTCTGCCTTTTCTAAAACCAGCTTGAACATCTGGTTCACAGTTCACGTATTGCTGAAGCTTGGCTTGGAGAATTTTGAGCATTACTTTACTAGCATGTGAGATGAGTGCAATTGTGCGGTAGTTTGAGCATTCTTTGGCATTGCTTTTCTTTGGGATTGGAATGAAATTCACCTTTTCCAGTCCTGTGGCCACTGCTGAGTTTTCCAAATTTGCTGGCATATTGAGTGCAGCACTTTCACAGCATCATCTTCTAGGATTTGAAATAGCTCAACTGGAATTCCATCACCTCCACTAGCTTTGTTCGAAGTGATGCTTCCTAAGGCCCACTTGACTTCGATTCCAAGATGTCTGCCTCTAGCTGAGTGGTCACACCATTGTGATTATCCAGGTTGTGAAGATCTTTTTTGTACAGTTCTTCTGTGTACTCTTGCCACCTCTTCTTAATATCTTCTGCTTCTGTTAGGTCCTATATTGACCCAATCTTCACATGAAATGTTCCCTTGGTATCTCAAATTTTCTTGAAGAGATCTTTAGTCTTTCCCATTCTGTTCTTTTCCTCTATTTTTCTTTGCACTGATCACTGAGGAAGGCTTTCTTATCTCTCCTTACCATTCTGTGGAATTCTTCATTCAAATGGGTATATCTTTCCTTTTCTCCTTTGTTTTTCACTTCCCTTCTTTTCACAGCTATTTGTAAGGCCTCCCCAGACAGCCATTTTGTTTTTTTGCATTTCTTTTTCTTGGGGATGGTCTTGATCACTGTCTCCTGTACAGTGTCACGAACCTCTGTTCATAGTTCATCAGGCACTCTGTCTGTCAGATATAGTCCCTTAAATCTCTTTCTCACTTCCACTGTATAATCGTAAGGGATTTGATTTAGGTGATACCTGAATGGTCTAGTGGTTTTTCCCTACTTACAAATATACAAACAGAACATTGTAGTCTAACTCCAGTGAACAGAAGGAAAATGGTGTGAGGAACTAGGAAAGGAAAGAAAATGTTTGGAATAGTAATAAAGCAGGAATTTAAGATTAGAGGACATGGTAGACTAAAATAGAAGAAAAAATAACTCAAGAGTGAGTTGGTATTAAAAACAATGAACACGGTCAGAAGAGGAGAGCTTTGGAAACTACAGAGCACCATCTGATTACAAAAGCTACAGCCTGGCAAGAAACTTTTAAAATCATAATATCCACTACTGAGAAGGCTATGGGGAAATGAGCTGTCTCATACAGAAGTACAAATTCACGTGACATTTCTAGAGGGCATTTTGGCAAAAACCTAAAAAGGGCTAATACTCTTTGATTTAGCATTCTATTTTTATGAAGTTGCCTTAGGAAATAATCAGAGATGTGGCCAAAGATTCATGCACAAGAATGTTTACTACAGGGTTATTTACCATGCAAAACACTGAAAATAATACATGTCCAACAATGGGACATTGATTAAACAGTCATACAATGAATTTGGGGTCAGGCAATAAAGTCAGGTATTACTTATGAATAACATATCACGAGTAAATAATAAAGTCATGAATAACATGAGAAAATACAGTGTATTTTTTAAAAGCAGGTTAAAAAATAGTACTCATTTAATAAAAATACCAACATTCATTAACATTTTTTAGTATTTAAAATGTTCCAGCCACTGTTCTAAGTACTTTCTATTATATAACTCAATATACTTTCTATCAATTGTAGGGATAGGTACTATTATTATCTCATTTTAAAAGTAAGGAAATTAAACCATAGAGAATTCATGTAATTCACTCAAAGTTATACAGCCATGTAGATAATTATACCAGCATTCAAGACTAGACAGTATAGAAAACATCACCTCTCGACTATAATCCCAATTTTTAAAAATTAGTTGTATAAGCAGGAAGATACACATCAAAATTTAACCATGGTGGTGAGATTATGTCATACTTTTATTTTTACATATCCTTTCCAAAAAAAATTTTTTTTAAGTCATGGGATTTAAAAAATAAGAAACTTTGGCCTCGAAAGGGTAGTGAAAAGTAGTCTCCAGGTTGACCGTAGAGAGCCAGGTAGGATTGGGCAGGGAAGCGGAATAGAAACAGTGCTGTAAATTGAGCCCTGCGATCATCACACCATCTGTCCCTCAGGGTCAGTATTTCATCATCCAAATAATATAGTACAAGAGTTAAAAACACCACACTCAAAGCAAAAGAGCCAAAAGCGGAGGGGGTAAAAGTGAGAATGGGTAATCAATAGAGCAGTCCTGCTCACAGAAACGTCTCTCCTGTCTGAGCTGTGAATCAGGAAACCTATACAACGCAGGCTCCACTCAGACCCGTGAGAATCAAGGCTGTCGCAGGAAGGTGAAATCACATTTTTAAAGCATCTCACACCATCTCCAGTGCTATATATGGATCTAATGACAAGCATGCAGAAATCTGTCTGAGTTTTATAGCCCAACACACACCTACTCTTTAACTTTCTTGACGGCCCAACTTCCTAAAGAGCAAAGATAAATGCTAAGTCAAGACATTAGATGTCAGAGTTCTTACTCTTCTAGATACACACAGATATGTTGCTTTGGTTTAAAAAAAAAAACAAAAACAAAAACAGAAGGATATACTGTTCAAATATTTTCAGAGTTAAAACCACGAGGCCTGTAATTCATCCAGCTTTCTATCATGTATTTAAAAATCTATGAAATCTAAATAACCATAATTTGGAGTAGTATCTAGATAACAATCAACATGATGCTTTTGAAGCCTAGCAGAAACCTCAAGTACCTCTCAAATCATCAGAAAATGTAGCTAATTTTCATTGTTTTAGCATTTATTCTTCTTATATTTTTAGAATTGTATAAGTCCAGTAATATTTTTAAATGTCTAACATGGTATTTGACTAAATAATGTATTAAAAATAATTTGTTTAAAAATTCATTTCACAGAGCATCTCATTTCTTTATCTCATTGAAGGATGAACAGGATTCAATTTACTATAACTGGTTTCAACCAAGGTTGTGTTGGGTCTGTCATCTACCTTATAAATGGTGTTACATCCCCTGGAGGAGGGCACAGCAACCAACTCCAGTATTCTTGCCTGGAGAATCCAATGGACAGAGGAGCCTGGCAGGCTATAGTCCATAGGGTCGCAAAGAGTTGAACACAACTGAAATGACTTAGCACACACGCACACTTAAAAGCATTGTCAACCTTTCTTCGCTGATTCCATACTGCCTAATCTCTGTACTCAAGGCGCTTAACTATCCAATGGGTGTTCACAGTCGTTATACAGCCCGCAAAGGTAACTTCAGGCTTCTATTTTATCAAGTAATATTGTGATAATATTTTTTGAATAAAGTTTATTTTCCCATCCTAATCATGTCAGCTCGTTATATAAAATAGAAAGATATAGAAAAGCAGGAAGAATAATACATTATCCTTTCAGCCAGTGATCAAGAAGACAAAGTCCATTTGCAAGTCCTGAATAATTTAATTACCTGCTACTGGTTTGATGGTGCCCCAAGAAGTGCTCTGATGGCCGTTAACAAGGCGTCAGAGTGTTAGTCACTTAAGTCATGTCTGACTCTTTGCAACCCATGGACTGTAGCTTCCCTCGGAATTCTCACGGCAAGAATACTGGAGTGGGTTGCTGTTCCCTTCTCCAGGGGATCTTCTGGACCCAGGGATCGAACCTGGGTCTCCTGCATTGCAGGCAGATTCTTTACCATCTGAGCCACTGGGGAAGCTAACGAGGTATCAAGAGAGGCACCAAAGCAGTGAGGGGAGTGTGACCTGACTTCACTCCTTCTGCTAAGTGTGCTCCATTTAGGCAGCTCCTGAGCAGCTGTACTTAGAGCTTTTAACAAACTAGAAGTAGGAAACATCAGGAGAGATGCATGGGTCATCTGTGATGACGAGGTCAAAGGTTTTATCAATAATAGCTAACATTTATTGAATGCTTGGCATAGGTCAGCCATTTAATCTCTATAACTACACTCAATCTGCACAAGTTTATGAGTGGTGTGCCACTATTACCTCCATAGTGTAGCAGGAAAAATGGGGGCTTGAGGTTAACTAACTCTCCCAAAGTTATATATCTAAGTAGTGGAGTTAGAATTAGAGCTTGGACAACTGATCCCAAAGCCCCACTCTTAATACCTAGAGGGCCTGATTTTGAAGATTCCACATGCTCCAGGGGAAAAAAAAACATCTCTCCTGATTTAACAGCATTTTTTAAAAGGGCTCTGGTTCTTCCAACACATCCTTCAAAACCCTTTACTATACTTCTAGGAACACAAATCAGATTTTCATTAAAACCAACCTGGGTTGTAGGTAACATGTTCAAGTAAGCATACATACAACCCAGTAGGCTTGGCTGTATGTACTTCATCCATTGGGTCCCTGGTATAACCATTTGATGGAGAATAAGAAGGCAATGGCACCCCACTCCAGTACTCTTGCCTGGAAAATCCCATGGACGGAGGAGCCTGGTAGGCTGCCGTCCATGGGGTCACTAAGAGTTAGACACGACTGAGCGACGTCACTTTCACTTTTCACTTTCATGCATTGGAGAAGGAAATGGCAACCCACTCCGGTGTTCTTGCCTGGAGAATCCCAAGGACGGTGGAGCCTTATGGGCTGCCGTCTATGGGGTCACACAGAGTTTGACACAACTGAAGCGATTTAGCAGCAGCAGCAGCAGCAGCATGTATAATAACAGCTAATACTTAATAGGCAAACACTTAAGTAATAGTATTGTACCCCTCAGCATTCTAAGCACTTTATACTAATTATCTCATTTAATCCTCACAACAACTTTATGTGTACTTTTTATTGTTGTAAAATATAGATAAACATAACATTTACCATTTTAATCAATTTATGTGTACAGCTGAGTGGCAGTAAGTACATTCACCTTGCTATATAACCATCACCACCATCCATTTCCAAAACGTTTTTTATCTTGAAAAACTAAAACTCTGTACACATTAAACAGTAATTCCCTATTTTCCATTGTTCTAATCTTTGTGTCTATGAATTTGACCATTGTATGTACCTCATAAGAGTAAAATCATATGGTAGTTATCCTTTTAGTATTTTGTGATTGGTTTATTTTGTTTAACATAATGTCTTCAAGGTTTGTTCATACTGTAGCAGGTATCAGAATTAATATTCTGATTATTATTATTCCTTTCTTTTGAAAGCTGAATAGCACTTCACTATGTGTATATACCACAATTTGTTTATTTGTTCATCAGTTGATGGACACTTAGCTTGCTTTCACATTTTGGCTATTATGAATAATGCTGCTATAAACATGGGTGTACAAATATCTGTCGATTTCCCTGCTTATAATTCTTTTGAGTATATACCCGGAAGTAGAATTGCTGGATCATACATAATTCTATTTTTTTGTTTTTTGGGAAGCCACCATACTGGTTTCCATAGCCGCCACTACATCATTTGACATTCTTATTAGCCATGCCCAAGGGTTTCAATTTCTCCAAACCTTCAATAACCCTTGTTATTTTCTGTTTTTTTTTTTTTTTAAATAACAGCTCTTAATAATAGCTCAAACTTGTGAAGTGGTATCTCATTGTGGTTTTGATTTGCATTTCTTAATAACACGTAATATTGAACATCTTTTCATATGCTTATTGGCAATTTATATATCTTTGGAAAAATGTCTGTTCAAGTCTTTTGCCCACTTTAAAATCAGATTGATTTTTGTTTTTGAGTTGTAAGTGTTCTTTAAACATTCTGCATATTAATCCCTTATCAAATGTATGACCCGAAAATAATTTCTCCCATTCTGTGGGTTGGCCTTTTCACTCCTGATAGTGTTCTTTGATGTAGAAGAGTTTTACATTTTCTTTTCTTTTTTTGGCCACATGGCATGTGGGACCTTAGTTCCCTGTTCAGGGATCAAACTCGTGCCCCTTGCAAGAGAACCATGGAGACTTAACCACTGAACCACCAGGGAATTTCCAGATTTTACATTTTCATGAAATCCAACTTACCTACTTTTTCTTCTGTTGCCTGTTCTTTTGGTGTCATATCCAAGAAATCCTCACCAAATCCAATGTCATGAAGCTTTTCCCCTAAGTTTTATCCTAAGAGTTTTATAGTTTTAGCTCTTATATTAACTATACTTTGAGTTAATTTTTATATATGGTGCACGGTAAGGATTCAACTTCATTTTTTTTGCATGCAGGGTATGTACTTTCATCATCCTTATTTGACAGAAAGACTGAGGCACAGATGGGTCAAGTAATTTCCCCAAAGCCAGACAGCTGGTAAATGATGGAGCCAAGATTCAAACTGAAGCAGACTGAGTTCTTACAGGAACTGAAGCTTCATATTTTCTGATTTCAATTCTAGTTCTTTTATCTTTGCTTTTGTGGCATATGACTAGTCAAATCTTTGATACTAAATGGTTTGGTCAGGAATCAAACCCTGTTACAACATTGCAGCTATGGGAAAATTCAAACCACTTTATGATTCCCTTCTTAATGGCCTGATATTCAGTAACACATGACTACCAAAGATATTTGGGAGTGAGTGTGAAGTCACTCAGCCGTTTCCGACTCTTTGCAACCCCGTGGACTGTAGCCCGCCAGGCTCTTCTGTCCATGGGATTCTCCAAGCAAGAATACTGGAGTGGGTTGCCATTTCCTTCTCCAGGGGGATCTTCCCAACCCAGGGATCGAACCTGAGTCTCCTGCATTGCAGGCAGATGCTTTATCCTCTGAGCCATTTGCACAGACTCTCAGAAATTAAACCTGCAGAGAAAGAGCTGGCTGAAAGTGGCACTGTTTACACAAGACTGATGAAAGTCAGGCTGGGGTTGAGAAGTCTTTTCAGGCACAGCTTTAGTGGACACACACCTCTCCCCTCCCCACCTCACCCTCACCTTGACTCTGGTTGCACTCACCTCGCAGCCCCAAGTCTGGCTGCTACACATGTATAACAACAATGATGGTCACTCTCTGTCCTAAAGCTTGGTCTTTGCCAGAGCACACGGACTCTGTGTCTCAGAGCAGGAGAAAACGGGCTTTGCTCCTCTGGAGAGAAGGACTTCTGACTGGAGTGGGCAGCTTGAGGAGACAAGTTGTCAGCAGAAAAGTACAGGAATATTTGGGGGATTTCCATTCCTCTGAGTTAACATCTTGAATAGTTATTAAATAATGCCTCAAACATTGCCTGACACATGGCAAATTCTCAACAAATAATTGTTAGATGAACACAGTAGTTGCCAGGGTGTGGTGGGGGGAGGCCATAACCTCTACCCAGCAGGGGTGGGTGTACAATGTGATCAGGGAGCAGATTTGCGCCCCCATGACACTTGATACAAGGCAGCCTGGGATAGGATCTAGACTACAATTTATTAATATGCAGTCAAAGTATAAAGACAGTAGAGACTGTGATTGCTTCTTGATAGGAAAATCTAGAGTGACATCTTGGAGGAGGTAGAATTTGAGCTGAGTCTTGTGGTAAAAATAATTGGAGAGAGACTCTCTGGGCATAGGTCAGTGAAGGCCCAGAGAGGAGAGTGGCAGAGGAAAGTCAGAGTAACTAGACAGGTGTGGCTCTTACCTGGAGAAATGGGTAGGGTCAAGTTACAGATGGCTTTGCCTGCCAGCCCTGGGATATCTGAACTTCCCTCTTCATCTCTCTGTGAACTTCTGCACACAAAGGCTGGCCACCTTCTGTGCTACGATGGCAGTTGGCAATCCGGGTGTTTCTTGTCTTCCTGGGGACACTGGCACCCTGCCACCCCATATCTGCAAAGTGGGAGCATTGCACATATGGGCTCCTTCTATCTTCTGAAAACCCTCGCCTGCCAGGAGTGGAATAACATGGCCATGACAGCCAGTGTGGGGCTGGGGCCAGATGTAAGGGCAACCCCCTCACCCCTCTGCACATGGGGCCGGAGGACACAGAGGAGAGGACACTGGACTCCGCCGAGAAGACCGTGGGCCAAGTAAGTTCCTCATTAGAGGACGCACTCCTAGTGGAATGTGGATAAGAGAGCCCTCTGGGCTTCCCTGGTGGCTCAGTGGTAAAGAATCCACCTGCCAATGCAGGAGATGTGGGTTCCATCCCTGGTCTGGGAAGATCCCACATGCCACAGAGCATCTGAGCCCCTGCGCCACAACCACTGAGCCTGTGCTCTAGAGCCCTGCTCCACAACAAGAGAAGCCATCACAATAAGAAGCCTGAGCACTGCAACAAAGAGTAGCCCCCACTTTCCACAACTAAAGAAAAGCCCGTACGGCAAGGAAGACCCAGTACAGTAAACAATGAATGAATTAATTAATTTTAAAAGAGCGAGAGAGCGCTCTGTACACATTAATCACTCATTTCAGAAGAAACTGAAAGCTGGGGTTGATTAGCAAAGCCAAGGCAAGGCTAAGAAGTCTGGAGCCATCGGCAGCCACCCTCCTGCTGTCGTGTATTTCCCCATTCCAGGAACTCCCTTCCTGGACCCCTTCTGCCTCCTTTCATGTTTTAGAGTCATCTTCGGTAGTTAGAGGTCCAGGATCATGTTGGCGAAGGAAGAGAGAAGCATGCAGAAACTATGTAAGGGCGGTGGGTGCAATAAAATATCAATGCATCAATTTTTAACATGTTTTCCATTTATAAATATAATCTATTTAATGGAAATTTTGATTCTCTAAAAAAGAGAGAAGAAAAAACTATCTGTAATCTTATGCCCAACACTCTAATACCATTGTTATTAAAATTCTAATGTTATTTTCTTCCAGTGTTTCCACCATGATTATACATTTATAAAATAAACTTTTATGAGATTGCCCATATAATATACATTCACTTTGCTTTTTGCCACTTTTTCCACATGTTGGAAATGAATGAACAGGTTTAACCCTGAGTGAGCTTTTCAGTAACCTAAGCAGGTTTTAGGCCTTTGGCAGTGCTTCAATTTATGCAATGAGATGTGAACTTTATCAACCAACTTCACAGGCATAATTTGAGAAATTACCAGCTGGAACCAGAAAACTAGGGGAAAAAAAAACTTAAATAAGCTGTGGTAGCCAGAATAATGGCCCCCCAAAGATGTCCACATCCCAATCCCTGGAATTTATGAATAAAGTAGGTTAGATGGCAAAGAGAAGTTAAGGTCACTAACCAAATGAGCTTGAAACAGTGAGGTTATCCTGGACTATCTGGACAGACCCAGTATATTCACAGGGATCCTTAAACATGGAAGAAGGAATCAAAAGAGAGAACCAGAGAGGGGGCAGCATGAGAAGGACTCAGTCCATTGGTGCTGGCTTGGAAGATGCAGGAAAGGGTCACAGGCCAACGAATGCAGGCGGCCTGTAGAAACTGGGAAGAGCAAAGGAACAGATTCCTCCCTAGAGCCTCCGGAAAGCTCTGTAAAACTTGATTTTATCCCAGTGGGACCCATTTCAAACTTCTGATCTCCAGAACTGTAAAATAACAAATGTGTATTGCTTAAAGCCACTACAAGGGGAATTCCTTGGTGTCCAGTGCTTAGGACTCAGTGCTTTCACTCCACTACTCTACGTTCAACCCCTGGTCAGGAAACTAAGATCCTACAAGTTGGGTGGCATGGCCAAAAAATAATAATAATTTAAAAATAAAGCCACAGAATGTGTGGTAATCTATTACAGCAGCAACAGGAAACGAACACAGAGGCCAAGATCAGCCTTCAAACTTGAAGCAAAAATGTACCAAGATGTGCCAAATTCCAGGATAAGGAATTTCCTAAATCTCTGCCCCATTGAGCAAGCAGCCCAGTAAAGCTCCAGAACCAACCAGGAGCTTCAGAAATGCACACTGCTGAGAAACAAGAGCTCTTGTCCACTTCAGACAGTGCATCGAGCAGTCTGCTCAGGGCCACAGCATCTCAGAGGAGCCTTGGTCTTATCACATTTAGAAGAGAATCATTGAAAGCAAAGGTTTATGGGAGGAAATGAAGTTCCAGTTTATCCAGAAAAGGCCTTATTATGATGGCTCCATATTACAGGGCTTAAGACAGTGCCCGGCACATAGAAGGTGCTCAACAAATTCTTGCTACATGACGAATGAAAAAAATGGAGTGAGTGAAAGAACTTAAATCATTTTATGTTCACTGCTCTCCCTACATGAACCCTTTCATGTTCTTTGGAAAAAGCCACAAGTGGGGCTGAATTTTTCAGGCTCTGTTAGCACTTGAAGTAAACTCTTTTTGCCATATAAACTGTCTAGACATCAAGGACCACTTGATGTTCTGTGTTTGGATTCCAAGCATTCATTTAATTAACAAATTTCAAGAAAATAGAGTCAATTGAATAATAAGCCATGCTTTCTTTTACCTTTTACTGAATTTATTTATCAGTTATCGACCTACTTTTTTTGTTGCTTTTTCTCCAGTGCCTGGCATTAGAATTGCTTGATAAGTGAATGAATGAATGAATGAAGGCCTTAGATACCTGTTTACCTCTTCCCAGCAGAGGAATTCCTTCATTTTATGGACTTTGGCATTCCAGCCCTCTCTTAAGCTAAAGAGAAGTCCCTGGTGGTCTTGAATCCTCAGCAATGGCTGTGGGTGTCCACTCTGTGGCATTTCCATCTCCTAAATTAATCAGAATGCAAGCAAATCACAGGTCTGTGTAGCAGAGCAAGCACCCAAACCCTAAAGCCTTCCAATCACCCATCAATCAGGTTTTAAATTGCCATATTTTTCTTGTTTCCTTTCTCTTTTTTTTGTTAAACTATAAACCTTCACTGGTAAATTTGCCAGGATATGGCAAAGAAACTCAGGCCAGTATCTTACTAACCACACCTAAGAATGGTGATGACCTGGTACGTATGGAGACATTGACTAGAAAGTGGCATGAGAGAATTTTCTGAGCTGATGGAAGTGTTCTATATTTTATTTTGTGTGGAGGCTACAAAGGTGTATAATTGAATTGTCAGGTTGTATTAAATTGACTATTTAAGCTCTGTGCATATTATTAAATATAAGTTATGCCTCAGTTTTTAAAAGAGAAGGATGCTGAGATCACAATCAGTTCATCAGTCAAGAGTCCTGTGATTGATTGGTGATGTCTGCCAGGCACCAGGGGGATGAAAAGAGATATCAATATCAACACAAGTACCACATGTTTGCTATTTGTGTGCTTGAGGGAGTTTCTGCCTCATCTTAGTGGTTATGATATTAACTTATCTACCTTAAAGGATTATAATGAGGTAAAAGTTATTTGTATTTATATAAAGCCCTACCTAGCCAAATGTAAGATGTTATTATTCACATTTATCTGCCATGATGACTCACAGTGGCTTTGGCAGGTAGGTGCCCAGAAACTTCTCCCTGGCTGAAATGAAATGCTGCAGAGCCAGATATTTTCAAAATGCAGTGCTCCCCTTGAACACGGACAGAGCTTGTCTGTCCCATTACTCATATGGCAAACATAGAATGCTAACACTGACTTGTCAAGCTGTCTTTCCCACCGCTGTACAGAGCTACTTTTAAGGTACCGATTTCCACAAGCTAAACTAAATACTCTGTTTTCCTTTGAGGCTCTTTATCCTTTTCTGATGCTCTGTCTCAAGATGGGGTCTGGTAGTTCTCATTTCTCCTCCTCCTTCCAACTGCAAATCCTCAGGGGACTTTCAGAGCTTTGCTCCTTGGGCTCTTGGTTTATGTCTGTTGGCCGTGGCATCCGTTTCTGGTGTCTTGCAGCATCTATCAGGAGTCTCCGGATTACTGATGAGGATGGTTGTGCTAGCCAGCCTGTATCACTGGGGGGCTCCGGGCTCAGCAGCCCTGCTGTTTCCTGACTGGTGTCCCCACAGAGAGAGCAGGACAGAGCCTGGCAGCCGTACCTTCACTTCCGAAGCCAACCAGAAAGCCAGGGCCTGCGGCAGATCCAACCTGGGTACTCAGCCAAGAGATACCTCCGTGGCCTCTTGCGGACATGGCCCCCTGGCACCATATACAAGCTCCAATGTGCAGGTCAGTGGGGACGTGGGAGGAGGTGTGCCCTGAGCTGCCCCGCCCCGCATTCTGGTGCAAGAGTGTGTTTTCCATGAATGTCTGAAACATCAGAATTTTAGGCCCAATTCTGTGTTAAAGGTGCTCGATCTTGTTAGCCTGCAAGCAACCATCACACCTTTCGCCTCTCCTACATATGCGGAGGGACGGCAGCCTGAAGTCTTGCCTTCCCTCTAGCGCCCCTCCGCAGCCTCAGGCCCTTCATCCGGAGCAAAACGCGCTTCCCAGGCCTGCCCACTCAGAGACTTCATGTCCTGCAGTTCAATCTCGATCTTTTACAAGAGAAGGAAAAAAGAGCCCCAGGGGTAAAGGAATATGTCCAAGGTCATTCAGCCAAAAGCAGCGCTGAGACCGGAAGCCAGGTCCTGCCCTCATCTCCGACACCACAATCTTCCCAACACCACTGCTTCCCCTTCGGAGGGGACCTCAGACCCCCTAGGACGTAGAAATGTTAGACTTTCTCCTCAAAGATGGTGGCTCTCCAGCACTACCCACTAGACAGACACCCTGCTGCTGAACAGACACCCCCAATGCACTCTGTGAAGGCTTGAAAATGAAAGCAGGCAGTGGCTGGGAATTAGAATTGCCAGTTTAGCACCTACACACGTGCACATACACACACACAGAGGCACTAACCCAAAAAAGAGAAAAAGTTAAGCTTACAATATTTGTACATACTCCTACTTTTAAAAAATGGTATTCATTGTTTATCTGAAATTCAACTTAAACTGGACATCCCGTATTGCATTTGGCAAACCTATTGGGGAAGACAAGGGTGAGCAGTAGGATCTGCCAAAGCCTGCCTGGCTAGTTGCCATCTCTTCAGCACCAACAAACAGACGGGACCAGGGGAAGACTGACTTTCTCTTGCTTTATAGGTTTACTTTGGGAGAGAAGAGAAAACAACTCTCTCCCTAGTTAAGTGATGACTTGAAGGAAAATGAGAGTTGTGGGCTTGCCCAGTAATTGGTTTACCCTTCATGGCTGGCCCACGTTTCCAGGCAGTTCCATTTGTCTAACGCTTGTGAGAAACAGCCTCTTAACCAGAGATATGTTTATTGTTAGGTGCTGCAGAGGGTAGGGCAGGCCACTGCCCCATAGCCCAGGCCCAAAATCTTCAAGGGGGAAAGCCCTTCTTAATATCAAAAGATGTCTCAGACCCTTCTGTGAAAGTCATGTGGCTACAAGGTGTTGTTTAAGGAAAGGTCCGTGTGTCCGTGCATTCTTGGGCCTCTTGCCATAGTTCCTACCTAGCAGAGAGGTGGGACCATTGGTAAGCCTCAATAAATACTTGTAGAATGGATTGAGAATCACAGGGGTTACGAAGCAAGCCAGGTACATCCAGGAGAAACCTTGAGACTTCATCTAAGGCAGGAGGAGGCTTTTACCCAACCCCAAAGAGACAGCCATGTTCCTTCCACCAGGGGAACCCAATTCCTGGGAATGGTGGGGTGGAAGAAGTATGTATATGGTACAGAACCAGAGGCACCCAAGACATTGGCTAGAGAACCCTTTATGGGTTCTATCTGATTTTTTTAATCTCTTCCATCTTCTAATTGTCTTTCTTAATGCACAATGTCCAAAGCTAAGACTAATGCAAGTGGGGA
Source organism: Bos javanicus (assembly GCF_032452875.1). Classification (NCBI taxonomy): domain Eukaryota; kingdom Metazoa; phylum Chordata; class Mammalia; order Artiodactyla; family Bovidae; genus Bos; species Bos javanicus. The sequence continues at coordinate 90,722,120 of NC_083869.1, forward strand.
AATTGTGGTTACCATCAAGACTCTAGACTGACAACCATTGTTTCTACCAATAACTCCTGACCTACTCTTCAGGATACATCAAGGATTCTGTGCTGCTTCAGGACAGTCAACTTAACGTACCAAAGAATCTCAGACCACAACAGGACCTTTCAGGTGTACCCCTCAAATACCATCTCCTGCCTGTCTTCCCTCCATTTTGGATTCAACAAGGGAAATCTTTTGGACAAGGTACATGTTGATTTTATCAAACAAGATCTCAAATATTGGGATTTTTAACAGCATAAAATGAAGTTTTTCAAAATAAGGTCTAGAGAGTCTTGGTTTCCTTGTCCTCACCTATAAAATGAGGGAGTTAGTCTAGACCAGCACCATCCAATAGTACTTTCTGTGAGGATGGGATGTTTTGCATATATATATACGTGTGTGTGTGTATGTATATATATATAGTGTCCAGTTCCAATATAGTAGTCACCTGCCACATGTGGCTACTGAGCACTTGAAAAGTAGGTAGTGTGACTGTGAAAATGAGTTTTAAATTGTTATTTACTTTTAATTAATTTACATCTAAATAGCTACATGTGGCTAGTGGCTACTGTATTGGACAGTGCATGTCTAGAGTTTAGATTTTAGATTATTATGCCTTTTTCACTCTCAGAAGAAATATCAATAACCTCAAATACGCAGATTACACCACCCTTATAGCAGAAAGCAAAGAGGAACTAAAGAGCCTCTTGATGAAAGTGAAAGAGGAGAGTGAAAAAGCAGGCTTAAAATTCACCATTCTAAAAACTAAGATCATGGCATCAATCCCATCACTTCATGGCAAATAGATGGGAAAACAATGGAAACAGTGACAGACTTTATTTTCTTGGGTTCCAAAATCAGTGCAGATGGCGACTGCAGCCATGAAATTAAAAGACTCTTGATCTTTGGAAGAAAAGCTATGTGTTCTTGCCTTAAGAACCCCGTGAACAGTATGGGCCTCAATTTCTTCATTTATAAAATGAAGATGACCATACCCACCTTGCATACCAAATGGGATATGCAGTATTTGGCACACAGCAAGTGCTCAATAAATGTTAGTTATCGACATCCCTACCTTGTGTTTTTTAAACATAATTGTAACACCCAATTGCCTATGATCACAAGGACCGAAAATCAACTTGTAAAGAAGGAAAAATAGCTCAGACTATATCTCGAACCCTGACTGATGGTTTTATAGGTTTTAATTTTATCTCCCCTTGGCCTCATTCTCCTTGCCAGACACTGTACTGGAGAAAGTAGCAAAAGCCCTGGCCACAAATTTCAGATCTCCCAACAGTGTGATGTTGGCTAAGTTACTTACGCTTCATGCATCCTTAATTTGCTTATCTATAAAATGGGAGTAATGCTATCTGCATTCCACCCTCTCTGGGTTGTTGTAAAAAAATCATAGGGGAAGACATAGGTACAAAGCTGTCTAAGAGCTCTAAATTATTACCCCCATTCACACTGTTTGAGTAATCTGAACCCGTATTTGAGATAGAGCACATGGTGTGGTCTCCTTTCAAAACTGAAACTTCCCATACCTTGCTTGCTAACCTGTTTCTGTTAAGCGTAAACAAATGAGCCAGAGCTGACATTTGCTGAGAAAAATCTTGGTTTCCCTCACATAGATTGAGTCATATATTCAATATCACCTGGGATACAGCCAAAAGGAAGAATCCCTCTCTGTATCCTCCCACACAAAACACCCTGCCCCAGGTTAAGCAGTCTGCCATGTAAGACCATTCAGCAGGTCAGCAGCCATTTGCCCAGAGTTTCACTTCCTATACCCTTAGAAATGCTGGTAGAGGCTACCAAGTGCATCTCACCAGGAAGGGTGGCCCTGGAGCCTGGCTTGACCTCAAAGGATCATTCTAAACACATAAGAAGGTCTTTATGTCTTTATGTGTTTTATGCTGCATCCTATATGCAGCTGCTTCTTGGGGACAGGCAGATCGAGGGGCTCCCTGAGTCACTAAACTGAGCAGAGCCCCCGAACCTAAGCGTGAGTCTGCATCTGCTCCACCAACACTCTTAGCATCAGCTCTGAGCCAAGGTCGCCTTCAGGAGCCAATGGGCAGAGGAAGGGGAGCTGCAAGGAGGAAGTGCTCCATAGGTGGGCACTTGGCTGTTGATCCAGTGACACCAAGGATGACGTAGGGAATGACGAAGGTTGGGGAATACAGGAGGACGGTGAGGCTGGCCACGAGCCTCCAGAAGTCCAGTGCTCCAACACACACAGAGTCCCTGAGGGTTTCCAGAGCCCCTGGTTGAAAGACAACCCTACATCATGCCTCAGAGCCACAAGCAGAGATTTGAGGTGTTGCTATAGCAGCTCCAAACAGGGAAGGTTTGCCAGACTATTTCAGCAATAAATCTACCTTGAGTAAGTGATGAAAATAGCTGCAGGACCCTTTAAACCATCGACGAAAGATTTGTTCACTGTGCTGGAATCATCTGTTGACTCAGATCCTTCCTGGGGGTTGCACAGACAGGGTAAGTGCAGCTTGCTAAGCAGCCGTTCCACCGCAGAGGATCGTCTGAGTTTCTCTACAAGGAAATGACCAGTAGACAGCCCCAGAAATCAAGTGCTTCAGACTGAACATCTCAGTGACAACAGAGCAAAGCTGCAGGTCATCCCACCATCATCACACCTCGGTTATCCCCTAGCCCCTCACAGTTGACAAAGGGCTGTCACATGCATGATCTTATTTGAGCTCCAGACAACTCTGCAGGGAAGCAAGGGCAAGAAATCAGTATCCACATTTTACCGATGAGGAAACTGAGTCCAAGAAATGACTCAACCTTAAGCTCCTGACTCCCAGAACAGTCTGTTCCACTGAGCTGGCTGCCACTTCCATAGAGACACTACCAGAAATACAGAAATCAGGACAGCGGAGGAACAAGGGCCTTGATCAACACTGTTGCTCAGAAAAGCAAGAAGGGAGGTAGTTTGTAAGCAGCTAACAGCGTCATACTCGTATTTGGGCTTGCAAAGTTGACCCACTGTTCACCTTTGCAGGTCAGCAGGACCTGGATGAAGGGGAAGCTGGGGCTGGTGGACAAGTGGACCAGGGCTCTGTAGTCAAGGACCGTGGCATCCAGGGGACTTGCTTGCCACCACTCAAGAAGCAGCCCTGGCAGAAAGATGAAACCCAGACAGAGGTACCGTTTCTAATGGGGGTCCCCTTTCCCTGATGGCTCAGAGGGTAAAGAGTCTGCCTGCAATGTGGGAGACCCAGGTTCAATCCCTGGGTCGGGAAGATCCCCTAGAGGAAGAAATGGCAACCCACTGCAGTATTCTTGCCTGCAGAATCCCCATGGACAGAGGAGCCTGGCAGGCTACAGTCCATGGGGTCACAAAGAGCCGGACATGACTGAGCGACTTCACTTTCATTTTCTGTCATTGTTCTTCTTGACTTTGGAGATGATACTCTCTCCCGTCACCATTTCCTGGGGTCCTCCAGAGAAGAGAAAAGTGTTACTACTTTGAGCCTATTGATCCCTGATTTTCAAGGTGCAACTGGTAGAACCCTAGCACTGCAGATGCTCCATGGGAAAAAAAAATTTGGGAAATGCTGTGCACCACATTCTCCTCCCAGAGAGGCACAGTGCACATTTGACCATGGACCATTTGAGAAGTTCTGTAGTAGAAGAGCTGGTTTAACTTTAACTTGTAGTTTTCCAATCTCACTTAACCACAGATCCTCCCTACACTCTTCACTCCATCTAGGCATCTCTAGTCATCTCTAGAAAAAAAGGGCTTTTGGTCTTAGAGTTGGAAAAGCCTTGTTTTGAGTCCTGTATCTTGCTAGCTGTGATGAGCATATCTAAGAAACTTAACTCTGAGCCTGAATTACCTCTTATGTAAAATAGAGCTGTTATCACACACACCTCTCAAGTTTGCTATGAGGATTAAATCAGTAAAAATGTAAAAATGCTTTTTAGGGACTTCCTTAGTGCTCCAGTGGCTAAGAAACTGTGCTCCCAATTCAGGGGGTCCAAGGTTCAACCACTGGTCAGGGAACTAAATTTCACACGCTGCAATTAGGAGTTCACATGGCACAGCTAAAACTCAGTGCAGCCAAAGGGAAAAAAATAAACTTTTGAAACTCTAAGGCCTGTGTGTGTGTGTCTGTACAACAGAGAAGCATAGATAACGCATGCTCCTATCTTGAATAAACACACATGACTTACAAGAAGATCATGTGCCAATGAGATAGGAAAGGGGGAGAAGAGAAGTACCACCTAGTGGGAGGGAAGAGACATTTTATGATGGCTAAAAACAGTGATGCTAGCATGAATATACTTGATGCCACAGAACTATACGCTTAAAAATGATTAAAATGATACATTTATGTTATGTATATTTTACTGTGTTAAAGAAGTCTGCCAAAAAGAAAAGACAACGATACTAGAGCTCCATTTTGATTTTTAATTTTTTTTCAAGAAAGCAGTATACATCAGGCATGGCTAAATGTCATTCTTTCTATCACTAGCAATAAAACATTTTATGAATGTAATAAACAGCATTAGAGATCTGGCCACGATAACCATGTTTTTCTTCCCAGGCTGCTAAGAAGATTTCATCCTTGGAATCACAAGTCTAGCCACAAGGTCTGACTGTTAGAGGAACCGGCTCTGTTCCTTTGCAAAACCTGTTTTCAGGAATGCCTATCTGTTGTTCCCTAGGACACGTCAAAAGACAATCACCATTGTATCCACACTTCAAAAGAAAACCACCAAGAAAAAGCACAGCAAACCTCCAGGAGGACCCTCGGGCATGCCCTCTTCGATCACTCTTGGCTCCTGCATGACAAATCCCACACAACATTCTACTACGGAGGCACTTTCCCCAACAGGAAGGCAGACCTCAGCGGTAAGAAGCCGAATGCCTTGCTTGTTGATCTGGGTAAACCTGATCCTGCAGAGAACACTGAGCGTGCTGAGTGTCTCTTCCTCATGCCACTCACCTTAGAAAATAACCACTGAAGTTCAGCCAGAGGTGGGAATGAGACTAGTCTTCAATCACACACATTCCACAATCAGACTGCCTGTGCTCAAATGACCCCCACTTACTAACTGTGACCTTGGGCAAGTTATTTAATCTCATTGAGGCTCCATTTTCTCATATGTGGAATGTGAATAATAATAATACCTCCATAAGGCTATTATGGACTTCCCTGTTTGCTCAGACAGTCAAGGATCTGCCTGCAATGCTGGAAACCTGAGTTTTCCAGGCAAATCCCCTGGAGAAGGGAATGGCAACCACTCCAGTATTCTTGCCTGGAGAATTCCGTGGACAGAGGAGCCTGGGAGGCTGCAGACCATGAGGTTGCAGAGAATTGGACATGACTGAGTGACTAACGTATTAACACTAAGGCTATTATGGGGATTCAGTTAATGCATGTAAAATACTTTGCACAATTCTCGTCCCACAGTCAGCACTTAACACATAGTAACTATTAAGATTATTATTAGTCTCTCCATCACCTGACTCAGCCATCAAGAACCCAACCCAGATCATGAGATTAGGGCTCCCTGAAGCTGCCTGAGCCACTGTGGCTCTCCAGGTGTCTCAGCATCTCCTTGCCTCTCTTCCCATTAACCCAAAGGTGATTAAAGTTGAAAGTCAACTCTTCATCCCCATGCCTGCAACTAATAAGCTCTTGTTGCCATCCTATCTCTACAGACAAACAAGGGACTATGAAGCTGCACCAGGGCAGAAGCAGCCACTTGTTCAAGGAGCCTCCTGCTGAACGATGTCTTTTCCCTCCTGTAGCATCTGCTGCTGGCTCAGAAAAAAACATGCCTGGGGACATGAAGAAGAAAAAGGTGTGTGTGTGTGTGTGTGCGCGCGCGCGCACGCATGTGCACGCACATGCTTAAAAGATTAACCTCAGTCTAGGAACGAGGTGATTCAAAGAGATGTCTCCAAGAACTGGCCTTACTTGCTTTTGAGCTCACTGTGTGGAGTTGGACTAAAGGGGTAGTAACTCACTAAATGTTGAAAACAGTGAGTAAGAGGAATTTCAGCTGCCCTGAATTAAAGCAGATGGTGTTACCACACTGATGGCAATAGAACCCTTTACTCTGTTAAGAGGCTGAGGGTTATCTGTAAGCATGTAAGGACAGAATTTGAGTTTGTAAGCAGCTGACCCACTTCAAACTCAAAATGCTTGGAACCTGGCAATGGTTTTGCTTAACTGAGGGTCTGTCAGCTTCGAAAATGTAGGATAAATTTTGCAGGTTTATCAACCCCTTCAGAAGTTTCAGGTACATCTTCCTGAACTTGTGCTGAGCGGGACTGAGTAGGGGCTCTGGAATGTTCGGCCATCGTGGCAGCTGTATGACTTGAGCGAGCGGTTCACCGCTGAGCTGCTCCTCCTCTGTGCACAGGGATAATACCAGCCTCACAGGGCTGATGGAAGGATGAAAGGGAACGAAGCACTTATGTGAAAGTATCTTGTGTCCAATAGGGACCCACAACAACGTTAGTGGGATCCATGCCATCTGACGTGGCCCTGAGGAGCCGTGGGCACGCCAGCTGGCCCCAGTGCCAGCGAAGAGGTTGTTTTCCGTCTGTTCAGGATTTTCTCAGATTCTCTATGTCTAAGGTGATCTAAATCTTGCCATTCACACCAGAAGGACCTCTGGCTTTTCAGGTTCCTTTGGACCAGGAGTAAACAGCAGGCCTGACCTGCCAGGGTCACCCAAGCCCAAGGAAAGTCCTCAGTCTCACACGCAGATCATCCCAGAACTGAGCCAGGTTCAGAGGATAGGAATCCCTCCCATCAACCTATGCATACAATTTAGCAGAGGAAAGCAATATTTTCCGCTATATTAAAACTCTGTAAATTTTTAATTACAATGGAGAAATTTAAGGCATAGCTTGTCAGCCATATCTCACACGAACCATTTAGAGTTTCCACATAGATTTCCCAATGCAAACCTTGTCAAACAAAATACAAAGGTCGGTATTCAGAAAAGGGCAGTTGGTGGGCAGCTGGCTCCTGGAGAGTGGAGATCTCTAGGAACAGAAAGATCCCATGTGCATGCATTGGGTTAATCATTTTCTTAACGTCTCAAAACTATACATATTACCCTGAATGTTGCTGGGTGAATTTCCTCCTCATTCAACTCTAAACACGTAGGATGCTTGTGTGTGTGTCTGATCTTTTTTTCTTTTTGAACACTAAAAAGTGAGAAACGTTTTTATTTTTCCTCCTGTGAAATTGAACTCCCTGAAACCCAGCACACATATACATTTCATAGAGCCGAGTTCATATGTTAAAAGCTGCAAACTAAAAGGAAAAAATTTTAGCAACTTCTGAATAATTGGAAACAGGAAGCTCTAAGTACTAGCCCTAGTGCCTCTCTCTCCCCCCACCCCCACCGTGCATACATACACCTATGTTTTGGAGCTTTGGGGACATAAAGGAAACTGGGTTAAAGCTGTGGTTGATCCTGACACACAGTGATTTTCTTTTTCTAGCTATCTTCATATTTCAGACGTGTGGAGACACCTAGGTATTCTGCTAGTGGCAAGATTCAGTATTAAACCCTAAGGACAGAACAGTCTTCTCTCAAAGAAATATTATAGAAATAAGCCTAGTTCCAAACACTATTGTAACTATGTATAATTAACTCATTTAATCCTCATGGCAATTTATGAGGTGGGCAGTATGATTACCCCCATTTTACAGAAGGAGAAATTGAGGCTTAGAGAGATTACACAAGGCAAGCAAATATGCAAATGTGTGTTCCTATTTCTGCCCTTTCTTACCTGAAAGGTTGCACAGTCCACAGTCTGAGCCTTGCCTTTTTCCCCATAATGACACAAGTCAAGATTTTTCCCTCTCCAGACATGGAAATAGCTCCTACATGTCAATCCGGCTGTTTCAGGGCTACAAGAGAAAGAAAGACTGCATATCCTCACAAAGGCTCTTGAATTTACCATGTTTATACTTCTCAGAGCAGTTGGAGACTGGGTTAATGGGGACATAACTTAGTTCCCACCAAGCAAAGCAGCCCCACTCTAGTGAGCTGACCAGCTTCCAGGTTGGTCAGTTTTCCTTCTCAGCCCTGGATACAGAAGCAACATCACACCCAGCAGCTTCTGATGCTAGAGAGTCAATAAGATACCATATCATTTATCCCTTGCAAGCAGCAGGATTTAGATACCTGCCATATTGGGGTCTGTTTGTTTTTACATTTTCTCCAGGCACCTAAAGCTTTGAAATTACCTCTTATCTCAGAAGAACCACCCAGAGTCCTGGACCCCCTGAGGAGTCAACTTAAAGCCAGTGAGCCCCCAGCAGAGCTCTTCATCTTCCCTGTGGAGATTCATTATCATAGCCAACACCCGCCAAAAGGCAAGGCACAAAGAAGAGGTGGGTCCTTGTGAACGGGTCTCCTGAGGGAATGAGGCAAGCCAGGAAGGACTGGAGTGTGGGACCCACTCATGCAGCCCTCTCCTAAATCACGGCTGACCCTCTCCAGGGTCACCCCCTTATGAGAACTTTTTTAAAAAGAAACAAAAAGGATAAATCTGCAAATAGGTCTCTACTGGTCATATTCAACTCAGTTTTTAAAATATGCATTGAGTCCTTCATTAAGCAGGGCATTTTGCTAAACTGTGGAAGAAAATGGCAGTCAGCCATACACATAATTAAGTCCAGGGCACCATAGATGTTATAAAGGTGCAAGGATTTTCAGGCAGTTTACAACAAGTAAATGCCATATATAACTGAAATTGAAAAAATAAAAATCTGGTTAAAAAGAGTACAGAAATAAATTTTATCAGACATCTGCAATGAATTCATTGCCTTTGATAAGCACTGGATATAGATGAGCTAGCTACCTGGCAGCCAGGATAAAAAGGATATTTGGATCTTTGGATTTTAGTTTTATGAAAGATCAAAGTTTGTCTGAAGAGCCACTTTTCCTGATTTTTTGTAGTTTATTTTATTGAAGTATAGTTGATTTATAATATTGTGTTAATTTCTACTGTACAGCAAAGCGATTCAGTTATATGTATATATATACAGTATATATAGAGAGAGACATTCTTTTTCACATTCTTTTCCATTATGGTTTATCACAGGATATGGACTGCAGTTCCCTGTGCCTTACAGTAGGATCTTGTTGTGTGTTCATTCTATATATTCCGGTTTGCATCTGCTAACTCCAGACTCCCACTCCATCCCTACCCAACCCCTTGTCTCCCTTGGCAACCATCAGTCTGTTCTCTATATCTCTGAGTCTGTTCCATTTTCCTGATTGTGAATTAGGTAACATTATTATGTAACTTAGATGATTTCTACAATCCTTGTCAGGAAAGAGATTTTGAGCTTCTAAGCAAAGTGCTAAGAGAGTCCAAGTAAGGAGAGATCAATTCCAACCTAAGACTTAGAAAGAGGCTTCTGAGTGACCACTCAGTTCACCCTGCACACAAGCAGAAATTCTTTCTGATCTTCCCAAGCCATTCCACAACACCCTGGCCAAAGACACATTATTGCCCCTGGGAATTTTCTGGGCAGCCTGAGGCAAAAGGCAACTCTCTAAACAGCTGACTCCAATTTTGAAAAGTCCTAGTTCTGAGCTTTCTAGAAACTTCAGAAAAACTGCCACTGATTTCTGAGTTTTCACTCTCCAGCTGTTTGGAATTCTCACTATGAAGAATATCATAACTGTTAAGCTTAAAAGACTGTCAATGGAAGGATGCATAAAGGAACTTTCTGAGATGATGAAAATGTTCTAAATCTTAGTTGGTTGCATGGATATATACATTTATCAAAACTCACTGAACTGTTTACTTAGGATCTGCTTGCTTTCACTGTATGTAGATTTTACCTCTCCAAAAAATTATGTAGCTCCTTAAAACACACACACACAGTATTACAGTATTTTTAAATGCAGGGTTTTTAAAATTATTATTCAGGTCTAATGAGGCCAGTATATCAGGAGACACTTGCCAGTGAAAAGATAGTCTGTTACTCACAGTTCCCAAGAGCAGAGGGCATGCCATGTCCCACAGGGCCACATGGAAAGAACCAGGGTCAGTTAGGAGGCAGAAGTGCTGGCAGGGGGCACAGTGTGTGTGAGGAGGGGAGGGCGGATGGGGGGTGTACAGGGAATGGGCAAGAGTTTTTATTCCATTTTTGGCAGGAAGAAATGGCCGAGGCAGGGCAAGCAGGCTAAGCAAGTTTGGCATTGGCTAGTTGGAATAACTTGGGCAGACTCTGTGCATCAGGGCTGTCCCTGGTTGTTGGATACCTGGCCCTGGGGTCATAAAGGCAGGGTGATAGTGGCCTGGCAGGGACAGGGAGGCCTGGCGTGCTGCAGTCCATGGGGCTGCAAAGAGTCAGACACGACTTGGCCACTAACCAACAACAACAGAGGGTCCTAGAAGTGTAAGAGCTGCTTAAAGGAGGTCATGCCTGGGGAGCAGCGGGAGGGGCTCTAGACTGGTTAGTTGCCGTATGAAATATGCACTTGCCTTTACTGTCTCAAGGGCCTGGCTAGCCCTGGGAGAGACAGTCTCCCCAGGGTCAGTAAAGTCCCAGAAGTCAAAACACTAGAATAAAAAGACATGCTCACTGACTCACTTGGCTGTACACCTGAAACTAACACAGCACTGTAAATCAACTGTACTCCAATTTTTAAAAGAACATGCCTAAGGCACATAAAGACAGGACTATCAGCAGGATTCAGTTGAATCCTGATTATCTTCCATGATGACCTTGGAAGGAAGGTCACAAGGACATCATGCACCAGATTCTTAAAGCTATTAGATCCATTGAGCTTGCCAACACACTGCCAAATGAAAACCAGGAATAAAATACAGAGAAAGTGAATCCATTGAGTTCTTCCTTCTTGTGTATGTCTGTGAGGACTCTTTCAATAACAAGTGTTAGAAGGCTAACTCAAACGCTCTTAAGCGAAAAAAAAGAAATGTATTCACTCATGTAATTGGATAGTACAAGGATCAGCCAACTCCAGGCTGAACTGGATCCAGGTTTCAGAAAATGTCCTCTGGACACTATTTGTCTGAGTCTCTCAGCTCTGTTAATCTTTCCTCTCAAGTAGGTTATCCCCATGTAAAGATGGCCTCTTGCAAATCCATGATAGCTTGTTAATCCCAGTAGAATGGATATACCTCTTAAAAGCTCTTGAAAAAAGTACCAAAATTGCCTCTGATTGGCCAGGCTTGGGCTCTGTGTCCTCCCTGGACTCAATCACTGTGGCTATGACAGTGAGATGCTCTCATAGCCAGGCTTCAGTCACATGCCCGTCCCTGGAGACAGAGAACAGACCACCCAAAACCACATGGAGTGAGTGACAAAGAGATGGGTCCCCAAAAAGAAGAGACAGGGACTTCCCTGGCAGTCCAGTGGTTAAGACTCTATGCTTCCGATGTAGGAAGTGCAGGCTTGATCCCTGGTCAGGGAACTAAGATCCCCCATGCTGTGCCCCCCAAAAAAATTTTTTTAAAGGCTGAATGTTTGAGAATTTCCTGGTGGGCCAGTGGTTAGGACTCTGTGCTTCCACTGCTGGGAGCATGGGTTCAATCCCTTCTTGGGGGATTAAGAAAAATAAATAAAATAAAAAGCATTTAAAAAAAAAAACAGATTTTTTTAAAAAAAGAAGAAAAGACAGCTGGCAAAACCCACAGATGTCCAGCACAACTTGGCTTTCTCTCTGTCTCCTAGGTGCTCCACAGCCTGAGTCAGCACCAGAAACAGAAGAGTACACGTCGTCATGGAGACCTCCCCTGAAGCAGGTGTCCCTAAGGGGGTCAAGGGCGTTAAGAGTGCATCTCCCAATGGACACAGACAGGGACACACTCTCGCCTCAAGGTAGCTACTCCTTCCCTCCAGCATCCCACAGGATCCTGCTCCAGAGGAGAGCAAGGCAAGACATGTCAGGGTCCCCAGCCACGAAAAACGAGGCTAGAAGGGACAAAGCTCCTCCCCAGCTACTTGAAGGTACTTCTGCTCAGACAGCAGCTGCCATAATCAAAGTGCCATAGTGAAAACAACTTCGTATCTAGCTCACTAGTGACTAATGAAACCCCCTAAGAATATATTCTATGGGCTTCCCCGGTGTCACTAGTGGTAAAGAACCTGCCTGCCAATGCAGGAGACATAAGAGACGTGAGTTTGAGCCCTCTGTCAGGAAGATCCCCTGGAGAAGGAAATGGTAACCCACTCCAGTATTCTTGCCTGGAGAATCCCATGGACGGAGGAATCTGGTAGGCTACAGTCCATGGGGCTGCAAAGAGTCAGACACGACTGAAGAGACTTAGCACACAAGAATATATTCTGATTGCAGATGTAAAACAGCACCAAATTACTAAACATTTACTGCACACTCTAGTTTCTATCTTTTTAACCTAATCTACTTAGGAATATGTGTTTATTCAATAAAAGTTCATAATATCAATAAAAGTCTTCATTTTTTTTCAAAACATCATATGAACATCTGAAATTATGTATATATCAAAGTGTATATTTTTAGGTGTGGATAGATTGGAAATAATGGGCCATATTTAGAAAGCTCTTCACTTTTAGAAAACAACCTCCTTCCCCGAGGGCAAGATGACAGGATCACAGATGCTAGGTAATCTCTGACTGGTGGTAATCAGAAGTAGAAGGAGGCACATTAATATTTAAGTTCCTCCTCAGTGCCAGGCACGCTCCTCAATTTTTAACACCTCTCATCTCATTTGCTCCTCACAACAGTCCTACCCTTGTTTCACAGATCAGAAATCTGAAGCCCTGGGAGATGAGGAACTTGTCTGAGGTCACGCAATTACAAGTGGCCTCACTGGGCTCGGAGCTGCCTTCCAGTCTCAGAACCTGTACTCTTATTCATCAAACTGCACTGCCTCTCAGAACAAACAAAGCAATGAACCCAGGTCACGACATTCTTGACACATTTCAGTTTTGAGAATGGTCCTTCGATTTTTCTGTGTATTATTATATATATTATTTTATTTTGTCATTTTAGATATTAAAACAGTAATAGTATATAGGTAGTTTCTTTATTTTTAATTTTCAACTTCATTTTTTTAATGGAGTATAATTGCTTTACAATGTTGTGTTAGTTTCTGCTGCACAAATGAAGTGAATCAACTATATGTATACATATATCCCCTCCCTCTTGGACCTCCTTCCCATCCCCTCATCCTGCCCCTCTGGAGCACCGAGCTGAGCTTCCTGTACTTTAGCAGGTTCCCACTAGCTATTTCAGTTCATGGAACTCAAAATCAAAAAAGCAAACAACCCAATCAAAAACTGAACAGAAGACTTAAAAAGACATCTCTCCAAAGATACACAGATGGTTAAGAGGCACATGAAAAGATGCTCAACATCACTAATTATTAGGGAAATGCAAATCCTTTGATTTTTGAGGCAGGGGCTTGTTTACCATATTTCTTAAGCGAGAGTTAATCGTCCTAAAGAATTTGAAGTTGTTTGTAAAAAATCCAAACATGGCAAGGGTCACTCTGTGAGTAGACAGGGAAGAAAGCAGATCCTCCCTGTGCACCACAACGTTCAAGGCACAGCCTGAGCCACCAGGATGGATGGCAACACCAGGGAATTTTGTCTTCTGTGCTGCTCACCTCACCAGCCCTCCACTTGTTTTGAGCTGCTGTGTCCACTGGGGACAGAGGATCTAGAACTTGTCCATCCTCTAGATCTACGAGGATCTACTACCCTGCCAGAAGGAAGTTGGCTAAGAAGTCCCTGATCTCTTGATTAGTTAATATGTTAGTTCAGTGTGTAACTCAACCGGGTAGCAGATGCATTAAAAAAAAAAAAAAAAAGGATGTGGGGGTTCAAACAGGCAAGATTTCCATGGGAATCTTTCTCATCCAAGGGTCCCTGAGGCAAAGGTGTTTAAAACTAGTAAGTGAGACTATCCCACTGTCCAGAGGTTGCACAGACCCGTTTACTTGCCTAGCCCTGGATTGTTTCACTTCTCATATCATAAAAATGAAGCCAGATTTTATGTATGCACATACACACATACATATTTTATTTTATTGCTGAACCATCTGAGACTTAACTGCAGACTTTGTACATTTCATCCCTTATCAGCATATGTCTCCCAAGAGCAAGGATGTTCTTCATAACCACAGTGCAATTATCACATTCAAAAATATTAACATTGATGTCATACTGTTTTCTAATATATAGTCACATTCCAATTTCTCTAATTATACCAGTAACATTTCTTATAGCTGTTTTCTTCCCAATCAATCCAGGATTCAACTCAGAATCATGCATTGTATTTAACTGTCACATCTCTTGAGCATATTTTTCTCTAGAACACTTTCGCAGTCTCATTTTTCATGACACTGACATCTTTGAAGAAGATAGGCTAAGCTGCTTTACAGAATTATCCTCAATTTAGGTTTGTCTGTTTCCTCATAATTAGATGCAGATCAAACATTTTGGACAAGTATACTAAGTTGGTTATGTGCTCTTCCCAGGGCATTACATCAAGGGACATAAATATGCCTTTATATTTATCCCATTAGTTATAATTTGCTCCATTATAGGTGATGTTAAACTTCTTCATTTGGTTACAGATGTGTCTGCTAGGTTTATCCATTGTAAAGACACTTTTCCCTTTGTAAGAAGTGGCTTATGGTACTTTGAGACTGTGTGTGAAGCCAGCTTTTCTATACAAACAGCAAGAGTGCATTGAACATGAAATAAAGACCACTCTCTCTGAGATTAAGACAAGGTCTCAATCACTTTTAGATTACTGGGTTTTACCCTCTCTAGAGTAGTCCCTGCTGACTTTAAGAAAGAATAAAAGAGAGAGAGATGGAGGCCAGGATGTGCTCTGTGGAGTGTTATCATCCATGCTGTTACCGTCTATCATCTGGAAGGGGCTGCTGTGTGCTTTACGACCCAGAGGGGCCATGTGATCACTGGTCGGCTTAGGAAAATTGCTTTGTGGTTGGAACTCTGTAACCAATAGCCCCATGAGCTTGAAGGCTGGGTCTCCCCAGTTAGGGAAGGACCTTGCAGCCTCCCTTGCCTTTCTTCTATCTCAGGAGTCCATCAGCAGGACAAGAATAAGAACAACCACTGTTCGGCTTCTCCCAGTTCTTAGAGGTTCCCCCAAGGAAGGGTCAAAAGTAATCCCGCCTTGGCTATGGGAGATACCTGGCCTCTGCTCCTTAGCAGGGCTGGAAAAAAGAGAGACCAATGTGAGAATGTGGGGAATAACCAATTCTAGACACCAGGAGCCATCACTCGGAGAGTTAGCAAAGAGGTTCCCTCTGCTTCTTGCTGATCCTGATTCTTACTCATGCTTTTTCTCCTTTTGCTTTTGAAGAGGATGTTGCTCCGCCCCAGAAGGGGACCTCATCACCGTCCCTGAGGAAAGGAAAGAAAAGTCCAGAGAGCCAGAGAGGCCCAGACAGCCCCAGGACATCAGGCCGCAGCAGCCCCACAGGCCCCCCATGTGAGAGACCAGCTGGGGGGGCACTTCCAGCAGCAGGACAAGGTAATCACTTCTGGGGTAGATGCACCCCTTTGGCTTGTCTGTGACTCTGGGCTCATTTTAGTCATCTTCCAGGGCCACACATAAGCTGTCTGAAAGCCACCCCACTGAAGAAGGGAAATCAGCAGTGTTTCCG
This sequence comes from Bos javanicus, assembly GCF_032452875.1. Lineage (NCBI taxonomy): Eukaryota > Metazoa > Chordata > Mammalia > Artiodactyla > Bovidae > Bos > Bos javanicus. The sequence continues at coordinate 90,737,808 of NC_083869.1, forward strand.
ACCGTGTCAGTGGGATTAACGCTCACCATGCTTATTCCTCAAGAGTCAGTCCATGTTTTTAAAAAGGGTTTTCTGCACCAGCTCACACTGCCAAGCTGTTCTGTGCTTCCCTCCCTCCTGGCAGCACCCATGATGAGGCGGCTCCCTGCGCTCATCACAGAGACTCCCTACTGGGTTTACGGGGCATTCTCCACGCCGAGCCATAACCCTGCCTGCCGGGGGACCTGGCTAAGGGGAAGAGTCCCCAGGAAGGAATCACCCTCCCCAGCCGAGGGCAGGGCCTGAGGCCTGTGAACAGAGAGGACTCCAGATCTCTTCTGAAGGGTGAAGCAGGCAGGACCACACCCTCGGTGCTTTAGCCCCACTCGGAGTTCTCATCCTTAAGAGCCAACAGATCAGGAGGAGACAGTGCAGTGACAGCTTCTGTGGGGGCAGCGCACAAAGCAAAAATTGCTTAGAGTCCAAATCACCCCTGAAAATCCCTTAGGGAGGGTCCAAGCTGGAGACCTACGAACCCACAAACTTCTAGAAAGTGCAGCTCAACCAGCTGTTCCTCCTTCATCGGAGGATGGGCAACTTTCTCAGGTTGAGCAGCAGATGAAGGAGATGGAGTATGTTTGGTGAAGAAAATGCCTCTGTTAACAGTAGAGCCTCACTCGGGGCTTCCAGAAGCTCACACTCAGAGAGGAACATGGCAACTGAGAGCCACCAAGAAACAACAGGCACCACCACTTTCGTCCCATCCCACACTCACTCAGGGACAGACACCTCGCTGTTCAAACCCTGCTTGCTCTTGCTCCCCCTGCCTCAAACCCAGCGTGTATATTTGAAGCCTTGTGAGCATAAATTCAATACATGGATCAATAACCCCATTATGTGCTTGCATCTTCTCTGTTTAAGGCTGAAATGGTCAAAATCAAATCCTGTCTCCCCCTCCTCCACCTCTGTTCTTTCACCAAAGAAACTTCCCACCTGTTTCAAGGTGGAACCTTTTTCTTACAATTCCCTCCCTTTTATATTTGCAGGGCAATGATGCTCTCTTAATTTGGAGCTAATTACCTAAACTTTAGGTACCATAATGTCACCACCAAGGGTATTCCTACGAGGTTTCATTACCCAGGACAAATCACACCAAACACACAGACAGACAGACACACACACACCCTCCTAATTGGACACCCTTACAAAAGGAGAATCTGATTAGAATAAACAACAGGGCTGTGACTATGAGAGAAGTGTGGCCTGAAGCCTCAAGTGCATAGGTTGAGTGTGTGTAAATGAATGTGTGTACGAGGGCACGTGTGTGTCTGATGGCATGCGTGTGCTTATATAGCTATGTGAGTGCATGTGTGTACTCGTGTGCTCACGTGTGTATGTGTGATTAAGCAGGCATGCAGGTTTGCCTGTGCTTGTGTTGCTGTGCGTCCCTGTCTGTGCACACACACCTACATGTGTGTGCATGTATGCTATGTGTATGGGTACATGTGCATGCACACCTCGGTGTAAGTACGTGTGAGTGTGTGTTCCCGTGTGTGTCAGGCCTCAGTGTATGTGTATAAACACACACTTGTAAGCATCCACTGTGATTGACTGCCAGCTCTTCTCCTGACCCCTTTGCCTTGGAAATGGGGAAAGTCAAGTCAAAGAAACATCTTCAACTAAGCAACGGGGAGAAATACAGTTTTCTTCTCCTCCCTGGCCCGAGCCCCTGGAGTCACTAAGAGCGGCCACACTTGACCGTCAGGGCACAGTTATGCTGCTGAGTAGGGCACAAAGGCACAAGGCAGAGCAGGAAGCAGAGGCTGGAGGCTCTGAGACCTGCGCCGAGGCTCTGGGCTGCACACATGCTTGAAGGACACGGCTCCATTTCCTTCGCACAAGATGCCCCTACCAGCCTCACCTTGTCCCTGCAGGGATGCCTGAAACCAAAGGACCCTTCTTTTCTAGACCTCACGGAAGCCATGGCATAGGCAAGTGGCAGCCCCACCCCATTCATCCCACACTAACTTTAGACAATGGGGCCCAAACATGGCGCAGCTCTGGAGAACCCCAGGAGGGAGAGGGCAGCTCTGCACCCCGGCGAGCTCCTGAGCACACCCTCCAGCAGCTCCCCGCTGGGGAGAGCAGGCTACATTCGGCCTCCCTCCCCTGCTCTAGTGCTAACACTCACTACCGGTGCCTGTGCTTATTTTCAAGAAAAATCTGGAGACCCTACATTGGGACACTTCTTGCAAGGTCCAGGTGGAGAAAACATCTGCCTGTCCCTCCCAGGGCCCACCCACACCCAGGAGCTTCCGTCACGGGAAGGTAAGATGAGACAGCCCAGGTCAGCCCTGTTTCCTTGGGGGAAGATTCTACCTGCAGCTTCCAAAACTTCCCAGCAGCAGAGACATCATTAAAAACAGACGCAAGTCAGCCAGTTTCTCTCCTCTCGCTGACACAGAGGTGCTTCTGTAGTTCAGACACAATAACCCAATGTTTGCTTAACAAGTTCGCTCTTGCATCAGGAGAGAGACGTTCCTGTGGAATGGCTCGGAGGAGGCCTAATGTGCTGTGCTGATGCCTCGATGAGGATGATAAAGCCCTCTTGGTATTTGCCCAAACTAAACACCATCTTTTCTCTTCTTTCCAACCACCCTCCAGAGGTGGAGGTGGCTAATTGGTAATCCAATCAGGTCTCCTTGTAATGAGCGTTGGTTCACTGCTGCAAATCATCTGGCTCCTGACAGATAGCAAGGCAGTTTCCAAAAACCCTTCTGGCAATGTTCACTTTTTGGAAAAGGGATGTTGGCTCTGAGCAATAACCATCTTGCAAAGGGAAAAAAAAAAAAATGAAGTCAGAGGGTGATGAGTGTCAACCACCCAGGAACCTTGATGATATGTATGCATGAGTCGTACAGCCATCAGGCCTCTTGATGAGGAAGATTAAAATCTGCACTTGTTTCATGGGTGATGTCATGACTGCATCAATAAAAAGAGCATGGACTCAGAGCCAGGAGATTTGAGTAACCCTGGCTGGTCCTCTGTATTTTCAGGTGACTTTGGGTCCAGTCCTTCCTTGTGTCCAAGGCCCCTCATCCCATTGAAATAAGGGGATGGACTCTGCCACCTGCAGCTATTGGTTATTACTTCATTTTGTGTGTTGTGTCTGTTGCTGTGGAAGTAGCCACTTAGTATTAATACATGGATTTCTAGAAACAAGAATGCATTCATTCCAAATTCAGCATTTAAGAACTTCCATCACCACTTAGTCTGTCCCATGATACAAGCATAAAAATAACTTGGTTCTGAACTAAAGGAAGCAGGAGTTAGACAGGTGGAGGTCAGTGTCAGTGCCACCCAGCTGGTACAACAGCCGGAACGCAAACACGATTCTGTTCATCTGCTGCACATTTGTCCACTCTCTTCCAAGAGAAATAGCCCTCCTTCGGGCAAAGCAAAAGCCAGAAGCAAAAGGGAACATCTTCAAGTTACATATTTAAGTGTGTTGTCACATTGTCAATATCATATTTCAGTCATTTTGGTGTCCCTGGCACTTAGCGCGGTCCCTGACACCAGTGTCACAGGATCACAGCAAATGTTTACTGAAAAAATCTTTCAATGATTGCCACACAAAAGAAAGAAAGAGAGAGAGAAATGAAATCTATGCTGAATAAATCAAGACTTGCTCTGAGCAATAACCATCTCGCATAAGGAAAAAAAAAAATTTACTATCTTGTCCTACTCCCCTGAACAATGTATTTAATCCTACTTGCCTCTCAAACCTACGGACATCCACTGTGAGCTAGCTAGATAATGAACAAATGAATCATCAGTCCATCAGTCAGTCAGTCCCTGGCCTCTCCCTACTCTCTATCCCATCCTCCATATACTGCAGGCTGGTGGACCTGCAGTCTTGATGGTGACTGGATAGGGCCCAGGGTGATGGATGAAACCCTTAAACCCACATTTCCCACAAGCGCCCGTAGAACAGGTCCAGCTCTCTAAGAGTCTCTGCTAATGGGAAAGCCTTGTTGTTTTGTTTTGAAAAGCAGTATACTGGAAAAAAATTTCAATTCCTGCAAAGGATTTGCTCCAACCACACCAAATTCTTTGCAGCTGTTTGTTCACATTCATCTTGATCACCATCCCCATCCCACTCTTCCAATCTCACCTCCCACTATATTCAGGCCCACCCTTTTCTCATATGTCCAGTGACTCAAACATTCAGTCTCCCTTCTCTTGTCTCCCAGCCTTGCCTAAACTGCCCTCAAATATTTAGAATCGTTTTAAGTTCCAGGGGAAGGCTCATCATTTCTGGGATATCGTCCTAAATAAATCCTCCTCAACTCACTGAACTGCCCCAGTGAAGCCTCAGTCCATTTCTCTCTCTCAACCCCACTTTTTTGATTACTGCATTTATCTACATCTGTTTTTCCTTTGAGCTCCCAAATATATTAGAAGAGTCCTAGAGAACTTCTTATCTTTATCATATGTCCAAGAAATGCATGTTGATTGACGCAATACCCCAGGTGCCACAAAGGAAAGTTTTTGGAGATCATAGTTGTTGTTTTTTAATTTAAAAAAAAAAAAAAAAGCCTTGGGTAAAAGTGGGAATATGATCTGTCTGATCTTTCTGAAACTTTCAGACTCTGTCAACATCTATTTGGAAATAAATTCTTAAGCAATTAGATCATGATATCTTGCTTTCAGATAGCATAGGGAAATAAGTATAAACCTTCAGAAGAAGGAAAAAAAAAGATGTGAAGACTTGAGCTGGAATTTGACCCTCTTGGTCATGTTGAGATGTTGCTACACTTAGAAAATTCAAAGGCTTAAGAAAGGAAATTTTAACTTGGAAGGATACAAGTCAAAACATTGGATATTCACTTCAAGTTGCTTATCCTTGATTCAAATCCTTCATTTATTCCCCTAGTCACAATGCCAGCAATAGAAGTTTTCTTTTAGAAGATCTTTAATTGAGTTCTTTATTGCAAGAAGTTCAAGGATCTCTGTGCCCATGATTCAGTATGGGACTCCAAGCCCCATGCAAATTTAAATTCTTCATCTCTTTTAGAGTTTTCAGTTAACACTTTCTCTTGTCCTAAATGGATTTTCACCCCCAAATCATGTCTTGGTTTTTGGTCATTTAATTAGCATCTTTCTCTCTTGCAGCTCTTTCTTGGTGTGGTGGTTTTAAAATATGTCTACAAATTCTTTGACACTTGTTTCTTCAAAAGGGGGAGCCCAATTTTCCTCCCTTTGAGTGTGGGCTGGACATAGAGTCTCATTTCTGATAAACTGAAGTGATGGTGTGTGACTTCTGAGACATGAGCTACCATGAGAGGAGATAGTCATGCCCCAATGAAACTTCCAGATGACTATATCCCTGGTTGACACTGTACTGAAGCCTCACAAAAGACTGTACCAGAATCACAGCCTAAGAGTTTCCCAGATTCTCATAGCAACTGTGTGAGATATAATAAAGGCTTACTATATCACTAAATATAGTAAGTCACTAGATTTGGGGATAATTTGTTTTCATAATAGATTATATACTAGCGCCATTTCCTGATGGTCTGCAATTTGGTAAACAGAAAGAAGGGTTCAAGAATATCCCAGTTACTCTCAAAACACTGATTATATGAAGGCAAATATTATATAAAGGCAAAGTGATTGACTTTCTCTGTGTTCTTCCCATTTGTCCTTTGTAATAAGGTTGGTTGTTGGGACTCATGGATAAAAGGATCCTTCCACATTGGTAGGATATTTGACAAAATGCACTTTTCCCTGAGTAGCCTATCTCTTAGCAGCTGTTGCTTTAGCAAAGATGCCTGGAGATTTGAAAGTGGAGAAGTCCGTTAGATGAGACAGCATGAAGAAGAAAGAATTCTGGACTAAATGTCCAAAGTCTTGGGTTTTATCCACAGCTCTATCACCCTGATTTCTGTGATCATTGCAAGTGAATTCACTGCTTTGGCACTCAGCTTCTCTGTATGGAAAAAGAGGAACTGGAATTCATTCCAGTTCTCCCAGTGTATGTCCCATAGAAATTCAAGTCCTCGGAAGGTTAGCAGGCATTCTGTTTTTAAAAAAAAATTCTGAGACTAAATAAGTTGGAGACCAGTGGGCCAAAATGAAGCAGATTCCTCCCTGCCGGAGCCTCTACTATGTTAATATGGGTTATGGCTCCTCAAGATGAGAATATGCAGTGTTTCCCAAACTTATTTGACCATTGAATTCTTTCTTGTTTGAGTAAAGTGTCATGCGCATCTAACTAGTTTGGAACACACTTTGGAAAATGCTAAACTGATGATTTCTAAGGTTCTTTCCAGCTATGATGCTGTATGTTAGTAAATAACCCCATTTCCCAAGGAGACTCTCTCCATAAAGGAGTTCTGTTGTCTAAATCCTGAAGCAGGATATCAGCTATTCAATAATTCATGATTGTTCTTGTTTTCATTTCCCAAACCTCATTCTGAATCCACAATCCTTCCATCTCCATGTAAAAAGGAAGGTGGAGGAAACCTGGGTGGTGATAAGACCCTTTTGCCCAGTCAGTGTTTGTTAATAAGCAATCGTGTTGGTGGATTTAGCAGATCTCAGATGTTGAAATAAAGGAAAACGTGGTTGGATATGGTCATTTAGCACCCAACAGTTCCTTCCAGGGAACCTTCCTGTACTCTGGAGGCTGGCAGGCTGAAAACCACATTTCCCAGATAACCTTTGCAGTGAGGGAGACTGAATGCAAATGTGTGTGTGTGTTAGTCACTCAGTCATGTCTGAATCTTTGCAACTCCATGGAATGTAGCTCACCAGGCTCCTCTGTCCATGGAATTCTCCAGGCAAGAACACTGGAGTGGGTTGCCATTCCCTTCTGCAGGGAATCTTCCTGACCCAGGGATCAAACCCAGGTCTCCCACATTTCAGGCTGATTGTTTACCATCTGAGCCACCAGGGAAGCCCTGAATGCAAATTAGGTTCTGCCAAATAGATGCACTTGCATGAGGCTTGAAGGGCAGAAATGAGGTAGAGGCACTTTGGCTACTTAATGCCGGCAAGCCAGCTGGTGAAGACTTGGTATCAAGAGGCAGCTGCTGCAGCAACTTTGGAAACACCAAGTTTTCTGTAGCAGCTTCATTTCCTCTTAAAATACTTTGGTGGTTTCTGTTCTCTACTGAGTCCTGACCCATATACTCTCCTCCTCTTGCAGA